>NC_137817.1:67794799-68444799 GCF_963921795.1 Nannobrachium achirus | reverse complement strand
ATATCGTGACGGGGGGGAGGAGCACGTGGGCGCCGACGGTCGAGCCGTTTAGTCCCTTCAGTCAAAATGTGACTGGTGGGGAGTCAGAATGTGACTCGGCGCCGTTCTGCCCAAACGTCAGAATATGACTCCCAGGCAGTGAGACTGTGTTGATCCGGCGGAGCGGTGGAATGGTCTCTACCTGGTATTCCTAAACGTAACCTCAGTAAACTATGCCTAAACGATTAAAGCATAACCTTCGTGCCAAACCATATTCCCAATCTTAACCTCAGTAAAACTATGCCAACCCCTCAACTTATTTCTAACCTTATACTCAGTAAAACAAATACAGGAATACAAGAACCGCCCCACCGATATATGTTTAAAAAAATGGCTTTGAAAGTTTACAGGCTCGGTCTGTTTCGAACAAAATGCCCATGTTTTGACCTATAAGTGTTAGCAGAGTCTGTCTAGAGAGATTAGTGCTGAAACTACCAGTTCTATGTGTTGATATTAGCCTACCTGAACATGTCAGTGTGGGTGGAAGTGATTGGTTCCTGTCACAGTTAAAGTGCTGTGAGACACTGGTTCCACATCTCAGCTGTTTGCACATCATATCAGCACTTATTGTGGTGCTTTCATTACAGGAGATCTTCCACATGTCACCATCCTCCACCTCCATGTTTCCAGAACAGACGTTATCCCCGTCTACCAGCCGCAAGATGGGATGATCTGTAACATAAATACTTATGTTTTAACTTAAGTAAATCAATTTGATCATTCACTGAACTGTGTGCATGTGCGTGCGTGTGGAAGTGTGCATTTGTCCATACGTGTCTGTGTGCAGTATGTGTTACGGATACAGCTGATAATAATATATTGATGAAGACAGAGGTAAAGCATCCCACCTGAACATGTGATGAAAGCAGGTTTAGAACATTTAGCAGGCTGAGGGTCACACTGCCACAGATGATCCTCTTTCCTTCTTCTTGTACAATGAATTCTCATGTTGCCGTTGGATGTGAATCCCTCTGGTGATGTCATCTTCATGGGGTCAGCTACATCTTTTGCGGTTCCACATTTGAGATCTTTGCACACAAGGTCAGCTTCTTCCTTTGCTTTAAGTCAGAGGAAACCAACAATACTTACAAATAAAAGATATACTTAAAAATCTTATGACGTGCTTTATCAATACTAAATACTAACAACAGAGACCACGCAGCAAAATTCCACCAAAAAGGCTGGAGAGAAATGAAAGGGCCTTATATTAACAGAGCGTCAAACATTTAAGTTCAAGGAAACATTGTACAGTAGAAATAAATCATTGCATTCAGGCAGTGTAACTCTTACCAAAGTTGTTAGAACAAACATAGTGCTTTGAGTTGCTTCCATTTGAGGTTGTGTTGAATTGGACAGCTCCGGCACATTTAAAACCATCCAAACTCATTTCAATCTTATCTAAAAAAGAAATAGGAAACTAACGATTATCACATAATAATGTATGTTACAGTACATGTGAGAAATCATATATATATATATATAACAGAGTCATTGTACTTGGACATGCAGTGCCACAGTGACTTCTCAGTGCCGTTGCAGTTCACATTGTCCAGTATTCCACGTTGTCCAGTGCTGGTGGTGCTGGTGTAAAACACCTGAGAGAATGCATTTGAGTTTACACAATAACAATTCCTCTAATGTGGGCTGTGTAACACAGATAAGGAAGGTATCAGTCAGATATGAACCATAAAGAATGAGATCTCACCTTGCCACAGCCCAACTCTCTACAAACCACTTCTCCATCCTTGCTGTCCCAATCTGAGCCACAGACAGGCTGCAGACCCATAGAACTATTGACATGAACTGTACCAGAGCAATCACTGACACTTCCACTGTCCATGAGAGTTATGTTGATCCTTTCTGTTATAAGATAAAGGTTAGGAACAAGTTAAATGATCATTTAAATATCTAATGAGCAAAATCAAATAAACATGCTCCATTTTATCTGTTTCAAATTATCTTTGAAAACGTCTTTAAAGAGGTGGAGCCATATGGTTTTGTGTGTATGTGTATGTGTAATGAGTTAATATTACTCTAATAGACCACCGCGTGTGGTTATAATGTGCAAATGTGCCTTCCCTTTGTATTTGTTTTAGTCAAAAGGCCCAGTCAAAGAACACAGATGTAATGACATCATAAACTCATCCCCTCCCCTTTTACCATACACCCATCACTGTGGGTGTGGCAGGGTCACCACCCACCTGGCAAGGTGGCAATACTTAATGAACTGGTGGGTGTAGCATTGGCGACACGTAATGAAGGCTAGGCGAGGCTATGCCTCCCCAAATGCTCTGCTGGGTATTTTACAAATTATATATAACATATGTGTGCAGCATTATATAGGCTGCTTTCAGGGCCGACGCTCGCAGCTCAGAAGTGTGTGTGTGCGCGCGTGCGCGCGTGTGTGTGTGTGTGTGTGTGTGTGTGTGTGTGTAATCTGTGTATCGCTCTCTCAAAAAGAGAGAGAGAAAGAGAGAGAGAGAGAGCGCATAAGAGAGGTTCAATCTCTCTAAAAGCAAAAAGGTCTCATCTCAAGTCTCTGACTTGGTCACACATGTGCAGTGTTGGGTATCGTTACATTTTGAAGTAACTTGTTATGTTACTTTAGTTACTGACTTGAAAAACTAATCCGTTAAGTTACTCCGCTACCCAATGACAATTGTAACTTAACGAGCTACCGTTACCGTTACCGATCATTAAAACCCACCAGCGTGGAAGTTTGGTAAACATAAAAAGACAAGAGTGCAGCCTTTTTTTAGCTCATGCGTCCTCTTCAAAAGACCAACACTCCTCAGCATTAAACTGTACAGTACCTCGGTGCCGTGGCGTTGTTATGGAGGCTCTATACCGGAGTTAAATGGCCGAGTCCGAATCCACCGTTGTCCGCCGTCCAGATACGATCCGATGATGTACAGTAAATCCATTTTAATACCCTACCGACGCGGACTTTTACACACGGTCAACTAAAGGCACGGACGCTACTAATATCTCCCCGTTGTGAGGAACGATCAACACGTAGGCTATATTACAGACGGATGCAGCAGCTTCTGTCGTTGTTTTTTTTGTGGGACATGGATGGAGAGCACCAAGTCAACAGTCAACAACAGTGAGTGAGTTGATTTCCTGGTTTCAACATGACGCGCGTTGCAGAGCTGGAGAGATGAAAGGAATGTGATTGGCTGACATACGAGGGAGGCAGACAGGCAGACAGACAGACAGGCAGACAGACAGACAGACAGACAGCTACACACGTGTATTTGTTGACAGAATAAGACTGGAGGAGGAAATGTGACTCGGGGCTTCTTTTTTAATCGGTGGCAACAAAATGAACAGTGAAAATGGGACACTTTTTTAAAAAAATAACGAGATTACTTTTTCGAAAATATAACTAAGTAACTAACCGTTATATTGTAAAATGTAACTCGTTAAGTTCCTCCGCTACCGCCAAACTAACGTTGTTACGTAACGTCGTTAGTTATAACGACGTTACACCCAACACTGCACATGTGTGAGTGATTAATTTGTTTGACGTGAAAGCATAAAGACCTGGATGTTACCTCTTACTTGCGTGATCCAGGTTGGATCCAGTCAATTTGAGGAAATACTCCAGCGTTTACTTTGAGGTGAGCACAATAAGAAAGAGCATGCCTACGTTTTCATTCACAACTGCTTGGCTGAAGATCCATTCTATAGCCTATATGTCATGTTATAGCCTATAGTTCAACTTTAAACAAAGGGAGCTGCTGAGCTCTGTTCAGACCAGCACTGACTGAGAGCTTAATTGTAATGACCTACATACATTTGCGCAGTGAACTGTAATTGTATAATTATTATTTGGTACTAGGTGTGTAAAATTTCTAATCTATAAACATCTCAAATGGCTTTTTCTAATCTTAATGTTTTTATTTGGCCTTTAAATGCGCTCAGATTTGGCTATACTGGGTGTGTTAGGAATACACTAATTAATAAATTATTAATTAAATTAATAATTAAATTATTTTTAACATAATATATATAAATATAGCGTTTGGCTCACGCACCGCCTATGGGGTGTAGCCACATAAATACATAATTTTAACACTTTCTGTACACTTTTTTGGAAATAATTTTCCTCCTAGTAGGCCTATAATCATAATACCTGATCATCTTGGCACCCCATCTTTAATGTGCACCATTTGTATTCCAAAGAAGATCAAATAGATATTATGGCTTTTACGTAACTAGAGTTCAAGGCCTATAAGTCACTGTGAGCAGAATCTGTCTTGAGAGATTAGTGCTGAAACTACCAATTCTATGTGTTGATATTAGCCTACCTGAACATGTCAGTGTGGGTGGAAGTGATTGGTTCCTGTCACAGTTAAAGTGCTGTGAGACACTGGTTCCACATCTCAGCTGTTTGCACATCATATCAGTACTCATTGTGGTGCTTTCATTACAGGAGATCTTCCACACGTCACCATCCTCCACCTCCATGTTTCCAGAACAGACGTTATCCCCGTCTACCAGCCGCAAGGTGGGATGATCTGTAACATAAATACTTATGTTTTAACTTAAGTAAATCAATTTGATCATTCACTGAACTGTGTGCATGTGTGTGCATGTGGGAGTGTGTGTGGGTCCATACGGCTATGTATGTGTTACTGATACAGCTGATAATAATATATTGACTAAGACAGAGGTAAAGCATCCCACTTGAACATGTGATGAAAGCAGGTTTAGAACAGTTAGCAGGCTGAGGGTCACACTGCCACAGATGATCCTCATTCCTTCTTCTTGTACATTGAATTCTCGTGTTGCCAGTGGATTTGAATCCCTCTGGTGATGTCATCCTCATTGGGTCAGGTACAGATTTTGCGATTCCACATTTGAGATCTTTGCACACAAGGTCAGCTTCTTCCTTTGCTTTAAGTCAGAGGAAACCAACAATACTTACAAATAAAAGAATACTAACAACATAGACCAGACAGCAAAAATCCACCAAAAAGGTGTGAGAGAAATTAAAGGGCCTTATATTATCTGAGCGTCAAACATTTAAGTTCAAGGAAACATTGTACAATAGAAATAAAACATTGCATTCAGACAGTGTAACTCTTACCAAAGTTGTCAGAACAAACATAATGCTTTGAGTTGCTTTCAATTGAGGTCGTGTTGAATTGGACAGCTCCGGCACATTTAAAACCATCCAAACTCATTTCAATCGTATCTAAGAAAGAAAAAAAGACAAATACAATTTTAACACCCCAAACCACCTTTACCCCATTGTGTGTGTCTTTATACACACACACAAACACACACACACACACACACACACACACACACACACACACACACACATAGTCGTACCTGAACATCTAATCCATCTCACTGGGTCCTGGTTGGAGACACTGACCCTCCAACCACTGAAGTTCTGGCATTTCCAAAGCTGGTCCTCAGAGCCGTTACAGCTCACCTCACTGATCCAGACCTTATCAGGTATGTTGGCTTCATCAGGTGTAATGTTGTATGACGGTCCTGTGGTCACAGCCTGTCCACAGCCAATGCTCCTACACACCACGTCTTCATTGTTCTGGGTCCATTTGACGTCTCCAACGATGCCCAATGCATTGTTATGAAATATGTGAATGTAGCCTTCACATGGGTTGGAACCACCTTTAAGGATCAGCCTGTCACCTGTATGATTACACTTTATGTTAAAGTGGTAAAGCCATGCCAAAAAAGGTAAATCAGGCTATCTGAACAGGCTATCTGATTACATAATATTATTGATGTGCATCAATAATATGCAATGCGAACTTGTCAATCGGCAATTTTTTCGATGTGCGCCAAAGTAAACATTTACTACTACGCAATCAAGCCCGTTTGTAGAAAAACCATATGACCCACCGTGTTGTAGATTTTTCTGGGCGTGACATCACAGCTTTAATAAACCAGTAGATACTTAACACAATGGTCTTCAGGGTCTTTGAGGAGGCTTCATGGGGAGATCTCTGACCAGTGGTCATCCTACTGTTTTGTTTGTTGCTTTTATATTTGCTAATTCTAAGATATAAAATATAAATATAATAAAATGTTGTAATTATATGTTATGCTCAAAGTTGTTCTTCTGTCAGAGTCGGGAGGAATCAGTAGAAGTTGGGAGGAGTCAGCAGACGTCAGGAGCATTTGGGAGGAGTCGGTAGGAGGTTCAGGAGGAGTCATGCAATTACTACATTACAATTCCTATACATTTGCGGGGACAGGGATGGGCGGTGCAGACTAAACAGAGGCATGCGACATTTTATTGTGAAAATCAGACATCTGTTTCCACCTAAACAATGTCACAGGAGCGCACACAGTGAGCAGCAGGACACAGACAACACACAGACACAACCACAGCACGCATATAAACAAAGTAACACAGATGTCCTTCACTGCTGCATGAATTGTGTTAGCTCATGTTCTCATCATAGCAAGGGTGGTTTAAAAGGCTATCTAAAAGAAGAAAATAGTGTTCCTAACGAAACAACGTGGGCTTGCTTCAAGCCAAAAAATAATGGCATAAAAGTGTCAAGGTCCCAGGCAATACTCTTTGATTTTTGCTGATGTAAAATGGTATTGGAACTACAATGCAGACAAGCAGTGTTATTACATGAACTATAAACTGTATAAACAACTAGAAAAGAAAATGTCTACGAAATTGTGTGCAACTTTATGTAGTGGTTGACATTAGCATTAGTATTTGTAGCTTTAGCATTAGCATTTTTACAATTAGCATAGAATCTTTACTATTAGCATTAGCATTTTTAGCTATCCTGCACAAAAAGGAACATCCCAAATAAGACCTTTTACGGCTTTGTTTAAGTTGGAAGTCCTTAGCATTCAATTCATCGCAAATAGTAACAAGAACAACATTTAATGCAATTATAAAATACCATTATATGTCAGAATGTAATATTAGCATTAGCGGAAGTAACAGTTAGCATTAGCATTAACTGTTAGCAGTAGCGGTTAGCATAAGGTTAACAGTCTGTGTGACCACCCACCAAGTTTGAGAAAAGTACCGTGCTGCTAACTGGAGTTATGGCTGTTTAAAGCCCAGCGAAAATATGAAGACAGAGGGGGCGGGGCTTCACCAATTACAGCTTGTCCCTATTGACGGTCTAAACATCCAAAGTCGTGTGAGTATTTTAAAGTTTAAATCGGCTTCCTACGCAAAAATATGTCAGAGTAAGGGAGCAATCGTTTTTTATGAACAGCACCCCCTGGAGGAAAATAGGGGAGGGTCATAAAAAAGAATTAACATTAGGTTAACGATCGCTTATTGAAGAAAATGTGCATTTGACCCAGATTTGATCACAGGCAATCAACAGCACAAAATGAATGGCAAAATGAATGAATGAAATGAATGGCAGCTGTTAAATGTGTTGTGCACATGTGTCAACTGTTTTATCTCTAACCTAGATGTCAAATAACCTGTTCTCAACCTGTGAGAACTTCTCACCTTTTTTGTGATGTCCACGTTGACTTTTACACTAGCAGCAGTAGGCTACTCACTGTGTGTTACTTTAGTTGGGAGGGTGTGTTAGTTTATATTTGGAAATGTGTTTTTGGGATGAAGTGCAGCTGCGATCTGTCTTTATTCGAGTGTCTTTATTCAGCTCTGTACGTTTTTTAAATGTCCCGTAGTAATCCACATCAGGACCAAATCCCTGATCCCATTCAGCTACTTTGTTGGGGCCATCTTTCCACAGGATGCCAGTGATGGGTTCAGTAACAGATCTAGTATCTGGAAGCAATTCAAGTGTTCCAAACAGATACACTGATATCACATCTGGTTGAGCTGTGTTGAGGAAATGATTTAAATTATTAACAGTCAGCAATGACATATGATATGAGATGCACAGAGAGGAAAACTGCTTCAACAATTCCAACAAATCCTGTAAAAGAAAAAATACTGACACCTCCTCCCAACTCCTACCTACTGCCCTCGACTATTACTGATATCTGTCCCAGCTGTGTTAAAAGGATTTTGATATTGAAAATGGATTGATTGTAAATCAAATGTTTATCATGTATCCAGATTACAAATATTGATAAATGGTTGTAAATAATGTACAAATAATGTAATAGTACCAAAATGGTAAGTATTCAAAATGTCTCAAACTACAAAAAAATAGTCGATTGTAGATCAGCTGTGGCTAATGTATGTCTTTTCGGTAGCACGTTATAATAACTATACACTATAAAGCATTAGTTAAACATTAGTAACTAATGAATTCATCATGAATTCATCATGAGTTCATAGTTTATTAATCATGAATTCATCATTTGTAAGGCATCATTTATACATTAACTGAACATTAGTAAACACTGTAGTTAATCATTAGTAACTACTGAATTCATCATGAGTTCATACTTTATTAATCATGAATTCATCATTAGTAAGGCATTATTTATACATTTACTGTACATTAGTAAACACAGTAGTAAACACAGTAGTTAAGCATTAGTAACTGCTGAATTCATCATGAGTTCATACTTTATTAATCATGAATTCATCATCAATTAATGATTTATTAAGGTAGTTACTACTCGTTAGTTAAGTATGTTCCGTGAGCCCATCTAAAGTGAGGACTATTCATGCCTTATAAAGCATTTATAAATGAGATAGAAGCAGTGATGTAGAAAATGACCGTATTTATTACAAAAGCGGACACCTGAAACAACATAGTAATAATAAAACAAAACATTCATGATTAATAAGCATTAGTAACTGCTGAATTCATCATGAGTTCACACTTTATTAATCATGAATTCATCATCAATTAATGATTTATTAAGGTAGTTACTACTCGTTAGTTAAGTATGTTCCGTGAGCCCATCTAAAGTGAGGACTATTCATGCCTTATAAAGCATTTATAAATGAGATAGAAGCAGTGATGTAGAAAATGACCGTATTTCTAGGTTCGTGAGGAGGTGACTAAAAGAATAGACCAGAGACAAGAGCTTAAATGTGAATAATAAAGACGTCAAGTTTACTGAATGAAATAATGAAGCAAAAATAGTATGCATACAAAACTATTTACAATGATGGAGGTAGGTAGACAAAATTCTCAAAAACCATTCAACACCTTTCTTTTTTAGAGCAGGTTCTTAGGTCAGTTTTTCTATTTAGTTTACCAACTAAATATTTAATCCAGTTAATTCAAACTAAAGATAGTTTTCTATTTAGGATCGGTCAATCTTTATTATATTTCCAGCCTATTTAAACAGGTAAGACCTATTTATTTGAGCTATTTTCAGCAGGTTAAGTATGCTTTCAAAATAAAAAGTGCAGGCAAGTACCTTTAAACTCCCCTTTAACCTTAATATGACCTTTAAGTTCAACCTTTACAGAAAATAATAAAATAAAATATCAAAAACAATCAATTATCAAAAATAGTGCAATATCAATTTTAGTAACAAAACAGTGCAATATTGTCAATATCCAACTTCCAAATGAAATGTCACTGTCTTTTCCTCTTCCTTAGATCTGTGTTCAGTTAACTCAGTGGATGATCAAAACAGTTCAGTTGCTCGGTCCAAAGTCTCAGTTCAAAAATATTAGTTAGTCAGAGTTCTGTTCAAAGTCAAATCTCAGTTCCAAAAAATAGTCAGTCAGAGCTCTGTTCAAGTCACTTGGTCAAACCGTGCAGTTGGTCCAATAGAT
The DNA here is from genome assembly GCF_963921795.1 of Nannobrachium achirus. Lineage (NCBI taxonomy): Eukaryota > Metazoa > Chordata > Actinopteri > Myctophiformes > Myctophidae > Nannobrachium > Nannobrachium achirus. The sequence goes on along the minus strand of NC_137817.1, from coordinate 68,435,072 downwards.
GTTTTCTGTAGATTCAGTTCCTGGGTCTCCAATAGCTTGCCATCTGATGTCTGTGTGTTGCCTCACATGGAGAGGAATCCACTCAGTTCAAAACTATCTCTCCTGTCTTTCTTCAGCTGCTGGTCAGGCTTGTTGATGAGCAGCAGCCAGTTAGCTTAGCTGTTAGCCACAAAGTTCGTTTTTGCTGACTGAAGCACTGGATTCTGTTGGCTCAAACTCCTGCTAACTTGGCTAGGCCTTTAAACACTCATATTGTACAAAAATAACACTTAAACTCTCGAAAATAAATGCTCAAAACTGTCTTTTGTCTGACGTTTTTTCTCTCTGTTCACTCACTGTTCTGTTGATCATACACTCTGTCTGTATCAGGAAGAGACTCTTAAAGGGGCAGTGCTCCTTTTATAGTGGAGTGCACTTAAAGGGATTTGTTCAAAGCCCGATTTTTTAACCTCACATATAAAATGTTTTTGGCACATTTTACGCAATACAGCATGAGTTTTCAACCTTTTTAAGCATATTTATTACTGTAGATGAACCAACTATTTATTGTTGTTTTTAAGCAAAATCATATGATGCAATGAATTAACCCGGTAGTAATTTATTTGACTTTTTATCACCATATAATTGACCCTTATTTGGAACCTGGGTTATATAATGTACAGTAAATGTATAAATAATGCCTTACTAATGACAAATTCATGATTAATAAAGTATGAACTCATGATGAATTCAGTAGTTACTAATGCTTAACTACAGTGTTTACTAATGTTCAGTTAATGTATAAATGATGCCTTACTAATGATGAATTCATGATTAATAAACTATGAACTCATGATGAATTCATGATGAATTCATTAGTTACTAATGTTTAACTAATGCTTTATAGTGTATAGTTATTATAAAGTGCTACCGTTTTTTCTTCTTTTTTTCTTTAAACAATAATCTTAAGTAGAAATCAAAAGTGGAGTAAAAATTACAATATATGCCTCTGAGATACTGCAGTAGAACAGGGGTGTCCAAACTTATTTCATAGGGGGCCACATTAGAACACATTAAAATACCCAAGGGCCCAGCTCTATTTCCAGACATAATGTACTTTCAGTCGGACAATAACAAAGCCGCATATGCATCGCATTTAAACCATTTTATTTAACTATCATCAAAAATATTTAATTTCAATGGTGTGCTGTGAACAAAAAAAAAAACATTTAGGACTGAGGCAGATTCTAAAAAACTTTTCTAACATTATGCTGTTATATTTCTGCACATAGCAACAAGAACCCCAAAAGGGGTTCCCGCCCAAAATGGGTTAAAGGAGTAGTTCACCCTAAAAATGAAAAAAAAAAAAAAAAAAAAAAAGAATTCTATTGATTAGTCATGCCACAGAGACTTGAGTTCAATAATAATATTCCTAAAAAAAAAACTGATTATAGTAAATTTATCCCCATTGATTCTGGATGGGGACCCAAATGCATGGCCCTGAATGGGGACCAGAGCATGTGAGCGGAGCGGGGAGCGGAACGAGCCGTTTTTGACGTGAGCGAGCGACTTTTCAAATGGGTCTGAGCGGCATTGGAGCGAGGATTTTCCTCCGCTCTGTGGAGCGCCGACCTCCTCTGCTCCTAGCTGCATGTTTCCAACAAAACAGTGGCGTACTAGTGGCTGTGCAGTGCAGCCATGTCGGACCGCGGAGAGGAGAACAGACAGAGAATACCCTTTATCACGATTTCACTCAAGTCAAATGTATTTATATCATCCACACACGTAGGCTATGTTTATAATAAATAGCTTACCTTGTGTCAGTTAAGTTATATATCACCAGCCAGTCAATGGAGTCACCTCTCCCTCTCTCGGTTGTGGTGATTAATCAATAACCAACTGGGTTTAATATTGCCCGTCTTATTAAAAAATACAATGCCTTAGATTAGATGGCGTCTTTTGTAACAGTGAAGGCAGCTCTCCATCAAGCCGAGGCTCACTACCGCAGGCATTTGTGTTGGGAACACTTGTTGTGGCAAAGCAAAGGAGAAAGTGTTTCGCATATGGTAGCAAAATACTTTTTTTTATTGTGGCTGCTGGCTCTGATTGACGACCCTGAGCAGAGCGTGGAGCGAGTGCGGAGCGAGAAATGCAAAAATCAAGGTGAGCGGCGGAGCGGCGCGAAGCGGAGCGGCCCAGTGGCCGACCAGAGCAACGAGCGAGCGGGACAAGAGCCCGTGGAGCGCGGAGCGGCTTTTGTTCCCGCTCCACTCCGCTCACATGCTCTGATGGGGACCCAAATGCATGGCCCTGAATGGGGACCCAAATAAGGCCCTGGATGGGGACCCAAATGCATTTGGGTCAGAATCAATGGGGGTAAATTTAGGATCAAGGGTCAAGTAAATAATCCTAAATTTACCCCCATTGATTCTGACTCAAATGCATTTGGGTCTCCATCCAGAGCCTTGTATTTGGGTCCCCATCCAAGCCCATGCATTTGGGTCCCTATTCAGAATCAATGGGGGTAAATTTACTTACATATTTTACTTAATTTTTTAACAGTGCTGGCGTGGTGAGCAATCTATAATACAATTACGAATGAAGCTGCGGGCCGTATACAATTCGCCCTTGGGCCGCAATTGGCCCCCAGGCCGCACTTTGGACAGCCCTGCAGTAGAAGTTTAACGTTGTGAAAAGTGTCACTCACCATCGAACGTCCCCGGCTCGGTGTCTGCCGTGCAGAGCAGCAACAGAAAGGGGAGGAGCCACATCCTGACTGCAGAATGACACACAGGAGTCTGTGCTCTGCTTTATATAGGGGGAGGCCCCGCCCACTACTAATGATCTGATTGGTTCATCATTTCAAAATGTGGTTCCCACCATCAACGTCAACGTGTCGTTGTTGACGGGTGGAAACCCCCTATCTTCATTTTCTCTCTTTTTTCTTCACACTACAGCGTCACACAAAAGCACCAAAAACAGTTTGTTCCACGTTTCGAGCAAGCTGGATTTGAGCTTTCAGATCTGCTATTTGGGCTATTGTTGAATTTGAATCCTTAAAAGTAACAGTTTTGGACAGAGACGATATATGAACCTCCTAGCATTAAAGGTGCTATTTGGTGCTTTCATCTTTTTCCTCAAAAGTGTAATAAATATGTATCATTATTAATAATTATATAATTATATTATTGATAATTATGTCCTACCAATGTTAATACATTTTCTGCAATACAATGAAGCTGATTAAAGTGTTCTCACTTATAAAGATAGTAACACTCATATAACATCACTTATAGTAACATTATAGTAACATTATGAACGCTCAAGTTTTGTTCTCACATGACCCCCCCCCCCCCGCCCCCCCCCCCCCCATCTCTTTCATAACAGGTGGACCTTCTTTAAAAAAAAATATGAAAATCCTGAAAAGAAAAGAAGAAAGACGATCTACAAGCTCATGTTGTGAGCTTGTAGAACGGCTATTTTCACTGCCTGACGTTCGGCAAAGTATTTATAGGGTTTTTAAGTGGTTAAACTTACATGTAACATTGGAAAATAAACAGTGTCAGACCTCTAGCTATGTGACACAGTAGGCCTACTTCAGTCTATTTCTTATCAGTGTTTTTTCCTGTTAAGCGCAGGATGTGTGAGAGCACATCTCACCTCTCACCGTAGCTGTGTTGCATCGGTCCTGTCACTTTTTGAGCAGGAGCACGCACATGCACATGCGCATGCACATGCACACACATGCACATGCACATGCACATGCACATGCACATGCACATGCACACGCACATGCACATGCACACGCATCGACAGCGTTTACAAAATCTGTAGACAGTGTCAAACCAGCGTGCATTTACATAAGAACGAGCCTTGATGCATAATATCAATGGTCCGCTACCATGCAAGTGGCTTTTTAGACACAATAAGCCCATTCCCAAGATGCGCCACAATCTTTCATGGGCAGATGTGACTTATGGGGGCTGGTGTAAATAGTATAAAGACATTGCCTCTCTAATTACAATTTAAAATATGAACCCTTGTTGTAAAAAAATAAAGTTGTCCTTTAACATAGCGTCCTCTCAAAGATAAATTCAGCTGCACGGTAGAGACATTACTCTGCTGACAGACATAAATGACACTAACTTATCCATTGAATTAAGAGAAATATAAATGAGGGTACGACATACATGTCACGATATGAGGGGAATTTATGGACCCAGGTGCAGATACGATCAGACAGAGGCAAAACAGTCTTAATGCAAAGGATTTAATGATAAATAAACAGGAAACAAGGAAGCAGACTGCAAGGAGAACTAAACTACACTGGGAAAACTAAACTAAGGACATTCAGACACATGGCAGGAACAGAACATACTCACAGTGACAAAGACTAATAAAATGGCAAAGGGCAACTCAAACACAGGACTTAAATAGACACATGACTAACAAGACACAGGTGAACTCAAAGACAATCAACACAGGAATTGGCTGGGAGACTAACAGGACACAGGAGGAGAAAACTAACAATCACAAGCAGGTAAGACAAGACAGGAAACAATAACTGGGCAAAAAACAGGAAGGAGAATACTACAAAATAAAGGTTCAACGAAATAAAACATGACAGTTCATGACATTACCTCCCCCTCAAGGATGGCTACCAGACATCCCAAAATACCAATACGACCCAAAAACACAAAAACTGGGTGGGTGGAGGGGAGTTCACACAGACAAATCAGACAGAAAGACAGGCGGGCAGACACATAGACAGACAGGCAGACAAGCACACAGACAAACATGCTGACAAAACGTGAGACAGACCAAGAGACAGACAAACCAACTGACATACAGGTCGTCTGACATAAAAGCAGACGAGCAAACACATTAGGAGGACAGGAGGACTGGGGAGAAGACAGACGGACAAGCACACTAGCAGACAGACTAGCAGACAACACACTACACTGGGAGACAGGCAGACACACAGACGGGGATAATGGACATCAGATTATCTGGTGGACCAAAAGAACCATTAACCGAAGGGCGGAATTGTTCAGAGTGGCGCTGAGGGGGCACAGTCTGTGGGCCGCTGGGCGGCACTGGCTCTGGGACGCTGAGTTTTGGGGCGCTGGGAGGGACGGGCTCTGGGGCGCAGGGCTCTGGGGTGCTGAGAGGCGCAGGCTCTGGGGCGCTGAGTGGCAAAAACTCTGGGGCACTGAGCTTTGGGGCACTGGGCTCTGCGGCGCTGGGTGGCTCAGGGGCGCTGGGTGGCACAGGCTCTGGGGAGCTGGGTGGCTCACGCTCTGAGGTGCTGGGTGGCACAGGCTCTAGGGCGCTGGGTGGCTCAGGCTCTGGGGCGATGGGTGGCACAGGCTCTGTAGCGCTGGGTGGCGCAGGCTCTGGGGCGCTGGGTGGCACAGGCTCTGGCGTGCTGGGTGGCTCAGGCTGTGGGGCGCTGGGTGGCGCAGGCTCTGGGGCGCTGGGTGGCACAGGCTCTGGGGCGCTGGGTGGCACAGGCAGTAGGGCGTAGGGAGGCTCTGGGTCGCTCTCCGTCCAGGACTCAGTATCACTGGGCAGTGGGGTCTCCTCATCGCTGGGCGCAGGTGACTCTGTGTCAGTGGCAATTGGAGTGCGCCGGTGACGATGGGAACGGCGGCGGCCAGACCTCCTGCAAGGCTTCGACTGGACACTGGTTGAAGTTGTAACACAACCCAAAGCAATGTTTTTGGCAACAGCCACACGAGGACCTCTCAAAGCCAAGCTGGTGCCGAAGTATGGATCTTGGTTCTGACTCGGGTCAGTGTAGCTGGGTATTTTAACCTGGCTACAAAAGTAATTCAGCAGGCCCATAGTCTTTGGGGGGTTAGGCTTAGAACAGGCAGGTCGAAGGTGCAAGGCCCCAATATTAATTTGAGGAGCAGGTTGAGAAGCAGGAATGGACTGAAGATAACTATTTAGCCTCTCCCGGACGACTGTGAGGTGAGGGACAAAATGGCTGATCCATGGCCTCTCCTTGAGCCAGAGCTGCTGTTCTGAAATCTTCCCCATGAGTTCAGCATGCTTACTGGAGTTGGAGTTAATTAGGCAAGTAACTGCCGATTCAAAATCCTCTACCTTCCTCTGAAAAAGTTGTCGTTCTGCTGGGTCCATTTTTGGCCAGTTTATTCTGTGACGATATGAGGGGATTTTATGGACCCAGGTGCAGATACGATCAGACAGAGGCAAAACAGTCTTAATGCAAAGGATTTAATGATAAATTAACAGGAAACAAGGAAGCAGACTGCAAGGAGAACTAAACTACACTGGGAAAACTAAACTAAGGACATTCAGACACATGGCAGGAACAGAACATACTCACAGTGACAAAGACTAATAAAATGGCAAAGGGCAACTCAAACACAGGACTTAAATAGACACATGACTAACAAGACACAGGTGAACTCAAAGACAATCAACACAGGGATTGGCTGGGAGACTAACAGGACACAGGAGGAGAAAACTAACAATCACAAGCAGGTAAGACAAGACAGGAAACAATAACTGGGCAAAAAACAGGAAACACTAGGAGAATACTACAAAATAAAGGTTCAACGAAATAAAACATGACAGTTCATGACAATACAGCACGTCTTTGTACAACATGATGTAATTTGAGGGTGCACACTATGAGACACCAACTCTGGACTCCTGGGAGGCCTACGGTTAAAGCAGAGTCTGATAACGATGCTTTAAACAGGCCTTGAACCTTTCTGTGTGGAGTTTGCATGTTCTCCCTGTGTCCCCCTAGGGTAGGTTACCCTCACAAATAATATGCAATAATCCTGGTCTCTATACTGCCTCCCCCTGGCCAGCCGGGGCGCCTGATGGAGGGGCAAGGAACTGGTTGGAATAACGTGTTCCTTTCACGCGCTACGTCCATCCGGGGAGGCTCCCCCCGTCAGGTGATAAGAAGCGGCCTGCTCACTCTTCATGCCCCTGGAGCTACTCGAGTCCTGGGACGGGGAATGGCACGCCCAGCCCCCCCCCCCCCCCCCTCAAAGCTCCGCCCCTGCTTTATTGATCACAGCAGCAACAGCAGTAAAGGCCCTTTCAGACACGCCTAGTAATTCACTTTCAATGAGAGACGGGCGATTCATTTTGACACACTGAGAATTTGAAAAAGGTGGAGAGGCAAGCATTCCCGTTCCCGAAATTCTCATGCTTGTTTCATGCACGAGCCCGCGGAAGGCACACTCGTATACTGGGTGGTTGTCCTCTTTGTTTCCCCACACTACTACGCGCAGGAAAACAACAATGGTGCGATCCCCGTTGATCCAAGGGATAACGCCCTCATCAAAAGTTCCCTGTCTGAAACGGCCTTAAGAGTGAAACACAAGAGAGTGAGCATCTATGAGTCCAGTAATATGGTTGTGAAAAGTTTCTGCATAATGATAACTTTATGTTTGATACTGGCAGTAAATAGTATTATGTGACTGTACGTCACTTATAAAGACAGTAACATCACTTATAATAATAAATGGTAAATGGTGCATTTATATAGCTCCTTTATCCAAGGCGCTTTACATAGATTGTGCATTATATTCACCAAGGTGCACCCGATACCTACATTATCATCCCTTAGTATGGGTCTGTTATCGCCGTTGTCATCCCTTAGCTAAGGCTCAGTAGTCTGTCTACTGGCTACCAGGAGGCTGCTGCATTCACACACACATTCATTACATTCACCCATTCACACCCTCATTCATTACATTCACACACACGCACACACACACACACACACGCACGCACGCACGCACGCACGCACGCACACACACACACACACACACACACACACACACACACACACACACACACACACACACACACTCATTACATTCACCCATACACAAACACATTCATTACATTCACCCATACCCACAACAACACACATTCATTACATTCCCCCATACCCACACAAATTAATTACATTCACCCATTCACACACATTCATTACGTTCACCCATTCACGCACACATTCATATACTGATAGCAGAGGAAACCACTGACGCAAGGCACCAACCTGCTCATCAGGAGCAACTAGGGGTTCAGAGTCTTGCTCAAGGACTCTTCAACACTAACTCTGGGGGAGCCCGGGATTTAACTGGGAACCCTTCGGGAACCCTCCGTGTTCTAAGACGGCAACTCTACCCCTGAGCCACTGCCGTGGCTCAGGGGTAGTGGCTCTGTAGTGGCTCTGTTATAAAGATTGTAACAGATCATAACATCACATAGTAGCACTCATAGCACGCTCAATTCACAGTGTTGCCCTCAGGTGAACCTCCTATATCTCTCTGTCATAACAGTTCATAACATTCAGCAAAAAAGGATGAACATTCTGTTGTGAGCTTGTAGAATGGCTGAAGTTCAACAAAGTACTGATATATACAGTATAGGGTTTTCAGTGGTGTAACGTAACTAAGTACATTTACTTAAGGACTGTACTTTAGTACAATGTTGAGGTACTTTTACTTTACTGGAGTATTTCCAGTTTTCAGTTCTTTTACTTTTACTTCTACTCCATCTCAGGGACAAAAATTAAAAAAACTACAATTATTTGAAAACTTTAGTTACTGGTTAATTTGTAGATTTTGATTATTAAAAAAATAAAATAATACACATTCATCATTTCAGCCCTATAGATATTTCGGCCATTTAAAAATAACAGATCTACAAGCTCACAATGTGGCGTGATGTGACACATTGTGAATCCAGCTATATTCAAGCGATTTTTTATACATTTTGAACCTGAGAAATGGAACATTCTGCACAATGAGTACTTTTACTTTTAGTACTTTAAGTATATTTCGATGCCAATACTTTTATACTTCCACTCAATTAAATGTTTAATATGGGAGTATTTCTATACATTGCAGAATTGATACTTTTACTTGAGTAAAACATTTGAGTACTTGTTCCATCACTGAGGGTTTTTAAGAGGTTAATCCTACATGTAATATTGGAAAATGCCCTGTCTCAGACCTCTAGTCATGTGACACAGTACCTCAGTCTATTTCTGATGTGTGTTTTTTCTTCCTGTGAAGCAGTGAACGGGGGCTGGATGTGGTTGGGTGGTTGAGCCTAGCCGTGCCGTGGGTTGGCTCCTCCCACCTTATCAGTCTTGGCTTCCTGGCATCGTGCCAGCCTTATCGTTCATCAGATAAAAAAAAGAAAAAAATCACACTTGAGCGGCCCATTGACGTCAGTTACTTTATGTGTATGGTTCTGAGATCTGTGTTAATCTTTTTGGCTGACACACACAAAGATGCAAACCGTAGGATCGGTTTGCACTGCTCAAAAATGGCTATTTACACACTCACCAGGCACGTGCACACATAGACATCACAGGGGGCTTGAGCCCCTGCCTTTTTATCCATCTGTAAAAAGTGCCTTCTCCAGACCAAGAATGCATTTTTTACTATGGTTAAAGAAATGCACATGTTCCTCTTTCCCTGCTATACCTGAAGGCAGCATTCAAGAGAGTTGCCTTGTCCAAACTCTCCTGAACTTGAATGCAGCATCTTATGTTGAAAGAATCGCCCTCTCTGTGTAGAAATCCATGCCCTTACGTCACATCTCCAGTATTAACTTGATTGTGCTTAGTTCAGTGTGGTTTCACACACCGAAAATAGCCGACCTCTGAGCTTGGAGGTCGGCTATTTTCAATATATATATCACCAAAAGGCCCTTTTAGAGATGTCAGCCCCTGCCTCTCTAACATTCTCTGCACGTCCCTGACACTCACAACACACTGCATGGTGACACGCTGTGTGCTTGTCTCTAATGCTTTAGCTTGAGCCTTTCAATCCCCCCGCCTCAGGATCAAATCGCTCTCCTGACACTGTTTATTTTCCTTATCTAAAATGTGTCGCAAAATATTTTATTTGGATGAAGGTCAGGTTCAGGCATACTCTGTGTCGCCCCAGCGAGGCAGAGCAGGTCACTCTGCCCGTTTGGTGAGGATAGATTGATTGATTGATTGATTGATTGATTGATTGAAGACTTTATTAGAGGTTTGAATAGGAAAAGGTACAGTACAGTAGTTCACTGGTACAAGGTCAACGAAAAGGATAAACACCATAGGAAAGCTTTTGGGCTTGTTTAAATTGGGGTCACTTTTTACAACTCAAACTCATACAACATTAAATGACAGACAAATAAAACACAGTGTGCTGAGAATATCATCTCAATATTACTCCTTTAAGGCCTTCGGTAGGCGTTTCCACATTTGTGCAGCATAGCAGGAGAACAAATTGAGCCCTTTGTTTGTGCCAAATATGGGTTGGACGTGATCTGTGGAGCTGCCTCTGGTGTTGTAATTGTGAACATCCTTGACGTTTTGGAAGTATTTTGTTGCAGTTACTATCAAAACCTCCACCGGCTGTCAGTCAGTCAGTCTGTCACACGTCACGTCACACTTTTGCCCTACTCATATCTCCGCCACCGTTCCCCCGATCCATGCCAAACTGTGCACACACACTCCTTGGCTGCCAATCATTTCTCACATGGCCCTATTCTAGCTCCACCATGAGGCAGATTCTCGAAAAACACATTTTTGGACACTGCTCCTACAGATTTTGCCCTAAAATCACACAAAGCGGTACACACTATCTCTTAAGTCATGTCATCAACATGGATCATCATCTGTCCCATTTCCCATATTCCTTCCTGATTGGCTACCATTGCCTTCTAAAGTTTGTGTATGCGACCTGACAGTCGTTTTTTTGATTGATTGATTGATTGAAGAATTTATTAGAAGTTTGCAATAGAAAAAAGTACAGTTTCACGACAGTACAAATCACTGGTACAAGGTCAACTAAAAGGAGATCCTAGAAAGCCGAGGCTTATTTCCACAGGAACCACACTTTAAGTATCTCATACAACATTGAAAGACAGACGGATAGAACATAGTACTTTATCTAGGATAATATATAAACTATAATATATAGTTTCAAAAGCATAACATCAAATACAAAGGCAGAAAAAGAGAAAAAAAGGGGGGGGGGAGCATGGGGGCTTAGTCTATTTACAAGTAGTCTAGATGGACAGGGGGGTCCGCGCGCATAGGGTGGATTTTTTTTCACTGAGTGGATATAGCCCTACAGTAGTCTATATCAACATAACAATGCATTAAAATAATGAAGCAGTCTCTCATAACATTTTTATGGTGCTGTAGTGTACTGTAGGTAGCCTATCTGTCCATGTGTACATGTGTCACAGTCAAGCAGGAGTCATTATTAAGGTATCCAGGGGAGGTATCCATTTGGAAAATGGTGATGGTGTATTGTTTTTTTCCTCACCAAAATGTTGTCTAACTTTAAATCTTTAGGCATTTAGCCCCCTTCCCGACATGGGAGCATGACAAGGTTGGTCCCATTGGAAACCTGAGGTTGTCTAGAATCAAATGATATATTTATCTTTGGAGTGCGTCTAAACACTGCGAAAGACAGTCTCGCGGGTTTCCAGTCAACAATCCCGGAGGTGTCATAGGGGTAATAAAACAGGGGGAAAAAAAAGAAAATACAGTTGGGACTTCTTGGGATCATCAAAATCCTCATTTTAGGGGTCCTAAAGATACATAAAAACCACACTAGAAGTTTATATAAGGGGGGTGCGCGTGGACCCCTCTTAAGACCTCTACTACCCACTTCATGATCTTAGAGATATTATGTCAGTAGGAAACAGCCCTCTTCTGCACTTGGCATGACTTATAGTGTCAATCCCATTTTATATGAGGTGGTACTAGTACAGTTCCAAATACATTTAGCTATTTTACTGCATTGAGCTTGAGAGGGTATGAATAAATAGGGGACATATATGATCTGAACATTTTCTGCTTGTTTTTGTCTGTTTTTGTCCTGTAATAAAGTCAAGTTGTGGCCAAATCTTAATAATATCCATTTCAATGAATTCCTTGGGTCCAAATTGTATGGTAAAATATGTTAATTTGTCTCTGTGAGTTGTTTACTTAAAAGGTTAATGCATTTTCTTCATCTCTTCCCTTTTCGGGTTGCAGTGACATGTTTTAAAAAAGGGTTAAAAGGAACCCTATTGGACAATATTTGAGCTTGGTACTTGGCAGAATCTTAATTTACACACTTAAAGGATTAAGGAAAAACAATTGTCGAGAAAAAAATCACCCCGGTAATTTAGTGACAAGAGAAGTTTAAATGTGATGTGTTTTTTAAGGTTTTTTTGTCCTGTAAAGGGGTCAAAATGTGCTTGAATCTTAATAATAACCACTTTAATGAATTCCCTGGGTCCAAATATATAGAGTATAGAAAAATAGTTTAATTTGTCTCAGTAGGTTGTTTCCTTCAAAAGTTATGCTTGTTTCTATTGTTTCCATCTTGGGGTTTAGAGTCAGGATTTGTGAAAGAAAGTGTTAAAAATGAACCCCTTCAGAAAATATTTTAGCATGGTACCTGGCAGAATGTTAAAATATACCCTTCAAGGATTAAGAAAAAACAGGTGGCGAAAAAAAATCCACCCTATGCGCGCGGACCCCCCTGTCCATCTAGACCAGTGCTACTCAACCCGCGGCCCGCGGGCCGCATGCGGCCCTTTCCGCATGTCTGTGCGGCCCGTCATGATCATGCCAAAAAAAATATGATTTTTCTAAGCCTGTCAAAGTTAACGCGAAACGCAAAACGCGGTGATGTTTGACCCTCGGTGCACTCCGTAGTTAGGGATAAGAGTCAGGAAGCGAATGCAGTAGCAGTGCAGAGATGCAGGCGGCTACACTAGAGCTACAGTACAACGAGACAGTCAGACAGACAAATATGCGGAGATTTTGCAGCAGACAACCACAGTCGGGCTCACTGGAGCGGAGACGCATGACGGTCGTGCGATATGAACGGCCGCGAATCCCGCGATCGTCATGTTTCAGGCTAAAAGACCTAGCCCTTGTCTCCGCTGCTTGTCTCTCCCTCCGCGACTCCGCCAGTCAGCTCCGACTATAACTCTATGGCACCGACAGTCCAAGCATTCCAACAGATCGCGCTGCAGCCAAGGAACTATGCTTATTAACACAAATCTCCTCCAACGAGCTGTTGTGTTTTACAAAGCTCAAAGCATCAAACTGTTTTACAAGTACAGTGCATCTGAGGGGGAGTTGAACTGTACTTGAGTTATTTTTCCATACAATAACTCTCTTCACCAAAAATAGCCGATCTACAAGCTCACAATGCATCTTGTGGTGAGCTTGTAGATCGGCTATGTCCCCCAAGAATAGGGATGCTGGGGTTTGAGTGATTGAATAATAAGTATAAACGTTTATTTTAAATCTGTCCTATTAATGAAAAGGAGTGTTAGTGGCATGAGAAAACATACCTTTACAATGCCAAAGTTCACTAGCTTTGCATACCCAGACACAGGGGAGGTTACAAAAAGGTTGAACCAGAACTGTTCATTTTCACTTAACATTTTGTGAATAAAGCCTAATTTGATAAAAAATTCAAATGTCATCAATTTCATCATTCCATCCATGACAATCTTTTGGTTCAATGAGGTTTGGCCTGGCTTATGGAAATGTGGCTGTTTTCTGTGCGTTTCCTTAATTATTAGACTGTGTACTGTACAAAATCAATGTAAACGTCCAAAATAGGACCGTCATTTTTAGCTTGCGGCCCTTTGGACTTTTGGTATTTTGCTGAGTGGCCCCTGAGCCATCTCAAGTTGAGTAGCCCTGATCTAGACTAAAGTCACGGGTAGCAGCTGTCTGAAGGTGACTTTTCATACCAATTTTGAAGGAGGCTAGGGATTTGCTCTCCTTTAGGGCTTGTGGAAGGGCGTTCCACATGTTGATGGTGTAGCAGGAGAACGAGTTAGAGCCTTGTTTGCGACCGTCAGGGAGCAGTTTACTATGAAAACCTCCACCGTCCGTCCGTCCGTCCGTCCGTCCGTCCGTCCGTCCGTCACACCTTTGTGACCATCAACAAACATCACACCTTTGTTGATGTTTAAATCGAAGAGTCTTGGTCAAATACTTCTGTTGGTTTCTGCACTGATCATTTAAACAATTCAGCTGTGTTTGCTCGTGTCATCATGATGAGGTCATAAATCAGCCATGCCCAAATATAGATTTTACGGGTTTACATGCTTACTCAGTTATTCGTTATGTGAAAGTCCTATGACGTCTATGATATCTGACATCATCATACATACATTCCCTTTTATGGCCATAAATGGAGATCCCCTCTGTAGAACCAGCCACTGACATCACTGTAATGTCAGGGGAACCAAATCCCTTTTATGCCCATATATGGAGATCCCTGTGATGCCAGGGGAACCAAATCCCTTTTATGCCCATATATGGAGATATGGAGATCCCCGTGTTGCCAGGGTAACCAAATCCATTTTATGCCCATATATGGAGTTCCCTGTGATGCCAGGGGAGCCAAATCCCTTTTACGCCCATATATGGAGATCCCTTATGTCATCAATATTAAGCCCATATCTGTGAATATCTTTGGGTACCAGATGTCTCCATATATGGTTAAATGGTCCGATATACATCACTGGCCAGAAGACCAAGAAATGGTGCAACCTCGCCCTTTGCTTTTCTCCCTATAGGCATCTTACTGGTAGGTAGTTTAATGAGGAATGCAGTATGGTGGTAGGTAGGTAGTTATGGCCTTTGATGTAAGATTTTCACTTTCTAGGATAACTATATTTGCTATTCCCAGATGATGCCCTTTTAGGGTACCCCTCATGCCCATATATGGAGATCCCCAGGCTTTACTAATTAACATAAGTTTTATGCCCATATATGGAGATCATTGTCCCAATGTCATCAGATATATGGGCATAAATGGACACAGGCAAACTAGATGGGCTGTATGGATATCCAGATGTGTGATGTAAGTGTTTTATTCCAAATGTGGCACCCCACAGACATATTTCCAGAAACAAAATCCCTTTCATGCACGAATATCACTACACAGCATGTCTACACTCATGTCATCAACATGGACCAGTAAGATTTTGGAAAAACACATTTTTGCCCTATTTGTGGAGATAAGCGACCAACGGTCGCTTATCTCCCGATTAGGGAGTCTTACTGGTTAGTGTTAAATCTACGTTGATGATGATTAGTGGAGCTGCCTCTGGTGTTGTGATCGTGAACGTCCTTGACCTTTAAAAAGTAGTTTGTCAGGTACATGGGAATCTTGGAGGTGTAGTGTATCTTGTACACCAGGCCCATTGCAAGATGCTGTACTCTGTCAGCTACTTTGAGCCATCCCACGCTTTCGTGGTGATGATCGGTAAGGTGGGTCTGAGGAGGGAGACCAAGCACAACCCTAATTAGTTTGTTTTGGGCTGTTTGGAGCTTTAACTTTAAGGAAGCTGGGGCGTCGCGATACCAGACAAGGACTCCGTAATCAATGAGGGGCCCAATAAGAGCACCTCCTAGTGTCTTTCGGGATTTAATATTGATCAGCGGGGCAACCCTTTGCAAGAAGCGAATTCGTTGGTTGACTTTATTGATTACCTTGGTGGTCATTTTTTCAGTGGATAGGTTAGCCTCCAGGATGCAACCCAGGTAGCAGATGTAGTTTTTTCTTTCTATCACAGTGTCACCTACTTTAATTGTGAAGTTCTCAACTAGGCTAAGTTTCTGACTAGATCCAAAGAGGATACATTCCGTTTTGCCTAGGTGAATTGAGAGTCTGTTGTCATTGAGCCAGGTTTATCTCCCAATTCAGGCTTTTGCAAATCCCGCCCCATTCTGCCCTGTTACTATGCTGGGACATTAACCCTGGGCAGATTGTTTTTATAGTGGCAGTGAATGGGATTTTTTTTTTTCATAGCCTCATTATTGCAATTTAAAGTATCAAAGGAAAAACATCTAGGTGATATTAATAAAAAGGGAAGACAAAGGTACAGTAGTTACATTGCAAAACAGGGGGTTTCCCCGAAAATATATGTTTTAATTTGTTTAATCCCAGTGGGACAGAATCACTATTGCAGATTCTTTTATAGTGGAAGTGGATGTGATTTTTTTTTCATCATAGCCTCATTACAGCTATATAAAGTACCAAAAAAAACACATCTACGTGATATTAATAAAAAGGGAAGAAAAAGGTACAGTAATTACATAGCAAAACAGTAATTTTCCCCCGAAAATATATGTTTTAATTAGTTTAATCCTCTGGATCAGAGAGAGAATAGAAATAGAAAAAGAAAGCGCATTGCATCTTGGGTAGGAAGAGGAGAACTATAATCTGTTCTCCTCACATAATAGGCTGGCTTTTCGTAATTCTGCCCATTTAAAATATATGTACCCAATCGTAACTAGTTAGACCATTGATAAGGTCCATGTGAACTAGTTTGTTGAAGCTTATTCATTATGATGAGCGAGATCGCGCCGTACTGCCGCGGCCGTACTGGACGAAGGTCGTGCTCCGCACTGTGGACAGTTGCTGAAAGCCTGAAACAACATTCTCCACTGCACAAACTCCACCCCTGATAGCAAAAAGTGAATGGTTTTTTCTGGTTGGCCAGTCAGGGAGTCTCAGGGACCAATCAGAAGGCTGACAAACGGTGAATTTAGGGAGTCTTACTGGTTAGGTACATGGGTATCTTAGTGGTGTAGTGTATCTTGTATACCAGGCCCATTGCAAGATGCTGTACTCTGTCAGCTACCATGAGCCAACCTACACTTACAAAATGATCAGGGTTAAGGTGAGCCTGAGATGGAAGGTTAAGCAGTAACCTAATCAGTTTGTTTTGGGCTGTTTGGAGCCTTGTTTTTAAAGGACAACTTTGTTTTCTTATAACAAGGTTCATTTTTAGATTGTAATTAGAGAAAAGAAAAAGTGAGTGTTAAAATGTTTTCATTTGCTTCGTTCTATTGTTTTATCGTGTTTACCGTGCTAAAATGTGGGTCATGCGTACGCATGGGGGCATGTGTACAATTGGCTAAATATGTCTTTTTAGACACATTGGGCCTCATTCATCAATCTGGTCGTAAATAGGGTGTATTTTTTTCCTTAAATTTCATCTTAAATTTCAGTAAGTCCAAACGTCAGTCAAATTCATCAAGCAGTGAGTATATCCCATTTTGCTTATCCACAGGTGTATGTCATGATGAATTTGGACGTAAATTTAAGTGCAAAAACAAGGGTAAAAACGAGAGAGCAGCTTCCATAGTACTTATGGCAGGACCATATATGGTAGAGAGCATGACTAAGCACTTTATGATCTGGGAACCTATTCACACCATAGGCTACTAGAAATGAATCACAACTTAAACTTGGCTATGCTGTTGAACTTAATTGTCTTGTCAAAAAAAAAAAAAAAAAAAAAAAGAGAGGGAGAAAGAAAGAAAAAAAAAGAATAAGCTGCCTATTTTTTCTTCTCTATAGATCGGCACATTTACAAGGCTACAATTAGTCCTCAATCACAAAATAATAAACATGGGATGGATATTATAATCCTTTTCTACTGAACATTGCCAAAAAGATAATGTTGAAGGAATATACAGTATGAGCTGTGACACGCACTGCTTTCCGATATGGACCAGACCAGCAGGTTGCGAGCTTTATTGATTATTTATCCTATATGTATATACTGAGGGGAAATTCTTTTTTTGGATTAATATTTCAACACTGTCCTGTAAAGCCACATGTATCCTTATCAGACCGAAGGTAAGACTTATTTTGCTTTTGTGTCGTTATGTGTTGATGTGATCAATAGGCCTACAGTAGCCTAGTCTATTATAAATTAAAGCCTAATCAGTGGAGGGTCGCGACGCCCCCCAACTTCTCGCCGGCAGACGGAACTTGAACTTGCTGCATATGAAAACTTCAACTTGTCTCGTCAAAAAACAGAGGAAAAAAAGGAAAGAAAAACATATCGGCGACACATTGACAACATAGGATATGAAATACAACTGTTCTGATCCCGCAGATTTCAAAATGGATGCTGAACGTAATGCTCTAATGTATAGAATGTAATAGAATAAAGTGGTTTACAAGGTTCAATCCATCACGGAATAATATTACACAAAACAATTATGTGGAAATATCCACGAAGTGAAACGCTGCTTCATCAGAGGTAAGAATATAGGCTAGTGGCAAATACAGTAGGCCTAGGTAGTGCAGTGGGTCTCAACCAGGGGTCCAGGGACCACAGTGATGTGCTGGGGTTTTCTGGTGGTCTCTTGCCAAACAGACCCTTGGGCCTTTATAGATCCTTAACTCTTTAAAATGAAACCAAATGGACGAGTGCGGGCAGTCATCATGCGGTGCGTGAGTGGTCCCCCTTTGGCGGGTCCATTTGGTTACAAACTCAGTGACACGACTGAATATGTAATTGTTTGACAATTGACATATTATTTTATTTTTTAAATACATGTGTTGGCACATGTTGGGCAGAATGGACTAATAAATATTTTATTTGATGTTTGGCACAATTTAAAATTGATTTAGCATGAAGAAAAAAGCATTCTAAATATACACCGTGGGCTGATGGCTTATTTCCCAACCGAAAAAAGCATCCTAAATATAAGCAAAGATGTACACCATGGTCGGAGGTGGTGTATTTTCCATCGTATTTCCAGCACAAATCCAAGACCAAAATACAATGATCAATTTGACCCCCAACTTGAGAATCATCCTAAATGCCGGTAAGAACAAAATATGATCGTATTTCTGGTCTTAAGTGCTTGATGAATGAGGCCCAATAAGCCAGCAGTTTCTTTATTACTATTTACAGTAACACTTCTAGCCCCCATAAGTCACATCCAACCATGATGAAAGGTTGCGTTGTATCTTGGGAATGGGCTTATTCTGTGTAAAATGACATATTTTTTCACACACTTGTATGCATGTCCCCAACCACTGAAATAAGAATCTCTAAAACAATAGAAAGAAGTAAATGAAATCAATTTAACACTCATCTTTTATATTATCCTTTAATTACAATCTAAAATATGAACCCTTGTTGTAAAAAACTAAAGTTGTCCTTTAAGGCCTTTGATTGTAGCAAAATAAGAAGAGAAGAGGAGATTCAAGCACTCACACAATGTGGAGGAGTGGAAAACAAAATGTTGTTCTATAAAACAGCCAGCGTGTTTGGACCGGTTAAGGTCTTCATCAGGGAGAGAACTGGACCAACACAGAACCTTTACATAATGTCTAATCATGTGACATTACAGATGAACAGGCAATCTATAACCATGGTTATAGAGGTTAACCCCTAGTTGCTCTTGATGAGTAGGTTGGTGCCTTGCATGGTTTCCTCATTAATGCAATCTGTGTATTAGGCCTAATCTACACCAATACAAATTCCACTTCCCCGGGTTGGTCCTCTATGCCTCCACACGGCCCCGTGTAGAAAAGAATCTCTGCCCACATGAAAACGCGAAACGCTATAAATCCCTGTCTGCGCGTCACCGAAGCGGGTGGCCCGCCGTGGGCTAATCTCGATATTCCGACGGCCTGAAAATCTGATGCACGGAGATCCGAATCCGATGTCCCAGAGAGAGAGAGAGAGAGAGAGAGAGAGAGAGAGAGAGAGAGAGAGAGAGAGAGAGAGAGAGAGAGAGTAGACAAATAGTTCTATTTATAGCCTGGTCGGGCTATTGGTCCATTATGCGCGATGCATGCCCCTTTCCCTCTCCATTCCATTGCGATCATTGTTGCACCGATTGCAATAATAGCCTATATCTATCATTCTAAATCATCATAAAATGTAGGCCTATAGGCTAGTCAGGTCTGTCAAATATTGTTTTAGTTCAAGCTAAGGCAAAGCTATACAGTTAGGGGTTCAGAGGGGTTACACTAGTCATATTTGAATTGATTGAATGATTGAATTTACTTAAGCCCTGGACATTTTTGGACATGTTTTCCCCCCAGTTTTTGACCGGGCATTTTAAACAACAAACTTTGAGCTGCTTGTGCCAGGATATGTAGGCCATATCTGGGCCTGATGTAGCCGCGCTTTACAAGCCCTGGACATGCAAGGGTCCATTTGGTTCCATGTGTTCATGCTCAGAGTTACAGACATGTAAGGGTCCATTTGGTTCCATGCGTGTACATAATCACCGATTTGGTGTCTTAATAGGACTAGGTAAGTAAGACAGTAGGATACAACAGCAGTGAACATACAGAAATATGTGTGGGGAGGAATCATTTGGCATAACTACTAAATTGGGGATAAAAGGATGTAAAAGGAAAGGAAAACATAACAATCAATCATCAAACTTTTTTCCCTTCTTTTTTGGGTGAAATGATAATGATCATTAGACATGGACATCCACATGCATGTTCATGTTCATGTTGTGCGGCTTGTATCAAAATGTGAAGGTGTCAGACAGCATAGCTAGGGCCAGGATTGGGGCCTTTATCTCTTTGAAAAAGAAAATTAATAATAATAATAATTATTATTATTATTATTAGTCGGCGACCTGGCCAACTCGGGAACGACGTAAATAGGGAATGAATGCCCCGCCCTTTAATGCAAACCCCATTATACTGTTGTCATAGGACCCGTTTTGACCATCTGTTTGCCTGTGTCCATTTATGCCCATATATGGAGATATCTGTATCTGTCTGTCTGTCGGCGTCCATTTTATGTCCATATATGGAGATCACTGCAGATATAGTTCTGGGTCCATTTTATGCCCATATATGCCCATATGGAGTTATCTGTCTATATGCGTCCATTTTATGCCCATATATGGATATCTCTGTATCTGTCTGTCTGTGTCCCTTTTATGCCCGTATATGGAGATCTTTGTGATTCTGCGTCCATTGTATGCCCATATATGCCCATATATGGAAATATCTGTTTATCTGCGTCCATTTTATGCCCATATATGAGATCTCTGTCGCTTTTTCAAACAGATGGTCAAAACGGGTCCTATGACAACAGGTATAATGGGGTTTGCATTAAAGGGGGAACCGGTGTCTGCAACACAGTCGGAGGCACAGACAGATACAGAGATCTCCATAATGGGAATAAAGGGACACAGACAAACAGATGGAGGAGGAGACAACCTTAATGCAAACCCCATTATACCTGGTTGTACCTGTTATGCCCATATATGGAGATATCTGTATCTGTCTGTCTGCGTCCACTTTATGCCCATATATGGAGATCTTTGACCATCTATTTGCCTGTGTCCATTTATGCCCATTTATGCCCATCCATTTATGTCCATTTATGTCTGCATCCATTTTATGCCCATATATGGAGATCTATGCAGACACAGTGCCAGTTCCGGAAAATCCTGATGTCAGACATCAGAATCCGAACCTTTCGTGCTGGTTCCAGAAAATCGTGTATCGGGTCGGGTCGAGGCCGAGCACTGCACTACCTGCTGCGGTGCAAACCCATGGATGCCCCAGCCTTTAATGCAAACCCCAATATACCTGTTGTCATATGACCCGTTTTGACCATCTGTTTGTCTTTGTCCACGTATGCCCATATATGAAGATCTCTGCACACACAGTACCGGTTGCGGAAAACTCTGATGTCAGACATCAGCTCCGCATACGGGCATTCATTTTATTCCCATATATGGAGAACGCGCGTGCCCGTGGGACAAACGGTTCTCGAGATACGCGGATTACATACATACATACACACTCACAGAGATTTTTTGTTGACTCATGTGGTGTACGTGATGTCAGAGCCTTTTATGAAGTGATGTCACAATGAGTCAGAGCTTTCGCCGATTTCCTCCGGAACAGCCTGATGTCAACAATCAACCCCGCATAAGGAGATTCCGAACGTTTCTCGCCGGTTCGGGAAAACCGCGCGTCGGGTCGAGACCCGGCACTGCACTCCGTGCCGCGGCGGGGAACGCGCGTGCCGAATCTGAAGCCGGTGGGACGAACGGTTCTCGAGATACGCGGATTACAGACACACACACAGACAGACAGACAGACACACACGCAGAGACTTCTCGCATTTATAGATAGATAATTCACAGCTCTAAAAAGCCAATTGCCAGTGGTGTAAATTAAGTAACTTTTAAGTTATGTACTTAAGTAAATCTTTGAGGTATTTGTAATTTACTAAAGAATTTACACATTCCAATACTTTTACTTCTACTCCTCTACATCTCAAAGGCAAATATGGTAGAACTTTTTCAGTACCTCAGTCTATTTCTGACGTGTTTTTTCCCCCAGTGAAGCGCAGCATGAGTGCTGTGGTTACATGTGGTTACAGAGAGAACATCTCACCTCTCACCATCATTCTGCTGACAGAGAGAAATCACACTGACTCAACTAGAGCTAGTGCTCAGGCCGTAATCCCCTGATATAATCATATTTGATCTAGAAACCCCCCACAATAATCATATTTGATCTGGAAACCCCCCACAATAGTCATATTTGAACTGGGGACCCCCCACACTAATCATATTTGAACTGGGGACCCCCCACACTAATCCTATTTGAACTGGGGACCCCCCACACTCATCATATTTGAACTGGGGACCCTCAACAATAGACCTGACCCCCAGTTTGGGAATCAACTGATTTACATAAATATCACACCTAGTGTGAAGTGAGCAGTGCTATAAATCAATTAATTTCCTCCAGCGTCTCCCTAGCCAATTACAGCGCGTCCTGTGAATCTTGGCCAATGGGACCCTGGGGGTACAACACACTTTGTGACAAGATTATCTTTTTCATACTTCTCTGTAACTTTGTAAATAACCTTATACTGCGGTATACTGAGGTATTTGTAAGTATTTCCAAATTCCAATACTTTTACTTCTACTCCTGTACATCTAAGAGGCAAATGTGGTAGAACTTTTTTCCCGCCCCGTTTCAAGTCTTGGAACATCCATATCCGGTTTCAGTGGATAGTGCGGCTCTAAAGAGAAAAAATAATAGCCGATCGGCGATCGTTTTATAGCGATCACAGCATATTGACAGCTCATCATACTCGTCATAGGCACAAGTGGTTAAACTTGAAAAGAATGTATCTTGCACACTGTCATACAAAGGTGACAGGTTGACTGAAGGATTGACTGAAGGATTGACTGAAGGATTGACTGAAGGATGCCAAACAAAAAACAAATTTTACTCTTATGTACCTGTACAAAAGACGTAACAATAAAGTACAACCTTGAACCTTGAGGTGCATCGAGGAAAAGACCAAACAAAGGTTCTTTGGGTCTTTTTTGGACATAGCCAGATGAAGGTCCAAAAAAATACATGAAACCTTGTTGATTTCCCATAAAAAATGCTTGCATTTGAAGACAGTGTGCAAGAGTTTTTTTTTTTTTTGTTAAACTTTCATGTAACATTGGAAAATAAACAGTGTCAGACCTCTAGTCATGTGACCCAGTACCTCAGTCTATTTCTGATGTGTGTTTTTTTCCATTGAAGCGCAGCATGAATGCTGTGGTTACATGTGGTTACAGAGAGAACATCTCACCTCTCACCATCATTCTGCTGACAGAGAGAAATCACACTGACTCAACTAGAGCTAGTGCTCAGGCCGTAATCCCCTGATATAATCATATTTGATCTGGAAACACCCCACAATAGTCATATTTGATCGGGAAACCCCCCACAATAATCATATTTGATCTGGAAACCCCCCGAAATAATCATATTTGATCGGGAAACCCCCCACAATGATCATATTTGATCTGGAAACCCCCCACAATGATCATATTTGATCTGGAAACCCCCCACAATAATCATATTTGATCTGGGGACCCCCCACAATAGTCCTGACCCCCAGTTTGGGAATCAACTGATTTACATAAATATCACACCTAGTGTGAAGTGAGCAGTGCTATATATCAATTCCATCCAGCGTCTCCCTAGCCAATCACAGCATGTCCTGTGAATCTTGGCCAATGGGACCCTGGGCTTACAACACACTTTGAGACGTTTGTGCAAAGATGTAGGCCATATTTAGGCCAGGTGTAGGACACACTTTAGTTTACTTAAGCCATGGACATTTGATTTTACACACATACTTTGAAACCTTTGTGCCAAGATGTAGGCCATATTTAGGCCAGATGTAGGCCATATTTAGGCCAGATGTAGGCCTATTTAGGCCAGATGTAGGCCATATTTAGGCCAGATGTAGGCCATATTTAGGCCAGATGTAGGTCATATCTAGGCCAGATGTAGGTCATATCTAGGCCAGATGTAGGTCATATCTAGGCCAGATGTAGGCCATATCTAGGCCAGATGTAGGTCATATCTAGGCCAGATGTAGGCCATATCTAGGCCAGATGTAGGCCATATCTAGGCCAGATGTAGGTCATATCTAGGCCAGATGTAGGCCATATCTAGGCCTGATGTAGGTCATATCTAGGCCAGATGTAGGCCATATCTAGGCCAGATGTAGGTCATATCTAGGCCAGATGTAGGCCATATTTAGGCCATATGTAGGTCATATCTAGGCCAGATGTAGGCCATATCTAGGCCAGATGTAGGCCATATCTAGGCCAGATGTAGGCCATATCTAGGCCAGATGTAGGTCATATCTAGGCCAGATGTAGGCCATATCTAGGCCAGATGGAGGCCATATCTAGGCCAGATGTAGGCCATATCTAGGCCAGATGTAGGTCATATCTTTGCCAGATGTAGGTCATATCTAGGCCAGACATAGGCCATATCTAGGCCAGATGTAGGCCAAGATACAATTTACTTAAGCCTTGGAATTTTTTGGACATGTTTTTCCCCCCAGTTTTTGACCGGGCATTTTACACAACATACTTTGAGGGTCTTTACAAGCCCTGGACATGCAAGGGTCCGTTTGGTTCCATGTATTCACACTCAGAGTTACAGACCTGTAAGGGTCCATTTGGTTCCATTTACACTCTTATAGTTACAGACCTGTAAGGGTCCATTTGGTTCCATTTACACTCTCATAGTTACAGACCTGTAAGGGTCCATTTGGTTCCATTTACACTCTCATAGTTACAGACCTGTAAGGGTCCATTTGGTTCCATTTACACTCTCATAGTTACAGACCTGTAAGGGTCCATTTGGTTCCATTTACACTCTCATAGTTACAGACCTGTAAGGGTCCATTTGGTTCCATTTACACTCTCATAGTTACAGACCTGTAAGGGTCCATTTGGTTCCATTTACACTCTCATAGTTACAGACCTGTAAGGGTCCATTTGGTTCCATTTACACTCTCATAGTTACAGACCTGTAAGGGTCCATTTGGTTCCATTTACACTCTCATAGTTACAGACCTGTAAGGCACTGGTTCTCAACGTTGGGTCTGGGGACCACCAGGGGTCCAAATGGACTTTGTTGAACGTCAGACAATGAAAAACAGCCGATCTACAAACTCACAACATGCTATTTTTTGCAGAATGTTTGTCGTTTTTGACCATCTGTTAAGAAAGAGATAGAGATCGGGGGTTCACGTGTTCACTCATTGTTTACCTCCCGCCTCCCATTCCCAAGATGCACCGTGATCTTTCATGGGCAGATGTGACTTATGGGGCCTGACACTAACTGCTCCCGATGAGCAAGTTGGTGCCTTCCTCTAGCCTGGCTTGGCCAGACTATATACTAACGCAGTTAACTAACTGCAGTAGTCTGGAGCCTATCCCATTCAGAAACAATTCCACAATGGGAGGTTACAAAAACGAGGGGTGGAGGGGAGCTGGGGAGGGGGGAGACACTGTTTACAGTACCCAAACTATCAGCTAAACACAGCAGGTGACATTACATGCACCCCCAGGAGCCCTCAGTATGCAAATTATACCCATGTTGTCTGTTCTGTTGCTGCATGGAGAATGAGATGTGCTCACACCAGACATGCTGCGAGAGAGACAAAGTCCGCCTTACTTTGTAACTAGCCAATCGGGCTACTCACGATTCTGGAGCTAAGGGGATGTGCCAGAATCGGAGAGCTAGCACTGGAAACTAGACCATCCCCACCTTGTTTTAACATGGGTGGATTGTTTAGCTGTGCTAAGCTAGGTTTCCTCCACCATTGGTGTGTGTGTATGGGTGAATGTAATGGACAATCTGTGATAAATGCATCATTTACCATTTCATGTCATTCATGCTTTACATTTTTGTAATTACAAATTTCCTGAATTACAAAGCTTGCAGAGAACAAAAGTCGACTTGGTCTTCTGAATCATGTGAACGCAACACCAGAAGCCCAACTGTAACAAACACAATTGTTATTTTTATTGGGTTAATTAAAAATACATTGATTATTAAGCAATTGGTCAACTTATCATTATTTAAAGAAATGTCAAAAGAAATAGTATTTGGTTGCTGTCGGGTGGAAACCATTGTAGGCCTATCTCCAAAACATTTATTTTTTCGTTAGTTTTAATATATTATGTCTACACTCATCTCATCAACATGAATCTGTCCCATATAGCGCCGATCAGGCCGATCTTTTCAAACACATTTTTGCTCCCCTACACATTTTGCCCCAAAATCACGCTGCAACCTGAGGGTTGCTCATCTCCCGATTAGGGAGTCTTACTGGTAATATATTTTAGAATAGAGAAAAAAAAAAGTTCAATTTCTTGTAGGTCAGCTATTTTCACTGCTTTTGTGAGAAACTCTTTTACAACTACGTATTAATCTGTCAAAAAAGACGAGAACGTTTAAATATGGAGACCCAAGGTTTCTGCCTGACAGCAAGTATATACAGGACTAAATGATGAGAGGATAAAAATAGCACAGCAAAACTCTACATAGAAACAGATGATAAAATGACATGTTGTAATAAAACAATGCATTATATGGGTCCATGCTCATTATATAAGGTGTAAATATCATTCCAGATGCAGATGAAGCAGTCAGTTTGCAGGTTTTCTTTCTGACTGACAGCTCATGTTTCAGTAGCAGGAAGCTTGAAACCTGATTATCCTGAACTTTAACATCTATAAAAGTTATAATATAAACAGTAATCTAACATTAACATCATATGAAAGTTATAATATGAACAGTAATCTAACATTAACATCTATAAAAGTTATAATATAAACATTAATCTAACTTTAACATCTATAAAAGTTATAATATAAACATTAATCTAACTTTAACATCTATAAAAGTTATAATATAAACATTAATCTAACTTTAACATCTATAAAAGTCATAATATAAACAGTAATCTAACATTAACATCATATGAAAGATATAATATGAACAGTAATCTATCTTCAACATCTATAAAAATTATGATATGAACAGTAATCTATCTTCAACATCTATAAAAGTCAAGTAAAACTGAACAGTAATTTAACTTCGCCATCATATAAAAGTCATGCAGTCAAACTAAGCAGTAATCTCGTCAACATCATATAAAAAATATATTGCCAGTTGAAAGCCAGCTATATTTGCTGTGTAAAAAATCATCATACATCAAATCACACATTTACATTTGTTTTCTTCAATGATTAATAAGAATGCATAATGAAATAGAAATCAACACTAATATACTACTACTACTCTTTTTCTTTCTTTTCTTTTGTCTTTCTTTTTTTTAATTGTTTTGCTAGGTGTGCATGTATATATTTTAAAGATTTATTTCTCAAATGTTTCTCTCTGCCCACCCCTTTTCCCTGAAAAAAAATAAAAAAATAAAATAAAATAAACTATGAACTGAGGGAGCTTACACAAAAAACTAATTCCAGACGATTATTTACACCTCTTAACATGTAATGTGACAATAAACCTGATTCTGTTGTATCTACTGTACTACTGCTAACTAGACCACCCTCTTGTGGACAGAGGAATGTATTGCATCCAAGTGTCTACAGGTTAGGTGGTCTAGAGCAGTGTTTCTCAAAGTGGATACCAGGAACTCTGTGGGTTCCTTTAGGGGGGTCTAAATGGACCCATACAAGTCTGTAACTGTGACAGTGTACAAATGGAACCAAATGAACCCGTTAGGGATCATTTGTACACTGTCAGGGTTAAGGGGAGACCTTGGAATTTTATAATTTTGAGAAAACACTGGTCTACAGTAATCTAACTTCACCATCATGTAAAAGTCATAGAGTAAAACTAAACAGTAATCTCGTCAACATCAACATCATATAAAAATATATAAATCTGCCAGTTGAAAGCCAGCTAAATTTGCTGTGTAAAAAGTCATGATACATCAAATCACACATATACATTTGTTTTCTTCAATAATGAAATATAAATCAACACTAATATACTACTCTTTTTTTTCTATATGTGTACATGTATGTATTTTAAAGGTTTATTTTTCAAAGATTTTCCCCCCTCTCTGCCCTCCCCCTTTTTCCTGAAAACATTATGAACTGAGGGAGCTTACATAAAACACTATGAACTGAGAGAGCTTGCATATAAACTAATCCAAGCTGCTTGTTTACACCTCTTAATGTGACAATAAACCTCACACCGTGGTCTCTGTGATGTCACTTCCTGTGTCCACGTCATCATAGACCTCCCGTGGATCCTCCACCTCATAGATCACACTGTCTGTACACACACACACACACACACACACACACACACACACACACACACACACACACACACACACACACACATACACACACACACACACACACACACACGTTGTATTCATGTCATTTCATTGTTGCATACTTTTAATTATTGCTTTCATTAGGATTGTTTCTATAACTCATGGACATAAGGTAAGCCATATGCAGCTTTGGTGCTGTGGTGCTTACATCACTGTGTACTATAAGGCCAGCCTTATGCAGCTGTGGTGCTTACATCACTGTGTACTATAAGGTCAGCCTAATACAGCTGTGTTGCTTACATCACTGTGTACTATAAGGTCAGCCTTATGCAGCTGTGTTGCTTACATCACTGTGTACTAACTACAAAATCAGCCAAAGGTTTCACACCCCTTTAAGGGTGTTTGCATAATATGATTCATACCCAGTCTGTAAACTGATAAATGCTTCATCCAACATGTAAACTCTTTGTGTTAGAGATATAATTCATACCCAGTCTGTCAGGACCTGTGTCCACGTCATCATAGACCTCCTGTGGATCCTCCACCTCATAGATCACACTATCTGTGTACACACACAAACACACACACACACACACACACACACACACACACACACACACACACACACACACACACACACACACACACACAATTCGATTTCAAATACCGTCGTTATTATTTCATTATTATTATTGTTGTTGTTATTAATGATGTTCTTTCACACAGAGGCCTGTTTCGTGAAACCTAGATTGGGCATTAAGTTATCTCTCAAGATAATTTATCCAGTTAAACCGGATATATTTAGACATGACTAGGTTTATTGAAAGCAATGCCACATTAGTTAAGATTTAGCTGTGAAGACACGCATTACTCCGACGCTGCATTCTTCGGACACTCACCATTACTAACCCTCTAACCCTAACAGCACACGTTAGGAATACGGGAACACGCATTCAGTCTGGCTTTACGATCCAGGTTCGACAAAGTCGCTCCTTCTCAGCCTGGCTTGGCGTTAGTAAAAAAGAATAAACAAGGCTGTCCGGAGCAGGCTTTGTCAAACCTGGATTTGGCTTAAATCCTCGCTTATTTAAGTCTGCTTTCATGAAACAGCCCCCTGGTTTTACCAGTGTCTCCAAATTGAGCAGCAGGTTGAGGACTGATGGAGCGGGGCTGTGAGTCGTGGACGCCGCTCACTTCCTCCTCGCCGATGCCAAACGCATAACAACTTGAAACAGCTTACATTTATCCCAACACCACTGCAGATTTTAGTCCCTGCGACATGCCAGTGTCATGTCCAGGGGGTGTAGCCTACTAGTGACATGCTAGTGTCATGTACAGGGGGTGTAGCCTACTAGTGAAATGCTAGTGTCATGTCCAGGGGGTGTAGCCTACTAGTGACATGCTAGTGACATGCTAGTGTCATGTCCAGGGGGTGTAGCCTACTAGTGACATGCTAGTGACATGTCCAGGGGGTGTAGCCTACTAGTGACATGCTAGTGTCATGTCCAGGGGGTGTAGCCTACTAGTGACATGCTAGTGACATGCTAGTGTCATGTCCAGGGGGTGTAGCCTACTAGTGACATGCTAGTGACATGTCCAGGGGGTGTAGCCTACTAGTGACATGCTAGTGTCATGTCCAGGGGGTGTAGCCTACTAGTGACATGCTAGTGTCATGTCCAGGGGGTGTAGCCTACTAGTGACATGCTAGTGTCATGTCCAGGGGGTGTAACCTACTAGTGACATGCTAGTGTCATGTCCCGGGGTTGTAGCCAGAGTTATAAGAAGAATAGAGAGGACACCATATATCCTCGCCCGTCAACTTGCATTGAGTTGCTCACCCAGCGCATGAGGCGTTTTCACCCTTCTTCCGCGTTGTAAAGCGTGATGTAGTGGGGCCTATGTGACGCGTTTTGCATCATAGTTTGTGTTCATGGACGCGCTGGGGCTCCAATTCATGAACGAGCACTTACGGTATGAACGCGCAGTCAATACAAAGAAGCCTAGATGCGCATTCATGTTTCTGGCCCCAACTGCAGTACCTCAAAACGGCTGCCATGTCCATCAGAGCTCCCCCAAGGTTCTGAGGGCTTGGGTGTAGCCTACTAGTGACGTGCTAGTGTCATGTCCAGGGGGTGTAGTATCAAGCTGCCTCACACTACAGTAACAGTAGATAATATGCTCCTGTCCTGTGGACCTCTTGGCTCGATAAGGCTTACTTACTGTGAATTTTATCCTTGCCTCATGGCTGCAAGTGACAATACATATACATATAAACTATACATACATACAACCACACTATACCTTGTCTGTCAGGACCTGTGTCCACGTCATCATAGACCTCCCGTGGATCTTCCACCTCATAGATCACACTATCTGTAGACACACACACACACACACACACACACACACACACACACACACACACACACACACACCAATGTTGGTATTAATATTTTCAGTGTAAATTATAGTACAGTAGTGTTATAATAAAGTATAAATTATAGTACAGTAGTGTTATAATAAGTACAGTAGTGTTATATTAACAGTATAAAGTATAGTACAGTAGTGTTATATTAACAGTATAAAGTATAGTACAGTAGTGTTATATATAAATTATAGTACAGTAGTGTTATATTAACAGTATAAATTATAGTACAGTAGTGTTTTAATTAAGGCTGGGACTTTAACTGATTAATTGCGATTAATTAATTACAGAAAATTAACGCGATTAAAAAAATTAACGCATTTTAATCGCACTTAGTTTTTGCACCACAGAACCTTCAGTTTCGGGCATACCGATCATAGCGATGCACCAACCAAGAAGAGAAAACAAACGCAAAGCGAGAAGTAGCCGATCAGAGCGCTTTGCTTGGCCCAGTGGATGCGAAATTTAGATTTAAAAAACTCACTTGTTGATTCACTCGTACAACAAAATGTGTTTTACTTGAAAAAAAATGCTTCTCAGGTAAAATATTGATGTGCGATTAAAATGCGATTAATTGCGATTAATTAATCACAGAGCCTGTAATTAATTAGATTAAAATTCTTAATCGCATCCCAGCCCTAGTTTTAATAACAGTATAAATTATAGTACAGTAGTGTTATATTAACAGTATACATTATAGTACAGTAGTGTTATAATAACAGTATACATTATAGTACAGTAGTGTTTTAATACAGTATAAATTATAGTACAGTAGTGTTATAATAACAGTATACATTATAGTACAGTAGTGTTATAATACAGTATAAATTATAGTACAGTAGTGTTTTAATAACAGTATAAATTATAGTACAGTAACTCCAAACTTGCCTGCAGGTTGAGTATTGCTATAGCATGGGTGTGGCTTGGGGATGACACACTCTTCATCATCATCATCATCATCATCCGAGGAGGAGGAGGAGGAGGAGGAGGAGGAGGAGGAAGAACTCACCCCAAGGTTCCGTCTGAGTCTTATGTCTGCAAATGACAATATAATAATTGAATAATAATAATTATAATATAAATGATATCAGTCGAACAGTCGAAATCATCAGTCGAACTGAGTTTGATGAATGCGTATCATACACCATCACGTCTGATGAACATATTCCGTAATAATAATAATACTAACTAGAACTGCACTGTCGCGGTGCCAACTTGCGCCTCACGCTCAAGCAGGCCACACATGGCCTGCTTGTGCGCAAGCAGAGCGCGCCACAAGGTGTGCACTGCTGGCCTCATGTCCCTAATGTTTTCGCCCATTAATGAAGACATTATTACCAAGAGTGCTCTTACACCAAACTCTGCTGACATCATCACCAGGAATGCTGGTCCCTCATTGGCTGTAGGGGGACACCTACATACATACCCAGAATCCAAGCCGTTTCAGGGTTACGGTCTTCAAAACTTGCCTGTCGTTGCCAGCCTCTATCAAACACTTTGTTTTGGTAAGAGAGTCTGGGATTTCAGGAAGAGCTTTCATTTCTGGGGGGCGGGCTGTACACCACTACCGCCAGGGGGTGTTGTTGTGTTCGGTCTGGTTTATTAACCAGGCAACTTCAAAACACCCAGTCACCTATACATACATACCCAGCCAATTACAGTACTTGCACGCTCTGCTTGCGCAAGTAATAAGTATATATATAAGTATATATATAATATACATATAAATACCACTCACCAGGAAGACCCAATGCTCTCCTTTCGTTTGCAGTCATGCCAATTTCCTCGTATTCAACCTCTTCATTCACTTCTTCTGGTGAATATGTTCTTACTAAATAACAACAGAGTTAGAACATCACTGGTGCAAGAATGTATAAAAAGAAAGAAGAAACATAATAAACTGCCCACAAAAAGTTTGGAAGCTTCGGTCGATTATTTCTCCCCCTCACTAATACTAATTGGTATTATATTTTATGTCATTTTAACCATTGATTAGTCACGTTTACAATGAGGTTTAAAGCTCTCAACAGGTCCTAAAACGTCAGGTAGGGTCGGTTTCAGGAAGAATGCAAGAACTCTATCACAAACTGGCTTGGAAACGCCTCGGTATACTCCCTGAGGGTTGAAGATGGATGGATGGATGGATTTAACTTTTTCTCTGCCATTTTAAACATAGCCTGAACTCAGCA
Organism: Nannobrachium achirus; assembly: GCF_963921795.1. Classification (NCBI taxonomy): domain Eukaryota; kingdom Metazoa; phylum Chordata; class Actinopteri; order Myctophiformes; family Myctophidae; genus Nannobrachium; species Nannobrachium achirus. The sequence goes on along the minus strand of NC_137817.1, from coordinate 68,402,012 downwards.
ACTGCCAAATTGTCCTTACCTTTTAACGTGGGCACGTGCACGCATCACGCACGATCTGTGCATGTAACATGTACGAGCGTTGCAGACCGGAACACAGCTTTAGAAAAAAACCAATCCCATTGGAAAAAGAAATATCCGTGTATCCGCTGTATCTGCCACTGTTAACTGAAAAAACTGTAAAACGCTGAGCTGTGCTCTATGTCCTGCGAGGGCACGTTCGCGCACATAGCAGACGATATGTGCGCAGATCATATGCCAGGCGGGTAAAAGAATCATAACAGCTTCCAAATAAAAAAATCCATGTGAAAAAAGACCATGTTATAGCCGTGCAGGCAGCTTCCTTGTTTACAATGCAAACCTATGGGAGCGGAGCTACGATTGGGCCTCAGACCGGATACGGAAACCTAGATCCGGTCAAAACCGGAAATGCGGCTTAAGAGTCTTCTCATATATTAAAATATAAAGTTGCTCACAGTGAACAGTGAAGAGCCTTCTCATATATTATAACATAAAGTGACTCACAGTGAACAGTGAACAGTCTCAGGAAGAGGCAGATGAGAACCAGGGTTAGAACAACCACAAGGACAGTGGTGGTCCTAGGGAGGCCATCAGATGTGAGAAGAGCTGAAATCAGGTGATCAACATGGAACTTAAGAGTCTGTATTTTAGATGTCATAATAGGCAAAAAAAAAATTAAACAAGTTGATCTACAAGCTCACAATGCGACTCAACATTTTAACTACTTCAAGCCATAAATATTACAAATAGTGGTGAAACAGCCGATCTACAAGCTTGTGACACATGAATCCTGAAAACAGGTTTGGTACCTTCACAATAGATTGATATGAAAGGAGGTTTGGTAGGCCTATACCTTCACAATAGATTGACATGAAAGCAGGTTTGGCAGGCCTACCTTCACACTAGATTGATATGAAAGGAGGTTTGCTAGGCCTACCTTCACAATAGATCTCGGCTGGCGTGACTTTCTCACAAGACTGCAGGCTGACACAATCTCTGATGTCCAACATGTTGTTCGTACAATCCAGGGTCGTCTCCAGGTCCTAAAATCAAAACGTCTTTTAGCTTTTGAGTTTTTTTTTTCCTGTGTGTCAAGGAACTTTCACTTGGACAGGCGTTATATTAATCTGAGGTATTGTTCTTCTTCTTAAAGCAAACAGGAAAGGTGTTTACCTCCTCTGTGTGATTCAGGCGTGTCTTAAAGTCCTCCATGGCGTCACCACATCCAAGCTGCTTGCACAGCAGGTTCTTGAAGTGCTTTGTTAGATTCAGGGGACACACGTGATGCTCCCACTGATCTCCATGTTGGACCTTCAGAGTGCCTCCGCACTCCTCTGTGGTGTTGAACTCAATGCCACCTGGAACAAGTCACAATGAACACCTGTTTTATTCAACAAGTTACAATAAACGCTCGCTTTAATCACCTGTAATGAAAACTAGGATCATTATCAATGCACTAAAAGAAGAAAATATGTTGTTATCCATTCACGTTTCAAATGAAAATTGTAATTGATGTCTCATGTAACCCCATTTAACATCATGTCTTGGAACTAGGGAATACATTCATGGATTAGATATACAAGATCCTAATCAAGATATTATTATTTATTCATATAATAATTCATAGATGTAATTTGCTAAACAAAACAACAGTAACACATAAAACTTATCTAAACAATAAAGCATAATTCCTGGATATTCTAATATACAGGTCTTGTCAGAAATGCAAAGGTTGCTCAAAGTATCATATCTACACAAACAGACACTTTTCCCAGGAAGGTCTTTATCAAAGCTACCAGAATAGTGGCAGTTAATTATCACAGATATTCACCTGTACAGTAGACAGACACCAGTTCTCCATCACACCGGCCCCTCTCTGTCTCACACTGCCACAGGTTGGACTCAGAGCCGTGACAGTGGACGTGGTAACCATCTGACCCGGTTCCTCCCTTGGTCTTAAAGAGGAAGGCGTTGCCACAGTCCAGCTCTTGACAAACTATGTGGGAGTGTTTGTTGTCCCAGTGATCGCTGCACAATGGAATACCATCCATCTGAGCCTCACCAGAGCAGTTACCTGATAGGGTAACCGCAAGGGATTCTGGGAAAACATACAGTACATACGAATTAAAGAAACAAACAAACTAAAAACATATTCCACAACCACAGAGTCTGAAATAAACAGTTTCTGGGGTCCCATACAAATGTCATTCAAATCATCCTTCAAAAAACATGTTTTTAATTCCGAATACGTTGCGTGTGAACTTGCTTATAAATGCAGGATGTTGAGTCAATCTTCGGTTTAACGTCGAGTACTGTACTAAACCTCTTAACCTTAACCATAAACCTAAACGTTGAAATGCAACACAACTATTTTTTTTTTGGTTGTCAAGAAACCATGATGTTAAACATGTCTGCAACAAACCAACAATGTACAATGACAACATTTCCTCTTGTGATTGGGTTACTTGGAATAATTGGTATCACCATTGCATTGGAGATGGACTCCTTGGTTCCCGGAGGGTCTCTGGTCACGCTCACAGTCCCAGATGGTCTTTGGTTCCTCAACATCAGTGCAGTTGAAGCTCTTCTCCCACATAGCAGAAGAAGCTGCTGATGCTGTATGGTTTTTATATCCTCCAAGGTTGAGGTGACGGCACAGTTTCTCTCCCTCTGTTTCTGTCCAGCTGTGGTTGGAGAGCATCCTGGAACCATTCTTACTGTGAACAAACACATCTCCTCCAGAGGCTCTTCCAGGCCCTGTTGAACCTTGGAGTCTGATCTTCTGCCAGTCTGACAAGACAAGTAGCAGGGACAGATGATTGTCTCAGTTCAAGAGATTGTAACCTACAACAGTTCACATGCACAAATTTGCTGTACTAAATAAGTAATTTAACAGTTCACATGCACAAATTTGCTGTACTAAATAAGTAATTTTACTACTACACATTATCTCTACATTACATAAATGGTTACATCAATTGGAATCAGAACAAAGTATTTCAGACATACCAGAACACTGGAGGCCACCAAGAGAGCAATGTCCTTCAACCTGCATAGTAATGTTACGGTCTGTCAGTCCTGACACGACTTTACTTTGTGGCAAAGGTCCAAAGAATTCAATAGTCTCTCCAGTCTCTCCACATTGCAGCTCCTTACAGATGGTGTTTCGGACATCAGTGTTTATCAGGGATTCTTTACAGACAGGGTAACGTTGGCCTCGATAGTGCACCTTCAGATTCCCATAACAATGATCTCTGGAATCCTTGAAATCAGTCTTGACACTGGCTGCATGGAAACATTATCAATTATCAAAGTATGAAAAACAAACACAGTGATTGTACGATTGATGTTTGATTAATAGACATTGAATTTCACCAAAATCTAAATTAATCCAAGTTTTGAAGGTGTGAAATAAAAGCAGATAAAAACAACAAGAACTTAAACAGTCTGCTAACAAAACAATGTGTACATATTCTAAATGTAGTTGTGAGTATTTCTTTAAATAATCCTTTACCCGAGCAAACCACGACGGCTGGTTTGTTGGAGCAGGGCAGATCGGGATGTTTCACGATGACGCTGTCAGTCAGGTTGGAGGTGTGTTTGGTGGGGTACATTGCCAGGATGTTCACTGTCCCCTCCATGTTCTGGTCGATGTCCGTAAAGGCGTGTCCACAGCCCAGGTCTTTACACAGCATTTCAGAATTGGCATCAGTCCAGGTGTGTGCGCACACACCCCCACAGCCTGCATGGGTGCACACCTGCACTGTCCCCCAACACTGCTCTGTCAGGGATGCATTTATAGTACCTGTTGAAAATGTAATGACAAGTAACAAGGAGGTGTTATCAAACTATGTTCTGTTGATTACTGGATGTCATTGTGAATGTTTTGGGAGAGAAATTAAGTTGTGATGATGAATAGGACAATAAATGTCATATAAACATGAAGGAAAAGCTAAGAGCTCAAACCACTTAAATCAGAAAAAAATTACCTTTTTTTATTTTTTAGCTCAAGGTTACCTTTGTTAAAAAAAAGACAGAGCAGTAACATTTAAAACTCATTACCTGAACACTTCACCAAAGCGATGCTCTGATTGGATGAGGCTGTGTTGTCCTTTGGACAGTCAAAGAGTGATCTCCTTGTGGAGGAACAGTTGTAGGACTCACTCCAAGTTTCATTCTCCATTCCTTCTCCAGGTTCTTCAGAAGGAACATGAGGGAACAGGGTGACATCAGTGGCTTTCCCACAATGCATCTGTCGACACAGCACATCAGCAGTGTGCTTCCACGTCTCATTGGCTCCTGAGAGCCAGTAGTCCTTCCCAGCATGCTCTACTACCACCAGGCCAGAACAGGACGTTCCATTCTTCAGCAACACTACCTTGGGCTCTGAAGGGTTCAAATGAAAATTTGAATTTATTTCACAATTTCAACCCAATTTGTCTAGGAAACAAGTTCATGGTTTATCATTGATTCATTCATTATTGAAGGTAGTGATATTCTTTGGTTAGGGGAAAAAAAAGTAAAAGCTTTTGCAAGAAGTAGTAATAATGGCTATAAAGTGTTGTGAAACTGTAACATTTAATTTAACCCCTTACTGCTCTCCAAGACGCTGCCCCTATAGTGCTCACTGCTCCTGATAGTTAGGATGGTTAAATGCATATATACCTCATTTCACTGTGTATGGAAATATACTGTGACAAATACCACAAAGGAGTGTGGACTATGTTATTATATTATAGGCTAGTTACCAGAAGAGAGACTGTTATCAGAATCATTTACCTCTACAGTACACAGACACATCCAGGTCACCATCACACTGGCCCCTCTCTGTCTCACAGTGTCCCAGTGTGGACTCAGAGCCGTGGCAACGGACGTGGTAGTTGTCATATGACCCTCCTCTACTTGTCTCAAAGTAGAGAGCATCTCCACAGCCCAGCTCTTGGCAAGCTATTTGTGAGTGTTTGAGGTCCCAATGTTGGCCACACACCGAGCTGTAATCGATCCTCACCTCACCAGAACATCTCACTGATGATGACCACCCCAGTCTAACCACAGGGTTTTCTGGGTAAACAGAAATAAAATATCCCCAAATCAACAAAAACAAACAAAGAAAATCCCCAAATCCAACAACCACACATATCTGATGAGTCTGAAGTAAATATGTTATCTGGAGTCGCATTGAGGTGTCATTCAAATCATCTACTTTAATATTTATTTAATTTATATTTAATATATATAATATAAGAGACTAATTTAGGTGTATTTTGGATTTTTGGATTTGGCTGTGTAGTAGTAATTGTTAATACTCATGCATTGGAGATGGACTCCTTGGTTCCCGGAGGGTCTCTGGTCACGCTCACAGTCCCAGATGGTCTTTGGTTCCTCAACATCAGTGCAGTTGAAGTTCTTCTCCCAAATAGCAGAAGAACATGCTGATGCTGTATGGTTTTTATATCCTCCAAGGTTGAGATGACGGCACAGTTTCTCTCCCTCTGTTTCTGTCCAGCCGTGGTTGGAGAGCATCCTGGAACCATTCTTACTGTGAACAAACACATCTCTTCCAGAGGCTCTTCCAGGCTCTGTTGAACCTTGGAGTCTGATCTTCTGCCAGTCTGACAAGACAAGTAGCAGGGACAAATACAATATTGATTCAGTTCAATAATACATTATAATAAATAAATGTATTGTCACATCACATGTGTACAGGTGTAGAGAGGGAGAGCAAGGAAAGGAAGGAAACAGAAGGGAAAGATGAAAGCATAATGTATGATATCTACACATAATAAAAAAGCAGCAGGTTTATTCAATAGGTTAGTAATGAGGTGCAAAAGGTACTGTAGCAGCACATCGGCACGTCCACATAAGAAGATAGTCTGCATGAGGCAAAAATTTGACAAAGCTGTAATTAATGGACTGTTACTGTAATATTACACAGTACCTCTACAACAGTGTTTCTCAAATGGGGGTACATGGGGGTACTGCAGGGGGTACATGAGGAAACACTAGAACATGGCAATGTGTATTTTACTGTTATGGACTGGTTAATGAAAAAAAAAAAAAAACATTGACAAGACTGTGAACCTGCTCATCTGTAAATTGTTAAACCAAATTACATCAGTAACTTGACTAGTAACTGTAAAAGTTATTTGCCATTATGCTGTTTTATTTTGTACATAGTGGCATTGGAACTGGACTTTTGATGTCAATATGTCTAAGCAAAATGGCGTTGGGTTAGGGTTAGGAGGTACTCGGCTTCAGAAATGTTCTACAATACAAAAATATTTTAATCAATTGGAATCAGAACATTTTATACTCACCAGAACACTGGAGGCCACCAAGAGAACAATGTCCTTCATCCTGTAAAGTAATGTTACAGTCTGCCAGCTTGTTGATGTTTGCAGGACAATTCAGTGACACAACTTTACTTTGTGGCAAAGGTCCAAAGAATTCAAGAGTCTCTCCAGTCTCTCCACATTGCAGCTCCTTACAGATGGTGTTTTGGACATCATTGTTGATCAGGGATTCTTTACAGACAGGGTAACGTTGGCCTCCAAAGAGCATCTTCAGGTTCCCAGAACAATGATCTCTCGAATCCTTGAAATCAGCCTTGACACTGGCTGCATGGAAAAGAGAATCAAACAAAAAAAGGTAATTACATTATTATAGACAGTTTATTAAACTTAAAAGGATTCCTGGCTAATAAGCAAGGTAGCGTGGATATTTCTTCACCTGAGCAAATCACAGCGGTTGCTTTGTCATCGCAAACAGTCTTGGTGTATTTTTTCACAATGACACTGCCAGTCAGGTTGGTGGTGTGTTTGGTCGGGTACATTGCCAGGATGCTCACTGTCTTCTTAATGTTCTGGTTGATGTCGGTGAACCCATGTCCACAGCCCAGGTCTTTACACAGCATTTCAGAATTGGCATCAGTCCAGGTGTGCGCACACACACCCCCACAGCCTGCATGGGTGCACACCTGCACTGTCCCCAAACATTGCTCTGTCAGGGATGCACTTATAGTACCTGTTGAAATGTAACGTGTTTATAAGCAGCAAAGACCTCACTCGAGTTTGACCAAACCATGTTCTCTGGATGTCATTTTGAATGTTAGGATTGTAAACTGGAAATTAAATGATATCTAAATGTAGTGATGCGCGGAAGCGGGGATTGAACCCAGGACTCCTACTCGCCAGACCAACGCATAGGGCTGAGCCCAATTAGCAGGGCTGTTGTCGCTGGTTCATGGCTATACTAACTGTGGGGGCTACATAAACATGGCAGAGGAGCTATGAGCTCACATCACAAGTCAGACGCACTTTAATTTTGAGCTGAAGACCCATCTTCATCAGCAACATTTAACACTTTACCTGAACACTGGACCAAAGCGATGCTCTGATTGGATGAGGCTGTGTTGTCCTTTGGACAGTCAAAGAGTGATGTCTCTGTGGACGAACAGTTGTAGGACTCACTCCAAGTTTCATTCTCCATTCCTTCTCCAGATTCTCCAGAAGGAGGATGAGAGAACAGGGTGACGTCGGTGGCTTTCCCACAATGCATCTGTCGACACAGCACATCAGCAGTGTGGTTCCACGTCTCTTTGGCTCCTGAGAGCCAGTAGTCCTTCCCAGCATGCTCTACTGCCACCAGGCCAGAACAGGACGTCCCATTCTTCAGCAACACTACCTTGTGGTCTAAAGGGAGGGGTGGGGACGACGACACTTGATTCATTTGCATCTTTATCTTCATATACATGATCCTCAGTAATGCTCATTATAAGACTTACTTTGACAGGTGACATGTGCAGTAGAAGTGCATGGAACAGAGTCATTGTACTTGGACATGCAGTGCCATAGTGACTTCTCAGTGCCGTTGCAGTTCACGTTGTCCAGTATTCCACGTTGTCCAGTGCTGGTGGTGCTGGTGTAAATCACCTGCAAGAATGCATTTGAGATTACACAATTAAATGTACTGTAATTGTGGCCTTTAGGTGTAAAAAACGACCTGCAAGGTCTGTGTAACACAGATAAGGAAGGTATCAGTCAGATATGAACCATAAAGAATGAGATCTCACCTTGCCACAGCCCAACTCTCTACAAACCACTTCTCCATCCTTTCTGTCCCAATCTGAGCCACAGACAGGCTGCAGACCCATAGAACTACTGACGTGAACTGTACCATAGCAATCACTGACACTTCCACTGTCCATGAGAGTAATGTTGATGCTTTCTGTTAGAAGATAAAGGTTAGGAACAAGTTAAATGATCATTTAAATATCTAATGAGCAAAATCAAATAAACATGGTCAGTTTTATCTGTTTCAAATCATCTTTGAAAACGTCTTTAAAGAGGTGGAGCCATAGTTTTGTACTTTTTCTGTTTTGTATGTGTATGTGTGATGAGTTAACATTACTCTAATAGACCACCGGGTGTGGTTGTAATGTGCAAATGTGCCTTCCCTGTGTATTATTATTTATTTATTTTTTGTCAAAAGGCCCAGTCGAAAAACACAGATTTAATGACATCATAAACTCATCCCCTCCTCTTTTATGACTGTGGGTGTTGCTGGGTCACCACCCACCTGACAACCAGGCAATTCTTAATGAACTGGTGGGTGTGGCCACATAACATAATTTTAACACTTTCTGTACACTTTTTTGGAAATAATTATCCTTCTTGTATAATCATAATACCTGATCATCTTGGCACCCCATCTTTAATGTGCACCATTTGTATTCCCAAGAAGATCAAATAGATATTATGGCTTTTACGTAACTAGAGTTCAAGGCCTATAAGTCACTGTGAGCAGAATCTGTCTTGAGAGATTAGTGCTATTAGTTCTATATGTTGATATTAGCCTACCTGAACATGTCAGTGTGGATGGAAGTGATTGGTTCCTGTCACAGTTAAAGTGCTGTGAGACACTGGTTCCACATCTCAGCTGTTTGCACATCATATCAACACTTATTGTGGTGCTTTCATTACAGGAGATCTTCCACACGTCACCATCCTCCACCTCCAAGTTTCCAGAACAGACGTTATCCCCGTCTACCAGCCGCAAGGTGGGATGATCTGTAACATAAATACTTATGTTTTAATTAAATCAATTTGATCATTCACTGAACTGTGTGCATGTGCGTGCGTGTGGAAGTGTGCATGTGTCCATATGTGTCTGTGTACAGTATGTGTTACTGATACAGCTGATAATAATATTGATGAAGACAGATGTAAAGCATCCTACTTGAACATGTGATGAAAGCAGGTTTGGAACAGTTTTCAGGCTGAGGGTCACACAGCCACAGATGATCCTCATTCCTGTTTCCTGAACATTGAATTCTCTTGTTGCTGTTGGATGTGAATCCCTCTGGTGATGTCATCTTCATGGGGTCAGGTACATATTTTGCGGTTCCACATTTGAGATCTTTGCACACAAGGTCAGCTTCTTCCTTTGCTTTGAGTCAGAGGAAACCAACAATAACTAGACAATATCGTTCCTTCGAAACAATTGTGGGCTCGCTTCAAGCCAGAAAACAATGGCTATAAAAGTACAAAATGTCAAGATCGCAGGCAGTGCTCTCTTTGATGTTACTGAAATCAAAGATTGGTCCATTTTGTTCCAAAAATGTGTTGTGCAAAAGTTGACCCACTGGTGGTGCTATAACAGGCCAATGTGAGAAGGGTGGTATCTGTTCCTTGACCTATTGGGAATGTGCTTGCAAGATTTCACGCACATTGCAGGCTGTGTTCATGATTTGAGGTTTTAAGCGTTTCACAAACTGCTCAAAATGATATAGCGCCCCCTTTGGCCAATTGGGGTAAGATTGGTTTTAGTGATATTTGGACTAACACTCTACATCTTTGCCAAATGCCATGAACATGTTACTTTGCATTTATGATTTAGAGGCAGAAGAATAATTTGCATAAATCTGCAATATTCATTGAATTATTAAAAAAGCATGTTTCAATTTAAAAAAAAAATCCGATCTGACAGATCTTTAGATATTGGTCCAAAGTTCATGTAAAAAAAGTTTTGTGCACGTGACGCGAAAATTCCAGAATAAAAGCGGGTTTAAGTGTTTTACAAACTGCTCAAAATGGCGGAAAATCTAAGGGCGGAGCTTACTTAACAAAGACACAGATGTCTTCCGCTTGAGTCAAAGCACGCGTGTAAGCAAGTTGCATGTCTTCAAACGAAACGAGTCATGACTTATGCCCGTTTGAAGTTTGAATTTTCAAACGCTTCGTATAGCGCCCCCCTTTGGCCGATTGGAATAAAATTGGTTTCAGTGATACTTTGACTAACCCTCTACATCTTTGCCAAATGCCATGAACGTGTAACTTTGCATGTATGATTTAGAGGCCGAAGAATAATTTGCATAAAACCGCAATATCGATTGAGATATTAAAAAATTATATTTCACTTTAAAAGAAATCCGACCAGACAGTTTAACCGTATTGGTCCAAAGTTCATGTGAAAAAGGTTTTGTGCGCGTAACGCAAACATCCCAGGAGGAGATAGATTTTTACAGTTTTTCATATAATTCAAAATTCTGGGGGATTTAAAGGTCAGAGGTTAAAAGTCAGAGCGTAAAAGTTGTTCGGCATGAGGAGACGCATACGTGTATACAGGTTTCATGGCTGTACCTCAAACAGAGCATGAGCTCTATCTGTTCAAAGTTCGCACTTTCGAAGGCTTCCTACAGCGCCACCATTTGGCCGATTGCTGTAAAAAATAATAGCACACTTCGCCACTGTAAGCTGAACACATTGATGTTTTTATTTTCATTTTCTGTTTAAGTATGTAGGAGTAGAAAGGTGCCCAAGTTTTGAGGAGAACTGTTGACTGACTGCCTGCCTGATAGATAAATAATGACAATATCTAAAATGTGCTCGCCTTACAGGCGAGCCCACAATTACAAATAAAATATATACGTACTTAACAAATCATATGAAGTGCTGGCGCATTATCAAAAATACTAACAACAGAAACCAGACAGCAAAAATCCACCAAAAAGGTGGGAGAGAAACAACATTTAAGTTCAAGGAAACATTGTACAGTAGTAATAAATATTGCATTCAGGCAGTGTAACTCTTACCAAAGTTGTCAGAACAAACATAGTGCTTTGAGTTGCTTCCATTTGAGGTTGTGTTGAATTGGACAGCTCCAGCACATTTAAAACCATCCAAACTCATTTCAATCGTATCTAAAAAAAAAAAAAGAAAAGGAAAAAAAAAAAAAAAAAATACAATTTTAACACCCCAAACCACCATTCCCCCTTTGTGGGTGTGTGTTTATATGCGCGCGCGCGCACACACACACACACACACACACACACACACACACACACACACACACACACACACACACACACACACACACTCACACACACAGTCGTACCTGAACATTTAATCCATCTCACTGGGTCCTGGTTGGAGACCCTGTCCCTCACAACACTGAAGTTCTGGCATTTCCACAGCTGGTCCTCAGAGCCGTTACAGCTCACCTCACTGATCCAGACCTTATCAGGTATCATGGGTTCATAAGGTGTAATGTTGTAGGACGGTTGGGTGGTCACAGCCTGTCCACAGCCAATGCTCCTACACACCACGTCTTCATTGTTCTGGCTCCAGTTGACGTCTCCAACGATGTGCCATGCATTATGAAATATGTGAATGTAGCCTTCACATGGGTTGGTGCCACCTTTAAGGATCAGCCAGCCTGTATGATTACATGTTATGTTAAAGTGGTAAAGCCATGCCAAAAAAGGTAAATCAGGCTATCTGAACAGGCTATCTGATTAGATACTATTATTGATGTTGGGCATCAATAATATGCAATGCGAGCTTGTAAATCGGCTATTTTTTCGATGTGCGCCGCAGTAAACATTTACTACTACGCAATCAATCTGTGATATGGTCCCGGCCCGTTTGTAGAAAAACCATGTGACCCACTGTATCGTAGATTTTTCTGGGCGTGACATCACAGCTTTAATATACATAAAAAGTAGATACTTAACACGATGGTCTTCAGGGTCTTTGAGGAGGCATCATGGGGAGATCTCTGACCAGTGGTCATCCTACTGTTTTCTTTGTTGCTTTTAAATTTGCTAATACTAAAATATAAAATATAAATATAATAAAATGTTGTAAGTATATGTTATGCTCAGAGTTGTTCTTCTGTCGGAGTCGGGAGGAATCAGTAGGAGTTGGGAGGGTTCAGCAGGCATCAGGAGCATTTGGGAGGAGTTGGGAGGAGTTTCGGGAGGAGTTGGGCCTTGCAAAGCTGGTAGAATGACATGCTAGCAGTATTTGGGCAAGAAACAGAGTCCTGCAACGGGCCGGGTACCTGCGGGTACCCGTGGTTGACGGCTGAAAACGGGGGGAATATATACAACTAGAAAAAAAAATGTCAAAGAAATTTTAAGTGTGCCTGCAGCTCGCTGAGTGTGTGCAACCTTGTGTAGCGGTTGGTGTTAGCATTAGCATTTTTAGCGTTAACATTAACATCATCATTAGCATTAGTATTAGAATTTTTAACAATAGCATTTTTTATTAGCATTTGCTTTAGCATTATTAGCATTAGCTAGCATTAGCAATTTATAATTAGCGTTATATTTTTTATCATTAGCATTTCTAACATTGGTAATGATATTAGCAAATGGGCTGCAAATTATTCAAGATGGCGGCCATTTTCCAAGATGGCCACCACCGTAGTGAAGCAATTAAGTGATATAAGGGTTTGTTTGGTGATACAAGCATGACAATTGGCACGAGCAGTCTCTCTGGGTCACTTGACAATAAGCCATCCACAGCTACTTGAAATTTCAAGATTTTTCAGGATGACTGCCGCCCACCATATGGATCTTTAAATGAAACATTTCCTCACAGAAGTTTATTGGGTTCCTCAAAAGGCTCTGTCAAGGGAGGTTGTTTGACTCTGATTTGTCTGACTCCTCACCCACAACCTGTCCAGTTTGGTAAAACCGGCCAGGAGTTGCCTCCCACCGGAATAGCTCTCAGGGTTCACTGAGGTACACTCCCTAACCACTACAAGGTAACAGTCACAAGGGAGTTTTTTCCCCCTGTTTTTTACTTTTTTTTAACAGACATTACATTTTTCAAATATTAAGGGATGGAGAAAAAATAAGAAGAATACATTAGCACAGTTGTGGTGTTGAACGGACAGTGCTCCAAAATAATTATTGAGCAATACTGAATGATGCAGCAGCAGCTTTGGCTGACACAGCCACGGAACCATTGCAAACAGAAACAATACTGAGGAACTAAACTGAAAATGTGCAGTGGAAGCAATGTTAACAACTGAAAGTTTCACAGTAATAGCAGGTGAGAAAGTAAAACACGATGTGCCGATGTGACAAAGGGAAGCCGAGCCACAGGCCTACACCTGAAAACACAGAGGACAATAACTCTGGCAAAAGAAACATGCAAATAGGTTCTAGCAGGGGCAACTACAGTACATAGGCATGTGCAACTGAGTCCATATCTGAAGCACTTACACCTTCCAGTACATGCCTTGGTTCACCCACAGTTTGTCAAATTTTCCCGTTTTGACCTTGCCTCAGACTTGACTTCCAGTAAACATCGAACACAATGTCCGTCCACCTCTTTGTCTCTCTATTCTTGGAAGTATGTCATGTATTGCATATTCATCAAATGTCTTGATAGAATGTGGTGGCAGTGTATTCACCATAGCTGATCCATCCACTATAAGCACATCTGATTCTGGCTTTTTTTTTTCTCGGGCAATGTCACTTTCGCTTGTAGTATATCAACCAGGTGTGATTTGGTACACGTGCAGAGTTTCCCTCCATCACTGAGAGAGGTGGGCAGTAGGAGCGAGATCATTTAGCGACCTCCAACCTGGTCGCAACCTGGTCGGTAGTTTTCACAGACCGGGTCGCTAAATCTACCGACCGGGTCGCTAAATCTACCAACCGGGCTGCAAAATCACCGACCAGGTCGCTAGATCTACCGACCGGGTCGCTAAATCTACCAACCGGGCTGCAAAATCACCGACCGGGCCAGGTCAGTGATTTAGCGACCCAGTCGGTGATTTACCGGCCCGGTCGGTAGATTTAGCGACCCGGTCGGTAGATTTGGCGACCCAGACGGTAGATTTGGCGACCCGGTCGGTGATTTTGCGGCCCGGTCGGTGATTTAGCGACCCGGTCGGTAGATTTAGTGTTAGCAACCCGGTCGGTGATTTAGTGTTAGTGTTAGTGTTAGGGTTAGGGTTAGCAGCCCGGTCGGTGGATAAGCGACCCGGTCGGTCGATTTAGCGACCCGGTCGGTAGATTTAGCGGACCGGTCTGTGATTTAGCGACCCAGTCGGTAAAACTACCGACCAGGTTGCAACCCGGTTGGAGGTCTCTAAATGATCTCGCCCTCTCTCTAGGTGGGAGCTGATTGGTTCTCATGCATGAAGAACTCTTCTAAGTCACACTGCCTGTTCTGGCAAGAGATGAATAGTTGGGCGAAGAGGCTCTGTAGATCCTTCATGAAAGACTTGAACTGTTCTTTGCCTTGTTGGTGATGTACTGCTATCAGCTCAGCTGAACCAGCATCAACAATGTCCCTTCGTGTCCAACACAAGCAGATCATCTGATTCTTCCACGAAAGGGTTACCCATTTCCCACATCACCGATGTGAGTCGTTTCACGTGTGACACTTGGGCTTGTAGACCACCTTGGTTACCACCTTTTACAAAGCACTTTGAGATTTGGGATGCAACTAAGTTCATGCCTTAACCCTACACTTAGATCTGTACACCATCCGGTTAACGAAAACCCCATTAACCTTGGCTCGGCTCTTCCGTGCTGGCACAACCTGTCAATTCAGGTGCGGCTATCTAACTGTTTTTGGGTAAATTAGACTGCATTTGGGATACTAACTTTCAATTAGATGACATTAAACCCCATTCTGAGTTTAACAGCAGTGATATATCACCAGTGTGACCCAAGATCGTAGCACTTATCTGCTCCGCTATTACTCCAGTTCACAGCATGGTACCGTCTTGAAACTTGGTGTCTGGACTTAAACAGCCAATAGGTACTTATTGCTTAAGCCCCACCCCCTCTTAAGCCCCGCCCCTATCTTCCTATTGGCTGAGCTTTGAACAGCTATATCTCCAGTTTGCAGCATGGTACAGTCTCGAAACTCGTTGTGTGTACTTACATGGCCAATAGGAATTATCTGTTATTGCTTAAGCCCCACCCCCTCTGCCTTCCTATTGGCTGGGCTTTAAACAGTCATGTCTCAAAATCCTAACACGGTACTGATCTCAAACTCAGTGGGTGGTCCCACAGTCCCAACGGCTAACCGCTAATGCTAATGCTAATGCTAACAAATGCTTATGCTAACAAACGCTAATGTTAAAAATGCTAATGTTAATAAATGCTAATGCTAATGCTAACATATGCTAATGCTAACAAATGCTAAAAATACTAATTCTAACAAATGCTAATGCTAACTAATGCTAAGGCCGACAAATGCTAACATATGCTAATGCTAATGCTAACAAATGCGAATGTTAACAAATTCTAATGTTAAAAATGCTAATGTTATCTAATGCTAATGCTAAAAAATGCTAACACAACACATGCTAATACTAACAAATGCTAATGCTAACAAATGCTAATGCTAAAAATGCTAGAGCTAAAAATACTAATGCTAACTAATGCTAAGGCTGACAAATGCTAATGTTAAAAAATTCTAATGCTAGCAAATGCTAATGTTAACAAATGCTAATGTTAACAAAATCGGATGCAAACATATGCTAATGCTAATGTTAAAAAGGCTAATTTTATCAAATGCTAATGCTAACAAATGCTAATGCCAACAAATGCTAATGTTAACTAATGCTAATGTTAACACATTCTGATGCTAAACTATGATAATGCTTAACAAATGTTAATGCTAATGCCAATAAATGCCAATGCTAACAAATGTTAATGCTAATGCCAACAAATGCTAATTCCAACAAATGCTAATACTAATTTGCTAATACTAATTCTAACAAATGCTAATATTAACACATTCTAATGCTAAAATATGCTAATGCTAACAAATGCGTAATGCTAACAAATGTTAATGCTAATGCCAACAAATGCTAATGCTAACAAATGCTATGCCAATGTTAAAATTGCTAATGTTAAAATGCTAAAGCTAGCTAATGTTTAAAATGCTAAAGCAAAACATTAAACGATAATGCTAAAAATGCTAAAGCTAATGTTAATGAAAAATGCTCAAGCTAATGTTAATAAAGATGTTAATGTTAAAGCTAATGCTAAAAATGCTAAAGCTAAAATGCTAATTATAGTTAATGTTTAAAATGCTAAGGCAAAACATTCTATGACAATGCTAAAAATGCTAAAGCTAATGATAAAAATTGTAATGATGTTAATGTTAATGCAAAAATGCTAATGCTAACATCAACTGCTATACGAGGTTGCACACACTTAGCGAGTTGCAGTCACTTAAAATGTCTTAGTAATGTTCTTGCAAATTTCGGCACGTAATAACTGCCGCACAATTTACGCTATATACATCAAAACATGCGGCTCGGCCGGGAATAGTGTGCTATTACTTTTCTTTCCGATCCGCGTTACCATGGTGACGTAATTCGCATAAAACAACGCCCAAAAACCCCATTGACTTTGAATGGGGGACTCTGAAAAAAGAAACAGAAACTTTGGTGCCACATAACGCTGGCAAACTTTTGCCTAGCAAGGTGATTTAAACTTTAAAACGCTCACACGACCAACAGGGACGAGCTGTAATTGATTAAGCCCCGCCCCATGCTGTACTTGATTAAGCCCCGCCCCGTCTGGAATCCTATTGGCTGGGCTTTAAACAGCCATGTCTCCACTTCCCAACACGTTACTGGTCTCATAGGCTAACAAATGCTAATGCTAACGTTAACAAATGCGAATGATAGTGCTAACAAATGCTAATGCTAACACATGCTAATGCTAACAAATGCAAATGATAATGGTAAAACATTATAATGCTAATCTTAAAAAATGCTAATGTTAACAAATGCTAATGCTAACAAATAATAATAATGCTAATGCTAACAAATGCTAATGCTAACAAATGATAATGCTAATCTGAACAAATTCCAATGTTAACAAATGCTAATGGTAGTAGGTCGGGAGTGGCTTATTGTCGGTATCAGCCGGTAACACGTGGGAGTCTGTCCCTGTTACAATGCACTAGACCCCTGGGAGATGGACTGCTGAGGTGGAGCGCCACACCTACCATCAGCTCCCAGTACTTGCCGCACGACTTGCCAAGCCATGCTACTCATACGCTGAGTTGGCGGTGCCCGGAATCAAACCCATGACCTTGCAGTACAAAGGCGAGAGCTCTACCGACTGAGCTACCCGGGCACACCCGGGCTAATGGTAGCTAATGTCAATGTTAGCCTATGCTAATGCTAACAAATGTTAATGCTAAGAATGCCAATGGTAATGTTAACAAATGCAAATGTTAATGCTAATAAATGCTAATGTTAAAACATGCTAACAATATTGCTAACTAATGCTAACTAATGCTAATGCTAAGAATGCTAATGCTAATGTTAAAACATGAACACATGTTAATGCTAATGTTAACAAATGCTAATGTTAACAAATCCTAATGCTATCAACATGTTAATGTTAACTAATGCTAATGCTAACAAATGATAATGCTAATCTTAACAAATTCCAATGCTAACAAATGCTAATGCTAACTAATGATAATGCTAATCTTAACAAATGCAAATGCTACATGCTAAAAAATGATAATGCTAACGCATGCTAATGCTAACAAATGATAATGCTAATCTTAACAAATTCCAATGCTAACAAATGCCAATGCTAACACATGTTAATGCTGATAATGCTAAAAATTGATAATGCTAATCTTAACAAATTCCAATGCTAACAAATGCTAATGCTAATGCTATTGCTTACAAATTCTAATGCTAACACATGATAATGTTACATGCTAAAATGATAATGTTAATCTTAACAAATATAAAATGTTAATGTTAATAAATGCTAATGCTAACACATGCTAATGCTAATGCTAACAAATGATAATGCTAATCTTGACAAATTCCAATGTTAATGCTAACAAATTATAATGCTATAAATGATAATAAATGCTAATGCTAACACATGCTAATGCAAATGCTAACAAATGATAATGTTAAAACATTATAATGCTAATCTTAACAAATTCCAATGCTAACACATGATAATGCTAACAAATGCTAATGCTGAGAAATGCTAATGCTAACAAATACTAATGCTAACACGCTAAAAAATGATAATGCTGCTCTTAACAAATACAAATGCTAATGCTAACACATGCCTAATGCAAATGCTAACGAATGATAATGCTAAAAAATGATAATGCTAATCTTAACAAATTCCAATGCTAATAAATGCTAATGCTAACACATGCTATGCTAATGCTAACAAAAGATAATGCCACTCAAATTCCAATGCTAACAAATGATAATGTTAACAAATGCTACTGTTAACAAATGCTAATGCTAACGAATTATAATGCTAATGTGCTAATGCTTATGATAATGCCAATCTTAACAAATGCAAATACTAATACATGCTAATGTTAACACATGTTAATGCTAACACATGATAATGCTAAAAAAATATAATGCTAATCTTAACAAATTCCAATTCTAACAAATGCAACTGTTAACAATGCTAATGCTAATGATAACAAATGATAATGCTACATGCTAAAACATGATAATGCTAATCTTAACAAATTCCAATGCTGTCACATGATAATGCCAACAAATGCTAATGCTGACAAATGCTAATGCTAACACATGCTACTGTTAACAAATGCTAATGCTAACAAAGTCTGCTAATGCTAACAAATGCTACTGTTAACAAATTATAATTCTAACACATGATAATGCTGACAAATGATAATGCTAATGTTAACAAATGCCAATGCTAATACATGTTAATGCTAACACATGCTAAGGCCAAAAAATGCTAACAAATTCCAATGCTAAAATGCTAATGCTAGCTAATGTTTAAAACACTCAATCAAAAAATCAATGATAATACTAAAAATGTTAATGTTAAAGCTAAAGCTAAAATGCTAATGCTAGCTAATGTTTAAAACGCTAAGGCAACAAAATCAATGATAATGCTAGAAATGTTAATGTTAAAGCTAATGATAAAAATGATAATACCGTATTGGCCCGAATATAGGACGATATTTTATTCTAATAAACATATCCTCAAAATAGAGAGTCGTCCTAATTGGGCGTTAGACTTTTCACCGGGGAGATACGTTATGTATCTTTCAGGACCTTTCTCTCCTCTGTCACTCACAGCCCAAGCGAGCTGTTACGGTGATTTACCGTACACTGTCTACAAACTGCGCAGCGAAATTTGGACGCGGCTCATTTCACGTTCCGTTTGGCAAGTCGGATGACTTTGGCATTGGACTTACCGAGGCACGTGCGTGTGCGTTGTCCTCGCGAACATCGGCGTGGATGACGGCCGCACATGAGATCTTTAGCGTGGAAGTTTAATCCAAACAGTAAATGAAGCCCAATGAAGCTAATGCTGCTTGCCTAGTATCCTGTGGTTCCTGTTTACCATGGAGAGTCGCATCTGAATGACGAAACGAGCCGCTGAGCTTGATGGGAAATGTAGTGTTTTTTATTCCCCAGCAGTATGCTGTGTGGACTGTATTCTATTCTGATACACATTATGAGGAGCTGATTTTCAGTATGAATTGGTTAATGCAATACAATACAGCAGAATGTTATCTCTGTATGAGCTTTTCTATGATGATTTTCCAATAAAAACGTTTTTCTTTATAAATAACCTAATATATAATACCGGTATATAATATTTATATATTTTTTCCAAAAATGATATTTGAAAAATAGCTGTCGTCTTATAATCGGAGTCGGACTATATTCGGGCTAATACGGTATTAAAAATGA
This sequence comes from Nannobrachium achirus, assembly GCF_963921795.1. Classification (NCBI taxonomy): domain Eukaryota; kingdom Metazoa; phylum Chordata; class Actinopteri; order Myctophiformes; family Myctophidae; genus Nannobrachium; species Nannobrachium achirus. The sequence goes on along the minus strand of NC_137817.1, from coordinate 68,381,990 downwards.
TAATGATGTTAATTTTAATGCGAAAATGCTAATGCTAATACCACTTAGCGAGCTGCAGGCACACTGGGTTTGCTATTGATAATGCTAGCAAATGCTAATGTTAACAAATGTTAATGCTAACAAATGCAAATGTTAACAAATGATAATGTTAACACATGCTAATGCTAACACATACTTGGGTTTAGGCATAGTTTTACTGAGGTTAGGGTTAGGATTAGGGTTGGGTTTAGGCACTCACTACACTGAACACACACCCGGTGCGCATTTCCAAACGCACCCTTTGATACACTCGGACTGAAAGACCAGCTGAAAACACTCTCCCACCCAGCAACATTGTTGTTGTTTGTGTGCAGATAATATAGCGCAGAAACTTTCTTTAACAAAATTATCTCAATCAATACCGTTGAAGATTCACCAAGAAACAGCCGTTGATTATAATATCACTTAGCCTGTGCTTCTCTGTGCTACTCTGTGACAACAATCAGCGCAGTGGACATGGATGTTGTAAAGCTAAGACTAGTGATGCGCGGATGGCGAGATTCGCGGTGCGGGCGGATTTGGATCAATCAAATATAACTTTTAATTGATTTTGCATGGGCATTCCCAGATATGTCCTTAAAGGACCTACACCATGAATTTTCACTTTTTCTATTTTAAAACCTTTTTTTGGGGTCCCACTGGCACCTTCTATCCTCACAAAGTCCTATTTCTGTACATTGTGTCTTTCTCTGGTTTTGGGAAGACAGAGATGAAAAGCTTTCCACAGGTTCTCAGAACAGTGCTGTTCTGAGAGTTGATCCGTGTGACGTCACACGGATTCCGGGTTTTTTTTCAGAGTAAAAAAAAAAAAAAAAAAAAAAATCAATTTTTTTTTTTTCAAAACTTTTTTTTTCTTAAAAAAAAAATGCAATGCAGAGTCAAAGAAGAAAAACATTTTTTTTTTCAAAACTTCAAAAAAAGAATTTTTTCAAAAAAAACTTTTTTCAAAAAAAACTTTTTTTCAAAAACTTTTTTTTTTCAAAAAACTTTTTTTTTTCAAAAACTTTTTTCAAAAAACTTTTTTTTTCAAAAACTTTTTTTTCAAAAAACTTTTTTTTTTTAAAAACTTTTTCTTTTTCAAAAAACTTTTTCTTTTTCAAAAAACTTCTTTTTTTTCTGGAAAAACCCCACTAGATGCGCCCCTGAGCAAACAGAGGCCGTTTTAGTATTGCAGCTGGAGAGCCTCATTATAGTAGAGCTAGAACAAACAAAAAGAATGGTCAGAGTGTTTTTTGAGGGTTAAAACCTGTCTAAGACTCAATTTTGAGCATATATTTATACAAAAAATATAGTTTTAAAAGCATGGTGTAGGCCCTTTAATATTGATGACATTGGGGCAGAGATCTCCATATGTGGCATAAAATATGTGTTAATTAGTAAAGCCACGCAGGGCCTTGGCGAGTTAGGGCCTGGCTTTGATGCCTGGGGCTCTCCATATATGGGCATAAAAGGGATTTTGTTTCTGGGAATGCCCATATATGGACTTTTTATTTTATATTATCCTTTATTATTAATATGTATATAAAATAGCCTATATACAATATATTTTATTTAGAATAACTTTCGGGCGGCCGAGCGTCTAGTTGGCACCCTGGCCAACTCGGGAACAATGTAAATAGGGGATGAATGACCCGCCCTTTAATGCAAACCCCATTATACCTGTTGTCATAGAACCCGTTTTGACCATCTGTTTGCCTGTGTCCATTTATGCCCATATATGGAGTTATCTGTCTGTCTGCGTCCATTTTATGCCCATATATGGAGATCTCTGTAGGACCTGTATTGACCATCTGTTTGCCTGTGTCCATTTATGCTCATATATGGAGATATCTGTATCTGTCTATCTGCATCCATTTCATGCCCATATATGGAGATCTCTGTATCTGTTTGTCTGTGTCCCTCTATGCCCATTATGGAGATCTCTGTATCTGTCTGTGCCTCCGACTGTGTTGCAGACACAGTGCACAGTGTGCAGACACAGTGTTCCCCCTTTAATGCAAACCCCATTATACCTGTTGTCATAGGACCCGTTTTGACCATCTGTTTGCCTGTGTCCATTTATGCTCATAGATGGAGATATCTGTATCTGTCTGTCTGCATCCATTTTATGCCCATAAATGGAGATCTATGCAGACACAGTGCCAGTTCCGGAAAACCCTGATGTCAGACATCAGAATCTGAACCTGTCGTGCTGGTTCCAGAAAATCGTGTATCGGATCGGGTCGAGGCCGGGCACTGCACTACCTGCTGCGGCGGGGAACGCGCATGCCGAATTTGAAATAGGGAATGAATGTCCCACCCTTTAATGCAAACCCCATTATACCTGTTGTCATAAGAGCCGTTATGACCATATGTTTGCCTGTGTCCTTTTATGCCCATATAGGAACATCAGAATACGTAACCATGGCATTTTTTGTTTACTCATGTGGCGTACGTGATCTCAGAGCCTTTTATGATGTGATGTCACAATGAGTCAGCGCTTGCGCCGATTTCCTCCAGAACAGCCTGATGTCAACAATCAGCCCCGCATAAGGAGATTCCGAACGTTTCGTGCCGGTTAGGGAAAACCGCGCGCCGGGTCGAGGCCCGGCACTGCACTCCGTGCCGCGGCGGGGAACGCGTGTGCCGAATCTGAAGCCGGTGGGACGAAACGGTTCTCGAGATACGCGGATTACAGACAGACACGCAGAGACTTCTCGCATTTATAGATAGATTAATGTGGTTGGATAATGGGCAGATAATTAATTTGCGTGGATGGATTCGGATGACCTCAAAAGCCTATCCACGCATCACTACTAAGTACTTTAGGCTACTACTAATCTTGTATTTTTAACCCGTGGGGCTGCTTGTTCGTCTGTGTTGATTCACTCTGCACTTCACTGCACTTTCTGTCTACCTGGCTGCCTGCCCTGCAAGATGAATGTCCGAGTCGCGACTCTCGTTAAAGACTGGCTTTTGGGGAGGGGACTGATGGATGGTGGCGCTTCAAGGCGCTTCGGAAAAACATGATAGAATGAAATACTATATGGAAAAACTGATACAGCCGTGGAGTTTACCCATCCAGACACTCACGGAACGATACATCATGATTTGAGCCGTCAATTGTACCGATACACACTGAATGAACCGATTCACTCGTATCGCGCAAGTTTGTATCGCGATTACAATACGTATCAATTAATCTCTGCATCCTTAATTTCTGGTCGTTATTTTTTCCTTAACTTTTAGTATGTTGTTTATCATACCCAATAGTAACAGATTCCATTGAAATTTGTTATTTGGGGTTTCAACCATATACTGACCAATCTACCATTGAATTCATTACAAACTGACCACTAGGGGACGAGCCCAACATAATTGTGATGTATTTTGAAAACCTTAAACCCATACCTAACACCATACCAAAAATCAAAAACTTTGCACCAAGTACACAAAATTGATGATTTTTGACCAGTTCCTCCCAAGCTATACCAGCAGAATTTAAATGCTAGTTTATGAACTGGTTGCAGTGAAAAACCAATGAAACCATGTCTTCATTGTAAAATAACAAATGTATTTTATCTTACCTGGTCTGTTCACAGTGATGTCTATTGGATCCTCAGCAAGCCTTCCTGATTGTTCAAACACTGCATGAGCTTGGAGCTGTATAAACAAACATATTTTGAATGTTAAAGGTGATAAACCATTCACCTTTCCTATTTTAAAACCTTTTTTTGGGGTCCCACTAGCACCTTCTATCCTCACAAAGTCTCATTTCTGACCATTGACCATTGTGTCTTTCTCAAGATTTGAAGGCGGAGATTAAAAGCATCCCACGGGTTCTCAAAACAGGCTGTCCGCCCCCCCCCCCCCCCCCCTCCAACTAGAAGAAGCAAGCTGTCAAAATGTGTTTGTTTGTTGTTTAAAAAAATCATATATGGAAGCAGGCAAGAATATTTTATATCGAGAATAGGATATTCTGCCATGTTGCTGTATAAGATTGTTTTATATGCACTGATGTGACTGTGTGATATGCCTGAACTTCCAATAAAAATATTAATGAAAAAAAAAAAAGAATCCCATATTAAATAACCTGTCACAAATGTCCAAGAAGTAAACAATGTCAGATTAACATACACTGGGCTTTCACATCTAGTATGTTTATTTATTTATTTATTTCAGATCGACTAGTTGATGCCACTGGTAGTTGACTAGTCGACTAGTCGTTAAGCTATTATTTAATAATAGACGGCTTTTCACTGCAGCTGAGCAGCCAAATTACCATGACAACGTATACTCACACAAACCCACGTGTGCACGTTGCAGCAACACAGCCTTTCACAATTGGAACATCTATTGTAGCTGCTATGGTAATAATAAGGATTTGGAAGAATAAGGACTCACCAAGCTGGTATCTGATGTATCTCTCGTTAAACAAAGTACACAATAATCCATTTGCAGGGCTGGCTAGCTCGAAACAATCCACCGTCTTTTAATTACTTTTATTCATCTGTTGTGAACTGTCCAGAACCGGGCTGTCCTCTGCTTGCTTTGATCGCGCTACCATGTTAAACTGTTAAACAACTAATTTCTAATCTGTAGTAGGCTAATAGTCCAGTCTTGTTGTGGACAACTGGGATGCTCCTGACAGCATGCTGCAACTGCAACTGTCACTTTCCCTTTCACAGTTTGGGTGAACTTTGCGTGACCCTTAAACCCATGGAGATGCTCTCTAGATGCAGCGTAGATGGCTGGATAATAATTTTTTTTTTTTATTATTATTATTATTATTGTTATTATTTTTAAGACTTTTCGTGTAGTGTTTGGTTGGGGTGCATATCTGCACACACAACGGGCAGAACTGCGCCACCCCCCCTCAGGCCAATGTTATACTGCAGCTGAAAATGCTCTGAGAGCCATTCAAAAAAAACTATTCAGGAGTGGTAATTTAGCCTCAAACCTTTTGAAAAAACGTTTTGGGGACAAACAATATGACATAAATACTTTTTAAATGCATGGTGTATCACCTTTAAGCCTTAAATTAACTTATAAATGCATAATTATCCTAATTGTAACCATCTAATTCCAGACAGCAAAGGGGAAAATTAACTTTTATCGCTCTAAGAAATAAGTTAGACCATAATGATGCATGTACACACAAATCCAAATTGGCACAGCATTTAAAAACACTTAATCCCATGATGAGATTAGAGCGTGTGCGATCCTCATCACATGGACACAGTGCCTACCGTGTAAAAGGGTATTTTCTCTCTGTCCAAGGGCTGCGTAACAAACAACCAGCCAGAATTTTTATTTATAGTGAAAAGGCCAACAGGGGGCATGTCTGCTCCGTTCCCAGTAATGCTGTACAACACTGGCATCTCGTCACCGCCATCTGAACGAATCTGCAAAGAGCAAAATAGAATAGAAACTTTATGTACCCGTACCGTACACACAGGCTATTTTGTTTAAAGGTTGAACATTCAATACTTCATAATTATGTTATGTCCAGGTTTGCACCATCTGATTTCATTTCACACTATTTTACAGCTGTATGACACAGTGCCTCAGCTATGTGAGCTCAAGAGTGGAAGAATTGACCGGAATGTCATCTTCATCCCTGATTGACTGACTGACTGACTGACTGACTGAAATAGCAAGTAACAATGTTCATCCTTCAGTAATTACAAAGAAATCAATGTAGTTCTTACAATTTACAAATTTACACTAAGGCTTCATTCAACCATGTGAAGCATAACCTGATCTCACCTGGCCCATAGGTTTGGGGAAGGTTCCACGTTCGTTCTCAGGATAATTGATAGGAGGGACGACCCAGGCTCTTTTCTGTCTCCTCAGCACTCTAGTGGACTTTGCCTGGGGAAATTACAGAGTAAAGTGCTGCTGTTTAGAGGCATATCATTCTTAAAAAAGCAACTCTCATCCGTTGTCAATCTGGTCACAAAATTAATAATTAACAAATACTGGACACATAATTACATAGATTTAAGCACAAGTAAGAATACTTGCTGGGCATTGCTGCCTGACACACCTCCGACGGTGCCATGGTGCTGGCTGCAGAGTCATCAGCCGGGAGCCAACCTTCACAGATGTTTCGTTCCTTTAATCCCGGAACATCTCTGGGTGGTGGAGCAGTGACAGGGACGTCTCCCTGCCACCCCCTGCAGCCAGCTTAAGGATCCTAATTCTACCCACATGTCCCCTGTTTTATTGCTTTTTTGTATGTGGAATAAGTCCCAAGGGACTATGCATGGCAGGGACGTCCATCTCCCTGAGTCAAGCGTGGGCCTGACCGCATACCACAGCATCATTCTAAGCTGCTTGCTTTCCCCACGCCTTGTCATTTCTCCTGAGCCATAGCCAGAAGCTCCCTTGTTCTGCCTCCTCTGCCAGGACTTTGAGGGCCTTCTTCAGCTTGGAGCCTTTGATTCCAAGGAACTTTAGGAGCCGCTGGGTGGATACTCCAGTGTAGCCTCTACACCCGACTTCCACTGGGTAGGTGAAGGCCCTCCACCCTGCTTCTGAGCACTCGCTTGCCAGCTCTGAGTATTTGTCCCTCTTTCTCTCGAAGGCAGCCTCCAACCCTTCCTCCCAAGGCACCGTCAGCTCTACCATGATGACTGTCTTAGTAGAGGTGGACCACAGCACGATGTCTGGTCGTAGAGAAGTTGTTGTAATCTCTTGTGGGAACTTCAACTGACAGTCTAGGTCAGCCCTCATGTTCCACTCTCCTCCAGCTGACAAGAGGGACTGTGGGATCTTAGTGCTGCTCTGAGGCCTACCCCCTTGCTTGACAAACTGGATTGATTGCTGTGCTGTTCCCGGACTGGCCCCGTTTGCTTCCAATCTGCGTACCTCAAGGATTTCAGCTAGTTTCCGCAGAACGCGGTCGTGGCGCCATCCGTAGCGGCCCTGTGTCAAAGCTACATTACAGCCTGACAGGATGTGATGCAAGCTTGAGTTCTGGGAATCACAGAGCTTGCAGGTCACTTCTGTCCCGTACCACACATGTAGATTCCAAGGACTGGGAAGGGTATCGTATGTGGCCCTGATGAGGAAACTCAGCCTCGCTTGGGGAATCCGCCACATGTCTGCCCACGTAATGACCCTGTTGACTACAGCCTCCCAATTGGTCCATCTCCCTTGTTGTTGTTGGCCCACAGCCTTGATCATGTAGCTTTCCTCTTCCATCTTCACCACCTCTGAAATCACCAGGTCTTTCCTTTCCTTTTTTGATGCTTTGGACCACATCATGAGTGATGTTCCCCATCCGAAACCGGCCCTGCCAGACTGCAGTTGGCCTACCAACTCCTGATGTTTGAGTCGGACGATGGCCTGGTCCACTGTCTGCATAGCATTCCACTTTCGCCCTGTGCGGACTTGGACCTCTGTGTTGCGGACAGACGGATCAGGTGAGTCTCTCAGCTCGAACACGAGCCTCACCTTCTCCATTTTGTAGCCCAAGCTGATTGATTTCAGTGGCAGCTTCAGGGTGGTTCTTCCAAAAAGGGCTGTATTGGAAAGACATCTGGGAAGGCCCAGCCACTTACGGATGTAATTATTGGCTTTTGAATCCATCTTAAGGACTGTTGTGGAGGTGATGTCACACAACTTCAGGGGCCACATCAAGCGATGGTAAAGAGTGAACTGGTAACACCAGACCTTGAATTTCCGTGGGAGAAAGCTTTGATCGATTTTGGTCAGGCCATCCATGAGCTGAGATGTGACGGAGGCAGCCATGTGTTTATCAGACAGGTCAGCAGTGTAAAGCTTTCCAAGGCTCCGCACAGGTTGGTCTACCACACGTGGGATTTCCTCTCCATCCACCGAGAACGAGATGTTGTCATTCCTGGCTCCTTTCCGGATGGAGAGGCTGCGAGACTTGGAAGGTTTTATTTTCATCCGGGCCCATGCTAGCAGCTCCCCAAGTCTTTTCAGGAGTCTGGAGGTGCACGCTGCTGTCTGGAGGAGGGTGGTAACGTCATCCATGTAGCTCCGTAGGGCCGGGAGTCGATGACCTGATTGAGATCTGACTCCTCGGACCATTTGTCTTCCACCAATCAGGATGATCTCAAAGGCTGTTGTGAAAAGGATTGGAGAGATGGAGCAACCCATTGCTATCCCCTTCTCTAGCTGGTGCCAACCAGTTGAGACCTCCTGGGTTGTGTAGCAGACTTGGAAGTTGTTGAAATAGTTAACTACGAGGCTTTGGATGCATGGAGGAATATGGAAGAAGCTGAGTGTGAAGCTGAGGAGTTGGTGGGGAACCGATCCATAGGATTTGCAAGATCCAACCAAACTACATGTAGATCGGTTTTGTTGCGCTTGGCTGTCTGGATTTGCTCCCAGATCATGGCCGAGTGCTACACGCAGCCTGGGAAGCCTGGGACACCTGCCTTCTGACAACTGGTATCGATGTAGTCGTTTGCCAGAAAGTAGTTGGTCATGCGCTTTGCCACCACCGTGAAGAAAATCTTCCCTTCCACGTTCAGCAAGGCGATGCCTCTGAACTGGCTGATGTCATAGGAGTATTTCTCCTTTGGGATAAAGGTCGTAATTGCTCTGCTCCACGATGATGGCATGGATTGCGGTTTCCAAGCAACACCCATCAGCTTCCATAAAAGCTTCAGAAGTCCAGGACAGCTTTTGAACACCCTGTAAGGTACTCCGTTCGGTCCGGGTGCTGATGCAGCTCTTGCTCACTCAACCACCTGCTTAACCTCAGCCCATTTCGGGGGAGTGGTGTCAAACTGCGAGGAAGGCTCAAGTGGGCAAGGTACATGCCCTGGTAATCCGAGGGGGCTGTTCTTTTGGCTGTCACTGAGCTGAGCTGTGATGTATTCCTCCAACTCCTGCTCACTGGTCTGCAGTGACCCGTTCTTCTTTTCCTCCAGCAGGCCTCGGGCATACTTGAAGGGGTCCCGGGAGAAGCTTGCCCTTGCTTTCTCCCTGCGGCTTCTGCGTTTCTTGATCCTTTCAGCTCTCCTCAGATGTGAGAGTCTTACTTTGATCTGGTTCCACAGGCTCTTCAAGCCGTCTTTCTCCTGGTCATTGGCTTTCCTCCATTGTTTCCGCAAGAGGCGGCGTTCCTTTACGAGTTACAGGATTTCCCTCTCCCGTCTCTCGTTCTGTCTGGGAATAATCCTCCTCTGAGGCATCTCCCCAAATCGCTCTTAAACTTCCTCGTAGATGATATGTCCCATGATGTTTAATTTGGAAGTTACGCTGCCTCTTAGCGTGCTTTGAAGGGTGGTGCATAGATGCTGATCGAAGCTGCTTCAGGAGTCTTTGTCATTGGCTTTTGGCCATTTGACTTTGGCTTTCCTGATTGGCTTCTCTGCTGCTCCTCTTGTGGGTTCTCTGCTTGATGTTTCATTGTGCTGTGGGCTTTGCTGCTGCACCTCCTGCTGGGAAGGCTGTTCCTCCTCTCTCTCACCAGGTACAATGGTGGGATCAATAACACTGTGGTGCTCAACCTGGCTAAGATAACTCCTTTTCTGATCTGCTTCTGCAGTGCAAGCTTGCATCTGGTTGCGGCCACCGCCACATTTTGCCTTCCCCTGGTGTATTCGCAGGCCCCGGTAGGTTGTTTCCTTGGCCCACCCACAGCCACATTCTCTGAGGATCCTCTTATCATTCGTCATTGTCGTGTCAGTCGCTTCCGTGTTATCCGTCCTGAGTGGATCATCTTCCATCCCGCCTCTCGGTGGACCGCCGGGCTGTTTTTTCCTTATACTGCTTGTAGTTGAGTTAGGGTGTCATGGAGCTTGCTTCATGTACGTGTGGACAGGGTAACTGGCCCCTCCACCCCTGGTGCAGTCTTTCCTGCTGCCAGCCAGTCTTCCCTGGCAGCCCACCAGTCTTTTCCTGGATGCCAACTGCTATATTCACAGTAGTCACTGGTAGGCCAGTTAACATAGATTTAAGCACAAGTAAGAATACTTGCTGGGCATTGCTGCCTGACACACCTCCGACGGTGCCATGGTGCTGGCTGCAGGTTCATCAGCCGGGGAGAGGGGAGCCAACCTTCACAGATGTTTCTCTCCTTTAATCCCGGAACATCTCTGGGTGGTGGAGCAGTGACAGGGACGTCTCCCTGCCACCCCCTGCAGCCAGCTTAAGGATCCTAATTCTACCCACATGTCCCCTGTTTTATTGCTTTTTTGTATGTGGAATGAGTCCCAAGGGACTATGCATGGCAGGGACGTCCATCTCCCTGAGTCAAGCGTGGGCCTGACCGCATACCACAGCATCATTCTAAGCTGCTTGCTTTCCCCACGCCTTGTCATTTCTCCTGAGCCATAGCCAGAAGCTCCCTTGTTCTGCCTCCTCTGCCAGGACATTGAGGGCCTTCTTCAGCTTGGAGCCTTTGATTCCAAGGGACTTTAGGAGCCGCTGGTGGATACTCCAGTGTAGCCTCTACACCCGACTTCCACTGGGTAGGTGAAGGCCCTCCACCCTGCTTCTGAGCACTCGCTTGCCAGCTCTGAGTATTTGTCCCTCTTTCTCTCGAAGGCAGCCTCCATCCCTTCCTCCCAAGCAACCGTCTTAGTAGAGGTGGACCACAGCACGATGTCTGGTCGTAGAGAAGTTGTTGTAATCTCTTGTGGGAACTTCAACTGACAGTCTAGGTCAGCCCTCATGTTCCACTCTCCTCCAGCTGACAAGAGGGACTGTGGGATCTTAGTGCTGCTCTGAGGCCTACCCCCTTGCTTGACAAACTGGATTGACTAATTGCGGGCTCGCCTGAAAGGCGAGCACACTTTAGATGTTGTCAATATTTCTTTATATACTATATCAAGTTCTCCTCAAAACCTTGGCACCTTTCTACTCCTACATACTTAGACAGAAAATGAAAATAAAAACATCAATGTGTTCAGCTTACTGTAGTAACGTGTGCTATTACTTTTTACAGCAATCGGCCAAATGGTGGTGCTGTAGGAAGCCTTCGAAAGTGCGAACTTTGAACAGGTATAGCTCATGCTCTGTTTGAGGTACAGCCATGAAACCTGTATACACGTATGTGTCTCCTCATGCCGAACAACTTTTACGCGCTGACTTTTGACCTCTGACCTTTAGATCTCCCACCAGTTTGAATTATATGAAAAACAGTAAAAATCTATCTCCTCCTGGGATTTTTGCGTTACACGTACAAAACTTTTTTCACGTGAACTTTGGACCAATACGGTCAAATTGATTAACCAGATTTTTTTTTAAGTGAAACATTATTTCTTTAATAATTCACTGAATATTGCAGTTTTATGCAAATTATACTTTTGGCTCTGAATCATACATGCAAAGTTACACGTTCATGGCATTTGGCAAAGATGTAGAGGGTTAGTCCAAATATCACTGAAACCAATCTTAGTCCAATTGGCCAAAGGGGGGCGCTATATCATTTTAAGCAGTTTGTGAAACGCTTAAACCCGTTTTTATTCTAGGATTTTTTTTAGCAATTTACATGAAACATTCTACACACAATCTAAGGACCTTTATCTAACATGCCTATGAAGTGCACATAAAAAGAAAATAATAATAATTGTGGGCTCGCCTATAAGGCGAGCACACTTTAGATATTGTCATTATTTATCTATCAGTCAGTCAGTCAGTCAGACAGACAGTAGACGGGAACTTCGGTTCCTTTCTACTCCTACATACTTAGTGAGAAAATGAAAATAAAAACATCAATGTGTTCAGTTTACAGTGGCGAAGTGCGCTATTATTTTTTATAGCAATCAGCCAAATGGTGGCGCTGTAGGAAGCCTTCGAAAGTGCGAACTTTGAACAGGTATAGCTCATGCTGTGTTTTAGTTACAGCCATGAAACCTGTATACACGTATGCGTCTCCTCATGCCGAACAACTTTTACCCTCTAACTTTTGACCTCTGACCTTTAGGTCTCCCACAATTCGGAATTATATGAAAAACAGTAAAAATCTATCTCCTCCTGGGATTTTCGCATCAAGTGCACAAAACTTTTTTCACATGAACTTTGGACCAATACGGTCAGATTGATCAACCAGATTTTTTTTAAAGTGAAATATAATTTTTTAATAATTCAATCAATATTGCGGTTTTATGCAAATTATTCTTCGGCCTCTAAATCATACATGCAAAGTTACACGTTCATGGCATTTGGCAAAGATGTGGAGGGTTAGTCAAAGTATCACTGAAACCAATTTTATTCCAATCGGCCAAAGGGGGGCGCTATACGAAGCGTTTGAAAATTCAAACTTCAAACGGGCATAAGTCATGACTCGTTTTGTTTGAAGACATGCAAGTTGTTACACGCGTGCTTTGACTCGAGCGGAAGACATCTGTGTCGTTGTTAAGTAAGCTCCGCCCTTCGATTTTCCGCCATATTGAGCAGTTTGTAAAACGCGTAAACCCGCTTTTATTCTGGAATTTTCGCTCCACGTGCACAAAACTTTTTTTACGTGAACTTTGGACCGATATCTAAAGATCTGTCAGATCGGATTTCTTTAAAATTGAAACATGCTTTTTTAAATAAATTCAATGAATATTGCAGTTTTATGCAAATTATTCTTCTGCCTCTAAATCATACATGCAAAGTAACATGTTCATGGCATTTGGCAAAGATGTAGAGTGTTAGTCCAAATATCACTAAAACCAATCTTACCCCAATTGAACAAAGGGGGGCGCTATATCATTTTGAGCAGTTTGTTAAACGCTTAAACCCGTTAGGATTTTTTTTTTGCAATTTGCATGAAACATTCTACACACAATCTAAGGACCTTTATCTAATATGCCTATGAAGTGCACACACACAAAAAAATTATAATAATGAATATAGCTGCAAGCAGCGATAAAGTGGCCAAAGCCAAAAACACCTCAAATCATGAACACAGCCTGCAATGTGCGTGAAATCTTGCAAGCACATTCCCAATAGGTCAAGGAACAGATACCACCCTTCTTACATTGGCCTGTTATAGCGCCACCAGCGGGTCAACTTTTGCACAACACATTTTTGGAACAAAATGGACCAATCGTTGACGTCAGTAACGTCAAAGAGAGCACTGCCTGCGATCTTGACATTTTGTACTTTTATAGCCATTGTTTTCTGGCTTGAAGCGAGCCCACAATTGTTTCGAAGGAACAATATTTTTCTAGTTGTGGGCTCGCCTATAAGGCGAGCACACTTTAGATATTGTCATTATTTATCTATCAGTCAGTCAGTCAGTCAGACAGTAGACGGGAACTTCGGTTCCTTTCTACTCCTACATACTTAGTGAGAAAATGAAAATAAAAACATCAATGTGTTCAGTTTACAGTGGCGAAGTGCGCTATTATTTTTTATAGCAATCAGCCAAATGGTGGCGCTGTAGGAAGCCTTCGAAAGTGCGAACTTTGAACAGGTATAGCTCATGCTGTGTTTTAGTTACAGCCATGAAACCTGTATACACGTATGCGTCTCCTCATGCCGAACAACTTTTACCCTCTAACTTTTGACCTCTGACCTTTAGGTCTCCCACAATTCGGAATTATATGAAAAACAGTAAAAATCTATCTCCTCCTGGGATTTTCGCATCAAGTGCACAAAACTTTTTTCACATGAACTTTGGACCAATACGGTCAGATTGATCAACCAGATTTTTTTTAAAGTGAAATATAATTTTTTAATAATTCAATCAATATTGCGGTTTTATGCAAATTATTCTTCGGCCTCTAAATCATACATGCAAAGTTACACGTTCATGGCATTTGGCAAAGATGTGGAGGGTTAGTCAAAGTATCACTGAAACCAATTTTATTCCAATCGGCCAAAGGGGGGCGCTATACGAAGCGTTTGAAAATTCAAACTTCAAACGGGCATAAGTCATGACTCGTTTTGTTTGAAGACATGCAACTTGTTACACGCGTACTTTGACTCGAGCGGAAGACATCTGTGTCGTTGTTAAGTAAGCTCCGCCCTTCGATTTTCCGCCATATTGAGCAGTTTGTAAAACGCGTAAACCCGCTTTTATTCTGGAATTTTCGCTCCACGTGCACAAAACTTTTTTTACGTGAACTTTGGACCGATATCTAAAGATCTGTCAGATCGGATTTCTTTAAAATTGAAACATGCTTTTTTAAATAAATTCAATGAATATTGCAGTTTTATGCAAATTATTCTTCTGCCTCTAAATCATACATGCAAAGTAACATGTTCATGGCATTTGGCAAAGATGTAGAGTGTTAGTCCAAATATCACTAAAACCAATCTTACCCCAATTGAACAAAGGGGGGCGCTATATCATTTTGAGCAGTTTGTGAAACGCTTAAACCCGTTAGGATTTTTTTTTTGCAATTTGCATGAAACATTCTACACACAATCTAAGGACCTTTATCTAATATGCCTATGAAGTGCACACACACAAAAAAATTATAATAATGAATATAGCTGCAAGCAGCGATAAAGTGGCCAAAGCCAAAAACACCTCAAATCATGAACACAGCCTGCAATGTGCGTGAAATCTTGCAAGCACATTCCCAATAGGTCAAGGAACAGATACCACCCTTCTTACATTGGCCTGTTATAGCGCCACCAGCGGGTCAACTTTTGCACAACACATTTTTGGAACAAAATGGACCAATCGTTGACGTCAGTAACGTCAAAGAGAGCACTGCCTGCGATCTTGACATTTTGTACTTTTATAGCCATTGTTTTCTGGCTTGAAGCGAGCCCACAATTGTTTCGAAGGAACAATATTTTTCTAGTGACAATATCTAACCGTCATATCAAGTTCTCCTCAAAACTTCGGTTCCTTTCTACTCCTACATACTTAGTGAGAAAATGAAAATAAATACATCAATGTGTTCAGCTTACAGTGGCGAAGTGTGCTATTATTTTATACAGCAATCGGCCAAATGGTGGCGCTGTAGGAAGCCTTCGAAAGTGCAAACTTTGAATAGGTAGAGCTCATGCTCTGTTATACGTACAGCCATGAAACCTGTATACACGTATGCGTCTCCTCATGCCGAACAACTTTTACGCTCTGACTTTTGACCTCTGACCTTTAGATCCCCCAGAATTTTGAGTTATATGAAAAACAGTAAAAATCTATCTCCTCCTGGGATTTTTGCTTTACGCGCACAAAACTTTTTTCACATGAACTTTGGACCAATACGGTCAGATTGATCAACCAGATTTGTTTTAAAGTGAAATATAATTTTTTAATAATTCAATCAATATTGCGGTTTTATGCAAATTATTCTTCGGCCTCTAAATCATACATGCAAAGTTACACATTCATGGCATTTGGCAAAGATGTAGAGGGTTAGTCAAAGTATCACTGAAACCAATTTTATTCCAATCGGCCAAAGGGGGGCGCTATACGAAGCATTTGAAAATTCAAACTTCAAACGGGCATAAGTCATGACTCGTTTCGTTTGAAGACATGCAACTTGTTACACGCGTGCTTTGACTCGAGCAGAAGACATCTGTGTCGTTGTTAAGTAAGCTCCGCCCTAAGATTTTCCGCCATTTTGAGCAGTTTGTAAAACGCGTAAACCCACTTTTATTCTGGAATTGTCGCGTCACCCTTTTTTTACGTGAACTTTGGACCGATATCTAAAGATCTGTCAGATCGGATTTCTTTAAAATTGAAACATGCTTTTTTAATAATTCAATCAATATTGCATTTTTATGCAAATTATTCTTCTTCCTCTAAAACATACATGCAAAGTCACATTTTCATGACAAAATAGTGTAGAGGGTTAGTTCAAATATCACTGAAACCAATCTTATCCCAAATGGCCAAAGGGGGGCGCTATATAATTTTGAGCGTTTTGTAAAACGCTTAAACTCGTTTTTATTCTAGGATTTTTTTTTGCAATTTGCATGAAACATTCTACACGCAATCTAAGGACCTTTATCTAACATGCCTATGAAGTGCACACAAAAAATAAAATAAAATAATAATAATAAATATAGCTGCAAGCAGCAATAAAGTGGCCAAAGCCAAAAACACCTCAAATCATGAACACAGCCTGGGATGTGCGTGAAATCTTGCAAGCACATTCCCAATATGTCAAGGAACAGATACCAACCTTCTCACATTGGCCTGTCATAGCGCCACCAGCGGGTCAACTTTTTGGACACACATTTTTGGAACAAAATGGACCAATCTTTGACGTCAGTAACGTCAAAGAGAGCACTGCCTGCGATCTTGACATTTTGTGCTTTTATAGCCATTGTTTTCTGGCTTGAAGCGAGCCCACAATTGTTTCGAAGGAACAATATTTTTCTAGTAATAAATATAGCTGCAAGCAGCGATAAAGTGGCCAAAAACACCTCAAATCATGAACACAGCCTGCGATGTTTGTGAAATCTTGCAAGCACATTCCCACTAGGTCAAGGAACAGATGCCACCCTTCTCACATTGGCCTGTTATAGCGCCACCAGTGGGTCAACTTTTGCATAACACATTTTTGGAACAAAATGCCTCAAATCTTGCATGCAGTGTCCGATTGGGTCAGTAACGTCAAAGAGAGCACTGCTTGCGATCTTGACATTTTGTACTTTTATAGCCATGGTTTTCTGGCTTGAAGCGAGCCCACAATTGTTTCGAAGGAACAATATATTTTCTAGTGATAAATACTATTGACAATTACAAATCACCAATTATGTTAGGCTTTTAATGTTTCTAATGTTATTTATGTAATTGGAAAACTCGCTCTGTTGAACTCATATCTCTGCCAGCTGGGCCGTGCACTCCAGCTGCCTTCTCTTTCTACTCACACTCACCTTGTTATCATAGTCATCATTTTCCAGGTTGCCGTGGGCCCATCCTGTTAACATGCACAAACACACAAGCACAGCAGTAATAGCACCCTCATCTTCCACTGTCAGATGATATTCCTCTTTTCACAAACTTATCATTCCTCCCTCTGTTTGATCACAGACAAGAGAGATGTTATTGATGGCTGTAACATAGGCTCCTCCCTCTCTGGAGTTCCTTCTATGAGGCAATGATCAATAGGTGTTTTGGTTTAAACAGACGTGTGAATTGTTATGTCGGTGATTTTATTTATTATTCTTTTTTTTTAATGAAATGTGAAAGTGTCCTGTAAGTCCATAGGGGCTGGGCTTCCTTGGAAGCATGACACTTTAATAAAGAAGAATCATCATATAGATTGGGGACTCAGAGATGCCATTTAATGTAATGAAATCCCCACATTCCTGGAGGAAAATATGACGACACACGCATACTGCACTAAACTCAGAGATGCTGGGTTTCTCTGTGATATGGCCTTCCTCACGGATGGGCACCTTAAAGGAGGACTTCACCACTTTTCAACCTATCTTCATATAATTGGTCCTCACTAATGTTCATGATAAAATAGCTTTTTTTTTTCTTTTCTTTTTCTCTGAGGGTTGTGGGCAGGTCAGAAACCCATGTCTTGTGATATCATCGATGGAGAATCCAAGCTAATGGAAAATGTAGGCTTTCTATTCCTGAAATAGTTGCAATGTTAAAGTGGAAGCCCAGTGTTGTACCCGAACGCGTTCAATGAACGATCGTTCATGAACACGTTAATATTTTGGGCGAACGTGAACTGAGCGCTCAGTTTTTCCGCTTGATGAACGTTATTGTCGAACACGTTCATTCTGACGTCCGTGAACGGCGCTCGTCGGCCCGTTCACCCCGTTCGTGCGGCGGTCCGCGGTCGCCTGTCCTCTCGTCTTTCTTTACATTCACATATGCTCCAATAGCACCCAGCTGCCGAAAAAGAACTTCTGTGAACTCAGATTGCCCAGCTGCAGGCTCGCAAACGTTGATATGTGAGCGCCTGAGCGGTGCTGTCTGCAGCTGTGTGCTTCTCTTTACATGAAGCGCTGATTCTCCTCCTCATTACGTCGTCTCCCACCCAAGTAAAGCCTGACTATGCTTCGTCGTATGACGAGTGTTGCATGCCGTAATAGCTGATCTGCAAGCTCGCAATGCATCGCATTCACAAGACAACGTGAGCTTGTAGATCAGCTATTTTAACCAAGGCGGACGGTTAGAAACGTCTGCCTTGACAATATTGATTGATTGAAGACTTTATTAGAAGTTTGCATAGGAAAAGGTACAGTTTCATGACGGTACAGTTCACTGGTACAAGGTCTACTAAAAGGAGATCCATGAAAAGACTAAGCTTATTTCCACAGGAAACCATTAAAGTATCTCATATAACATTGAATGACAGACGAATAGAACACAGTACTATGCAGTAGATATGTAAAGAAAAATAAAATGAGAGAACATATGTGACTAGGTCTGGTACTTTGTTCCTTATGTCTGCATTGGTCATTTTTCTTTTTTGTACAGATTATCCAAGTACAGAATCTAAGCTTTCATATGATGTATCATTTGTTGGAATTGGAGCATATTTGAAGAAGTTATGGACATTTTAAACTTGTTGCACCATAAAACCCAAAGTGCTTAAAAAGCCATTTGAATGCAAGGAATATTTTGACACCTCTAGGTAGCCAGAAGTGGGTGTGACAATGGGAGGGACAATAGGTACTTACCTACACCCCTAAATCACTCCCCCCAAGTCAAACCACACCCACAGTGGTATAGCTGTCAACTTCAAATTTACTTTTATTACACTACAATTATTTAAAACTACTATTTAGTAGTAGACCTGTGGTAATATATTGTGCTATAGTGCTTGCAGCCATGTCAGAAATAGTGGCCAGTGGTCTTTTCTACCTCCTCCCCTCCTTATATGCTCATCCTGTCATTTTCTTCTTTTTGTAGTTTTTATTTTTCACTAAAATAGTGTATTACAAAAGTACCTACATTTTATAATTAAGTAAAAGTATCAATACTGCAATGTAGAATCACTCTGTTACAAGTAAAAGTCCAGAATTAAAAATGTACTTGAGTAAAAGTACAAAAGTATTGGTATCCAAAATAGCAGATCTACAAGCTCACAACGCGTCGCACCGCAATGCGTTGTGAGCTTGTAGATCGGCTATTTTCAAATAGCCTTGGTATAACATAGGGCTAAAGTGGTTTATGTATGTTTTAAACAATAGAGCAACAATTCCAGTTGTGTATACGATGCCTACGTTAGCCTGCAGCTAAGTTAGCCACTGCTTCTCATAATAAACAGCCAGCGCTAGCGTGAAGCTAACGCTATAGCGTATCTCGCAGCTCGGCCACTAGTCTGTAGTAGGGTTTAATGCCGGGATCCCGGGATCCGGGCTTCCCGGGCAGAGCGCACGTAATTTCCCTCCCGGGAATTGGCGGCGAGACCCGTCATCCCGGAGGTTATGTTTTTCCTTGTTAGAAAATACAATTTACTAGCAGCGCAGAGGCAATTAGACTGCCTGACACTTTATCCTCGCCAGCCGTGCAAGCATCTCGTCTGTTTCAGCTGTGTGGAAGGATTTTACCAGTCTCCGTGGGCTGTCAAGCAAGCCTGTCATCGAAAATAGCTGATCTACCATCTCACAATGCAGCGCAAAGTGCCCGTTGTAAACTTGTAGATTGGCTGTTTTCAGTTTTTCACTATAAGCTAGGCTGTACTTGTTAAAGCGATTCGGAGAAAACACTGACAGATGATAATGGCGCATTTACATTCTTATTGCTGCATTAATTATGCTTTTAACGTTTTTACATACAGTCTATGTTTTACATGAGAAACTCTCCAGCAAAAAAAGGGAGGGTGGGGGGTGCACGCACGCAATGAAGTGCCGTTCGCGAGAAGCTGCGCTGCGGTGTCGCGCCCTGTGAGCTTGTATTTCTACTATGTTTCTATAAATATGAAACGATAGATTTGCCATAATTTGCCGAGATATATAACTGTAACCACCAAACGCATGCATTATTGCAACCTCCTATGTGTCCACTCCACTCAGTCAATTGGACTCACACATTGCCACTCTAAACATGAAATAGCCTAATCTGTTCAGTCTGTTGGTTTGCATTTCCACACAATATGTTTTAACCAGAATTAAAACATCTGACAGCACTTTGTGACAGTTTATGAAAGCATTGGCGTAGGCCTACCTTATTAGTGGGATGGTTGCGCTATTGCGTGTGTTTGCTTGAACAGAGAAGCGCTTTTATGGGCACAATTGCTTACTGCAACACAATGATCATCTTCGCTCTACTAAAGTCGTGATATTTTGTTTTTATACAAGTGGGCGCAGAAAACGTCTTTTCAAAGAGATAGGCCTATAGTGTGGAAGGAAAATTAATAAGAACATCCATTGCTGCGTTTGACAGTCCCATGAATTGCGCAGCCAATTGTGGCTGCCACAGAGACCGCGCGTGAGTGGTGGATGATGTGAATTTGATCTGTAGCCTAATGATGTCCGATCGAATATAAAGGTCCAAAAGCGAGTCCTGAACTGAAGTTCTGATGACAAACAGCCCCCGCCCCGCAGACCGGTGATCATATCTTTCTACCCAGCCAGAGCAGAGCGCATGTGGGCACTTGTTGTCTCCGCCAGGCCGATAGGCATAGGAAACCGTTTTGCGCTTTTTATTTTTCCTTTTTTTTCTTCTTTTTTATATATTAACGGGACATCCCGGGAAGCCCGGGTTAAGGTCAGAAAATTCCCGGGATTTAAAATGAGCCCAAATCCGGGAAAATATTAAACCCTAGTCTGTAGTATAACATAAAGCCCCGCCGTTCTCGAACGCTTCTTGCCTTTTGTGAACATTATATCCAAAAAGTAAAGGTCCTATGCCGGTCTCTCATCTGTTTACTTCATAAGCGTGGAAGAAAATCGAAGCAGCTTGTTGAAATAAAGTTTATATCGCTCATTTTGTCAGCCGGTCCTTTGTTTTTAGACATGCTACCTCCCCTGGTCACGTGGTATTGACACAACGAATAATAGAGGGGAAAATAATGCACCGGCTGACAAAATGAGTGATATAAACTCTTTATTTCAACACACTGATTGGATTTTCTTCCACGCTTGAAAAGTAAACAGTTGAGAAAAGTGTATAGGACCTTTACTTTTTGGACAGAATGTTCACAAAAGGTAAGAAGCGTTCGTGAGCGGCGGGGTTTTATTTTTTACCACAGACGAGAGGCTGAGATGTGAGATACGCTGTATAGCGTTAGCTTCCCATTAGCGCCGGCTGTTCCATTACGAGAAGACATCATCGCTGCGTCTTTCTTTGTGTGCCCGAGAGCGACTCAGAGAGTCAGATCACGACGTATAAATCAAAAAATAAATCCTTCCAGAATACTGTCTTCTGCAAACCAATAACATTAGCGAGATGAAGTTAGTCAGTGAGAGTGTTTACACACTAGAACCAGATGCACCACTGTATGGGGCGGTGCTCAGAGCGTGAACACGAGTGAAACCTGAGGAACAATGGATTCCGTAGGCCAATCGAAACGCTATGCAAATCTAAAGAGCTGACTTCTCCGCCTCCAGAAACGGTCTGTAATCTCTCCCAAAGTAAGGCAACTTTACTACACCAAGGTTAACATTTGGCAACCTTAACAAAGATATCTTATGGAATGAAAACCCTCTAATATATTCAAACTGTCTTAATATAAAAAAAATGAAAAACAAAGCAAAAAATAAACCAATCTTATTTTCGCATTTTCTGACTGCGACATATGGGCCTTTCCACCAGCACCAGTCACATATACAAAGAAGGGGCAGGGGAGGGCAGGGTTGGGCTAGGTTAGTTTTTTTCTTTTACCAGTTGCGAACGGCTGCTGCCTGTAAGTGGTTTTTCAGGGCAATTTTAAAGGATGCTAGTGTTCCACACTCCTTTATGGCCTTCGGTAAGGCTTTCCACATTTTGGTGGTATAGCAGAAAAAAGAGTTTGACCCTTAAGGGTGAGACTGGGCAATAGGCACCTAAACATTGTGGGCACCTCAATGTTAAGTTGGATGAAATAATTGCTGTGTGTGGTTCTATATGGGCCGTGTCCATATTCTTTTACAAATAATAGCTTGCAGCAACGTCTAAAAAATATATACATTTGAATAGCCAAAAGTATAAAAATATTATGGTTAAAAAAAGAACGAAAAAGAACTAAGTTAGTTCATTTTGAGGAACCATGAACTTTAGTTCAAAATGTAGAATTATGAACTATGAAATTAACTAGTTCATTTTAGAAGTTTTGAACTTGAACTAGTTTATTTTGAAAGTGAACTTTCCCAACACTGTGGAAGCCATTGTTCTCGGGATAATAAAAATCTAAATATATTTTCTTTTTGGGCAAATGATGATGGATGGATTTCTGAACTTCCCACAGTTCTCCTAAGAGATTTGGACCGAGTAGAAAAAAATTGTGCTATTTTATTATGAACATTAGTGAGGACCTTTTATATGAAGGTTGAAAAGTGGCAAAGGCCTCCTTTAAGGTGAGGTGAGACACCCCAGGTGAAAACATGAAAAAAAAATATATATATTTTGTGCTATTTTGCTTCCTAAACATGTCTTCTTTCAAAATATTGCAAAATAAACGTTCAAAATATACAGATGTTCATTTCATGCATGAAGGTGCCAAGTTAACAGCATGTTTTCATACATTTTTATAACATATAGATATATACAAACAATACAAAATAAATAAATAAATACATAAAAGATTAATCAAAGAAACATGGCCCCCTCACATATTAGGAGGGCAGTATGAGAACACCAGAACCGAGGACAGGTGTTTTTGATGAATCTGACGTGATTAAAATAGAGTTTGAAGTTACAATTGGTTTGTATAGGATGGGGGTGTGTCTGATCTTTAAAGGCCGTTTTCTCTAAATGTGTTTTACTTCTTAGGTCACAAATCTCCACTTCAGTTGCACCTACATACACCATACCTTCCAGTTATATTCATACCTAAATTCATACTAAATCAAGTTTTCTGAAAAAAACTTCAAATATTTAATCAAAAATGACAAAAAACATTATGCCGTTTGCACATAGCAACTAGAACCCCAAAATGGGTTAACTCAGCCTTATTTCACATTACCAAATGTAACCAGACGTGCAATGTAAAAAACACAATAAAATAGCCTTTATTTGACCCTTTCAGAATGAGACAAGAGGGAACAAGGAATCCTGACAAATTATACGCTGGGAAAATATTCTTGTTTAACAGCGCTAGTGTGGCGAGCCATTTATAAAGCAATTATCAATGAAGCTGCGGGCCGTATAATATTCGCCCTTGGGCCGCACTTTGGACAGCCCTGCAGTAGAAGTATAACGTTGTGATAAAGTGTCACTCACCACGTGATGTCTCCGGCTCGGTGTCTGCCGTGCAGAGCAGCAACAGGAAGGGGAGGAGCCACATCCTGACTGCAGAATGACACACAGGAGTCTGTGCTCTGCTTTATATAGGGGGAGGCCCTGCCCACCTACCCTCTGATTGGTTGATTTAAATCTTCATCCTGACTGCACACAGCAGTCATAAAGCTCTGCTTTATATGATGGAGGCTACGCCCACTACTCATGATCTGATTGGTTGATTATTTAAACATGTGGTTCCTCACCATCAACGTCAATGTGTCGTTGTTGGGCAGAAACCCCCTATCTCCATTTTCTATTTATTATTATTTATTTATTTTCATAAATGAATGCCCTACTTGATCACACTACAGCGTCACACAAAAGCGTCACAAACAGTTTGTTCCACGTTTCGAGCAAGCTGGATTTGATCAGATCAGATCTGCTATTTTTGCTATTGGTGAATTTGAATCCTTAAAAGTTTTGGACTTTGGTTTCCACACGACAGAGACATTAAAAGTGCTATTTGGTGCTTTCTTCTTTATCTAAAAAAAATGTAAGACATATGTATCACCATTAACAATTATAGAATTATATTATTGATAATTATGTCCTACCAATGTTTAATACATTTTCTGCAATACAATGAAGCTGATTTAAAGTGCTTTCACTTATAAAGATAGTAACACTCATATAACATTACTTATAGTAACATTATAGAATGCTAAAAATTCACAGTTTTGTTTCTATGTGACCCCCCCCCCCCCCCCCCCCCTCATCTCTTTCATAACAGGTGGACATTATTTTAAAAAGAAGATGCAAATCCTGAAAAGAAAAAAAGAAAGACCATCTACGAGCTCATGTTGTGAGCTTGTAGAACTGTCTGACGTTCGGCAAAGTATTTATAGGGTTTTTAAGTGGTTAAACTTACATGTAACATTGGAAAATAAACAGTGTCTAGTCATGTGACACGGTACCTCAGTCTATTTCTGAAGTGTTTTTTCCTGTTAAGTGCAGGATGCGTGCTGTGGTTACAGAGAGCACATCTCACTTCTCACCATAGCTGTGTTGCATCGGTATTACTTTT
Organism: Nannobrachium achirus; assembly: GCF_963921795.1. Classification (NCBI taxonomy): domain Eukaryota; kingdom Metazoa; phylum Chordata; class Actinopteri; order Myctophiformes; family Myctophidae; genus Nannobrachium; species Nannobrachium achirus. The sequence continues at coordinate 68,357,670 of NC_137817.1, read as the reverse complement.
TGAGCTGGAGCTGGAACACGCGCACGGGCGCGCACACACACACACACATACACACACACGCAGGCCCGTCCTACAGATTTTTGGTTGGCGGGTCAAGATCAAAGACCTGGGCCCCCCCTCCATGTGGGCCCCCCTCGGTTTATATAAATATATATAGGGGTTTTCAAGGAAAATTATTCATTTTTAAAGTAAAAAAAATTAAAAAACTGTTCTACATGGCGGCAGAACCGTTTAGGCTTAATATAATAGAGTTTATATAAAGCATGATGTCTTAATCTTACTCCTACACAAACTAGACTCCTCCCGAGTCCCGTTCAACAGGGGGCACCCCCTTTCCGGGTGGGGGGACAACAGTACCCTTTGCCCCCCCCACCCCCCCCCCCTGCACACATGCACACGCATCGATTAAAAACAACCCTTGAGTTCACAGCCCAACAACATTTACAAAATCTGTAGTGTCAAACCAGCGTGCATTTACATAAGAACGAGCCTGGATGCATAATACCAATGGTCCGCTACTGTAACTCCAATAGTGTAGGTGGTACTTATTCTGTTTTTTATGTGTCTATGGAATTGACATTACTCTAATTGACGGGTTTCTGGTCCACGTTACACTGATAAGAACTAGATGAGTGCGCAGGTCGGTACCAAAATTAGCCAATGAAACCAGCGGGTTTGGGGATTGGACGGAATTGATTACATGATACAGTCACCTGTGCATTTAGTCTCAATGTTTGTAAACAAGAAACCCGTCTATAGACCCCCAGGTGTGGATATAATGTGAAGATTTGTCTTCCCTGTGTATTTTTGGTTACTTCCTGAACGATTAAAGACTGGGCCTCAAAAGGAAAAACACAGATTAACTGACATCATATAATTAACCCCTCCCCCTTTACCATTCACCCAACACTGTGGGTGTGGCTAACCTCAGCTGGGTCACCACCCACCATGACAACCAGGCATACTTAATGAACTGGTGGGTGTGGCCACATAAAAACCTAATTTTAACACTTTCTGTACACTTTTTTTTTGTCACTTGCGTGTGACATCTTTAAAATAGCTTCCCCTCAAAGATAAATTCAGCTGCACGGTAGAGACATTACTCTGCTGACAGAGATAAATGACACTAACCTATCCATTGAATTAAGAGAAAAATAAATGAGGGTACAACATACAGCACATCTTCGTACAACATGATGTCATTTGAGGGTGCACACTATAGAGACACCAACTCTGGACTCCTGGGAGGACTACGGTTAAAGCAGAGTCTGATAACGATGGCCTTGAAAGAGCCTTTCTGTGTGGAGTTTGCATGTTCTCCCCGTGTCCCCCTAGAGCAGATACCCTCACAATTAACATGCAATAATCGTGGTCTCTCTACTGCCTCCCCCTGGCCAGCCGGGGCGCCTTATGAAGGGGCAAGGAACTGGTTCGAATAACGTGTTCCTTCCACGTGCTACGTCCAACTGGGGAGGCTCCCCCCGTCAGGTGATAAGAAGCGGACTGTCTGGAGTCCCGGCCCGGGAAATGACAGCACCCCTTTCTCCCCCCGAAGCTCCGCCCCTGCTTAATTGATCACAGCAGCAACAGCAGTAAAGGCCCTTTCAGACGCGCCTAGTATTTCACTTTCAATGAGAGGCGGGCGATTATTTGTGACGCACAAAAATAATTTGCAAAAAGGTGGAGAGGCAAGCATGCGCGTTCCCGAAATTCTCGTGCTTGTTTCATGCACGAGCCCGCGGAAGGCGAGAGCTGGATGGTTGTACTCTTTTCCCACATTACTACGCGCTGCCAGGAAAACAACAATGGTGCGATCCACGCTGATCTAAGGGATAGCGCCCTCGTCAAAAGCCCCCCGTCTGAAACGGCCTTAAGAGTGAAACACAAGAGCGTGAGCATCTATGAGTCCAGTAATATGGTTGTGAAACCTTTCTGCATAATGATAACTTTATGTTTGATACTGGCAGTAAAATATACTGGCATTAATAGTATTATGTGACTGTGCGTCACTTATAAACTTATAATGAATGGTAAATGGTGCATTTATATAGCGCCTTTATCCAAGGCGCATTACAGAGATTGTGCATTATTATTCACTATGCTGCACCCGATACCTACATTATCATCCCTTAGTATCAGGGTCTGTTATCACCGTTGTCATCCCTTAGCTAAGGCTCAGTAGTCTGTCTACTGGCTACCAGGAGGCTGCTGCATTCACACACACACACACACACACACACACACACACACACACACACACACACACACACACACACACACACACACACACACACACACACATTCATTACATTCACCCATTCACACCCTCATTCATTACATTCACACACACACACACACACACACACACACACACACACACACACACACACACACACACACACATACACACACACACACACACACACACACACACACACACACACACACACTCATTACATTCACCCATACCCACACCAACACACATTCATTACATGTATTCTCCCATACCCACATAAATTAATTACATTCACCCATTCACACACATTCATTACGTTCACCCATTCACACACACATTCATACACTGATAGCAGAGGAAACCACGCAAGGCACCAACCTGCTCATCAGGAGCAACTAGGGGTTCAGAGTCTTGCTCAAGGATTCTTCAACACCAACTCTGGGGGAGCCCTCAGGATTGAACTTCTAAGACGGCAACACGCCCCTGAGCCACTGCAGCCCCATATTATAAAGATTGTAACAGATCATAACATCACTTATAAAGATAGTAGCACTCATAGAACGCTCAATTCACAATGTTGCCCTCAGGTGAACCTCCTATATCTCTCTGTCATAACAGTTCATAACATTCAGCAACAAAGGATGAACTGAACATTCTATTGTGAGCTTGTAGAATGGCTGAAGTTCAACAAAGTACTGGTATATACAGTATAGGGTTTTCAGTGGTGTAACGTACCTAAGTACATTTACTTAAGTACTGTACTTAGGTACAATGTTGAGGTACTTTTACTTTACTGGAGTATTTCCAGTTTTTAGTACTTTTACTTCTACTCCATTACATCTCAGGGGCAAATATTGTACTTTTACAAAACTAAAATTATTTGAAAACTAGTTATTACTGGTTAATTTGTAGATTGTGATTAAAAATAATAATAATAATAATAATGAAAAAAAAAAAACAAAAAAAAACATTTCAATCACTTCAGCCCTATCCACCTGTTTCCGCGGGAGTTTACTGGAGATTATTTGGACCTGTTTGGACCACACTTCCGGTTTAACAGCAGACATACAAGCTCACGTCGCGTCGCAGATGCAAACCTTGTGAGCTTGTAAATCACACTCGGCTGCGGCGCCGGAAGCTCGGTACAGCGTCTGCGCAATGCACTATGGGGCGTTGGAAACTCGTGGATAGATATTTCAGCCATTTGAAAGTAGCAGATCTACAAGCTCACAATGTGGTTTGATGTGACACATTGTGAATGCAGATATTTTCAAGTGATTTTTTTATACATTTTGAACCTGAGAAATGGAACATTCTGCACAATGATCAGGCCTACTTTTACTTTTAGTACTTTAAGTATATTTTGATGCCAATACCTTTATACTTTTACTCAAGTACATTTTTAATACGGGAGTATTTCTACATTGCAGAATTGATACTTTTACTTAAAAAACATAAAACATTTGAGTACCTGTTCCATCACTGAGGGTTTTTAAGAGGCTAAACCTACATGTAATATTGGAAAAACCCTGCCTCAGACCTCTAGTCATGTGACACAGTACCTCAGTATTTTTGATGTGTTTTTCCCCTGTGAAGCAGTGAACAGGGGCTGGATGTGGTTGGGTGGTTGAGCCTAGCCGTGCCGTGGGTTGGCTCCTCCCACCGTATCAGTCTTGGCTTCCTGGCATCATGCCAGCCTTATAGTTCATCAGATAAAAAAAAGAAGAAAAAATCACACTTGAGCGGCCTATCGTCAGTTACTTTATGTGTATGGATCTGAGATCTGTGCTAATCTTTTTGGTTGACACACACAAAGATGCAAACCGTGGGATCGGTTTGCACCGCTCCAAAATTGCTCTTTTCACACTCACTAGGCACATGCACACATAGACATCACAGGGGGCTTGAGCCCCTGTCCTTTTATCCGTCTGTAAAAAGTGCCTTCTCCAGATCATGAATGCATGTTTTACTATAGTTAAAGAAATGCACATGTTCCTCTTTCCTTGCTATACCTGAAGGCAGCATTCAAGAGAATTGCCTTGTCCAAAATCTCTTGAACTTGAATGCTGCATCTTATGTTGAAAGAATTGCCCTCTCTGTGTAGAAAGCCATGCCATTACACCACAACTCCAGTATTAACTTGATTGTGCTTAGTTCAGTGTGGTATCACACACCGAAAATAGACGACCTCCAAGCTCACAATGCGTTGCAGCATGATGTGTTGTGAACTTGGAGGTCTGCTATTTTCAAAGTTTTCACCAAAAGGCCCTTTTAGAAATTTGGAGGTCTGCTATTTTCGATATTTTCACCAAAAGGCCCTCTTAGGAATGTCAGCCCCTGCCTCTCTAACATTCTCTGCACGTCCCTGACACTCACAACACACTGCATGGTGACACGCTGTGAGCTTGTCTCTGATGCTTTAGCTTGAGCCTTTCAATCCCCCCGCCTCAGGATCAAATCGCTCTCCTGACGCTGTTTATTTACCTTATCTAAAATGTGTCGCAAAATATTTTATTTGGATGAAGGTTAGGTTCAGGCATACTCTGTGTCGCCCCAGCGAGGCAGAGCAGGTCACTCTGCCCGTTTGGTGAGAACAGATTGATTGATTGATTGATTGATTGATTGATTGATTGATTGAAGACTTTATTAGAGGTTTGAATAGGAAAAGGTACAGGACAGTAGGTCAACGAAAAGGATAAACACTACATAAAGAAATCTTTTGGGCTCGTTTAAATTGGGGTCCCTTTTTACAACTCATACTCATACAACATTAAATGACAGACAAATAAAACACAGTATGCAGAGAATATCATCTCAATATTACTCCTTTAAGGCCAGTAGGCGTTCCACATTTGTGCAGCATAGCAGGAGAACAAATTGAGCCCTTTGTTTGTGCCGAATCTGAGTTGGATGTGAACTGTGGCACTGCCTCTGGTGTTGTAATTGTGAACATCCTTGATGTTTAGGAAGTATTTTGTTGCAGTTACTATGTAAACCTCCACTGGCTGTCAGTTAGTCTGTCACATGTCACGTCACACTTTTGCCCTACTCATATCTCCGCCACCGTTGCCTCGATCCATGCCAAACTTTGCGCACACACACTCCTTGGCTGCCAAACCACAACCTCCACCCCTCATTTCTGACATGGCCCTCTTCTAGGGCCACCATCAGGCTGATTTTTGCAAAACACGTTTTTGGACACTGCTCCTACAGATTTTGCCATAAAATCATGCAAAGCGGTACACACTATCTCTAAAGTCATGTCATCAACATGGATCTGTCCCATTTCCCATATTCCTTCCTGATTGGCTACCATTGCCTTCTAAAGTTTGTGTATGCGACATGACGGTCGCTTATTTCCCAATTAGGGAGTCTTACTGGTTAGGTACACATGGGTATCTTAGTGGTGTAGTGTATCACACCAGGCCCATTGCAAGATGCTGTACTCTGTCAGCTACCATGAGCCAACCCACGCTTACAAAATGATCAGGGTTAAGGTGAGCCCGAGATGGAAGGTTAAGCAGTAACCTAATCAGTTTGTTTTGGGCTGTTTGGAGCCTTGTTTTTAAGGCCTTTGATTGCAGCAAAATAAGAAGAGGAGATTCAAGCACTCACACAATGTGGAGGAGAGGAAAACAAAATCTGGTTCTATAAAACAGGTCTTTTTTTTAAGGTCTTCATCAGGGCGAGAACTGGCCCAACACACAACCTTTAAATAATGTCTAATCGTATGACATTACAGATGAACAGGCAATCTATAACCATGGTTACCAAAGACACACCCAACACGGCAAGTGTGTGTGTGTGTGTGTGTGTGTGTGTGTGTGTGTGTGTGTGTGTGTGTGTGTGTGTGTGTGTGTGTGTGTGTGTGTGTGTGTGTGTTTGCTGAACACTCTACCAGAATGGATTTGCCGCTCTGACATCACGCTCTGGCTTCACTGTGATGTCACACTAACAGAATCCCTTTTATGCCCATATATGGAGATCCCTGATGTCCACATACCTGATGTCCACTACCCTGATGTCCACATCACTGTGGCGCGACCTCACCCTTTAGGGCGAGGTTGCTTGTCGCCCTGAGGCATCTTACTAGTATGTATACATGAATATATTCACATAGGTGAAATTCATCCTCTGCATTTACCCATCCTAACAACTAGGAGCAATGATGTAATTTAACCATAACAGCTAGGAGCAGTGATGTCATTGACCCATCCTATAGCAACTAGTAGCAGTGATGTCATTTACCCATCCTATAACAACTAGGAGCAGTTAGCAGCCATTGGATTCCGCAGCGCTCTGGGATCAATTAGGGGTTCAGAGTCTTGCTCAGGGACACACATCAACATTAATGGCCTGGCCTGGAATCGTACCTATCGTACCTGGGACTGTTACAAGCATAGAGGCGGGCCACCATCACTGCGACTCGCTGCTTGGACACTGCCTCTCGTCACTCACATCCACCAGAGCTGATTTAGTGCCGTTCGAGTTATGTATATCGATAGGGACAGAATCGTAAATGTGCATTACATTCACCCACACATTCACATACACATTCACATACACAGGGCAGAGGAAACCATGCAATGCGCCAACCTGCTCATCATAGTCGGGGGCCTTAGGGTTTTTTCATGCTAATCAGTCTAAAAGCGCCCGATTTTGCACAAATGTATCCCAGGGCATGCTCTAATGATTTAGCTAGGGTGCCCTTTTTATACAGGAGGAAAATACCCAGAAAAGATCGACTTGGGCGCTCTAGCTAATCATTAGAGCATGCCCTGGGCTACATCTGTGCAAAATTTGGCGCTTTGACTGATTAGCACAAAATTACCAATCTATCTGCCTAAGGCCTCTGACTATCAGGGGCAATTAGGGGTGCAGAGTCTTGCTCAAGGCACTTTGAAACTAATTGAGGAGCCCGGGATCGAACTGGGAACCTTCCGCCCGGTTGCCAAGTGACCGCTCTACCTCTGTCGAATGGATGAGACATCACCAATAGTTCAGTCTGAAGTAATTGGTGCCGCTTATTAGCCTTGTTCATTTGCAGGCGCTAAATTGTAGTATTATGAGTAAATCTACAAGCTCACGTTGTGAGCTTTCGTTTTCGTAATTTCTGCTGCTGACATACAAAGTATTTATAGTCTTTTTTTTTCTTTTTTTTTTTAAGTGGTTAGACTTGAAAAGAATGTCTCTTGCCCACGTCCAAAGGCGAGGTGCATCTATGAAAAGACCAGTATTTTTAATGAGAAATCAACAACGTTTGGGTCTTTTTTGGACATAGACAAAAAAAGACATGAAACGTTGATTTCCCATTAAAAATGCTTGCATTTGAAGACAGTGTGCAAGAGTTGCTTTTTTTTTCTTCTTCTTCTTCTTTTAGTGGTTAAACTTACATGTAACATTGGAAAATAAACAGTCAGACCTCTAGTCATGTGACCCAGTACCTCAGTCTATTTCTGACGTGTGTTTTTCCATTGAAGCGCAGCATGAGTGCTGTGGTTACATGTGGTTACAGAGAGAACATCTCACATCTCACCATCATTCTGCTGACAGAGAGAAATCACACTGACTCAACTAGAGCAGTGGTTCTCAACCTGTGGGTCAGGACCCCCCTGGGGGTCCCCAATCTTTTTATTTTTTCTGGGGAGGGTCCCCAGTTATTTTGGGGGTCTCATCCTGAAAAGGTTGAGAACAACTGAAGTAGAGCTAGTAGGCTACTTGATCTGGGCACCCCCCACAATAATCTTTTTTGATCTGGAACGCCCCACAATAGCCTAATCATATTTGAACTGGGGACCCCCCACAGTAGTCATATTTGATCTGGGGACCCCCCAAAATAATCATATTTGATCTGGGGACCCCCCACAGTAGTCACATTTGATTTGAGGACCCCCACAATAATCATATTTGATCTGGGGACCCCCCACAATAGTCCTAACCCCCAGTTTGGGAATCAACTGATTTACATAAATATCACACATGGTGTGAAGTGAGCCAGATGTAGGCCACACTTCAGTTTACTTAAGATCTGGAAATCTTTGGACATGTTTTCCCTCCAGATTTTGTCCGGGCATTTTACGCAACACTTTTTGAGCTGTTTGTGCCATGATGTAGGCCATATCTGGGCCTGATGTAGCCATGCTTTACAAGCCCTGGACATGCAAGGTTCCGTTTGGTTCCATGTGTACACGCTCAGAGTTACAGACCTGTAAGGGTCCATTTGGTTCCATTTGTACACTCTCAGTTACAGACCTGTAAGGGTCCATTTGGTTCCATTTGTACACTCTCAGTTACAGACCTGTAAGGGTCCATTTGGTTCCATTTGTACACTCTCAGTTACAGACCTGTAAGGGTCCATTTGGTTCCATTTGTACACTCTCAGTTACAGACCTGTAAGGGTCCATTTGGTTCCATGCGTGTACACATCACTGATTTGGTGTCTTAATAGGATAATTCACTGCTCTAAAAAGCCAAATGCGAGTGGTGTAAATTAAGTATATTTACTTAAGTTATGTACTTACGTACATCTTTGAGGTATTTGTAATTTACTAAAGTATTTCCAAATTCCAATACTTTTACGTCTACTCCTCTACATCTCAGAGGCAAATATGGTAGAACTTTTTTCCCGCCCCGTTTCCAGTCTTGGAATATCCGTATCCGGTTTCAGTGGATAGTGCGGCTCTAAAGAGAAAAAATAATAGCGGATCGGCGATCGTTTTAAAGCGATTACAGCATATTGACAGCTCATCATACTCGTCATAGGCACAATGGACAAACTTATATAACTCGTCTGTCTCGTCATACTTGCCCAAGGCGGTAAATGAGTTAAGTGGTTAAACTTGAAAAGAATGTATCTTGCACACTGTCATACAAAGGTGACAGGTGCATCGAGGAAAAGACGAAACAAAGGTTAAAGTATTTTTAATGGGAAATCAACAATGTTTCGGTATTTTTTTGCCTGACGAAGACCCACTGAGGGTCGAAACGTTGCAATAAAAAATACTCTATTCGGGAGCATAAGACGGTGTGCGAGCCTCCTCCTTTCTACTCGGTATGTTTTTTTAGCTCTGCACCCGGAAAGTTTTTATAAGATGTGCGTGCTCTTTTGACTTCTTGGTATTTTTTTGGACATAGCCTGCTGAAGATCCAAAAAAAGACATGAAACGTTGCTGATTTCCCATTAAAAATGCTTGCATTTGAAGACAGTGTGCAAGAGTTTTTTTTTTTTTTTTTTTTTTTAACTTACATGTAACATTGGAAAATAAACAGTGTCAGACCTCTAGTCATGTGACCCAGTACCTCAGTCTATTTCCCAGTGAAGAGCAGCATGAGTGCTGTGGTTACAGAGAGAACATCTCACCTCTCACCATCATTCTGCTGACAGATAGAAATCACACTGACTCAACTAGAGCTAGTACTCATTCCGTAACCCCCCTGAAATAATCAGATTTGATCTGGAAACCCCCCAAAATTTTGATCTAGAAACCCCCCACAATTGTCGTATTTGATCTGGAAACCCCCCACAATAATCATTTTGAACTGGGGACCCCCCCACAATAATCATTTTGAACTGGGGACCCCCCCACACTAATCATATTTGATCTGGGGACCCCCCCACAATAATCATTTTGAACTGGGGACCCCCCCACACTAATCATATTTGATCTGGGGACCCCCACAATAGACCTGACCCCAAGTTTGGGAATCAACTGATTTACATAAATATCACACCTAGTGTGAAGTGAGCAGTGCTATATAACAGTTAATTTCATCTAGCGTCTCCCTAGCCAATCACAGCGTGTCCTGCGAATCTTGGCCAATGGGACTTGATTGATTGATTGATTGATTGATTATTGCCAGACCCATGAAATGGGTAGGCCTACATAAGCAAATGTCGGTCTGTCCGGGTTTTCTATATAAAGGGTATATATGATGATGACATGATGATGACATGCCTACAAAAGGCATGATGTCATAAATGATGATGACAGACAGGGGGTCTGGCACAACCAGGTTGACCTGGTCTAGTTTTATTAGACACAAATGGAGAGTATAGTCAATACAATTGAAATGTAGTACAGTACAAGTACAGTTAAACACCCTGCCTAAAAGGAACATCTCCAATAAGACCTTTTACGTTCTTTTTTATGTTGAAAGCCCTCAGTATTTAATTCATGGACATAATAAATAGCAAGCAAAGAAAACATTCAATAATAGTGCAGATAAAAACACTATTTGTACAGGATAGGGGGAAAAAGGGGTGGGGCTAAGGTAAAGGGGGGGGGGGGGTTCTCACTTATCGCCTGTCTATGGGAGAAGTTGATAAACTCCTTCTCTGGCCTCCTGAAAGGTGACTTTTCAAGGCAGTTTTGAAGGATGCCAGCGAGTTACATGTTTTAAGGGATGTAGTCAAGGTATTCCACACCCATATTTGTCTTATGGGTTTGTGTTATCAGATCATACTCTGGTGTTGTGGCTGTGGGTGTCGCTAACCTTTTGGAGATGTTTGGTCAGATATGCGGGTACTGAGGGGATGGAGGGCAGATTTGCATTGACCAGTGGCGGTCTGTCAAGGCTAGCGAAGTATTCTATGAAGGCCCAGCACTTGCCTGATGAAGAAATGTATATTTAATAATATATATTTCTTTTTCATTCATTTATTTTGCTGCTTTCATTCTCTCTCTCACTCAGTCAGGCTGGACACACTGCTTCCACTAGGGGCGCATGTCTAAAAAAGCAATTGGTTTTTTTAACCAATCAGGTGTTTTCTTGTGTTGTCTCCAGGTAAGATAGAGCCCCTCTGAACCTCAGTTAGAGTGCCTGCTGCCTTTGAAGTGAATGCTGTTGGGCAATGTATTGTTATTGGCTGGTTCTTTAACCAATCACATTTTGAATTTTCCCTCCAGGGCGCATTTTTTTCAGATAGGTTCACCTTCTAGAGCATACATGGGCAACCGGCGACCCGGGGCCACATGCGGCCCCCACCTTCATTTAATGCGGCCCGCAGGTTAATACCGGAATACTGATATATTATTGATTTCAGCTGTTACAATTCCAAACATGACCTGCTTTAATTCCGTCAGTCTATATTAGTAGCGCAATGACTAGTATAGTAGTATTAAAATGTTTTTTTTTTTTGTTTTTTTTTTATGTCCAATGTATTTGTATTTAGGTTCATGAAGTTAACATGAGTATATAACTAAATGCATTTGAAATTGAATCAAAATGTTACATTTCAGGATTCCAATTAAAAAATAACAACAAAATAATTCAGGATTCCAATTCAGAGGCAAAAATAGCCGATCTACAAGCGCAAAACGCATTGCAGTGCGATGCGTGCTATTTTTGCTTCTTTTCTATGAGCTATGACAAAGTAGGATGTAGCAATATGCAATGTGGCCCTCTGGAGTGAAGGTGGAAATATAGTGGCCCTCGCCATCATCAAAGTTGCCCACCCCTGTTCTAGAGTGTTCAAAATGTCCCATTGCTGTGAAGAAACATTGTCCAATCAGTAAAGAGAACTGCTGATATTCACATATCCCAGCCCTGGGAGGACATATTGTTAGTCCAATCAGAAAAGAGAATTGCTTCCTGTTTCACATGTTCTTGTTGCTTGAGCTGAGCAGAGCTTGAGAGCTACATTTATACATTTACTCACAACAATTCACAAATAAAGAAACGAAAAATGGCGGAAGGAGGAGAAGAAACAGATATGGATTTACTGGACAATTTGTCAAACTTTTTTCGAGGACGTTTGGACACATGAGCGACCGTGGTTGTTAATCAGGAAACCCACCGGAGTGACTGGCAAACACCACCGGAGATTCGGGTAAGAGAAACAACACTCACGCTGTGCGCATTATGGAATATAACGTTTCAACACAAGACTTTGGGGCAAGACTTGTGCTGTCATTAATCTAGGCTAGTTGTCTTAATGGATGATATATTTTAATGCTGTTTTGGAAAAACATCAAAGTGATGTTTGTAGTGTGAATACTAGAAGAGAAAATTTCTAAGAAATTTTAAGTGTGCCTGCAGCTCGCTAAGTCTGTGCAACCTTGTGTAGCGGTTGGTGTTAGCATTAGCGTTATTTCATTTGACGCAACCCGCGTGTCTGTATGACAAACGGTTCACGAGATCAAGGGTCACTTCCTGTTTGGTGAGGGGCACTTCCTGTTTGGCGAAATAGGCCCCAATTAAGGTCATGGACGATTAATGAATTAAAGCTGCAAGCAGCGATGACCAGGCCCTCGCAGCTCTACCCACGTCACAAGGCCAGCAGCCAATCAGAAACCAAACAGGAAGTCAGCCATTTCGACTAATTAGTGGCGTTTTGGAGCATTTTTGGCCGTTATCACGGGTCGCACTTTAACGACAGTTTTTTGAGAAAAAATTGTTTTGTGAGAAAAAAAAATTGAGAAAAAAACTTTTGAGAAAAAGACATTTTGAAAAAAAAATTGTGAGAAAAAAAAATGTGAGAAAAAAAATGTTGAGAAAAAAATAATTTTGAGAAAACAATTTTGAGAAAAAAAATTTGAGAAAAAAAAATTTGAGAAAAAAAAAATTTGAGAAAAAAAATTTTTGAGAAAAAAAAAAATTGAGAAAAAAAATTTGAGAAAAAAAATTTGAGAAAAAAAAATTGAGAAAAAAAAATTTGAGAAAAAAGAATTTGAGAAAAAAAGAAAAGGTATGACACCAGCCGCAAGTCTGTACGACAAACGGTTCATGAGTTATAGAGGCACTTCCTGTTTGGTGAAGGGCACTTCCTGTTAAAGAGGGGGCGAGGCTTAATCAATTACAGCTCATCCCTATTGGTCGGAAAAAGACCAAAGTTGTGTGAGCTTTTTACATTTTAAATGACGTTGCTAGGCAAAAGTATGGCAGAGTTATGTGGCGCCAAAGTTTCTGGGTTTTTTTCGGAGTCCCCCATTCAAAGTCAATGGAGTTTTTGGGCGTTGTTTTTTGCGAATTACATCGCAATCGTAAAGCGGATCGGAAAGAAAAGTAATAGCACACCATTCCCGGCCGAGCCGCACATTTTGATGTATATATTGCGGGGGTGGCGTAAATCGTGCGGCAGTTATTACGTGCCGAAGTTTCCCCCATTCTAAGTCAATGGGGTTTTTTGGCGTCGTTTTTTGCGAATTACGTCGCAATGGTAACGCGGATCGGAAAGAAAAGTAATAGCACACCATTCCCGGCCGAGCCGCACGTTTTGATGTATATATTGCGGCGGTGGCGTAAATTGTGCGGCAGTTATTACGTGCAGAAATTCGTGGCGAAAGACTTAATTAATTAAGTATGGCGGATTACAATAAGTGTTTTGCCATTGCATTGCATGGCAGGCACACTTAATTAATGTCAGAGTGTTTGTTTTGGAGCTTCTCACTGCTGTGGAGGAGTTCATGTTCAATTAACTAAACGTCCTCCTTTAACGAATTCATCCATATGCTTCTTGTTTCAACACATTGTTTATTCATTATATGAATGTTGCACTTGCACATGATCTCCGCGTTTCTGCTTGTCCTTGCTCATCAATCCTGCGCTCAGCAGTGGGTGGGTGTGTGTGCGTGCGTGCGTGTGTGCAGACTGTGCAGTGTGTAACTCTAGTCCCAGAAGCTTGGCTGGTATGTGATGAAGCCTGTTGAATCATGTGTGATATCAACATATATTTTGCTTGCTTTCGTGTTGCTATGAAAATAATGGTTGTGACTGAGTTTATTGTATTGGGCTCTGCTACTGGTGTAGCTCTGGTCCATAGCGTTAGTGGAACTCCACTAACGCTATGGACCAGAGCTACTACTGGTGCAGGCAGCAGCACTCTGTACGACGCAATATTGTCAGATCGTGGCTACGCGAGGGCGTGTGCACGTGCGTGCATATGCGCAGCAGCCATGGCGAAGGCCCGGGTATTGAACCCACGGTCCGCCACTGGCGTTGACTATTTTGAAAGTCAATCCCATTTTTAGTTGTTTAACCCTGTCTTCAACGCTGAGCCAACTTAGGCTAGCAAAATGTGTGGGAGAAACATGGGTCATGGGCCCCAGGTCGAGAAGTAGCCGAATCAGTTTGTTTTGGGAGGTTTGCAGCTTAGTCTTTAGGGAGTGTACGTTTATTATCCACTAGGGGGTGCTGGTTGACAGATTGTAACTTTAAAAAAAAAAAAAACCCCACCCTTCAGATTTTTTTGGTGATCCCCCCTGCGTGACTTCAAGAAAATGCATGCCCCCCCCTCCCCAATACTATATAATTGGCAATAGGATACAAGATCAATTAAAAGGACCACAAGAAAGCTTTTAGGATTAAATGTGGGTCTCTTTGTACTCAACTATACAGAAAGGGACCATTTGGTTCCATAGGTGGCCTCTTGGGGTTACAACAACACTCAAAACAAAAGAAAGATTGAGCAACTGTGAACTATTTTCCATGATATAAAATCTAAAATCATAGTTTAAAACCAAGCTGTTTCTCCTAGCTCCTTCCCTGCCGAAAGCCTTGTTATTGCCTTGAACTAACAATATTTGACAGATATGACTGCTTATACATTTCAGTCTCAGGCCACATTCTCATACATAATTCGGTAGTCAGTGCGAATTATGGGAGGGAAGAAGTTGCAACATTCTTGCATATAGGATACGTTTGCTCCACTTTGTCAACCGCAACAAGCCTTGCTTAGTCCACGTCTGTCCACGTCTGTCCACGGGACATGTATCCAATTCCAAGCTGACTAATAATGCATCCTCCATCTCCCTGCGTTTATTAATTCTTCAAGTTCAACCACAATGTAACCAGGCGGTGACCAAACAAGCGGTAGCCTGCCTATAGCCCTAATTACCTGCGGTCGGAAACGGGCGATCAAAAAATAAAATGAGCGGCGGCCAGCAGACTCGCAAAATCTTGCAATAAACCAAACAGCAACTAATTTAGCAAGATAACGTCTGTCTGTGTCTCTCTCTCTCTCTCTCTCTCTGTCTCTGCGCTCCGCGCATGAAGCGTCTCCATTTGGACATGATTTGAAACAGAGCGAGAGAGAGATGGAGAGAGAAAGCGAGCGAGCGAGCGAGAGGAGACCCACACAGGGCCGGCCCCAGGAAATAATCAGCAGGGGGGCCTTAATTTTTCCAGGGTGGGCACTTTATTTTTCAACACCCCCATATTTCAACACCCCATATTTAGCAAATATAAATCTCACATATAAACAGCAACGCAGTTAAAGTGCTTTGGAAAATGCTACCAATAGGCTAATTGTTCAATCAATCAGGCTCCAATAACAACAAATACAATTATAACAGCCGTAAACATCTCCGTAGCACATGGTTAACATTACAGTAGCTAAGCTTAGTACTGTAGGCTACTGTATTCAAGTATTCTGTGAATTTCTGTCAACACAATAACTCTACACAAGATTAGAACAACAAATACTGTGTAAACACACAGCACCAACATCAAATAAAATGGTAGCAGCATGTGTTAATCATGTAAATGTAAACATCTCCGCGGCGGGAGAGGGAAGCACACACATGACACAACCTGTTGACAATAGGGCTCGAAGTGTGTGACGGAAGTGCTGCGGTTAACGGAAGTTACGTCATGCGTTGCAGTCTTGTTTACATCCCCCGGTGAAACAAACCATAGCTCCGTAGACGCTAACCCATTAGTTCTTTGGAAACATGGATTTTGAGGAGAATTTCGACAAAACTGTTACAGAACTTTGTAAAGTGCACCAAATTCCATCTTTTAAACCACTGCAACGGCTGTGTTTGAAGAATTTGCTGCTTGACCGGGACGTTCTTGCTTGCCTGCCGACTGGTTTTGGGAAAAGTCTGATCTTTCAATCATGGCCAACAGCGTGTAAAATCCTGTCTAATGTTTACGGAATGTCTAAATGGCACGGAGATCCAATCCTTTTAGTGGTGTGTCCTCTACTCTCAGTCATCAAGGATCAGATACGACACCTTGAGAGTATAGGTATATCAGCAGCATGTGCCGGAGAAATCCCTGAAATAGACAATGAGATTTCACAGGGTAAACATACCATTGTTTTTGGAACTCCGGAGACGCTCGTGGGGAACAAAACCTGGAGACGAGTACTGCAAACCCCTTTGATCCAGCAGCGGTTGGTAGGAATTGCTGTCGATGAGGTACACACAGTGATCCAGTGGTAGGTTCTTATTATTTTTTTGATCCCGCACATTTATTTTTGTTATTTTAATATTTTTTTTATTAATGTTGTTATTTTTTCTTAATTCGTTTTCTTAATACAATTGCGTTGTGTAGGGTGCCATGGCATTGGTCCCAAATCTCATTGTTCCTACATCCCATTAGTTAGAATCCGGTGATGTTAACCTTGTGAAAAAGATTACGCCTAAACCTAACCCTAACCTCAGTAAAATTATGCCTAAACCTAACCCTAACTAATTTCAGACTAATGAGATTTAGGACTAATGAGATTTCTGATTTATGGGCTGTCCCCTTGTGTGGCATATGTTTTGTGTCATAGTTGAGTCGACATTCAAATTAATATTCAAAATACAATGTGGCATGCTACCATTTTAAATGATTACTTCCATAAAGCATGGAAGGAATAATCATTCCATCTTCAACACCCACCTCCCTCATTTTGTTTTATTTTACATTGGTTAAAGATAGGCGACTGATTTCCCCCTTAGGATGATAAAGCTATCTATCCAAAGATCTATAAGGGTCCATTTGGTTAACACATTCTACATCATTTAGCTTGGGACCATCTGGAAGTGCCATTAGTGGTCCCCGGACCACTGGTTGAGAATCACTGCTCTATTATAAGGGAGGGTGCTGATACTGATCAATCTTAACATTGCCAAATGTAGGCTTAATTAACTCTACTTAACTTTTGTGAAACGCTAAATGGTTTTAATTAAGGACAAATAGAAGTTGTTGTTTTTTTCCTGGATTGACCAGACCACAGAATGTCACATTCATTATCACACATTCCCTGGCTTTTTATTTTGTATAATTTTGTCTCTGTCTGATGGAAACCTCATGGCAAAGTGACTAAACCAGTTCTCAACACAAACACACTGACCAGGGAGGATACTTTGTTGACAATGCTAATGTTATTTCATTGCTGTCGGGCAGAAACCTCTCCATTCTCCATATTCTAACTCTATTGTGTCATTAATAGGCTACAACTTGCAAGCTTAAATGTAAGAGTTCACTCCCATTCTGCTATAATCTGATCTCTTCTACCAACAGAGGAATTTGTTTTTAAAAGTAACATTATTTTTCTTGCCTCATGGCTCCTTCACTCTCATGTCAGGTCATAATAGGGCGTTTGTGTTAGTTTTGAAGAGGTATGTGAGGCTGGAACATAAGGCATATTGATATGAATGAATGACATAGTTTCAGTGATACTTCTGTTAAGGAAACAGTTTCCTGATGTAGCACAAACCTCACTTATTGAAGTCAGAACTCCCTTTTTTATATTAACCACTTGAACCTTGGCGTCCATATTCTGAGAACTTTAGCCAAAAATAGCAGATCGAGGCGTTGTGAGCTTGTAGATCGGTTTCGTAAATGAACCCCCTATTTTATAATACTACAGTGTCACACAAAGGTAGCAGATCTACAAGCTCGAAAGCGTTTCAAGCTTTTAGATCTGCTGTTTTTGAATTTGAATCTTGAAAAGTCATAGTTTTGGACCAGATCAAATGACAGGTTAATTATGAACAATATTGCAAGGGTTTCTGGTTAAAGATGATCATTTTCAAAACCAAAGCTAATAATTAAGGCAAGGACATGCACACGTCGCACGCACACACACACACACACACACACACACACACACACACACACACACACACACACACACACACACACACAGATTTTAATCCATCAACTGATAAAATCTATATCTTATTTTGTAGCCTGCATGATTTGCAAATGATGAACTCACTCAGAGACTTGACCATGATACAGTAGGTGCAGTAGAACTAGGCTACTTCACATTTCTGCCTGATAAATTACAAGTGTCTATTTAATTAGGGCGCTTATATATTCAATGAAAGACTTACTGACTGCACTTTATTATCAAGCCCATGGAAAGATGAACAGCCTACAGGGTTTCTAATTATTTTGAGAATATTAATTAAAATGTTCTCATAATTATAAGAAACCTTTTGAAAAACAATGAGAAATGTTCTGAAAACAATATCATTATTTTCGAGATATTGTAATTGTTTTGAGATATTTTTTTATTTTGTATAATTTTGTCTATTCACCTGTTTGCTAATTTGCTCTATTGATTTGGCCTTTCTGTAATATCAAATATGTGAAGTATATTGTCTAATTACTTATTGTTCTCTTAAAACAGGGGTGAGGGAGGAAAACAGTCTGCTCCATTCAGGAAGTGGTGTGGCCTTGTGGGAGAACTGCGCTCGATCATTCCCAAGTCTGTGCCAGTATTTGCAGTGACTGCAACTGCATCGAAGCGGACCCGACAGGAGATCATCAAACACATTGGACTGATTAACTGTGTTGAGATTGTCCAGTCGCCAGATCGAGCCAATATCAGGTTGGCATCAAAGAAGGTGGACAACAATCCAGCCAAGACCTTCTCATGGCTGTGCAAAGAACTGGAGCTGAAGGGAACCAGCACAGAGAAGGTCTTAATATTTTGTAACAGTATTTCTGACTGTGGTCTACTGTACAAGGACGTGTTCAAGCAGACACTTGGGAGTAAGTTCCGTCACCCAGCAGGTGCAGAAGACATTCCAGGAAACAGACTGGTAGACATGTTCCACTCCGAGACGGCTGAGGATGTCAAGGCAGACATTTGTAGCTCCTTGAAAGACCCCTCATCCACTTTGAGAGTGGTTGTGGCCACTTCCGCCCTGGGAATGGGTGTGGATTTTCCAGGAGTGAATATGGTCATTCACTATGGTCCACCAAGGGACACAGAGGCATACATGCAGGCCTTGGGTAGAGCTGGCAGGGATGGGTCAAATGCGCACTCGTTAATTTTGTACCACGGACAACAGTTAAAGGGTGTGTCTGACCAGATGCGAGCTTATTTGTCCGAGACAGACACCTGCCGTCGGGCAAAACTGATGGAACTCTTTGATGGAGAGAAAAGCAAAGCAGGATCATCTATGCATTCATGCTGTGACTTCTGTGCTTCGTCATGTGAATGTGACCCTACATGTGATGGAAAGCCCAGCCAGATGGAAAAGTTTATAGGAAAGGAGCTAGCGAGCAGACAACGAGCTGTTAGTGACTGGCAAAAGCAATTATTGATTGCAAAGCTGGACGCGCTGAAAGATGACTTGAACGAACAGGGACTTGGTGGTGGGTTTGCTGTGTACAGCACAGTACACAGCACAGATGACACACACACCAACTTGGTCAAAGAGGTCATTGAAACCTGTGACTGTCTGTTCACATTAGAGGACATTTTTAGCAATGTCTCAGTAAGCACCATACAACAGGCACAAACCATTTTAAAGGTTCTTGGTGAAATCTTTGAAGACATTCTCGAAGATGACTATGGGGGTGATGATACTAGTGGGGAAGAGTGTGATCTCGGTCTTGAAACGCTAAACATTTAGGACAAGACAGACTGGGAATCACTTTACATCTAGCCTCGCGTAGCCAGGCTTACTCATCTGCAAAGAGAAAAGCTACTTTACTGTAGTTATTTCTACTCCACTAGATCTCTGGCAAATATTGTACTTTTTATCCACTACACATGTTTGAAAACCTTTTGTTAATAGTTACTGTTTAGATTTTGATTGTTATTACAAACCACTGTACTGTAAGTACATTTGATACAAATACTTTTCTATTTTTACGTAAGAGTAGTAGTTGAGGCAATACATTTAGTTTGACTGTGTTCCACAGATACATATTGTGAACCTTTTTTGTGAACATGTTTTTGTTTTATTACATAGGTGTGCAATGAGGGATTGAATTTAGGAGTTTCAGAAGTAATGTTGGAGAACCCATTGGGCAGAATAGTCACCATTGTCTAGATGTGCAATACCCGTTGTATCAGTCTGTCTGGCTGGCACTCTTTTATGCCCATACATGGTGTTCCGTGTCCAGGCCAGTCTGTGATGCCATCTCCAAATTTGTAGTGATGTGAGTTGGGCTTTGTTGATGGCAGTAGGGCATTGTTACCATGGTGACAACACTGTGTAGTATCAGCATGTAGATGGTCACAGACATTCGCTAAATGAAATTGGATATGACAATTTCTCTAATTTGGTATTCAAATGTAATGTCATTTCATTCTAAATTTAGAAATTTGCTGAACCTCTGTATATAATTGTTGGGTGGTTTACTGTTGATTGAGAAAACGATGTTGTGCATTAAGATTATCATCTGAGGGACCCCAGTTTAGGACCTATTGTCATAATTGTCATATTGACCATGTGATGCAACTGTGAAATCGGCCAATATCAAAAATCGGCAGGTATGATATAAATACAGGTTTTATGCCAATTGTGTCTATGGTACTGCACAGCATGATACTCTGGTCCTGTGACTAAAGTAAACATTAGCAAGTAGCAGCCAGCCTACTTAGTGGCGGCTTACGGAATACAGATGGTGCTGATTACCTTTGCGATGTAAGGATATATTCCATAATCCTGTGTCAATGTCGTCTCCAAAAAGAAGGGGGAAAAAGCATGTGTCACCTGCTTTCCTCCTGCCTAGTCCATACAGTCATATTAGACTAGATATTGTCTGTTATTTTGGATATTGTACTATTGTGATTGATTTGGCATTAGTGTTCTTATAGCTTATTGGTACTCAAATTGGAGTATGTCTTGTCGGCCTACTTGGCCTGATAAAAAGGCTATTGGAGCAACCCTATTTTCTATTTTTCTATTCCTATTGATTTGATTGTTATTACAAACCACTTCAGCCCTATATACACACTACAAAGCAAGTACTTTTAGTATTGTAAGTACATTTGATACAAATATTTTTCTTTTACTTAAGAGAATTTTGAATTCTGGACTTGAACTTGTAACAGAGTACTTCTACATTGCAGTATTGCTGTACCTTTTCTTAAGTAACAAATGCAAGTAGTTTTTCCACAGATAAATATTGTGAACTTTTTTTGTGAACATGTTTTTGTCTTTATTATAAAACTAGTCCTGTGCCCAGGGGTGTGCGATTAGGGATTGAATTTAGGAGTCTCAGAAGTAATGTTGGAGAACCAACCCATTGGGCAGAATAGTCACCACTGTCTAGTTCTGCAATACCCGTTGTATCAGTCTGTCTGGCTGGCACTCTTTTATGCCCATACATACATGGTGTTCCGTATCCAGGCCAGTCTGTGATGTCATCTCCAAATTTGTAGTGATGTGAGTTGGGCTTTGTTGACGTCAGTGGTTAACATGGTGACAACATTGTGTAGGGTCAGTGATGTTACAGACATTTGCTAAATGAGGTTTGTAGCAACTCATAATGTAATAACGGCTCATAATGTAATAAGGGCTCATAATGTAATAAAAAAAATGTAATAAAAACTCATAATGTAATAATCAGCTCATAATGTAATAAAAAAACGAGCACATAACGTAATAACAGATTTTTCAATAATGTAATAATGTAATAATGTGTTACATTAAGAACCTCCACATAGGAGGCTCATAATGTAATAAAACGTCATAATGTAATAATGTATTTTTTATTACATTATGAACTGATTATTACATTATGAGCTTTTATTACATTTTAATTATTACATTATGCGCTTGTTTTTTATTACATTATGAGCTGATTATTACATTATGAGTTTTTATTAAAAAAATGTTACATTATGAGCTGTTATTACATTATTGGTTGTGGGTAACAAACCTTGCCAACTTTGTTGATGAAGAATGGAGCAACTATCTGCAAAACATGCAGCAAATGAATACATATAGGGATCATTTAAAGGGAATACACCATGAATTTAACATTTTCCAATTTTTATGTATTTATTTGGTGTCCCACCAGCAGGTTCTATCCTCACAAAGTCCTATTTCTGGCCATTGTGTCTTTCTCAGTTTATGGGCAGATCTATGTACCGGTAAGCAGGTTTCAGAACTGGCTGTCTGATTTTAGGTCAGAGTGTGTGCTGAGTGGGGGTTGGGGAGGGGTGGGCAGGCCTGAGAAGGAGGCAGGAGGAGCTGGGAGAGGGTTTGGGGAGGGGTGGGCACACAGACATAGAAAGGTAGACGCCTCTTCCGGCTGGGGGGTGCTGGTCCAAGACTCCTGGCAAAAAAAATAAAAAGAATTACGGAATTCTTCCCTGTGCGTCACAGAAGCGGAAATTCGGTCGGCCAATCAGAGGCAGATGGGGCGGGTTTTCTCATACGCAACGCTGAGCCGCGCAACATCAGGAACTGGATGAAAACAAAACTGGAGCTGTCACCAAACACTCAGAGATTTGTGAAATAAGTTCCCAGAGAGAAACATGGTCGTTTCATGTACAGCTCCGGGTTGTACAAACAGATGCACATTGGAAAATAGAACGCTGGGAATCACTTTCCACAGGTAAGTAACATGATTCATTAATCTGTCTAATGAATGTAGACGGGAATGTGACCAAATCCTGGATCCAACTCCATGTCTGGTATTGACACTTGCTTTGGCCATATAAACGTGCCAATAAAGCTCCTTTGAATTGAATGGGAAAAGTCCCGGAAAAGACGCGCTGTGATTGGCCAGCAGTTTTTTTGAGTGACAGTCTGTCTTCCACACTCCGCCATTTCTGCCAGGACTCCTTGACCAGGCACGCCAATGAACTGCAGCGGCGGGGGAGGTATCTAGCTTTTTATATCTGTGGGTGGGCAGGCCTGCTGAGCAGGAGGTGGGGAGGAGTGTGGGGCCAAAACTGGTTCAATAGCGCAGTCCTCCCACTCAGGACAAGGTGGTACTGCAGCTGAAAATGCTCTGAAAGCCAGGCAGAAATGACAGGGGCTCTGTATTCAGGAGTGGTAATTTAGCCTCAAACCTTTTGAAAAACGTTTTTTGGGACACAAACAATGTTATATTATTTTAAAATTATTACGTCATTTTTAAAAGCATGGTGTAGAACCATTAACTGTACAAAGAGCATCCACAATGTTCAACGTACAGTTCGTGATTGTATCGACACTGGGTGTTGATGAAACATCGATAATATCCCCATGTGGTCAGTATGACGACAGTCTGCCATTGCTAGTTCTGGGCCACTTTGCCGAAGGTCATGGGGACCATTATGTAAGCCTTGATGGACCAGTCACACACTTGATTCAAAGAGTCCAGGAAGCAGAGGAGAGCGCACCACTTCCATCTGGCCCTCACTCTGGCCCTAAGTCTGGCCCTCACTCTGGCCCTAAGTCTGGCCCTCACTCTGACCCTGACCCGGTACCTCACTCTGGCCCTGACAGGTACCTCACTGTGGCCCTGACCTGGTACCTCACCTTGGCCCTGACCTGTACCTCACTCTGGTCCTAAGTCTGGACAAATCGAAAGTGGTGCGCTCTCCTCTGCTTCCTGGACTCTTTGAATTAAGTGTGTGTTATCGATGTTGCATCAACACCCAGTGTCGATACAATCACGAACTGTACGTTGAACATTGTGGATATTCGTTGTACATGTGACGGGTGGGACATTAGGACCTGGGAGCCTAGAGCAGGCAGGGACTAGAGCAGCTGTACTAGCGTTTGTTCTCGTGTGTCGAGGCTGTCTGACTGTGAGGAGCGCGGTGCGCTGGTGTTCAGAACCTTGTGTGTATTCGCCTAACTTAAAAGACTCCTGGTGTTGCTGTGCTGTGACTTGGGCTGTGATTTATGTGGGAGCCAGAAATCACCAATGTACATGCATATGCATTAGAGTCTTGAGAGTACCATACTAGAGGAGTATCCTGGTCAGCTCGGTTCCTACCTGTTGGGCGCCCCAGTGCTACGGGCCTAGGAGGCTGTACTGGTGACACGGCTGTGGTCAGCAGGCAGCCATTGCTCTTTTCCTCCTCTTAGTTTTAGTTTTATAGTTGATGTTCAAGTGCCTCCATTATTTGTAATACAGCTTTTTATAAGAGTATCGAATTATTACTCTACCTTTTTGATGACTGTATGCTACCCTTCCCTATTTTTTATTAGTGTGCAGTGTTTTAAGTGTTCAATTATATCTTTGGGGCGTGCGCTTTAAGTCGCAGTGATTTATCTTTGCTTGCAGTGATTTATTCTTATTGTACAGTGTTATTAATACCCCAGTCTAATGATGGTAGTGCGACATGTTTGATAACCTTTGCTCACTGATGCTGTTTAAATAAAGTTGTAAAGCTATGATTCACAAAAGCCTCTGTCAGTCTTCTTAGCCCTGTGTGGGGAGATTTAGTTGGTCATAACGATAACAGAGTAAATGCATAAGTTAGGCAGGTCTCCCACCCTGTAATTGGGAGTGGCGTTGTCACTTTAATATATTCAACAATACTATCAGTGTCCATCTGGTCACATACAGTTAAATGATCTCAATAGGTATTCATTTGCTGCATGTTTAGCAGATAGTTGCTCCATTCTTCATCAACAATGTTGGCAGGGTGTGTAGCAACCAATAATGTAATAACGGCTAATATGTAATAAGAGCTCATAATGTAATAAGAAATGTAATAAAAACTCATAATGTAATAATCAGCTCATAATGTAATAAAAAACATGCGCATAATGTAATAATTAAAATGTAATAAAAGCTCATAATGTAATAATCAGTTCAGGTTCAGGTTTATTAGTAACATGCATATCCATACAGGTACAGACATACAATGAAATGCTTGTGCCAGGAGCACTCTCAGCCTTATTACACACAAAAACATCAACCCACAACAACAAGACAACAACAAGTCACCCAAGACAACCCAAAAAACAACAAAAACCATACAGTGTAACAGTGTACAGTTTAAAAACTGCGTACAGTGCACATGACTACCTACGTCTCGCATTCATCTCTTCGTTAAGCAACAAGATTGCTTGAGCATAAAAACTATTACTGAGACGGGTGGTGTGCGATGAGATGCTCTGGTAACGTTTTTTGGATGGGAGGAGATAGAACAGGGAGTGGGCGGGATGACTGCTGTCTAGGCGTGGGGCGGTATCGACATTTTGTTACCGCGATTACCGTCTTCCCATTTACCGCAGGTATTGCGGTAATTACCGCACCCCCGTATCTATTAATTAAGGTTCGGCGATAAGCCAAAATATTGCAATCGTCTTCCCAAAAGTCGCCTCTCCACAGCCTGACTGCCCGAGTTATACTTCCCCGTACAGCACAGCACAGGTTTGGCTTTGAAAGGAGCAGATCTACAAGCTCACAACACGTCGCGTCGCATCCGCGACGTGTTCTGAGCTTTTAGATCTGCACTGTCGGGTTACCATAGTAACGGTAGCTACTTGGGCTTTTAAGACACAGACTGCTGTGTGTGAACAAACCAGAAGAGAGACGGAGACGGGTAATCAGATCGTGTACAGTGATTAACTCACGTCTGAAATCGCAGCGATTGAGTGCTGATATATACAGGTTTTAGTGACAAGACTTGACAGAAAAGGTTATAAAATCGGCGACGGGGCACAACGGGCGAGTCGGTCGGCGCGACGCGGTGGGAAAAGTAAAAGATAGTTTCATTTTCGGTTTTAGTCCACGCGGTCCGCGCTCCGCCTGTAATCCGTATGGATAAAAAACAAAATGCCACAAGGTACTACTGCCACAACACAAGGTATGTATTAACATACTTGTGTTGTGTGGATTACAGTCAGAGAAAGTTTACGCTTCTCCGTGCTCCCTACTACAAGGCTGCTGCTGTGTGTAGTGACTGTGTCTCCGAGTCGAGTGACGTATGTGTCTTCCAAACCATAGACGTTTCAAACCTGTGGTACGCGGCCCAGAGCAGAGCGGCATGGAGCGCATGCGGTCCTCGCCTCTCCCCCGTTTTAAAACTCGCTTGTCCGCGGTAAGGACCCTGACACCGCGGTAGGCCTCGGTATACCACAATACGGCGGTACGGCGGTTACCGCCCACAACCCTACTGCTGTCCTTTAAGATGTTCTCTGTCTTTTTCTTACAGCGTGTGTTATAGATTGTGTGTAGCTGTGGTAATTCTGTGCCAATGATTTTGGCAGCTCTCTTCACAATTCTCTGTAACTGTTTACTATCTTGAACAGTCACGTTACCAAACCACACTGTGATGCATCCTGTCAAAACACTTTCTATGGTACAGCGATAGAAATTTACAAGAGCCTTGGTGCTCAGGCCAAATCTCCTGAGGCGCCTCAGAAAGTACAATCGCTGCTGCGCTTTCTTAAGGATACCTTTGCTGTTTAGAGACCAGTGAGTTTGTTATGTGAACACCCAGGAATTTGAAACTGTCCACTATGTCTACAGGTGAACCATTTATGGTTAAGGGACTGTGATTGACTTTAGACTTCCTAAAGTCAACGATGATCTCTTTTGTTTTACTAACATTTAGAGAGAGATTGTTATTCTGGCACCATAGGGTTAGCTCTTCAATTTCCCTCCTATAGGCCCTCTCATCATCGTTGGATATTAGTCCTATAACCGTGGTGTCATCTGCAAACTTGAGAATAGAATTATTGCCACACCTGGCAACACAATCATAGGTGAACAGACTATACAACAAGGGACTGAGGCAGCAGCCCTGGGGCGCTCCAGTCCTGGTCAATATCTTAGATGAATGCTTGTTCCCTATTCGTACAGATTGTGGCCTGCCTGTCAAAAAGTCAAACAGCCAGTTGCAGATACTACTGCCAAGACCAAGACCCCTGAGTTTCAACACAAGCTTAGATGGTACAATCGTGTTAAAGGCAGAGCTATAATCTATGAAGAGTAGTCTGACATAAGAGTTCTTTTTCTCCAGATGTTTCAAGGCAATGTGTAGTGCGAGAGAAATAGCATCATCGACTGATCTATTAGCACAGTATGCAAACTGTAGTGGATCAGTATTATGTTATATATAACATTATAGTTCATAATGTAATAAAAAATACATTATTACATTATGACGTTTTATTACATTATGAGCCTCCTATGTGGAGGTTCTTAATGTAACACATTATTACATTATTACATTATTGAAAAATCTGTTATTACGTTATGCGCTCGTTTTTTTATTACATTATGAGCTGATTATTACATTATGAGTTTTTATTACATTTCTTTTATTACATTATGAGCCCTTATTACATTATGAGCCGTTATTACATTATGAGTTGCTACAAGGTTAGATAATTATGACAGGTTTTCCAATTTGTTATTCAAATGTATAGTCATTTCATGTATATAATTATGTTGGGTGGTTTACTGTTGATTGAGAAAACAATGTTGTGCATTAAGCTTATCATCTGAGGGCCCCCAGTTTACTGTCATAATTGTCATATCGACCATGTGATACACTGTGAATCAAACGTTCTTCACCTCAAATTGTTTCTGCCTGGAAAAGATGGTTCTTAAAACTCATTCACCCCTGTAATAAAAGTGAAGAGTGCCAAAGTAATTTTTCATTGTCCTTTACTGGTGATCACCAAAACCCTTATGCCAGATGAAATGGGCTGACGCTTGTAGGAGTACACTCTTGGACTTAATGAGATACTTTTATTTGTAAATAATATGGAATGTGTCGGCTGAAGTCATTTATGGTGGAAATCCCCCCCCCCCCTTTTTCCAATGTGATTTAATCTTGATTAAATCACATTGGATTTAATGGGGAAATGCTTTTAGACTAGATGGATCGATCTCAATTATAGGGAAGGGACAATATGAAAAATCACGATTATGATTATGATCAAATAAAATTATTTACGATATCGCAATCTACAAGCTCACAACGCGTCGCAATGCAAGCTTGTAGATGGGCTATTTTTTGGAAAAGACATTTGATTGATAGTGGAAAAAAGACTATCAAGTATGTATATTATAAGTCCTTTTACCAATTAGAGGGTTTAAGTGGTACCGGATATGCAGCTCAGCAAATAAAAGGTGAATTGATCCCAGTGCATGACGGAGGACGATATCATGATAAATTAAATCGCCACAATGCGATTATCGTGAGTTTTTATCACGATAAACGATAATATCGTCCCATCCCTACTCAATTATTTCCAGTAATAGGATCCTCAAATTGAGAATCAGTGGCTTTGTACCCCCACTTGAAAATAATTTACAGGGAGCCTATAACCATGCAACTCAATCCAAGGGAAAGGTTCTCGAGATTCAGGGTATCTTGGGTGCAGATACATATAGAGGAAAGTACAATGCACACTCATTAAGTCTTTTTTAATAATGAAGCAGTAGGCTACAGACGCGCAAGGGAAGACGATTCCCTTCTGTATAGGCCTCTGCTGGTGCTTCATTAGAATAAAAAAAAAAAGACTTACTGAAAGTGCAGATCTATAAGCCTATACCGATGACATGCTAAATGTGAAGAATGGATCAACAAAAGGAATGCATTAATATTGCCATCTACATTATAACAACTGTTCTTTGATATTCTGAAGGAGAAAAAAAATACTAAACTCACACTTAAGCGTAGGGAAATCAGGATATGCCATGGTGTAACAGATGAAAGCATTTTGGAATATAATATGCAAGAAATGATTAGACATTAACAAGTAGTCCCAATATGCTTTACTTTATTAAAACAGGCATTGGTGGACAGTAACATGTACTTGAGCACCTGATGTTTTTCATCAGTACTTTTGACTTGTGTATTTGAATACTGTTACTCCACTACATTTCAAAGACAATTACTTTTGACTCCACATTTCTAGGAAGAGAAAGTAAATAAGAGTTAACCGCTGTACAAGATGAACGTCATAACAACACACTGAGTGCTTATGGATAGAATATACTCGATTACAGTGGTTTTCAACCTTTTTCATATCTAGGTGCTTTATTCTGCATTTGATTTATTCTGTGTGTAAAAACCCAACCAGATTACTTCAGATTTACTTAATTTCATAACCAGTCAAAGAATATGTGGCATGCTTTTTGCTTTTCATTGGACTCACATCTATGCCTGTCAGCCTCTGACACTGCAAATTGGTGATGCCATTCTGTAACATTTCAACTCGTTCGCCACGATGACCAGTTGTTAGAGGACAGCAAAACCCTTGGTGAATGTGGCTTCACCAACCAGACTGCGAGACCTCAGGCCCCAGCTACCGTTGGTTTGGCTTTCCGCATTGGTGGTACGTATGTCCAACATGTTGACTGATCCATTTCCCAAGCTCCACTGTGGTTCCTTTGTTCAACGGAATTGCATTTGGTTCCTTAAAGTGGTGGTATATCCTACCCGGCTTCTGCTTGAACACCTGGAGTTCATGCAGCACACGGACCATCGCCTTGATGTCCTCGTCTCGGTTGGCAGATGTGTGTCTCCCTGACACATGTGGAACATTACAGGCTTTGTCAAAATTGTCCAGCATGACCTTTGTTTCTCCTAAACTTTGGCTCATGGACTGTGCAATTAATACAATCTTAGACTGGGATAAAGTCGATTTGCAGGTTGATGATCCAGTTTATGTCTATAGCAGATATGAAAATGGACCATGCATGTATGTGCATGTGCGAATTACCCAGATACAGTACTGAGTACCCAGATACAACACAAATACACTGTCTGTGGATAGTTCTTTTAAGATTATACTACCGAAACAGCTAAACATCTGTATAATGGACATATTTTGATAGGAGGGGTACTGTGTGGGTGACGTGACGTAACGTTTTCGCTGTCCTCGGTGTCAAACATGTATAAATAAAAAATATATTTGTCAAAAACCTTCTGAATATTGTGCAGGACATTAAGCTTTATGTGAACTTACTCAAGATTAAAACATTTCATTCCTCATTTCTTCAGAATCTTCAACCAAACATGGCAAAACTCATATGGTGTGACTGTCCTGGCCTTGTTTCTCAAAGTGGGAACTTGAATAAAACTAAGAAAAAGAATTGCTAAAAATCATTTGAAAATGAATTTAGGCTAAAAAAAATGTCTATTTTGAGCCTATATCTTTTCAAAGTCAAAGCATAATGTTTTCAGTCATTTCTGATCAAAAACATTTTGTCCCCCAACCCAAAATCATTTGGTGTGACACTAGTTTGGAAAAGTTAAACAGGCAATTATTTGGACACCTATTGGCTAGAGAGGTCCTTCTTCTGTAAGGCTATTCAGCACTCCCAGCACAACTGCAAGACAGGTGTCTGAGGTGAGTTATGATTTTAACATTTTCATGAAATGCCATCTTGTTGAAACGTTGACAAACTCACCATTCTGGATGTCTTTTGGTGTGACACCTTTTCTTTAAAAAAAGCTTAAGTTATTTGAAGTTTTGGTCATATTTCCATGTAGATCTAGGCTGCTTTGTTATAGCTAGCATGCTGTTAGCATGCTAATGTGTACATAGTAGCCTCAAGGTAAACCTAAATGGAGAAAACAGTAATATGGTGTGACACTTAATCATATGGTGTGACATGTTTGCTTGTCACACCATATGACTTGACTGTCACACCATATGATTTATACTGTATTTAACTACAGATATAACAACAAATAACAAAGTTCCATGTTTCTTTTGTACATTTAAACATTTGTTTTAAACACTTTTACATAAAATGTAATTTAGCTTCATTCAGTGATACTTCAAATTCATCAGACAGAGCAGAAACCCCTTCACAGAAACCTTAACATATTGTTTCAATCTAAACAATATTTTCTCTTTGTCTTAAACTATACATTGCATTTTCTTTTGTCAGCTGGAAAATGACAAGTGCTGAGAGAACGAGAAAGTACAGGGAGAAACTAAACAATGACCCAGCAAGGAGAGAGGAGCCAAAGGGGCGAGACTGCATTTTCTACGAAGAGCAGGAGGTTGTCTGTGGCATAGCAGAACCGCAACAAGGCAGCCGGTTTGCTACCCTCACCAAATACGACTGGCTGATGTACAATACAGTCTAAATGTATAATCTAATCTGATCTAATACTTTTGTACTTTCACTCACTGGACTGGACAGTGGACAGTGTTAAGGTAGGACCCGAGACAAAACTAGCGAAAATAGCTGATCTACAAGCTCTCAACACGTTGTGCTGCGAGAGCTTGTAGATCAGCTATTTTCGGAGTTGCGCAACCCAGCACTCTTTAGCTAGTGGAGATGTGGTGTAATGTCATGATTCCTAATTACATTTGTTCAACACAAAATGCTGTGTTCAAGTTCAGGAGACTTCGGAAAAAAGCAATTTACCTGAATGCTGAGTTCTGTTTCCACTAATTGGTGTTAATAAAATGTTGCCTTCAATGCCTTGGCTCCAAGTGTGGCTATGCGCCTTATTGTCCCTTTAGGATCCTTCTGCCGTGGGCCGGCAGAAGACTTAGGTGTGCGTAGCATTCCTGTGCACATCCTCATCATCCATCTACTACTACAATTCTTTCTTATCCCATGTTAAAGCCCTACAATAATATCCTGTTCAGAAATATTAAGGCCATGTTATCCTGGGTAATTGTTTAATCAATCAGTAGTTCAGTTCAGTACTCACTAATAGGTAGGTTAAAACACAGTTTGCTTTGACACATGAAGATATGATCATACGGTGTGACACTAAATCATTTGGTGTGACATTCCAAATAGTGAGAAATCATACCTTTATTAATGATTAAACCAAAAAAATGTTTATGGATTACATAGAGAATATTATCAGGAAGAGTCACAAATATTTGTGTAATTTTAGAGAAAGTTTTGACAGAATACATTTAAAATATGTTGTAAGATCATGAACATGGGCCTCACACAGAGTGTCTATTATGAAAAAAATATACAGATATAATTAATTTTCAAAAAACTATAGTGGATCACTGGTTAGTTATGATAAAGGACTTTGATAAAGTGAGTAACTTAAGAAAGATGTACTCCATTTTCATTTTATGAACAATTATTTTCATGTCACACCATATGACGATTTTAGGCACAAGTACAACAAACTGCTGAATAAAGTCTGATTCCAATAAAATATCTAAAAACAAAATGTATTTCCATAAGGTTGAGAGTGAGTAGAACAAAAGTAAATAACTTTTATGCCTGCAATTTAAAGTTTTTTTAAAAACACATTTTTTGGTGCGTCACGTCACTGACCCATCTACATCATTGATCCATGGTGTAGCATAACTATACAAGTTTATTAATTGATTAAATGTACTTTATAATAATGGTGAGGGTTGGGAAATGAGAAGGGTTTCACAAGAACTTTTCAATACATTGGTTTGTAAATGTATACCAATGTAAATGTATACCAATGTAAACGTGCTTGCAGCCAGTTGATCGGCATCCAAAGTTAAAATCTGTTCAACAGTTGCACATCCCCTCGTTTTGAATTATGTCAGTGTTTATAGCGCTATTATTATTAACCATATACACTGTGCTTTGCCTTAAAATTACAGTATTATCAGTGTTGATTTTACTCACACCAGCAAAGGATTGCACACCTCTGCCAGACCAGACATCCAAAAGCCTTACAGTTTGGCCTGGCAGAGTACTATACGATAAAGATAAAGGTATTTTTGTAATCAGATTGGCGAGCAGGCAAAGTGGTCACTATTGTTCTTCTCTATTGCATCTTTTGTATTCATGTAAAAGTCATGTATAGTTATGTAAATAAGTGTTTCTGTACTTTTTTTAATTCGTCAGTGTTTTCAGTTCTATACTAATGCTGAACATCAGTTAAAAAAGAACCCTGAGTTCTGAGAAAACCTTGCCTCTTTGTGTGGTCCAAGGCGTGCCAGGAGGCATTTCTCGGGCTGAAGCGAGCCCTGTGCGATGTCCCGGTTCTCGCCCCATCTGACGTAGGGTGGGTGTCTTATCACTGTCGTAGCCGGAGGGTGAGAGAGTGGTAGCGTACTTCAGCCGGAAGCTCAAGAAGAGTGAGCGGAACTACTGCGTCACCCGCCGGGAGCTCCTGGCAGAGGTGCTTTCTGTCAGGCACTTCAAGTACTACCTCTGCGGCCTCCCCTTCACTGTAAGAACTGACCACTCAGCCCTCCAGTGGTCAATGACTTTCCAGGAGCCAGAGGGGCAGGTTGCCAGGTGGTTGGAGCGGCTCCAGGAGTTCGACTTCGAGATAGTGCACCGGTCTGGGGCTCGCCACGCCAACGCAGACGCCATCTCATGTCGGCCCTGGCAGCAGATGGGTGCCGCTACTGCGAGCGGAGAGAGGCACGTGAGCTGGAGCTCCGTGAGGACGAGGAGGAGTGTGCAGCCGTAAGGAGGGTCGAGGAGGTCGCCTGCAGGGAACTGCAGGCAGTAACGGATGCAGAATGGAGAGACGAACAAGAGATTCAGACCTGCAGCCTGTCTTGCAGTGGGTCGAGGCCCGACAGCGTCTGCCTTGGGAGCAGGTGGCGCCCTTCTCCAAGGCGACTCAGGGACTATGGACGGACTATGTTTGAATCGCTGCGGCTGTTCCGAGGTGTGCTGCAGCGGGCATTCAAGACAGCAGCCACTGGAGAAGAGCAGTGGCAGGTGGTGGTCCCGAGGGGCCTGCAGGAGGCTGTGCTGAAAGCCATGCACGGGGCAGGTGGGTCTGGACACTTTGGGGTCAACAAAACCCTTCGCCAGGGCTTCTACTGGCGACGGCAGAAGTCAGCCTCTTTTCTGCCGTCGCCAGTAGAAGCCCTGACGAAGGCGGCGAAGGGTTTTGTTGACCCCAAGTGTCCAGACCCACCCACCCCGTGCATGGCTTTCAACACAGTCTCCTGCAGGCCCCTCGGGACCACCACCTGCCACTGCTCTTCTCCAGTGGCTGCTGTCTTGAATGCCCGCTGCAGCACACCTCGGAACAGCCGCAGCGATTCAAACATGGTCCGTCCATAGTCCCTGAGTCGCCTTGGAGAAGGGCGCCACCTGCTCCCAAGGCAGACGCTGTCGGGCCTCGACCCACTGCAAGACAGGCTGCAGGTCTGAATCTCTTGTTCGTCTCTCCATTCTGCATCCGTTACTGCCTGCAGTTCCCTGCAGGCGACCTCCTCGACCCTCCTGACGGCTGCGCACTCCTCGTCCTCACGGAGCTCCAGCTCACGTGCCTCTCTCCGCTCGCAGTAGCGGCACCCATCTGCTGCCAGGGCCGACGTGAGATGGCGTCTGCGTTGGCGTGGCGAGCCCCAGACCGATGCACTCTCGAAGTCGAACTCTTGCAGCCGCTCTCGAACTCCTGGCAACCTGCCCCACTGGCTCCCGGAAAGTCATTAACCACTGGAGTGGCTGAGTGGTCAGTTCTTACAGTGAAGGGGAGGCCGCAGAGGTAGTACTTGAAGTGCCTGACAGAAAGCACCTCTGCCAGGAGCTCCCGGCGGGTGACGCAGTAGTTCCGCTCACTCTTCTTGAGCTTCCGGCTGAAGTACGCTACCACTCTCTCACCCTCCGGCTACGACTGCGATAAGGTCAGGTGGGGCGAGAACCGGGACCTCGCACAGGGCTCACTTCAGCCCGAGAAATGCCTCCTGGCACGCCTCGGACCACACAAAGAGGCAAGGTTTTCTCAGAACTCAGGGTTCTTTTTTAACTGATGTTCAGCATTAGTATAGAACAGAAAACACTGACGAATTAAAACAAGTACAGAAAGACAAAACAAAAACACTTTAACTTATATTCATACATTTTACATTTAAAATCCACACTAATTTTACGGCACAGCACAGTGTATATGGTTAATACTAATAGCAGTATAAACACTGACATAATTCAAAACGAGGGGATGTGCAACTGTTGAACAGAATTTTCAACAGAATTTGGATGCCGATCAACTGGCTGCAAGCATGTTTACATTGGTATACATTTACATACAGGGCTCGCACAGGGCCTCTCTTTTTTGAAAAAAAAAAAAAAAAAGTTGAGAAAACCTTGCCTCTTTATTCTGTCCCTTTAGCAGGTAGATGACGTTGCACAGGCTTGTTTAATGCTCCACCTCTGGCATCACGGTTATACTGGCCAAACCTTAAGACAGCCTGAACAGTCTCAAGTGGATATGTCGCTGTGGTAGCAAAGTCCTTAGATAAAGCAATAATTCAGTGAACTCCATATATGGGCAAGGACAAGGACTGTAAGCTAGATACCAGTGTCATTCAAAATCTAGATGTGGAGGATGCTGAAATTATTTGTTTGCCTTGAGCTGCCTGTTAATCTTCAGAATATGTTGACTGATCCATTTCCCAAGCTCCACTGTGGTTCCTTTGTTCAACGGAATTGCATTTGGTTCCTTAAAGTGGTGGTATATTCTACCCGGCTTCTGCTTGAACACCTGGAGTTCATGCAGCACACGGACCATCGCCTTGATGTCCTCGTCTCGGTTGGCAGATGTGTGTCTCCCTGACACATGTGGAACATTACAGGCTTTGTCAAAATTGTCCAGAATGACCTTTGTTTCTCCTAAACTTTGGCTCATGGACTGTGCAATGTCAAAATTGATGTTTGCACCAATCTGTGAAATGCACTCCTTCGTGTAGAGTATGTAGTGCTCACAATTCATGTCCAGAGATACGTTGTTCCCAGCACCTCCGTTGACATTCACAGTCCTATTCCATCTCAGTCTATGGGCCTCACTCGGGCTTAGCAAAGCATGGAGATCTAACTGGAGTTTTAGTGCCTCCAAGCTGTACCGATGTCGACCGGCCTGCCAAAAATGAAGCATCTTAAACTTCCATAGTCGACAGGTCCTGTCTCCGTCCCCCTCCTTCACCGAATCCTGGAAATTTCTCTCTAGCATGGCCATCTTCAGGAAACGAGTATGGTAATTATAAACACCATCAGTTCTAGTACCACTCCGAGATGTGGTAGCTGTGGTTGGGGGAGTGTGATGGAAAAGTTGGAAATGATGTACTTCCCACATGTGTTTTTTGAGATCTTTGGCATTAGCGAATGGCGGGTAGATACACTCATCTAAATGGCATTTGTGCTGCGTTTCAGGCCTGCTCTCTGGTCTTGGAGCTGGTTCTGGGAAAGCTGTTGTTATGTGGTCATTCATAATGTACCTCTCCACAATGTTGCCAAGCTGAGTGTCAAACCACTGCTGTTTCTCTAATGGAGAGCTGAAATGACTTGGTGGGATGTTGTGTTTTGGCGAATCCTGTACACTGTCTAGTCCAAAGTAGTCCAAAGTAGCTGTGATTAGCAGGGCATCTGTGACATCCTTGATGTAGGCATCATTTGCTCTAAAATGGTCACCCAGTGCTGATGCGCTTACATTCCGCCTGTCAGTTAAATTCCTCAAATGAAACAACGTGCCCATCTCTGAACCGGAGGATACATTGTAAAACTCTTTGAAAATGACTTCATTGAAGTTCATGCTGCAATGGAAGTCAGCCACAGAATTTACAATGCCAATGTTTCTCTCATACGCTGTCTTGCTGTTATCAAGATCTTTTATTGCACGATCAGAGTTCTGCTTTGTCAACAGGTCTCCTGTGACAATGACCTTAACAGCTGGCTTCAATTTGGTTTTCTCTTTGTCAACAGGCACATATGGGACATACCGGTCATTGATATGGCGCATAGCTCGGATCATGTCACTGGATTTCTTTTCGTCCACATCAAGTAAACCCAGCGGGATTATCTGAGTTTTCAGGGCCATTTCACTAGAATATTCATGAGATAAGTGCCACTGGACATTTTCTCTGAACGTCTCAAATGACGTGAAGTGGGAGACAATAACTCTACCAACCAGTTCCTGAAACTCAATTTGAAGGCAATTACGGTCTTCTTGATTGGGAACAAGTTCCTGGAAAGGGACATTGACGAGAGACGATGACCTGGCTTCTTCTGACAGATGTTCAGCGCTGACCCGCTCCTGGTTCGCAACCATGAGTAACCAATGGTAGTCGATTCGTTGATGTTCCATTGATACTATGTGCGGTCTAACAGCCCGGTCCAGGTTGTCGATAGTCACTTGGAATGGAGCAAAACGTGGGATACCCTGGGGAACAAATGAAGCAAAAGTTAAGACAAATGTATTTCTTTCCATAATGCATACAATGAAACGATTTATTTCTACATTACCTACTGTTTCTATTGTACACCTGTCTAAAACAATACATATTTTTATTCATTAATCTATTTATGTATTTATATATTTATTTACCTATTATTATATCCATTTATGTATCTATCAATATATCTATTTATGTATCCATCTATTTATAGAATTATGTATCCATCTACCCATTTATTTATGAATAGACCCTTTTTCTCAATGTAGTCGTTATACCAATTGATTCCCCCACCACATGCATTTGTTTGTTGTCACTGCCGTGACTGAACCGATTTATTTCTACTGTAACAACAACACCATGAGTACTCCATTAGTGCAACACTTTTATTGTTGAGAAGGAAATAAAAATCACTAAATGCTGCATGGACATTACATTATGTATGAATCATTGTACCTGTCCATCGGCTGCTGAAGACTGTGGTGTAGGACAATGTGGTCCATTCAGAGTATCCATGTCAGCATCCTCCTCATGACGGTGCACTCCATTCAGAGAGTCCATGTCGTCATCATCCTCATTGTCGATGGATTCCATGTCATCATGCTCGTCAGTCTATTGGTTTATCATGAGAAAAGGCAATAATTAGTTTAGTGACACTGATAATGAAGCTTGTGGGTGGAAAAACCCTAATGTCTAAAACAATACATATTTTTATTCATTAATCTATTTATCTATTTATTTACATATTAATATATCTATTTATGTATCCATCTATTTATGGATTCATGTATCCATCTACCCATTTATGGATAGATCCTTTTTTTAAAACGGACATCATAAAACTATGGTTTAGTGATGAGACATCACTTTTCAGTTTTATAGTGGCCGTTTCTTGGAAAGGAATGTTTTTCGTGCAAAACAAATGCTTGTGTTGGATTCATAATCCCGAAAAACACCTAGTTTGACCCCTCACATACTACTTAAAGCATATTTATTTTTCTATAGTTAAGTCTATGAGAGCCCAACTTTGGCTCGCACAAGTTTCCCAAGACAAATCTGCGATGCAAAATGTTCCATGTGGCATGTTCTAACTGTGTGCCAAATGTCATGCTTCTTTCATAAAGTACACGATTTTTGTCTGAAACGCTCTGACTATTAGCCCCTAGTGCATTATAAAATGGGTATAATAGAAGGCTTTTAAAAATGACATTAAGTCCACATCTTGCCATTTTCACTTTTAATAAAGACTTGCTGGTCAATAGAACCCAATATTATCATCCTGGTTGCTTTGGGATGGACTACACCCTGGCCATTTCGAACCCAGAGTTACTGTTGAAGTGTCCTTGAGCAAGACAATGAACCCCTAGTGGCTCCCGATGAGCAGGTTGGTGCCTTGAATGGTTTCCTCTACCACCGGGGTATTAATGTGTGTGAATTGGTGAATATAATGCACCATCATGGTAAAGCACCTTGGATAAAGGCTCTAAATAAATGCATCATTTACCATTTGGACAATCTGTATATGATATCAAAACAGCCAGCAAGTAAAAAATGACTAAATGATTTAATTGGCATTTCTTTGAGCAGTGTTGAGTCATTTCACAAATTTCATGACACTAAGGCCTATTGCAGGCCAGGGTTCCCCAATAGGCGGCCCGCGGGGGGCTACTGTCTGGCCCACAACAACCCCAGCAATAATGGTATAAGAGCAGAAACACAAGTATATCGTCGTTGTCGTGTGGAAATCTCGTATCTCCAAATTTGTACGTTCTTTCAGAAATCATACAAGGCCGTCGCACAAAAGTAGTGAAAACAGCAGATCTGCTGTTTTCGGCTGTTTTCACTAGTTGAAATCATTTTTAAAATGATAAATGCAAAACCAACGGTTTTGGACATACAAGATTTTCACCCGATAACAAAGATATCTGAACTGTCGCTGGAGTAGCGGGAACGCCACGGTCGCCCCCTGTAATGTTGTGGCCCTCGGCTTGGTACCCTGGACGTAATTCGGCCCTTGGGGAAAACTAATTGCGGAACCCTGGCCTATTGTATCCTACTGACTCACCGGTTAGTGAGGACGCCACCCATAGATCTAAATCTCAAATAACATGTCATTATTCCACCTTACAAGACCATCATCTTAGCCCTGTGGATAACACTGACCTAATCTAACCAATTGTGCTTTCATATAGTGTGTGTAGTGTGAACAAGTTTTAATGTTGAAGAAAATTAAATGAAATTAATACCTGCTCTCCATCAGATTCAAAGTCAATCTCCACCAAAGACTCCAGAGATGACAGACCGAGTTTATGGAGGTCTTGCGTTAGGCCACTTCCAGGCTGTTCCTAATAGGGCAGACAGAGAGCGAATAATGTATTGGCTAGTATTAGTTGAAATACATGTAATGTGGCATCCAAGCTATTAAAGGTTATTGAACAACGTAGAAAATACATTGTGGTTAGGCAATTACCATAGAGTCTGTGTAGTGTGAACAAGTTTTAATGTTGAAGAAAATTAATTGAAATTAATACCTGGTGCTCTCCATCAGATTCAAAGTCAATCCGCACCAAAGACTCCAGAGACGATAGACCGGGTTTGTGGAGGTAGTGTATCTGTCACGGTTAGATAGAGAAACTGAGCGCTCGTCGTGCAGCGCGGGGTGGAACAAGCGGTCGCTTTGAGCCACAACAACGTAGCGTCGGCAGGAATGATAGCCTCACCCCACGGAGGTTAGGGTTAGGCATAGTTTTTACTGAGGTTAAGGTTAGGGTTAGGGTTAGAGTAAGGCATAGTAAGCTAATGGCTAAACACTGCCGAGCTAGGCTAGTAAATAAAGAAAGAGAGTCGCAAACGAGTGACGTCAGCGCGACAAAACAAGCGCTCTTACCACAATCTAACTGAGTTACCCAAACTAACCGTAACATATCTATCCAAGCTATTAAAAGTTATTGAACAATGTAGAAAAGACATTGTGGTTAGGCAATTACCTTCTCCACTGAATCACTGTGTAGCCCCAAAGGAGATGCTTCAGTTAGACCTGTGGTGGCATGGTCCTTTAGAAGAAGAAAACACATAATTGAACATAGTTAAAACCTTTGCAGAGAAAATACTGTAGCATCTCGCTCCTAGAATGAGGGGAAAGATGTAGTGTAGCATTAGATGTAACAGTTTGAGGAGAAGACATTTAATTGTATTTACTATTTGTAAATATTAACATCTTTAAGGGTTTAATACTAATAAAGGAGATAGAAAAGACATTGTGGTTAGGCAATTACCTTCTCCACTGAATCACTGTGTAGCCCCAAAGGAGATGCTTCAGTTAGACCTGTGGTGGCATGGTCCTTTAGAAGAAGAAAACACATCATTGAACATAGTTAAAACCTTTGCAGAGAAAATACTGTAGCATCTCGCTCCTAGAATGAGGGGAAAGATGTAGTGTAGCATTAGATGTAACAGTTTGAGGAGAAGACATTTAATTGTATTTACTATTGTAAATATTAACATCTTTAAGGGTTTAATACTAATAAAGGAGATCTTTATTATTTTACTTTTATTATTGTACAAACCTCTTCACCAGTAGGACACGGCCCATCACCACTGCGAAGAATGACCTCTTTTTTCCACTGAAGTACTGCACTGTCATATACGTGACCCATGCGTTTGAGGGTTCGTAGTGTGCTTTTGTGAGAAACACATATTCCCAATCTGGAGAGTCTTCTGTAGCATTGTGTTGTAGCCCCTGCTTCACGCAGGATCAATGAATTGATAAACTGTGGTGCATTCACGGTTTGCACACGTGCACGGATAAGGGTGGCTCCAGCCATGGCCAGAGCACACTTCTTGATTGTTGTGTGTGGGGTGTCTGAAGCTGTGAGTCCATCGAATGGCACCGCACTAGCTTGCTGCAGGAATTTCAGAAAGGTCGGTGCATGTTCTCTCCACTCTGACACAACCGTTGTCCAATTGAAGTTTTTCAAGTCTTCCAGGCTGGTTTTTCTTAAGATGGACTCAAAGCTGCAACCGACTAGTTTTTTTACTTCTGCCTTTACTTCTTTCAGCACTTCAGCAGTCATCCTTTTTTTTTATTCAGGGATCTTCATTAGAACTCGTGGGAGTCTGAGGTACTGGCCCCGAACCAGCATATCAGCTACTTTTTCAAATGGCCCAGTGAGGATTCTTGTTCTGCTATATCTAGGATACTTCACCATGACCTTAAAAAATCAAACACAAACAAGATAATGATGTAATGCATGAACTGTACTTTAACAAACTTAGTGTAAGGGTCTTGAAACCAAGACCAAGCTCAGATTATAAAATACAGTGTAGTAACAAAAATGGCATGCTGCATAAAACTCTTCTGATGTACAGCAAGCTACACATTTTTTATTTGCCTCCAACACTCACCTTATATATTTTCTTCTGTAAGGGGGAAGTTACCGTCTCATGTCCAATGTCCTGTGATCTGTCCACATTGCCCTGTAATGTAGGACTGTTTTTATTTATGTAGTCTTCACTTTAAAAAGATGTATTAATTACAGGGAAAGTAATTTTAAATTGAAGAGGGGTCATCTCCTTTGAGATTACACACATCATTAAGATGAGCACATGCATACCTGTGCAGACTCTGTGTGTTCCACTGCAGTTTGTGTCTTTGGTGCAGTAGGCGCTGCCGGCAAGCTGCCAGCTTGCACCTGCTGTCCATCATTTGACAAGGTATTTTCACGTCTTGTACTTAACTCGCACACAGCACTCTGCAATGTGGAAAATAGACACAAGAGGAGAAGAAAAAGGAGAGGGGGAGAGAAGGATTATTAATTAGTTAAGATCATAACTGCTTGACTGCTGTCCCCACCCCAGTCAATCACCCATTCTAAAAAGCACACCTGGCAATCTTCAAACCTACAAACACTGAGCTGGGAGTGAACACACAACTGTTGCATGAAGCCAATCAATGCACACACAATATTAAGTATCACTACGTGCACTTTACATAGTAATGAAGGGGCTCTGTCATGACAGGTTCTTAAGTTACATGACTATGTGGCTGTCACCATTGTGATTATAGCAGAGGCATGGCAAACATTATAATGTATGTTTCTATAAATTACTCAAAATAAAGCATATTTTAATCTATAACTAAATTATTACAACTAAACAGTACGTCATTAAAATAATTGTTATCAGGCCCGCCGATAGGGGGGGGTAAAGGGTCCTCTTTACCCCCTTCCGGGAGTGGGGGGGCCCGGTGGAGTGGGGGCCCCGGCCCGGGCCCCCTCCCTCCGGCCTGGGCCCCCCTAGGAAAGGGCGCAATTACACTGTCAGTTACGGTATAGGCAGGCTGTGATGTCATTACGTTTCCACTGCGGAATCTTGTAATCTCATTGGGTCAAGATGGCCCACATGACATTTATCTCCTTCGCTATTCGCTCTCATACTAGGACATGTTTTGTTTGCGGAAGAAGCTACAGTGCTGAGTGAACCTATTACCTATGGAGTGAACGCTATAGACTCCGAGACAAGTTTGAGTAAACATTAATTTATTGGAAACATATGGATTAACACATGGCGAGGACGAGGAGTTTGCGGGTCGGTAGAAAGAGTTTCGACAATGCGGTGAGCACCTTATATATTGCATAATTGTACATGTTTGGAGCGGCAGCTCATTAATATAAGCGACATCTCTCTCTCTCTTTCTCACGACGTCTCTTGCTCTCTTTCTCACTCTCTCTCTCTCTCCCTCCCTCCCAGAGAGACGCAAACGAAGCGAAGTTGCACAAAATAAGTTATACAGTACATATTTCCTTTTAATATTAACCTGAGTAAAATAAGCTGCATTGGGAGGTAAACGGGAGAGACTTTATTGTGAATGTAAGACCAGAATAGATAGTTGTGTGTTGCTGGGTCCTAGTTGTCTCACAGTCACTGAATGTTATACTGTACCTCTGTCGCTGGCTTCATGATGGCTTTGGAATAGGGCACAGTTTAAGTTGCACGTGGAAGATGGACAGTCAAAGCTGTATTATTAGTTAGAGTATGTTACAGACACTTTGAAACAAGAGGGCACTTGTGTGAGTAAAGTTGGCTACGTTGTCCAGCCACTGCACACGCATTTGAAGATGGAAAAAAATGGACTGGGCTGGGCTGTCCCACGTTAAAATGTCACCGTGGCTTGAGTGGAATATATCCGAGGAGGCACAAATGCTTATCAACTGAACTGTCCCAAACAGCTGTCCTAAACCAGATGCAGGGACGCCTTTATCTATTACAGTAGCTTGTGAGTAGCCTAAGCCTATATACTTTATTACCTTATGTCAGCTGAAACTGAGCCATTTTTTGAAGGATTAATCTGAAATACATATTTCTGTGCAGCAGGCTATATGCTTTGTTTCTTATTATGAAGGAAATGTGTTCTCAAAGTAATGCAATGTTCAGGTTATTGAGCAACCATTTACGCACACCGATGCGCAAATGGTAACGTGGTTAATTAATGTATTTGTGCAAGATGGCCCTAACATTTGTGTACATACTTATGTTCAAACAGTACAATCCAACATGTACCGATGTCTCTGGTTCACATTGGCACATTTCACTCAGGTTTTTTTTCATCTCACTAATGTCAATTTGTCTGCTGACCTCACTCAGCAACAACATAGCAGTGATCACCCCATGATGTGCACTGCAATGTAGTTTCAAATGCACTGCATTGCAGATGCTTTTTTTTTTGTAAAAAACTAAAAAAGAAGAAGAAGACACGTGTGGCATACATGATCTGGGCAGATTGCCCCAGGAAATGTGCCAATCTCAACCCAAAACAAAGGTCATGCTTAGGGCTGTGTCTGTGTGCTGCATTTACCCGACCTGCTTGTCATTAATGCATACAAATATCTATGACCGATATTTTTATCAGATGTCTGGTAAATTTTAACCATGCCAGTTACAGTGATCAACAGTTTAAAACCCAGTTTAAAACCCTAGCACAACCACTTTTAACAATTCTTTTACTTTGAAAATGAGTAATTTCCTGTGAAATACACGTTATTTCGGCCCGCGCTGCGCGCGGGCCAAAATACGAATACGGGCACGCGTGGAGGGGGGCCCGCGTGGAGGGGGGCCCCGGCCAGCTCTTTGATATTGACCCCCTTGCCAAAAATACTCTCGACGGCCCTGATTGTTATTACTGCAATGACCCAGTTAAACGGTTTCGAATACATGCCACTTACGCTTTGATGCTCTAAATCCAACCTAAAAGTAACCGTCCCAGGGTCAAAGACAACAGGGACCGATCCTGCAGGCATCTGCGCTTCTGTACTGTAAGAGGCAGGGAAAACAGTCTGTTTGGATGCGTCAC
Organism: Nannobrachium achirus; assembly: GCF_963921795.1. NCBI lineage: Eukaryota > Metazoa > Chordata > Actinopteri > Myctophiformes > Myctophidae > Nannobrachium > Nannobrachium achirus. The sequence goes on along the minus strand of NC_137817.1, from coordinate 68,313,098 downwards.
TGAGCCTTCTGTCAGCATGCTACAATGGAGACAGGAGAGAGAGAAAATAGAGCAAAGAAAGAGTGGGAGAGTTCATGTTTATTACACTATAATGAGTTAAAAATGTTCAAGTGACTCAAATTTAGACCTACTTATGCTAAACCTTAAAACACTAACTTGTAATTTTCCACTTCCTTTTTTTTTCCATGTCACTTCAATTTATATCTCCTTACTCTTAGCTGACCTTAACTTTCAACTGGGAAAAGAGAGCAGGCTGTGGTCCTTTGGCTCTGTCCGAAATACAATACGACGTAATTCAGAGGTTTGGGAGCGCATACCGTCATTAATCCGGCTGTTCGGTGCCACCGGGATTTTGTGAATCCCTGAACCGAACCAAAATAAATGTGTCTCTAATAGTGTCATATGCATCTCCCCTAAATGTACTGATGAATTTCAAATGAAATTCATTACACTTACTGAAAGGTTATAATGATCATTTTACTATTTGAAATATCTTACACTCGATCCCCTGATTCTAACCTACTCTAACCTGACCTTAACATTCCCGGGAGAAAAGACAGCGGTGTGTGTTCCTCCAGTCAGCCTCCGTCCATGGCTCGATGAAACTGGGACATCACTCTGTTCGTCTCTCTCTCTTATTAGACCGACAGCACTCTGAAATGTTGATTGGTGGACCAGAGAAAGACATGATGTATAAAGAAAGAGACTATCTTTGTACGTGTTTCCATGTACAAAATATGACTGTTTGGAAGTGTTTCCACTTCCGTTTTTATCCCTTTATTCTAAGCTTACCTTAACTCTCGCCGTGGAAAAGAGAGCAGGGTGTGTTCCTGGAGACATCTTCTGCCCCTGACTTGAAACAGGGACATCGCTTTGTTTGTGTGTGTCACTTATTAGAGTGACAGCTCCCTGAAATGTAAATCAGAGGACCAAAGGAAGACATGGTGGAGAAAGAGGCTATGTTTATTATAAATATTTGATTCAAAGATTCAATATCTTAAATTTACCCCACTGATGACTTTAAAACTAAATACATTGTGCTCGCCGAAAGGTTATAATGAACATTTTACTATTTTAAGTCATTTAATCCCCTTAACATTCTGACCTGACCTTAACATTCCCTGCGGAAAAGAGAACTTCTTGTGCTCCTCCCGTCATCCTCCCTCTTTGGCTTGGAGGACTCTGTTTGTCTCTCTCTCTCATTAGACTGAGAGCACTCTGAAATGTCAATTAGAGGAACAGAGAAAGACATGAAGGATAAAGAACAGTCTATGTTTATTATAAAGTTAAATCAAGCGATTCAAAAATCTTAAATTGACCCCACTGAGGACCTAAAAATGTAGTTAACAACACTTACTGATAGGTTAAGGTTAAAAAAAAAAAAATTCCTCTTGCATTTGATGCCCTTTTTCTAACCTACTCTAACCTGACCTTAACTTTCCCTGGAGAAAGAAGGAATTTTTCTCCTGCAGTCATCCTCTGTCTTTGGCCTGACGAAAGAGGGACACCACTCTGTTTGTGTGTGTCTCCTATTAGACTGACAGCATTCTGAAATGTTGATCATGGGGACAAGAAACAGAGTGGAGTGAGAGGAGTCCATATTAATTAAAATAGTATTGAAAAAGTGAAGTGAATGTCACATCTTACTGTCTCTTACACTTGATCACCTTATTTTTGCCTATTCTAAGGCATAGGCTACATGGAGCTGGATTTTTCATATTCCTGTTTTTTCAGATATTCACATAAAAGTCTTAAGAGATATCCGGGTACCATGTCTCCTAGGATCCAGTGAATTGGATATTTTTCAATGTCTTTCAGAAATATCCAGCTTTGCGGCCGAAATGTACAGCTTCATGTGGCTGCAAGCCCCAACCGCACAAAAAAAAATGTCTAGCTTCAGAAATATCCAGCTCCATGTAGCCGGCACCTGTGTCTAACCTGACCTTCACTTTCCCTGGGGAAAGGAGAACTGCTTCTGCTCCTCCAGTCACCCTCCGTCTTTGGATTGCTGAAGGAGGGACTTCACTCTGTTTGTGTGTGTCACTTATTAGACTGACAGCACGCTGAATTGTAGACATGATGGATAAAGAGGAGGCTATGTTTATTATAATGGTAAATCAAAGATTCAACATCTCAAATTTAACACACTGAATGATGAGTTATTAATTACACTTACTGAAGGTTACAATGTAATTTTTTGCTATATAAAGTATCTTGCACTTGAACAGTGTTGTATTGGTGATTTCATGTATATGGGACACGCTTATTAAATGTTCTCACTCACACTCTTGCTCCAAAGCATATGGTTGGTGTGACTGTGTACCCACATGACAACGAATAAAACACTGCACTTGATGCCCCTTTTCTAACCTACTCTAACCTGACCTTAACTTTCCCTGGGGAAAAGAAAACGGCTTGCCCTCCAGTCATCCTCCGTCTCTGGCTTGACGAGGGAGGGACATCATTCTCTTTGTCTAAGTCACCTAGTAGACTGACAGCATGCTGAAATGTCGATCAGGGTACAAGCCACCGAGAGAGGGAGTGGAGGGAAAAGAGTCTGTGTTTGTTATAATAGTAAATAACCAATTCAATCATATTCATATTACTTACCATTTGATATTCTAACCTTTACTTTCCCGGGGGAAAACGAAACAGGGACTGTCTGTGGGTCTCTGGATACTTCCTTCTCTGCATCCTGTGATAAATACATATTATCCTTGAATATGATTAAATGAATAACTACATAAACAGTGTTAAAACATCTATGAAATGTCTGTTCCATTTCAAACCAAACAACAGAACCTCAGATTTGTCCTGTGAAGTTTAAAAGAAGGGGAAAAAAACAATGTGTGTATTTGGCTATCTTAATGTGTTAAGCTAACATTAGTTACTAGTTTTCTTAAGTAAAATTAAGCGTTATCTTGTAAAACAGCGTTATTAGACCTTTCTTGTCTACTTGCTGCCAAGCAATGCTTAATGTGAAGATATCTAGGTTTGCGTTTACATAGTAAAGTAGAAAAAAGGGATTAATAACGCTTATTAAACCCTTTCTTTTCTACTTGCTGCCAAGCAATGCTTAACGTGAAGAAATCTAGGTTTGCGTTTATAAAGTAAAGTAGAAAATAAAGGGATTAATAACGCTATGTTTTACATGCAAACACATATTTTTATTTAAGAAAACGAGTTACTATCGTTAGATTGTTAACACATTAAGCTAGCCAAACCATAGAGTTATAATAAATAGAGCCAAACACACTAACGTTAGCTTGTTAGCCAAACACAAACATAGCCTTCTCGGTAAATAACGTCAGCTACGAACCTTGAAATGTAATGAAAAAAGTCCTCGCCGTGCTTGTGGTTGTTCAATGCCACTGGGGAGACATCGTTTTCTTCTTTCTGTGTCTTTTATTTCTTTCGTTGGTGTAACGTTTGTAGACTCCATGCTACTTATTGTACGAGTACTCCGCAGAAAGGACGAAGGCGCTGAACGCGAAGGAGAACAGAACATGTTTCCGCGGGGAAGAGATTTTCAGGAACACCGCACTGTGATTGGTCGAAAAAAACTCCGGAGAATCTCCCTTCCGGTGTAGCGCACTCACGCCTTTTGCCTTCTATTGTCACCAGGCTTTTCTCTTCGGAGATGAGTGAGCCTGGCTACGCGAGGCTACACATGACAGGCCATCACACATCACAGTAGTGTGCCCATACAATAGGCTATTTAACTAGGTGTACATCCTAGTACTGTAGCAGGCTAGTCAAAACAAACAAAAAACATCACATTCTGTTGAAACACAATAGCAGCCACCACCACCAACAAATCAAATAAATTATAATAATGTTGCATTAATGTTGCCATCGCCATGCACAGCGGGAGGGAAAAGGGGAAACAAGGCTATGCACCAAGTTCAACAACAAATACAATTCTGTTGTTAAGCATTATTAATAGGCCTAGACAGTGTCTTAAAGTCCACATCCCACGAGGAAAGGGGAGGAGAAATATAGTCTATACTTCACCGCAAGGTGCGGCAATATCCACCAGGTCAATGGACAGTTCCTCTCAGAGCTCAGCAGCCTCAGCCAACTTTAACGGGACAGTCCAACCCTGACAGACCAACAAAAGCGAAAATTAGGCTAATGTATATAGCTAGTGTTAATAATAAACTCAAATATAAGTGACCTAGGTGTACAGTACGTTTCATTTATTTATTTCACTCACCATTAGAAGAGCTGAAGACGGCGATTGCGAGCTCCGTGGAACTTCCTCAGAACAGCGTCCTTCCATTCAGCTATGCATTTCACGGTTAAGTCCTTTTCAAAAGCCAGTTGTACAAGCCTGGCCTTCCTCTCGTGCAGCATGGTGCGTCTATGGTCGCTAAAGAAACTCTTCAGAGTTGAGAAGGAATTCTCACAAGTTGCTGTTGACGCACCAAACACCAAGGCCAGTCGGAGTGCCAGTAATACAGTGGGCATTGATTTAAGCGACTTGTATTTTAACAGTACTTTCTGAACAGTCCAGTTCTCTTCTGGTGCCATTTCTGACAGGAGGAATTCACGTGCAGAATGTTGGAGTCCTAATCACAGGAAAATGTAATTTAAAAAAATTTAAAATGTTTTTGTAAGGTTTTATAGCCATAAATCATAAATCGTGTTCTAATTTGCATTTTGGGGATATGTTCTAGACCTTCTAAGGATCACGAAAAAAATATTACAGGCATTTTACTTGTGTTTTAGTGAGGAATAACTTCAGTTAAAAAGTGAGATGTTCATCCAGAAGCTGGAATTTCAACTTCTCTGGGAAGTGTGAATGTCATTCTCTGTGGGGGGTATTTATATGCAAATATCGTGGCCAATGGCATTGTAATACTAAACAATAGGATTTAATGGCGATGTTAATGTGAAAAAGAACAGGAAAACTAATTATAACATAAAAAAAAATGATTTAAAAAACGTTGCCAAAAAGCAAGGGGGCTTCAATAATGACCTTATAAAGAAAAAAGACAACTCCCTGTCATTGTAGCAATTATTATGCATAGAAATGCAGTGGAACAATAAAGCTAAAGATATGTTTAGAAATGTTGACAGGAATATAATCATTGTAGCCTTTTTCAAACCAAGTTGTGAACTTTGTGCTGTGCACACTGACTAGTTCTACTCAAAGGTTGCGATGGAAAGCATTGATCAGCATGTTTCTAGCTAGCACTTGCATTACGTGGCTTGGCAATCAATCTGACATGCTGTGGCGATTTTGGTGGAGTAGATTCTAGCGCCATTTATCTCCACAAAGTTAAAATAATGTTTCCAAGTTGCAAAGCTGCTGTTGTCTCGTGATCTCGTCAGCATTTGGAGACACGAAAACTCTCCGTCTCTCTTCTCTTCACTGTTATGTGACAATGTGTGTGCGCTCACTGCGCTGGCTTCAGTGTGTGTGTATTTTTTAAGACCCGCCCAAGGCCGTCTCTGATTGGCTTAGCCTGAAGGTTTAAGCTAGGTCAACCAATCATTGCTCCTCTACAGCGCATCATGTTAGTGTGCTAGACCAGGCATCATACACTGGGTGAAAAGAGAGATTATCTGACATATACTGGTAGAGTATATGACAGTTTATTTACAGATATACTGGGCATATACCGACATTATTGGGTATATACTTTTTTAGGGATATTCTGGCATATTCCTCTGTATTCAGTGATAATTGGTGATATACTGCCCCCAGCTAGACAAAGGCACACAAAGGCACACCCTGCTGTGCCTTTGTCTAGCTGGGGGCAGAATATCAGGGGAATATGCCTGAAAATCTCTTGAACTGAAAACTTCCAATAATGTGGGTATATCCCAGTATACTGGTACAAAATGGTACAAAATGGGTCATATACTCTACCAGTATATGTCAGATAATCTCTCTTTTCACCCAGTGATAGAGTGCCAGGCATGCCTTTCACTTGACTGTGAGATTTACCACACACACAGGCAGGGGAAGTTTATGACAGGGCAGGCAGGGAGGGGAGGGGAGGCTCCGCTGCCGTTCTCATTCTGCTCTCCGCTGCGGTCGGAGATTGGACCACTGAAAGTAACTATTCACTTTACACTGTGGTAACTAGAACGGCGTTATTGAAATGGGAAAGGTAACGAGTTACGTTATTAGTTACCGAGAAAAGTAGTTTCATTACGTAACGTAACGTAACGTAACGTAACGGCGTTCTTCCCAACACTGGATGCTGGTACACATCAAATGCTCTTTAGAGAGAGCATGTTTATTTAAGCCTTTGTTAGACTCTGTTGCATGCTTCCAATTGCGATATCCCTTCTGTGTGAAAGTTGTATCAACATTGCCACTACATGCTGCACGAAATTTCCTGCACGGGAAACAGAACACTGCATCTGTCTGCACATTGTATTCCAGCCAGTCTCTCCCATTAAACCATGAACTCGCAAACGAGCGTTTCTTCCCACTATAAATGGTGGTCGGATATTTGTCCCGTTTCACCTGATTCGGTGCCTCAGACCCAAGATCCTCAGGTGGAGAAGTGTGTGGAGGAGGAGGGGGTTCTGGTCCAAACTCTGCTGAGCTGTTGCTGGCTGTGGGAGTTGCTGCAGGAGCTGGCGGTGCGTTTGAACTCCCCGCAACCGGCATGTCACTACTAGTGCTAGGCCTATTGTTTTCCTCATCATCTGTCGCCTCATATTCAAACGGTGGGTCTGGGTCAGCTGTAGACTTTTGTGGCTTTTTGAGCCAGTTTCTTATGTCCATGATTCTAAGTGTTGAATTCCCCTCGACAACAAACAACACATGTAATGACGCATGCGTCGCTCGCAGTCAGGTGCAACAGCAAAACAAATCCGACTCGGTGCGGTGCGCACCGTGCAGTGGCGGTTCTATGAATCGTGCAAGCCAGGGGCGGTTCTATGAATCTTTTATTATTGTATTTTCAATATTTTCTATTAATTAATTTGAAGATGTATATATTTTATAATAATCACAAAGAACATAAAAATAACCTATATTTAAAACCTGTAAAACATATTAAGATAATGGTGTTCTGGGGTACTACTGCCCAATCTGAACTGGGGGGGCCCAAAGGGCAATCTGGGGGGGCGCTGGACCCACAACGACCCATATTATATTATGCCTATTAGCCTACTGGTATATAGAAGGATATAGGCCTACATATAGTGACTCCAGTGGCACTTTCCTTTTATCTGACTGAGCAACTCCTCACAGGCCTGCACTAAATGCGCGATAGAGGGTAAACTGTAGCTAATCGAAACCACGGTTTTTGGGGGGATTGCATTCTTTCTTGATTCACAAAAGATTTGCATTTTCCGACAATATGCTACAGTATTCGTTTTAATTGCAATAAAACGTGCCTGTGTGAATGTCACCGTAAAATAATGAAAAAATCCTGCCTACAGGATTACGTTTTGTTCTTCTGGTTTAAGTTCATCATGGCTCAATTGTCAATTATGAAGCGATTAAAACTGTATTGTGTCCCTATTACATCTAAAGATGTAAACGTTGGCTGATCTACCAGTGCGCCATGCAGTGCGCTCCCAAAATGGACATTTCCCGACATTGATTTGCTATATAAAACCATATTTGATAAATATAACTATCATCTACAATTACTTATTGTAGAGAACGTTATAGGCTATAGGGTATTTTAGCCTAGTGCGCACTGCCACCCTGGCAGTGCCGATACGAAATTAATATGGCATTCATATTATTCAAGTTATTATACAGCCTACCAAAAGCTGTATGGTTTAAAGTAGGCCTAATTAATATAGGTATAGGATATAATGCAGCACTCGTGTGTAAAGCCCTGTGTTGGTTCTTCTGTTCGCTTTACAATCACTTTTGTAGAATGCAACACAAACTCGAAGCACTGCGCTGTCAGCGCCAGGTCCAGAGCTGTCAATGCAATAATCAGTTTCCTATCACGTTCACTGAATCGAGCCTCTATCTCTCCCAGAACGGAATCAATGGCACTGTAGTAGAGTCGTTTCATCTCTGTCTCTGTGTTGTTGTCGTTTTGTCCCACACTTTGCTCAACAACATAGGCTTCAAGGTTCCTGTTCATGGTGCGCCTCCTTTTCTCTGGTGGTGGTGTGTTGCTGCTGTTGTTAGTGGCTGTGCTGTCGCTGTTATTGGCTGTATTGCTGTTGTTGTTAGTGGCTGCTTTCCATAACTCGGAAAAGGCTGTGTCACATCTCACTTTACGAACACTAGCTGTTGCACTGCGCACAACTTTTACTCCACTAAGGAGGTCCATTCCCTCAGCTTGCAGCTGTTGGTTTGGTGCATCCAGCAGCAACAATATCTTCTGCACTCGTGTGTAAAGCCCTGTGTTGGTTCTTCTGTTCGCTTTACAATCACTTTTGTAGAATGCAACACAAACTCGAAGCACTGCGCTGTCAGCGCCGAGTCGCCGACTGCGCCCAAAGAATGTGTTTCTTGTGGGGAGATTTACAGAAGCGGAATATACCAAGTTAATCAGGGGGAACTTGATAAATATAGGGGAGTAAACATGTATGAAAAATAACAAAAGAAAACATTTTTTAATACAAAATTCAACAAATTAAAGTTGCATGGACCCCCCTCCAGCCAAAATAAAAAAAGTCATGGTCCCCCCTGACGAACCCCCCCCCCCCCCCCGCTATGGACTATACCAACCTTAAGTATTAGACCAACACTCCCTTAGTGTTTTTTTTTATGTTGGAGTACCATGAGGTGCAAGCGTATTCAAAGTGGGACTGAATGAGGGCCCCAACAAGAGTCTTGAGGGGGGGGTCTATTTGTTTTCATTTGTACACTCAGTGTTTGGGGGTATTTGAAAGAGGACCACTTTATTACTTTCACACGTTCACAATTGGTATGACAATATGTCCTGCAATTTCAGAGGCAGGCGATCCAAGCGTCTCCGGGGTGATGGATCCCACACAGTCCCACACGGATGAAGGGACCCAGCAGCTCAGGAGGAGGTGTGAAGTTCTGGAGACTTACTTTGCTGGCTCAGCGCTCCAAGAGTCCCTCTCCTCAAGTGTAGTCAGGGACCCACAAGCCCAAAAGCTCAAGGAATAGGGTTTAACCTGTGATGTATTGCCGTACTTTTTATTTCAGTTTTATCTATTAGTTTGGTCATTAAGGTCAACAGAATGAGAGGCCTGCTCTGCCGGAAACATTGCAAAAAAAAGGTATGGCCATTTGTATATTCACTGTCCCATCGACTTCACTATACAGGAAAAGAAAAATATTAAAAAAAAAAGATTTTCATGCAAAACAAATGCTTGTAATGGATTCAGAATCATGAAGAACCCCTAGTTTGACCCCTCACATGCTACTTAAAGCAGATTACTTTTTTTTTTATATGTTTCTTTTCCTGTGTAGTGGAGTCAATGGGACAGTAAATATACAACTTTTTTTCCCCCGAATTTTTAAATGGTACTGCTACTGCATGTACATGTATGAAAGTAAATGTTAAAAGGATGACACAGAAAGCCAGGGGCTTCCATTGTTCTATGAATTAAGGGTAGGCCATGACATTTAATGAAATGTTAAACTAGGCCCTGATCCTAAAACGGTTGAACCATTGGTCTAATTGACTTTTTTGGAATGTTTGTGGTAGTTGTCTCCGCCAGGCCGAAAGGCATGGCCAAAACTGTTTTCGCCCTTGTCTGTCCTCACCCTTCTGTTTGTGGACAGCTAATCTCTGCCACCGTTGGAACCATGGCAGTGAACTGCCGCACACTCCCTGGGTGCCAGAGCAGAACCTCTGCCCAGATTATTTTTTTTAGTTTCATGGGAGGCAGATTGGTGCAAAACACCTTTTGGACAGTACTCCTCCAGATATAGTGCAAGAATCACGCAAATCCGTATCTCTAGTCATTAAAACTAAAATGGGTGTTTTGGATTTTTCTGATTGGCTTCCAAAGTTTGCAAGAGTGGTCCCCTTTGAACAAAATGCCTCAAATCATGACAGGCTACAGATGACAAGGCACCCTTTTCACATGTGGCTATTTTAGCATCACCAGGGGGCCACAATAACCTACCTGACCTAGCGGAGACCTGTGCTCGGAAGAGCACTGCTTCTAGTTTAGTGTATTACTTGGAGGTGGTAGAGGTCAACAATATGCATACAATGTTACAATTTAAGTGTCTTCTAAATGTCTACTAGGGCATTCACCAAATATTCGAATATTCGAATATCAAAGTCACTATTCAACGTTGTTCACCGAAGTCGAATATTCGAATAAGCTTGGCTAGACAGGAAGAATGACAGGAAGAATGAGTTGTCAGTGCCCCTGGTGGATGAATTTGTTAATGCTTTATACCAGGGCTTCTCAAACCTTTTTAGGCCGTGACCCCCAAAATAAACATATTTGAACTGGGGACCCCCACACTGACAAGCACTTGGAATTGTAGCTATTACATTTAATGTGACTCGGTTCCACAGATAAATATTGTGAAAATAGCAGATGCTCACAACGCCTCTCAGCTGCCTCTTGCTTATTTGACAGTTTGGCCAGTCCTGTCGAATATTCGACTATTCGAATACTTTGAGGTCGAATAATTTGAATACTAAAAATCACTATTCGTGAATGCCCTAATGTCTACTGTGGTTTATATTGCATTTTTGTACAGTAAAAAAAAAACATCAGCCAAGAAGATGAAGCCCATTGAGCTGTCATCCTCTGAGGACGAGGACTACTCGGCCTCCGACACGAGCTACACCACCTCGACCCTTAGGCTATAAGAAAAGGTCAAAGAAGGCAAAGCAGGCCAAGAAAGCTAAGAAGGCGAAAGACAATAAGGCGAAGAAGGCCACAACGCGCACCAGAGGTAATTCATTGTAGAGCTTTAAAAAATAACATTCCGTTTTTATGGCCAATAGTAAAATAATAAATAGCCTGTAGAGAGCACAAGCCCTAAATGTTCCAGGGTCTGTTTGTTGTCTGTATTCTCCTAACAGAAATAAAATCTATTTTGAGTTAATTGATCAGCCCTAAAAGCTGTCACTGGCATTGTATGGCTGCTGATGATACTTTAAAGCAATTTAGAGTTTGTCAAGGTGGCTAATATCAAGTTTTTGCTGAAGGCATTCCAGAAGAAAAGGTCAATGGCTGCAGCACTGGAGATGGTCGGTGTTGACCGGAACACGGTTGTTGGTACGGCACCGATAGTTGAATTGGCTATTGGTGATCCTGAAGCCTTCCAGCAGCTTCTGAGTCTCCGTCCCGTCAAGGCCAAACTGTCAGATTTTGCAACCCAATGCCAAGATGCAATTGACGAGAGTGACACAATTTCAGAGGCAGTCAAAACATTTAAGAAGGAGGGACAGCTTCTGCCCCTTTGGAGTAAAAATTATTATTGATTATTATCGTCTCGTCAATTGCCTCTTGGCATTGGGTTGCAAAAGAATTTGAACCTTAAAGGTTCAAGTTCACCCCCAAAAAGCTTTTTTTTTTCTATTGATTACTCACGCCATGGAGACTTGAGTTCAATAATATTTTTGGGGTTTTGTTGCATTCCAAAGACAAACGTGTGATTACAAAAAATAAAAATATTCCATTGATTCTGGACGTAATCAATGGGGTTAATTTACTATAATACAATTTTTGTCTTAAGAATGCGACAAATACAAAAATATTGAACACAAGTCTCCAAGGCGTGAGAAAAAAAAGTTGAGCACTCAGTGCCGCGCTGTGAGCTTGCTACTTTTGAAAAATTTGTGAAAAGGCTTTGAATATTTAAAATCGTAAGGTTTTTATGTTATGTTAGTGGTGCTCAAACTTTTTCATGTGAAGGACCCTCAAAATGATATTTGGCCACGGATCCCCATCTCAAAATATTTAGTTCCAGGGACCCCCCACAAGCAAAATTACAAATGTTCGCCAAAAAAAAAAAAAAAAAAAAAAAAAACTTTTCAAAATTAGCAGATCTACAAGCTTGCCTGTAAGCTTGTAGATCTGCTATTTTTCAATAGCTAAAGTGTAAAATAAGTAAGGCCCCTCCACCTCTTGGGCCCTAGTAACTCAGTCCCACTTCCCACGCCTTGTGACGCCCTTCATGCCTTAACATAGGCGGGGGGTCCCCAGTTATAATTTCATTAGGCTATTTAAAACACTCGCATGACTAACAGGTCATTTTGACCTGTTTTTGAGATTTAGAAATGGAATTAGATCGCTCAGGAAACACTCAAAACATTTCATTTCATATTTACAAAACGTCTCAAATGGTAGAAAAAAAACAAGACTTTGCTTGTATGATAAGGAAAAAACATGAAAGGGAAAGTTTCTCAGAGTTTCCCGAGCAAACCCAAATCACCTCAAAATCTCAAAATCAGGTTCATTCATGCGAGTGTTAAGCATAGTACGGCGACGGCAGATGACAACAGCAACCGGAAATTGTCAGCGCTCGATAGATCAACCTGCCGCCGTAGCAGACCGTCTGTACTACGCCAGAAGGTCCGTTTCCACGTGGCGCCTACAACGCCTGCTGTATAGACGCGTCGCCATGGGAACCAAAGCGTTCAGTGAAAGAGGTGGGATCTCGTCGCCGACGACTCTTTGCTTAACAATTTGGACCGCAACGGCGATTGCGTTATAGCAGCCGTATCCCCGCCTCACGTTGCCGTAGTAGAAACGAGTTCCTTCTACTGCTGAAAAGGTTGAGAACCACAGGTGTAGGTCAATGTCCTATTGCTGTAGTGGGCCCTGGGTTAATAACGGTAACATTCTAATGCCACTGAATCAACTCACTGTAAAACATGAGGGGTCTGTTATTTGATGCCATTTAGTCGAGAGGACCTCAAAGGGTAGTGTGTATGTAGACCTATAGGCCTATAGATACACACAGAGATATAGATAGTGTATGTGGGCTGGGCAAGCATTGATAGATTGAAGACTTTATTCGAAGTTTGCATAGGAAAATGTACAGTTTCATGACAAATCGTTTCATACCTCATCAAGCAGCCAAACAAAGGTTATCACTACAAACGGTAGGTGGCACTGTATCCTGAAAAATAACAAAATAAACGGAAGTGACTTCATCTGGAGGGAAAACTGAAACCTGCGTAAAACTGTAACACCAGTTTGGTGCAGGTCTGCAGGAGTCAGTTCAGACAGCTGTCCAGACCGATCTCCAGGAAGAAAACCTTACGATTGATTAAGTTCCTTCAGCAAAAAGGACTACTAAAGGCCAAAACCAAATGTCGAATCTGTAAAAAAAAAAGATGACATTATAACCACGTAGAGGAATCGACCATTACAACTGGTTGTTTAGTATTTATTTGACTAGTTTTCCATTTTTTAATTGTTTCATTAAGCATGCTTTTTAACAGCACCATTGAACAATCTAGGCCTACATGCAGTGGATCTTAATGTTTTTCATATAAATAACAAATATTTTGTCTGCATTAGAGACACAGACCACCAGTTGTGATTTAACCTCTCAGACCGAAAACCTAAACTATTTTATTATTGTTGGATAAGATTTTGTCCACAATGCCATGCTTTATTAACATGCTGTTAAGATAGAAGATATAAACAAATAATTTCTCAAATTTCTCGAACGTCTTGTAAATTAAGTAATGCAGGTTATTAACTCATATGCTGCCATTTAACAATACCTTCGTACTCTTTAACTGCCATTCGTCTCCATAGACTTCCATGTAATTCATAGTGCACAGATCATGCACACCCATGCCTAGATAATGCACCACGTGTGTCCACATTGCTCACAGCTTTCAAACAAAAAAATCCGAATGGAAATCCGTTCAGGCATTCATGAGATAGCAGCCATTATGTTTTACACTGTTGTGAGCTTGGAGGTCTGCTACCTGAGTTGTATGGGGGTTGTATGGGGGTTAAACAAGCAATTTCGCGATCGCTATCATGCCTACTAACGTTTTTGGGGTCCAAAAAAAAAATTTGAAAAAAAAAAAAAAAAAAGAAAAAATATATATATATTTTTTTTTTTTTTTTTATTTACGGGATTCACGGGCGTGGCAGGGTGGTACAACGGGATTTTTAAGGGATTCACGTTTTTGGCAGTTAATGAGTTAACATCTGTTAAACTTGTAGTGTAAAATTAAACTCTTACGAGTCCATTTGGTTTCAAATCATAGACCCGTTGTCCTGATTACATGCAGTAAATAGCCTAGACTGTCAATAATTTTTTGTAAAACAAGATAGCAGCCTTCAAAAATAGCGGTCGGGAGAGTGTTTTTTGCAGGTCTTTCAGTCCGATTGTATCAAACAAGCAACTGGGTTAAGCGCCGTTGGACCGACCAGTTTAACAATCCCCAGCGACGTCAGGTTAGCATTTCACCAGGTTGGCATTCACCGGGGAAATCTCGCTTTTGCGATCGCCCATCATTTGGACCGGAGGGTTAGCGACTCACTCCACGGAGGTTAAGATTAGGGTGAGGGTTAGAGTCAGGTGTCGAAAAGATGACATGTAGTAACAGCGACACGCTCCCCATTCACCGGCGTCGGCAGGTTAGCATTTCATCAGGTTAGCATTGACCAGCGTTACTTTTTACAGAGGTATCTCCGTCACCCTGAATTTTGTCACCTCCACGCAGCCAATTACAAGCTTCCGCTGCCTTAACCCAGCAACACACTGTCAGGCACCAGAGCCTATGTGGTATGTGCCTAGACTACTAGCCCAATGTGACATCAGCTGTGGTGATGTTGGTCTCTGCGTACTTTCTATGACGCCAGTCTCGTGTGACGTCAGTCTCGTACTACGTACATAGGGACACACAAAGCCAGACTTAGGAGCGACTAGCACAGCTCAAAGATTTGTCCGTGACCCAAACATGGTTCCTGACCCACTGTTTGGGAATTAGTGTCATAGACGCCTGATGTCATCGACAGCTGACGTCACAGATGGCTGACGTCATAGACTGGCAACAGTTCCTGGCAGAGATGTTCGCTCCACTGAGAATGGAAACCTTCCTAGTGTTTATTTTCTTAGTCATGGCTGCCAGTTCCCACCTGATGTTGTGAGGGAGTTCCTTCTGCTCCACACCGTACTGAATAACTGCTAGCTTGCTTAGAGTCTTCAGTGTAGGACTGAAGTCTAAGATGTACAGGTCATGGGGTGCGGGGTATCCTCCAAAGAGGATGATACGATCTCCCACCACGCAACAGCACATATGACTCCTACGAGAAGTGCTGTTTCTCTTGAGTTTAACCTCCTTCCAGGAGAAGGTCTCTGGATTGAATTTCCACAGATCATTGAAGGTCTCGTTCAAGTTGACGCCACCAAATATGTACAGCTCTCCATTGTAGGCAAAGGCTGAATGACCACAGCGTCCTTCTGGGAGGAGCTGTGCAGGCGTGCTCAGCCAGCAGTTGGTCTCTGTGTCGAACACTCTGATGCTGCTGATGTAGTGGTGGTCCCTCTGGCCCCCATAGCCACCACATACAAACATTTTCGTTCCGATGAAGGTGGCAGAGTGACTTGATGAAACAGGTGGTGGAGTGCCTCTGGTGTTAACTAAAGACCACACCATTGTGGTGGTGTCCAACTTGTGCATGACATTAGAGTGTTCAGTCAGCTGGGTGTATCCTCCATAGATATACATGACCTTCCCCGAGACACATGCTGAGTGGTAGCTCCTACCCCCTGGAACAGTCCCAGAAACCCTGGTTTTCAACCATCTGTGGGCGTCGACATTAAGTGCATAGAGCAGGTTGCAGTGGGGAGACCCTCCCCAGATGTAGATGCAATCTGCTATGAGCACAGCTGTGTGGCCACTGCGCCTGGAGGGTACCTCAAAAGGAGGTTCTCCTCTTCCGTTTGTCACTGGGGGCAACTTCATCCAGAGTAAAGACACTGTGTTGAAGATGCAGACTTCAATCTGAACACTGTCATAACTTCCTCCTCCAAAGCAGTAGACCTTGTGTCCAACTGAAACGGCACCATAATCTTCCTTTGGTTCTCCTCTCAGATGCACTGTCCACAGAAACATTTCACACACCAAAAGACACAGACAGTGTCTCCAAATGCCCTGGGTTAATATATCCCCTTAATCCAACAGCTGCTATAGGCCTATGATGTTTTGTGTATTTGACCACTTATTTTAAAGGGGAAATTACTGTTTTGATGGCAGTGTGATGTCATTGCATTATGATGTCATTATGACGAAAAAACTGTGATGTCAGCGGACGAGCCCACCAGTTTTCATGAACTGCTGATTTAACCAATATTCCAATATATTGAAGCAATAAGCCACAAGAGGCATGTGGTTATGGTATTTTATAACGGCTGAGAGGCATGGTGAGACACGAGGCGCAACGTTTACAATATGGCAACATGAAAAATCATAGACATGTAACAAAAACGATCTATTATCTATATATTATCTAATATCTATTTCACTAACAATTCACTACAAGGTGTGCAAGTAGTTCCCAGCTTTTTTGCCAACAACACAGGTGCAGATAATTGGTGCACTGTGGAACACTGTGGAAAGAAATAAGACACTTACCTGGGTTTGATATAAACTGAGTCAAGGTGTGGGTTGTTGTCTCATATACCACAGCAATTAAAGGAAAACCAGCCAATCAGAATCAAGGAATGGAACTAGCAGTTTTAGAAAGTCATATACTGATGACATCGGGGTTCTCCATATAAGGGCATGAAAGGGACATGGAGTGACAGATGTAGAGATCTCCATAAATGAGCAAAAAGGGACACAGACAGACAGGTACAATGGGTACTATCAAAGTTCCCACCTGGCAGAGACAAGATACATTTTGCAAGACTGAGCAGGACATCCAGAATTAGTGGACTGAGTAGTGGCTTGGCGTGTAGTCATCTCTCAGCATTTGTTTGTTTATTACTTGCACCAGCAGGGCGCGCAAGTAGGCTGATGAGTGGTGTCTGTATGTATTGTATGTGGGTGGGTGGGTATGTCGCTGACAGTACAAAGGCAGGGCCTTTAGCCAATGAGGGAGCAGCGTTCTCTGTGACGTCACCACCAACCAACAAGTGTGACCTGATACAAGGCGAGGTGGCACCTCGACAGTGTGCAGTCTAGTTTGTTAGTTTGTGTGTTTGTTTGTAAGCTACTAACCTGTGGATTTGAAGCGATATAAGATTCAAGCAGGGACGTGCTGGCCATTGGGACGGCCGGTCCAAAAAAATTAAAAATAAAATGTCGGCCTTCGTTCCATTTTGGGGGCTGATGGGCGGCCAACAAAGTAAATCGTCACTGTCGGGCAGAAACCTCGTATCTCCAAGTTTCAAATTTGTACATTTTTTTCGCAAAGCAAAGCCCTGCTTCATCATACAAGGCCATCGCACAAAAGTAGTGAAAACAGCAGATCTACAAGCACACAACGACTTGCACGTTATGTGCTTGTAGATCGGCTGTTTTCACTAGTTTAAATCATTTTTTTAAATGATAAATACAAAACAAACGGTTTCCACCCGACGACAACAAAATATAACTCATGTAATTGGCCCACTGGCTTGTCACTTGTCATGATCTGAAATGGCAAATCTCTGAGTAGCAGCAGCGCTATAGAGAGATCTCTCTCTCTATAGCGCGCAATGAGGGCCTCTCCTACTCTTTTTCCCGGGCTGATTCAGGGGCCTAGCATGTCCCTGGATTCAAGAGTTGATATTATATACTCTTAACCCATTAAATGGGTTAAAACATAATACATGTGCATCTCTTCTTAGCGTGAGCATTATTATTATTATTTTATTATTAAGTTATGGGTGTCATTGAAGTTCATAGTTTCCATGACTCTTGCTGAAGTTCACACTTGCAAATTAATTTCCTTGTCCATTTTATGCCCATATATGGAGATCCCTGTCCCGATGTCATCAATATTGAGCGCATATCTGGGAATGCCTATATTTGGTAATGCATGTTCTGACATCACATTGTTGACTATCATGCTCTGAGATCACTGTGACTCAGACTCATCAGAAGGGATGTGATAGACGTCATAGGATTTTCACATAACGTATAACTGAGTAAACATGTTTGGGGTCTCACAGCATATCGCCATGGATCTCCATATATGGGTACTAGGGGTCTCCATATATGGGTAACTGGTCCGATATACATCACTGGCCAGATGCCAAGACATGGCGCGATCTCACTTGTTGCCCTGAGGGGTCTTACTAGTCTTATATTCTACTCCTTATCTTACAGGTAACAATCCAGTACCCATCACAACAACACTAATTTGTCCCATATCTGCAACTGGAATTGTGAAGAGTAAATGCAAAGGCAAATGGTCAACTGCAGCAAACCTTACGCAGTTTTTTTTGTCATAGACAAAAAAATGCAAGAGAATGTGTCAAGCTGGTCAAGACTTTGTTCTCTGGTGCTGTTCACCCGATGAATTGAAAAGCTTCTCCTTCGCTAAAATGGAGTCAGTTCTACAGCGTATGGCTCCATTTATGTTCTCCATTCTGTCCACCATCACAAAGCAGTCTCCCCCTCAAACCTGTGCTGCTGCAACATTTGCATACAACATCAACAGTGTTCTTCAGTACGGTGGTGCAAAAAAGGCCTGCTTTGAAAGGCTCAGCAAGTTTGGGATGTCAACTTACAACGCAGTGAGGAAGCATTGAAGCAACATGTACTGGCAAACATCTGTGGTGAAGCATTTTCAGGTGCTCAAAGTTGAAAACGAGATGCATCTCGACCGCCAGCATATGTTGTCAGAGAAGAATTCCATACAGCAAGATTCTGAGATGATGACGAAGCATAGTTCCATCCAGCAAGACTCTGAGATGAGGGGGACCTGTCCCGTGTTAGGAGAGGCATGTTATCACTTGACCTGTCAGGTAAGATAGTTCTAATTTATTTGATTTTATGTTGAAAGCACACATACCGAATGTCAACATATTTATTATAAGGCACGCGCGCACGCACACGCACGCACACACACACACACGTGCACGCGCGCGCGCACAGAGACAACTTGAAATGTAAAATACGGTAAATAATAAGTAGGCCATCTGGGGATATCTGTCTTTGACTATCATTCCACGGAAATCAACTATTTACGTGTCATTTTTACCCCTTTTTGTTTTTGTGGTTTGTCACGTCATGTGCGTTGTGCACACCATCACGTGATTATTATTAGTTTTTATAATAACTAAACATTTGTTATTTAGAACCACAAGAAGAAAAATACAGCACTTCAGGCATCAAAGGGAAAAGTGTCACAGAGGAAGGAGCAACTGCAAGCAGTGTTTGTCCAGTCAGGGTTGAAGACCTAGATGGGTTCGGTTTGCTGTTGTCATCATCAGAACTAGTGCCAGTAGGCATAGAAGGCATGGAGCCAGTTCCACCACCCAGCTACTCCATCATATTTGACAACCTGGACTTTTTCAAGCACACACACCACCAGTCCAATGCCAAAACTAACAAATCATTCCACTGGACTAACCACATGGCTGTGGAGGACTAGAGCTCCAATCTCAGCAGTGAGAAACCACACCATTCCATCATCGATTATGGCATCTGTAGATCTCTTCCTGGCTCCAGCACTCAGTCCCAAATGAGGAAGGAATTCATTGTCCTTGGAAGCATAATCATTACCACCCATCTCGAAGCCTTCAAGCCGTTCTCTGATGCATCACATTCCTCATCCATATTCTGAGGAAATGTCATTGACTTCCACTCATGTGAGGGCTGTTTTGCTAAAAGAATACTTGTAAGTTATTGTCACTTTGAATGATATATAAGCTTGTCTGTTATTGCAATCAATATTGTCTCCTTATAGCATCCCCATGGTCTCCTCTTTAAATGGCATTTCACCAGACATTAAACTTAAACCCCCCAATTATAAAGAGTCAACTTCACCTGCTGTCCCCCAATTATAAAGAGTCAATTTCACCTGCTGTCCTGCTCATTGCTCCACTGATCTCAAAAGAGTTGAAGTCTAGAAAAAGCGTTCAAATTGTCACTATGTCAGTCGCTGAGCTTGGACCAAGCCGTAAAAGAAAAAAAGGGTTGGTGAGTCGAAAAGAAGGCATAGGCCAATATGCGTTTTACATAATATCAAGCTAAAAGATCCTGGAACATTCACCCCTTTCAGCACATCAAAGATTGAACCTAATGAGAAACTCAAGCAAGTGCTTAACATCCGTGACGTAAGATGGCAGGAGCTCTTTGACTCGCCATACCGGATGAAGGACATATGTGACCAGATTCAATTTTTGCCTAAGAAGTTTCAGAACCACATTGTTTAGTAAGCTGACTGTTTAGTAAGCTGGCTTAAATTGCAATTTATTTTATAACTGAACTGTAGTGTTCTTATGTTGTAATGTTATTCTGTCATACAAGAATAACATTGTTCCAGGCTTTATTTCATTGTTTACATTTTTCACTTCCTATTGCTGACTCTTTGTGTGAACCTGGATGATTGGGCCACATTGTTTTTAATTGCACTTTATTTGACAACATGTTTGTAGAGTTAACTACCTCAGAAGTTCAGAACAATATGCTTTGTAAGTCTTACACCCTGTTCTACAGTATTTACATTCAAACAAGTCATTGTTTTCCCATGGCCGGATCTTATGGATGATAAATGATTGTCAATCACCAGTGTTGCTGGATTTGATCAGAAACAAGGCCAGACACACACAGGGCCCCAAAATGACTAGCAGCAAATCAGCATCAATCAAATTACTTTAAACCTATAGACACCAGCCCTATATACACTTGAAAAGGGCCAATCTACAAGCTTACAACGTGTTGCAAATTGATGTGTTATAGATCTGCTATCAGCTTAAATAAAATACAAATCTTAACATAAAAATTGTATATATTGTTGGGCCCCTGACAAAATATTTTTGGAAAAGGTTTGAGAGTCAATGGTTTAAGAACAATAGGAAGGAAGCCCAAATAACACAACCACCAATAGTTACAAGCGAAGCAACATGTCATGCAGTCTCAGTGTGTCGGGTAGCTCACCTACTGGTTGACAAGTATGTAGCACTGCCTGAAAATCCAAATACCTCCCCTGTCCAAGCAGGGATTTCCTTTACCAGGTTCAATCAAATCCCGAGTAGGGCATGAAACATGGATTGGAGCTTACAGCTCCAAAAGTGTATAGCTTAGCAGTTAACACAATATTAACATCAACATGTTGATGTACTCTGTACTAGGCCTATATACAAGCAGGTCTGTTCACATTGTGGTGTATTACC
The DNA here is from genome assembly GCF_963921795.1 of Nannobrachium achirus. NCBI lineage: Eukaryota > Metazoa > Chordata > Actinopteri > Myctophiformes > Myctophidae > Nannobrachium > Nannobrachium achirus. The sequence continues at coordinate 68,291,911 of NC_137817.1, read as the reverse complement.
TACAGTATGTACATCCTATATGTCAGCTTATTTTCCCAGGGTGACTCTGATTCATTCTCACACACCTCACTTTGTGGAAATCGGCTGGGCGGCACCAGTGATGCCTCCGAATACCTGGCCCATGATCATTACACCCATCCCACCACCATCTATGACCCGCCCACGCATCCAATCCGAATCCATGAACCCCCCCCCCATCCATCCCACCACCAACCATGACCCGATCACACATCCTACCCCCGCCCCCACTCATCCAAATACCAAATGTGACCCCGCAGGTGCCAGATCATTCTATAATCCCTGAGAGTTAATCTTTATCTGCACACAGCAGCAGACTAGTGTCTCCTCACTGCTTCATGATGTGAACCAGGATCAGTACTATCTTGACTTGTAATATTCCACTGATACCAGGCTTTACTTTGTATGTATAGCTTGATTCCTTAAGTGCAGCGTGTGTGTTACGCTGCACGTAACCATGCAGGTAACACACAGGTAGGAAAAGGGCAGACTCACTTCCGTTTTCCGTTCCATCCATGTCATATGACTACTCTTAAATGAAATTACTACAAAACAACGAAACATAAGATAATTCAGATTTGTCGCTGAATAAATAATATAACTACCCGCAAGATGTCTAAACGCGAACAGAAAGAGAAGGGCATTGTGGAGCCGGAGGGGGAAAAAAAAGAAAAAGGACCTGGTCGGGTTCTGAGGTGGTGGTGCTGCTGCGGGAGGTTGAAAAATATAAATCTATACTTTTCTGCAGCGTTGTCAAGGGCACCAAGGGCCCACAGAAAGCCAAATATTGGGAACAGATAACAGCTGCTGTTAATGTGATGTCCGCCGAGGTCCATACAGTAGCAGACGTGAAAAATAAATGGTTCAACAACTTCAACTTGAAATCAGCGGCAAAACAGAATATATCAGTACCAGCGGGAGACTCTGGTCACCAGAGGTGGTCAGGGTCCAGCTCAGTTGGAGATTAAGGAGCTGGACGAGAGAATTAGGGATTATTGGAGAGAAGGCATTGTCCGGTGTGCCAGGCACAGAAAATCTGGATACAGATTTGACCACCGTGACAGTGCCGTTATCTCCTCTCCCCGACCCCATCTCAGAACCGGAAGGTGAACTATGTTTGTTTTGTCATATATTTATAATATGTAATATATAAAAATGTATTATTGTCTCCACCAGCCGAAGGCATGGGGGAGAGTATGTTATATTACAATAATAATATGTTTATATTATACAGTATACAGTATATATATATATATATATATATATTTTTTTTTTTTTCTTTCTTCATTTCTCTATAAAAGACGTGTGTGCATGATGTGACATAACAGAAGAGCAATTTGTGCCGCTGTGTGTGTAAAGTGATTAGCCTATAGGCCTATTTGTGAATCAAAATTCACTTCAACATGTATAGTCGGGGGCCCCAGGGATATTTTGGTTCAGATTCTCGCAAATTCGCCAAATTTGGCACAGATGTTGTCCATAACATACTTAATCATTTTAAGATGGGTGCCAAGATGGGCACCCCATGGTACTGCCATAATTGAGCAATGCAATTGGTGTCCCATTAACTTTACATTACAGGAAAAAACGCAAAAAAGAATCTGCTTTAAGTAGCATATAACTGGTCAAACTACGGGGTTTTCATGATTCTGAATCCATTGCAAGCATCCGTTTTGCACAAAAAACATTCCTTGGGCTAAAAAACTGCCCTAAAAGACTATTAGTGATTAAAAGTGATGAGTCATTACTTTTAACACTTTCGTGGTGGCCGTTTTAGCTCAATGAATGTTTTTTTATGCAAAACGGATGTTTGCAATGGATTCAGAATCATGAAAACACCCTAGTTTGACCAGTTATATGCTACTTAAAGCAGATTCTTTTTTTCCTTTTTTTTTCCTGTTCTGAACCAAACGGTCCTTTTATTGCCCTGGGGCCACCGACTAGTAAGCCTTACGTGTTTTATTAAGTATTCCCTCTGTCTGGAGGTTATAGGGTACTTTTGCTCTTTGCTGTAGGCCTAGATACAGCTGTGCATTATTATGCCCCCCAATAAAGGTCACTAATGCCGGGAACGCAAAATGCGTTTCTACCTTTCAGGCCGGGAACGCAAAATGCTGTTTATCCTTTCAGACCGGGAACGCAAAATGCGTTTCCTGTAGTTTTTACCCTCTTCTGGTCTCGTGGCCAATGAAATGCATCAGGAGGCGATGACGTATGCTTCCCTGACTACCGCAAAGCATTCTGTTTTTTTTTTTTTCTGTTTGGGAGGGGGCTGCACTGGGAGAATCCCAGTGCAGCTTCTCATAGCGGCGAAATGGAAGACGCGTTGAGCGAAGGCAAACCAGGCCCGCTGGAATTGGCATTGTTATTGTTACGTGATATGTTTGAAAACAACGACGATGATGAAGAAGTGTTTCATGGATTTTATGAGGACTGGATTACTTTTCACGGATGCACTTTGAGACGGCTAGTTTCAGAGACCTACTCTTTGCTAGCACTAGCACAGAGTCAACCCCAAACTCCAGAACAACAGATTCGCAGCTATGGAGGTAATAACACTTATAAAATGATTATGATGATATGGTTCATTCATTCACATACACAGGCGCACACACACGCACGCACGCACATATAATAATAATGACAAATGTCGCTCGCCAGATTTACCGTTATATGGAGCTAAAAACAAGAATTGACACAGTCAATATGTAAACTGTTCAAAGTCAGGGACTTTGAACAGTCTATCCATAATGAGTGGGGCGTGAACACAGCAATATTAAGAAAGCGAAGAGAAGTAATGTTGCATAGGTGTGGTGGAACAACAAGAATTGAAATATTCAATATAAAGGCTGGTGGATTGTTGTTTCTTGTCAAAGTGGTGGCCTATGGTGTAAGACCTATGGTGTAAGGTCTCAAATATTTGCTAATTATGTTTCTATGTGCTACATAGGCTGAGAAATGTATTTTTTATTAGACGTTTTATAAGATTTATTACAATTTTTGAGTTTGCAGATTTAAAAAAAAAAATGATAAAGGTCTGGACCATGACAAGTAATTTCCCATGAAAGCCAAAGGTGTAAGCTATCAAACAGTTTTGAAATTTTGTTTCTAGCTGCTACAGAGGCTGAGAAATAAATGTTTTAGTAGACGTTGACACCTCTGTGAAGTTTTCCATAAAATCTCAGGTTTTAGGGGTATTTTTCCAATCGGCCATAGGTTTTTAAGGCTTTTTTCCAGGCGGACTTAGGTCTAAATGGGTTAATTGCAGTGTTGGGCAAGTTACTGAAAAATAGTAACTCGTTACCGTTACTAGTTACTTAATTTAAAAAGTACTAGTTACTTTACTGATTACTCACACCAAAAAAGTAATGCGTTACTGTGAAAAGTAACTTTTTAGTTATTTTTTATTTTTTAGTATAGTAATTTTTAGTAATGACCTTATAGCCTGGTTAAACTTTATAGCTTGTAACCCAAAAGAGAAATTAGACATTTGCCCGTGACCCAAACTAGTGAAAACAGCAGATCTACAAGCTCACAATGCATTGCTTTGCGATGTGTTGTGAGCTTGTAGATCAGCTATTTTCACTATTTCTTAAATATTTGTGTTCTAATTTATGGAATTTCTTTGATTTTATTTATAATGTATTCATAGAATTACTTACAAAATAACGTTGACATTTATTTTTTTAATTTGCAAGTAATGTAGTCTACAAAAAAACAGTAAATAATCATATTTTCCATTTATGAAATACAATGCCTTACAAGCAAAAAACTTGAGGCATTCTGTGGCTTTCTTTCTCTAACAACAAAATCACGGTTTGATGAGCCTTAATGAAATAGACCCGACAACAGATTTGACCGCGAGTCGGGACCAGAGTTATATAATTATAATACTGTAAGTCGACGGGACACATGCATGGATTTACAAGACGTTGTCAATCATCTCATCAATAACGCACAGTTGTGCACTGCACGCAGTCAGGGGCGTCACTAGCAATTCTGGGCCCCTAGGCCAGAAATCTGTATGGGCCCCCCCATGCAAGCGGAGAACCGGCCAACCGGGAACACTTTGTTACTGTTTGAATGACATGTCTCACAATGATACGGTAGCCGTGATCGCCTCAGCAATCATGTTCACCTTATTTGTCAAATTGTAACACCATTTACCATTTTTGTCTACTTTTAGTTTTACTCTTGTAGCCTAAGCAGGATATAAACAAACATGTAGTGTCTGGTGTAACAATTTGACAATGATAGCTCTTGAAACAAAGTCCAGGAATTTTAACTTGATCTAACCATGATCACTACACATAATCATCCATTACATGCACACTCAGATACAGCTACTGTATTATTAATACAGTATAATCCACAACAGTCCCATGAAATAAAAAGTGCAGACCACCATCATCACCAGCAAGTGAATGAGACACCAGAACTCTGACTTGAGCCCAGCCTCCCATGCAAGCCAATATAAAACAGTATAACAAAAAAACACTACCTTGTATTTTCAGTTAGCTTAAATATGTGCAGGTGTTGTGCAGAATATACAATCACTAATCAATAGCAGCAGTGCTCAAGCAAATGCACATGAGGAGTGAAGCATATAGGCTATACATAGGAAGTAGAATAGGAGAAAAAATAAGCAGTATAGAACTATTCAGATTGGGTGAAGTATGAACATGATTAGCCTACATGCAAAAATGAGTCTGCATGCAATCAGAACTTTGGCTAGTTAGCTAAACTATGGAAAACAAGGGTTGGATATAATGATCTGAGAATACATCTACTGTATAACAGGCTAGATCATATAAGGCTATATGAGAATGGCATAACAGGACATTCTTGTGTGTACTGTGTCTGTGTGTATGCACATACATTGTTTTAACAGCAAAGTCAGTCAGTGTGTTTAATCTACAGCAAGATCCTGTGAACATTTTGGGAGTTCACAAAACAATAATAGCCTACTGTGACTGACTGAAACAAAAATATTGTGATGCCTAGATTGTTATTTTTGTATGACATAATCATATGACTACTAGATAGATGATGGGATATTATACAATTATTGTTATTACTAGGGACATCCAGCAGTTTGTCTTGTTTCTCCAGCAGAGTTTCTAGTGTCTCCATCTATCTCTCTGGAAGAGGTTGCACATGAACTCTGCAGCGGCCGCACTGAGGCGCTCAAACACAAACACTCTGACATTAATCCTCACACTACTTGACACTATTACCATACTTTAGATAACTAGTCATTGTTGCAACAAACCAAACCATTTTTCACTTTGATTTGGGAACCTACATACATTCATAACATGATGCGATTGTGATCAACTGATCATGTCACTAGTTTGGGAGTGCTTCCTTCCAGAACTTAGCAAACAGGTGTTTCGTTCGAAACACTTGCGTTTGTGCTTTAAACGTTATCCATGCTTATTGCTTAATGGTGTTGGATAAAGAAGGAAGAAGGAAGAGGGGAGAAGATTTTCTGTTGCATGCTTACCCACAGACATCAGCTGCTTCCTTGAGTGTAAACAGTCAAGCTCTCCTCTCAGTTTACAGTAATGAAACATGCTGCTCTATGTCACATTACGTCTTTTTTTCTCTCTCTCCCTGTCTCTGTTCAATGCGTGTTGTGTGTGGAAGAAGCCGGGGGAGGGTGGAGCGAACAGAACCTGAAAGTTGATCTTATGTTTGCAGTCTTTTTTTTTTTTTTTTTCTCCCTCTCCTTGTCTCTGTTCAATGCATGCTGTTGTGTGCTGAAGAAGCTGCTTTACAGTCAGGACCGGGGGAGGGTGGGGCGAACAGAACGTGAGAGTTGATCTTATATTTGCAGGGCCAATGAAAAGACTTTTCCATTTACTTCAGATGATCATAATTATCCTGTAGAGCACACCTAAGTTTCACAACCATAACATGATGCAAGCGGACACACAAACCGCAAAGCTACTATAGGTCTCAAAACAATGTGAAAGCAGGAGAAACCATTTTAGCTTTGTAAGGGGTGAGTATATAATATAGGGACCCTCAATTATTTAAATTGTATCGCTCATTGGTTTTATTCCAGCAGTAATTTTAAGTTTTTAGACACAAATGATAAACATCATAATAATAATTATTATTATTGGGGGAAAAAGAGTTTTAATCCAGACTTTTCGAGGGCCTCTGGCACCTTGGGCCCCCTTACCTCAGTCTAACTTTCCTACCCCTAGCTACGCCACTGCACGCAGTGGACAGGAAAAGTCAGCTACTGTAAGTGATTTGCATTCTATCATATTCTACCTAGTGCGGGCTATCTGTAGTCATGTTTGCAGTCTGTATGTCTGCACTAGTCTGTTGGTAAAGCACAAATATGCCCAGTGCACGTCTCAGCGCGGCTCTGTCTGGCATTTCGTGTCGTTGTCTCCCCTCCTCTCTGCCTTGTGAGTGACAGAGAGGAAGATTCAGCTCAGCTCTAGATGCATAAAATAACGCAAAAGAACGGAGGAACGCACCGTGTAGTAACGGTAACTGAGTTACAGAATTAAAAAAAAGAACGTGTTAGCGTATTCGTTACTGAAAAAAAGAACGGCGTTACAGTAATTGCTTACTTTGTAACGCGTTAGTCCCAACACTGCTTAATTGTAATTCCAGCTCCCCCGATGCTGCAGTTGGGCCTCTGACACGGACGAGTCACAGCCTGATCCGCCGCCATTTTCACCATCACAGCCTTCCTGCAGCGGTACCTCCACACCCAGACCCAGGTCCCATTCCTCTGCCCAGCCCCAGCCTGCCCGTGTCTTGACGGATGCAGTGTTGGAGACACAAGAGAGGCTGGCTGCAGCAACTGAGAGGCTTGCGGCCTCCAACGAAATTATTGCGCAAAAAGTATCCACAATTGCCGAAGTTCTAAGAGGGGTGGCTGCCAACACAGAGCCGCATTCTGAATGAATTAACACAACTTCAAACCATAGTTTTTTTGGTTTGAAGTTCTCATTTATGTCAATTAATTTGTAGCCTATTAAATGAAAAAATATATATATATAAAAAAAAGAAAAAAACTTTTGTTTTGTGTGAAAATGTTCTTTTAAATGAGAAATAACAATAAGGGATCTCTGATAATGGAAACAAAGTACAAGACTTTTTTTGCTGAATGTAATGAGCATTTCTGTAATTTCTGTCATGACTGGTTCTGGTTCATCAGGACACGTATCTTCTGGTGGCCCTTGTTGTGGAAGTGGGGGAAGAGGTAGGCCTACACACCATGTTCCATAGCAATGTTGTGTAAGACATCACAGGCCATGCTCATCTTACAAACCTAAAAGGATGGAAAGATAAACATTGTAAAAATAGAAAACAAGTATAAATCCAGAATAATTATCAGACTTAAATTAACGCTGTTCATTTTAGTCTATATAACGTTTTTGGCATACTATAACAAATTCTCAGCTATTTAAATGCACCTTCTCCGGTTTGTAAAGCAGTTTGCCTCCTGATACGTCTAGAGTAGACACCACAGCGTCCTTTTAGAATCCCGGTTTAATATAAGCCTACAGGTGCAGTAATTTATAATTAGGCCTACTTTAAAGCTTCACGCTGGTCGCAAACAATGTATATTTTATAGTTGAAGGCCAAATACACAGTATAGGCTATGTAGGCCGGGAACATGACACATTTCGCATGAATTCATGCGTTGTCAACTTGTTGTGTAAACACAGACAAAACGAGCCAATACGAGGTGTAAATGTGATGGTGTTTTGGTAACAAATCCAAAATTAGATCGGAAGCGCCTCTCAGCGTCTCCGTATGAAAGGGGCCTTAAGCCATTCGCTGCGAACTTAAAATATGGATGTGCGCTAAAACTGCCGGGAAATAGCTATATTTTATTAACATGATAGGGTATAATTTCATTGTTTTCAAAGCCATGATGATAAACCACCACAAAAAGACCACTAGAGTGCGCCATCGTAACACTAAAACCTTCAGAAGAAACCATGTTTAAACCATGTTTGAAGGATGAGAAGGTGACGTTGCTCCATCGATTCACAATGGGAGATCCGCGGCGCGCCATCTGTGCTCAATCCTGTTCAATTCGTGTCTAAAACCACCATCGGTCTGGGCAACGGATTGTATACAGACGCCACGCACAAAATTTCCGAATCAAAATCCGACCTAGTGAAGCTGCGTAAGGGATGATGGCTTGCATTGAGCCTAACGGCTAGCAGATGCTATTGTAAACAGGAAGGCCTGGTTTAACGGTGACGCCATAATCGTATCCTTTTTTTTCACGGTTTCGTGTTATAACCAGCTGAAGGTAAGGAAACCGATTTGCTCCGTCGAAATACCCAAATAAATGCTTAAACAATGCTTTTATATTAAAGTCGATTAAAGTCGATCGGCAGGGACGTCCATAATAACAATGTTGATCTGGGAGTTGACCTGCGCTAAGTGAGTTTTTTATGTGCACGTGCGTGCAGTCTATTGCGCCTATGGTGTTTGGTAGACCAGCAATGTGTGGGATACCTTGGGGAACACCAGGGAACCCAACAGGTGGCCCCAACAGCACATTATGGAAGGGCCATATGTCATTCTGAGGGAACATATATGGTCTATTTCGGGATGGGTCAACATAGGGCTGAGGGAACATAAGGTTTATTTTTGGGCTGAGGGAACATAGGCTTGAGGGGACATAGGGTGGGGGGGAACATAAGGTCGAGGGAACATAGCCATGACAACAAAGAACGAGATAGTTGAAAACAAAGCATCTGGTCAGTACGAGTATGGTACCTGAACTTTCACAGGCAGGAAGTTCTTTTCTCTTTCTGGAACACCTTAGACAACCTGCTGAGATGTGTCAGCACATCTGCTCGCAGGTATACAGATGCACATTTAGTCAATCATATCAGGTTTGGTCCCATTTATATTTACCTCCGCTTTCAGGTTATCCAGGCCCAAGCACTCTGTTGCAGCCTGAAGTACAGCTGCTGCAGGAGGTTCCTGAAGGAAGTAAGACACTCTTGAAGATGCGTCTTTGCAGCTCAGTGCGAGGCAGTGTGCAGCACAGGCAACTGGCACCAAACATGGGAAGGTGTTCTGTAGTTGCTTTTGCTTTGCTACTCCATTCACTCTCCCTGTTCAATACAAAATAAGAAGACTGATTTATTTTAAACAGTAAATGTCAACCTTGTTGGTATTTCATACCAGTCATGACTGCTGCTCCATCTGTCTGCTCCATATTTATTTTTATGGAGGACCTCCCTTATGGCGTGGACAATGGTGTAAGCTCTGCCGTCACTTAGTGACACCAGGTCCAAAAACTGTCTGTACAGCAACCCCTCCTTGTCCATGTATCTGATGAACCGAGACATTAAACACAAGATCATTTTATTCAAGACCTAAGTCTTGGATCATTGTATAACATTTATTTTACTTAATTTACCTAATGTGAATATCAAGATATTTTTAACAGACTCATCTGTGGTCTTATCCACTTCCAAACCAATTGCCACAGAATTAGAGATGTCTTTGAGGATCGGTTCTCCCTCAGCAGTGCCCAGTAATTCAAGCATCTCGTCTATAATTCTGTGAGATAGTTGGTTCTCTTCCCAATCCCGAGATAAAATTAACTTAGATTAAATAATAGAAACTTGGTCATGATGTCAAAGAAATGCAAGCATCAACTTTTACCTTAAACCTTTCAAAAATACTGGCAGCCCAGTAGCTCAGCCAGCTCCAGGAGGTCTGCATACTTTGTGTGATGAGCCTGCTTCTTTTTGATGATAGTCAGAGGCCTTAGGGAGATAGAATGGTCATTTCGTGCTAATCAGTCTAAAAGCACAAAATTTTGCACAGATGTAGCCCAGGGCATGCTCTAATGGTTTAGCTAGGCCGAGTCAGCGACCTTCGGGGTTGCCAGAGCGGCCAAATCAAGTTGGGCTCCCGTTGACTTTCTATACACTATACTACAGTTGGAACAATACATCTGCTTTAAGTAGGATGTGAGGGGTCTAACTAGGGGTTTGTCATGATTCTGAAACCCCTAGTTAGACCTCTCCTACTTAAAGCAGATTTTTTTCTGGGTATTTTCCTCCTGTATAGAAAGTCGATGGGAGCCCAACTTGATTTGGCCAGTGTGACAACCCCGAAGGTCGCCGACTCGGACGCCCTAGCTAAATCATTAGAGCATGCCCTGGGATACATCTGTGCAAAGTGTGGTGCTTTTAAACTGATTAGCACGAAAAAACCCTAAAAGCCCCCGACTATGAGGTGGTACAGGCACTTAAAGCCACCGATCATATTTTGTGTGATGAGCCTGTTTCTTTTTGGTGAGGTGGTAGAGGCACTTAGAGCCACCAATCACAGCCTCATGTTCCAGGATCACAACCGGATCAAATGAAACAAGCACTGAAGATCCTGTTCAAAAGGTTAAGGGTCAACTAAAAATATTGTTCCTAACAAAACAATAGACCGTTTGTCAGCCTTCTGATTGGTCCCTGAGACTCCCTGACTGGCCAACCAGAAAAAACATTCACTTTTTGCTATCGGGGGTGGAGTTTGTGCAGTGGAGAATGTTGCTTCAGCCTTTCAAAAACTGTCCGCACTGCGCGACACGGCAATCGCCCGGTACGGCCGCGGTAGGTGATAGCGATCACGCTCATCATAATGAATAAGCTTCAACAAACTAGTTCACATGGACCTTATCAATGGTCTAACTAGTTACGATTGGGTACATATATTTTAAATGGGCAGAATTACGATTATGTGAGGAGAACAGATTATAGTTCTCCTCTTCCTACCCAAGATGCAATGCGCTTTCTATTTCTATACTATTCTCTCTCTGATCCAGAGGATTAAACTAATTAAAACATATATTTTCGGGGGGAAACTACTGTTTTGCTATGTAATTACTGTACCCTTTTCTTCCCTTTTTATTAATATCACGTAGATGTGTTTTTTTTTTGGTACTTTATATAGCTGTAATGAGGCTATGAACAAAAAAAAAATCCCATCCACTTCCACTATAAAAGAATCTGCAATAGTGATTCTGTCCCACTGGGATTAAACAAATTAAAACATATATTTTCGGGGAAATCCCCTGTTTTGCAATGTAACTACTGTACCTTTGTCTTCCCTTTTTATTAATATCACCTAGATGTTTTTCCTTTGGTACTTTATATAGCTGTAATGAGGCTATGAAAACATAAAAAAATCCCATTCACTGCCACTATAAAAACAATCTGCCCAGGGAAAATGTCCCATCATAGTAACAGTGCAGAATGGGGCGGGATTTGCAAACTAGTCTATTGTGTGCTCGCTTCAAGCCAAATGATATTGGCTATAAAAGTACAAACTGTCAAGATTGCAGACAAGCAGTGTTATTACATGAACTGAACAGCATGGACAATTAAATCAAAATAAAGTTAAAACATAACGTGGACGGGTAAACAATAAACAACACAACCATGGCAACCGTGGCAGATAATGATCCATATTGCCACACGAGCCCTGCCAATGTTTTAGCTTAACTCTCCTACTGCCAGATTATTTATTTATTTATTGGGTCTGGTGCCATCAAAAAGCGGCTTACCTTTGCGACGTTATAGTAGATAGACAGACAGACATTTATTTATTTATTTTTATTTTTTTGGGTTGTGCAATAGTGCACTTTGGTCTGCCAGGCAGCAGAGGGCGGCGTCATGCGAGAATGAATGTGAATTTGCCTGTTATGTGTTGAAGAAGAAGAAGACCAGTCACTGGCCACAGAGCCTTACAGCCAGAGGGAATCAACAAGGAAGTGAATTGTTCTCCGTTGATCTAACGCATAATGGATTTTTTACACCATCACCGCGGAAAATGTGTTTACAGTAGACGGCCGCGCGACCCCTCATCAGCTTACAGTCATCAGACGAACGAACCGAACGAGCGCCGTATTGGCGGAGAGGTCTTGCGAAATCGGGCGAACGTGAACGTTCAAAGCGTTGGGAGAGTTAATGACAGTTATCACTCGCGCCCCTGGGGTATAGATTAGTTTAGAGTCTAAAATAACCTATACCCTCATTAGTGGGTTGGCTTAACAAAATTATCGATAGGAAGCGGATAAAAGCGCAAAACTTTTTTTGAGGCTTCTTTAGGACCTAACGATGGATTTTAGCCTTGGGTACCAAACTTTATTTTGAAGTTTACCTATAGAATTATCCATATCAAGTTGGGCTCCCATCGACTTTACATACAGGAGGAAAATCTGATTTAAGGAGGGGTCTAACTAGGGGTTTGCACAAAAAACTTTCATTGGGCTAGACATGGCCCCACAAAATGATGGTTTAGTGATGAGTCATCATTTTTCACAGTATGTTGGGTATTTTTGGGGGCCATTTTAGCCCAAGGCTAGAAAACCAGGGTTAAGCAACCACACTACATATGACACTGTGGTATGTCATGTATTGTATGACTTCCAGACAGTTTAATGGAGTGCATTCATCTTAAAAACAGTTGATCCCAGGGTAATTTTCCCAGTAGCATAAATATAATAACAAAGCTACTCTTCACTGTTGGCCAATCCAGCAGCCTGGTAAGACTGAGATGAAGAGCATGGCTTTTATAGTGTTTGGGGAGGCACTAGCCAGGTTTCTCCCCTTCCGCTGATTACCTGACTCCGCCCTCCAAGCCGGTACTGCAGCTCAAAACACACCCATATGAGGTACAAAAGTATAGGCATCAAAATATACTTGGGGTATTAAAATAAAAATACTCAGATGGTCCAAATATTGATAAATCAGCAGATCTAAGCTCACAGCAAGTCACAAATTGTAGATCAGCTTCGTATGATTGTTAGCCAAAGTATTAAGTGTTTCATCTGTTTTGAATTAATAATACAATCTATGTTTGTATTAATAATAACATCTGCCAAAGAACTAAAGCTGTCAAATTCTGTAATTGTAGCTAAGTAGAAGTAATACAAATAAAAAGCCTGTCCACTGATCTCCCTGACAACCAACAACAACCAATAAAATGGCTGACTGTCCCTTCAGGCTATAGGATTTACAGTAAATCCTTAAATTCTATAGCCTGAATGGGACAGTCTGACGTTTTATTGGTTGCTGTTGGTTGTCAGGGAGATATCACAACCAATCGGGATCCTAAAACTTGATTATTTTACAAGTTAAATTAAAAACCAGATGGACACGAATAGTATTGTTGAATGAATTAAAGTGACAACGCCACTCCCAATTACAGGGTGGGAGACCCGCCTATCTTATACATGTACTGTTATTGTTACGACCAACTCGACCAACCCACTCAGGATAGCATGACAGACAGAGGCTTTTGTGTGTACAAAACCATTAACATCTTTATTCACATAATAGTATTAATTGAATCCATAATTCACATTGTACCACTTCATGGACCGGGGGAACAATAATAACACTTCATAAAATCACACCACTGCAAAAGGGGTTAATATCTAAATAACACTGCACACTGTTAATAAAACTGTGACTTATAATGCGCACACAAATCACACAAATCACATAAGTGAATACTTGAAGCACTGCAAACTTAACATGGGGAAGGGGCATGGGGCATGGTCACTAAGTAGGTGGTACAGCAAGTGAGAACTCTGATAAAAACCTAGTACAAATAAGGGAGGCACTTGAGCATAGCAACTATTTCAAAACTAAAATGAAGGAAAAGAGCAATGGCTGCCTTGCTGACCACAGCAGTGTGTCACCAATACAGCCTGCAATATACAAATGCACCAATTAGTTACCATATACAACCCACATTACATAATGCATATTATAGCCTACTGGAAGTTCAACTTCATACCTCCAGGGCAGGCCCGAAGCACTTGGGCACCCAACAGGTAGGAACCTGAGCTGACCAGGATCATCTGGGTAGGGCCCTCTATAATATAATACAGAAAATAATAGTTAAACACCAAAAAGGGTATAAAGGTTTAACTCCCATAAACACAATGCTGGTTGAACACCATAACCTTCATACAGTATATACACATGAACCTAAAGTATAATTAAGCCTACCTCAAGACTCTGCTAATGCATATGCATGTACATTGGTGATTTCTGGCTCCCACATAAATCACCGCCCCAGTCACAGTAGAGCAACACCAGGAGTCTAGAAGTGCAGTGACATAAAGTAAGTACTTGTAAAGTGACTCATAAAACCAACAGAAGATACCAAATCTAAAGTGTCAATGCCTTTGGTAACATACCTTTTTAAGTTAGAATACACACACACAAGGTGCTGAACACCAGCGCACCGCGCTCCTCACAGACAGACAGCCTCGACACACGAGAACAAACGCTAGTACAGCTGCTCTCACGAGACCTCATATACTATACAATACAGACGGCTCCACTCTAGTCAGTCTCTGCAGACGGCTCCGCTCTAGTCAGTCTCTGCCAGCTCTGAGCTCCCAGGTCCTAACGTCCCACCCGTCACATTTGAATGGTGTTTCTATGTGTAAGTATGTAGTAGTTGATGTTTTGAGGACATAGAGTCCAAGATGACATAATGTGAAATGTAAAACAAATTGAATGTGGGATCATGATCAGGGTTTCCTGCAGGAAAAAGTCTTGACCAGGGGGGATTTCATGGCGCACGCGCGAAGCGCGTGCGCAGAATTTTTTTTGATAATTAATTAATTAATTCGAGTAATTAATTCACGTAATTTTTTATATTAATTCTTATTTTGCCCTATAAAAAACACATGAATGTGCCCATGATGACGGAAAACACAACTACATGCTATCATTCACATTTATTCAACATTGAATAGGCATTCAGGAGATACCAGCCCTTATGTTTTCTTCAAATGTAAACAAACATGGCTGCCATGTTTGAAAGATAGGGTTGGTATGGGGGTTAAACATGCAATTTCGCGATCGCGATCATGCCTAGTACATTGTTGGAGGTCCAAAAACTTTTTTTGAGAAAAAAAAATTTTTTGAAAAAAAAAAAAAAAAATTTTTTTAGTCCCTTGGGGGGGCGGGGGGGTTTTCAGGCCGGGCGGGGCGCCTGGCCTGTAAAGTGCTGCAGGAAACCCTGATGATTAATTTTTTCATTTAAGACTAGGTTTTCTGAACAAATTCAAAATAAGCTTAGCTTGAATCAGTGAACAAATTCAAAATAAGCTTAGCTTGAATCAGTGAGACATGTGCCTTTACACTCGACAATACAATTAAGAGATATTTAGCTGCCCAGAGGCCACTGTTGGATGATGACCAATTCAGGGAAACAACGATACCGGCACATGATTTCATGTGCCAAAATAACGTGATGGTAAATGGTACCCATTAGTGGTGCGCAGATAGGCTTTTGAATTCATCCGAATCCATCCGCACAAATTAATTATCCGCCTGTTATCCAACCGCATTAATTATATTTATCCAATTCATAAATCCGCATCCATCCTCATCCGCATCTTCCATTATGTCAAATTATTATTGTTTTCTGGTAGGCCTATTCCCAGAAATGCATTGATTTAGCCTACGGAGTGTCTGTTCGTCTTTTTTGCGCTGCGCTTCGCTGACAGATAGACAGGCACACAGAGAGAGAGAGAGAGAGAGAGAGAGAGAGAGAGAGAGAGAGAGAAACAAGCACACACACAGCGTGTTAGTGGGAAGTTTAACTTACATATGCTTTTCAATATGCGCGAGGGATCTACAGTATGAAAGAGATTCATAGCGCAGCGCGACCATAGAGGTAAGGTAATGAGCGTGACGAGGCATGCTGTGATGCCGATCCAGTGGTTGCAGCTGTATCGTTTTAATGTGGACTGGACATTGCCTCATGAAGAATTAACAAATTATAGTAACACACACTCTCACACAGACACAAGCATTCAGAGATGCAGCTTTTGCATTGATAGATATATTATGTCATAATTTATTTCCTGCATTATTTCATCCGCGGTAATCCAAAATGAATTAATACTTATATTTGATTGATCCAAATCCGCCCGCATCGCGGAACACCGCGGTGCACCACGGCTAAAACCGCCATCCGCGCATCACTAGTACCCATGTAACCCTATAAAATCACTCCCCGAACGTCAACTGTCTTTCCTTCTCCATGCCATGCAGTTCTCTGGCTCTTTTCTTTAGCTCGTCTGCCTTCTTTTCATCTTTCTCCGTGCCGTCCCCACGTCTGTACATGAGGCTGGCGTTGGCACAGCCCCACACATGTCCCAGCTCACAGGCCCTGCTGGCGTACTTCAGTGCTCGAGGCATGTCTGGTCGCACGCCCCCAGCATTGTCCTCGATGAACAAGGCGCCGAGGTTAAAGCATGAAGGGGCGAACCCCCCATCACATGCCTTCATGTAGTACTGCTGGGCCACTGCAGCGTCAGGTCCAGCCTCCATTGCCTGTCCGTCGTGGGCTAGTGTTCCAACAGCATGGCAGGCATCCATGGACTTCTTTCCGCCTGCATTGCAGGAGCGCATGAAGCAGGAATAGGCCATTTTCAGACACCGAGTCACCCCACCTTTTCCCGTGATGTGGTATGCCCCCAACTTGTAGCAGCCCTCAGCGTTCCCATCTGCCTCACAGTTGTGTTTCAGAACCTGTGCCGCGGACTCGTAATTCTTCTTGATTCCTTCCAAGTAGTCCGCAAGTCGTTGGCATCCTTCTGGTTCCTTTTCTTTGTAGCACTGGAAGCTGTATTCCACACCTATATTATCTAGGAACTCTTTCACCTCGCTTTCGTCTTCAAAGTTGATGAGTCCAGCCATTAATACAACCCACGATCTGTTCTGTGGAGATGTCCACCACTTTTTGACCTTGCTGTTTGCTGTGTTTGGTCATATTACTTTGATGTAAATCTATGATGTCAGTCATCTATGACACCAGTGCTATGAGGTCACTATCATGATGTCACTGATCTCCATATTTAGGCATAGAGACAGGGACAGCAATACAGATTGAGCTTACTTAATAGAAGGCTAGGGAAGTCACTGTTTGAGTTCAAGAAAGCAGAAAAGAGACAAGAGAGGAGCGAGAGAATGATAATGACATTGTCACTCTTTGGCCACAGTCTAAAATTCTTAAGGACTAAAGGGCTGGTCAAGCACTGGTCATCAGTAAGCAAAATCACAGCTCCAGAAATACTGGGACAAAATGGGCCTTCATTGGAGTACTTGCATCAAAGTATTGTACCCTCCATGCACTACCAGAAGAGTCTGCCAAGACTACCTATCCCTACACTCGACAATACAATTAAGAGATATTTAGCTGCCCAGAGGCCATTGTTGGATGATGACCAATTCAGGGAAACAACAATACTGGCAAATGATTTCATGAGCCACGTGGGGAAACAGCTGCACGGAGACCTTGTAGCTCAGGACAATAATAATAAGCATACCAGCTATATCTCATCTCCGTGGTTTGACATGTATCTGTCTGCGCGAGAATCCGTTGTGTTGAATTACAACCCCTTCATGTCCTTCCATCCTGACCCAAAGACAGAATACAATGACCAGCTGGTGCGAGCCACCAATATGGTGTGTTCCGCTGTGCGCTTTATGAAGACCCTGCGTGCTGGCTTGCTGGAGCCCGAGGTTTTCCACCTCGACCCAGCAAAGAGTGACACAGACGCCTTCAAGAGGTTCATCCGCTGGGTACCCCCGTCGCTGTCCTGGTTCGGAGCCTACATGGTAAACGCGTACCCACTGGACATGTCTCAGCACTTCCGCCTCTTCAATTCCACTCGCATTCCCAGGCAGGGCCGAGATGAGCTCTTCACTGATGAGAAAGCGCGACACCTCTTGGTGATGAGGAAGGGCAATATGTATGTCTTCGATGTGATAGACATGGATGGGAACTTGGTGAAACCTGCAGAGATCCAGTCCCACCTAAAGTATATTTTGTCTGACCCATTCCCTGCACCCGCCTTTCCTCTCGGGATCCTGACCAGCGAGAACAGGGATGTGTGGGCCGGACTGAGGGACAAGCTACTTGCGGCTGGAAATGGCGAGTCGCTTCAGATTGTCGACAGCGCCGTCTTCTGCCTCTGTCTGGATGATGAGAGTATGCAGGACCATATTCACGTGTCCCACAACATGCTGCACGGGGACGGCTGCAACCGCTGGTACGACAAATCCTTCAGCCTCATTCTAGCCAAAGACGGACAGGCAGCGATCAATTTTGAACATTCCTGGGGCGACGGCGTGGCTGTGCTCCGATTCATGAACGAGATCTTCAAAGACACCACCGAGAAGCCGCTGGTAAACCCTGACTCTGACCCTGCTGCTGTGTGCTCAGATGCTGCCGTGCGCAGACTCCAATTCAACCTGGGCGTTGAGCTGGAGAATACAATCACAAAAGCCAAAAGGAACTTTGATGCGGCTGTGTCAAAGGTCACCATCGACACCATTGAGTTTCAGAAGGGTGGCAAGAAACAACTTAAGGAGAAGAACTTGAGTCCAGACGCCGTCGCCCAGCTGGCCTTTCAGATGGGCTTCCTGAGGCAGTATGGAAAGACGGTGGCTACCTACGAGTCATGCAGCACAGCGGCATTTAAACATGGCCGCACAGAGACCATACGGCCAGCCACCATCCACACACAATCCTGTGCACATGCCTTTGTTTGCCAGCCGGTACAGCACAGTGCTGAGAAGCTGCTGGCAATGCTCACTGCATGCTCCAAATATCACGGGCAACTCACCAAAGAAGCAGCCATGGGCCAGGGGTTCGACCGGCATCTGTTTGCCCTGCGTCACCTGGCGAGCGCCCATGACCAGCCTCTACACGGCCTGTACAAAGACCCAGCCTATGCTGCCATCAACCACAACATCCTCTCCACTAGCACCCTCGCAAGCCCTGCCCTCAGCATAGGAGGCTTTGCGCCGGTGGTCCCTGATGGCTTTGGTGTGGGCTACGTTGTCCATGATGAATGGATCGGCTGCAACGTCTCCAGCTACCCGGCTCGCAATGTTTATGAGTTCCTGCAGTGTGTCCACAAGTCCTTAGAGGACATCTTCGCTGTCCTGGAAGGAAAACCTATCAGCTAAGGAAGGCGGTTTGTTCCTTCCTTCCTGCGGCCATAGCTGAGTGGTTAGTGTCGGACAGATACAGAGATGTCCATACATGGGCATATCGTTCAGGTCAGTTGTGCGACGTAGGCGTGAGGGCCGCATAGTGGCTTGTATTATAAGTATAATAAGTGGAGTCGTCTTTGAGGATAAGAGCGATACTGGTGCAGTACCCTTGTTCATATTACTTGGATGGAAGTCTAGATGTCAGTCATCTATGAGATCAGTGCTATGACGTCAGTATCATGATGTCACTGATCCCCATATTTAAGCAATGCAGATAGATAGAATAAATAGAAGGCTAGGGAAATCACTTTTCAAGAAAGAACCAGAAAGATGCAATTTTGGAAATTGCGAGTGTGGTTGCCCTGCCCGTTTTACAGTATAATAAGATATTATGATGTCACGTGAAGCTTGACCAATCATGGAAATCAAGAATAAACAAAAAGCAAGAAAGGGTGACACAGCAAGACGCCACAAGCAACCCTCTCTGGGAAAGTAGAGGTCAGAGTCAGTACAACTATTGTTCCAGTTGAGTTTGTCCTAGATTATCCTACACACAGAAAAATAAGGTTCCAATTGGAACCAAAAATGGTTCCCCTGGTTCTTCAGAGTGATTCCATATGGTTCCCCTGGTTCTTCAGAGTGATTCCATAGGGGAACCATTTTTGGTTCCAGAAAGAACCTTTTTCACCAAGGTTCTTTAAAGAACAATTTATTCGAATGGTTTGATAAAGAACCACTAAAGGTGCTTCAAAGAACCATAAAAAATGGTTCTTTGAGGAACTGTTTCTGGTCACGAGCTGAACAGTTTGGGAACCAGTGGACTACAATGTGCTCACAGTATTTATATTTTTCAGGACTGCCAGAGGACCTCATCGTGGAGGAAGAGCTTCAATTGTCACACAGCAACAAGAGACAAGAGCCATTGTAGACAAGGTCTGTGAAAACAATATCCTCACACTAAAACAGACACAAACAAGGATCCTGGCTGACAATACCATCTTCAATGACCTCCACACAATCAGCATCTCGACAATACATCGCATTTTTCACATAAATTTAATGACAATGAAGCAAGTGTACAGGGTTCCGTTCCAACGCAACACAGACCGTGTGAAGGCCCTACGTCGAGAGTATGTGCTTGTAAGTCCCATACATTCATCACTGACACATGCATGCATTGTACCAGTATACATACTGTAATCTACTGTAATAGTGTTCCTTTTCTACATTGTCTCACTGTAGCAGACTGTGTCTCTGTGTCCATACTGTAACTTGTATTCTCATGCTGTCTGTTTCAGCGCATCCAGGACTATGACACAGCCAATGAACTCTATGAATATATCTTCATAGATGAGGCTGGGTTCAACCTGATAAAGAAGAGGCGCCGGGGAAGAGATGTGATTGGCCAGCGGGCCATCATTTGAGGTCCCAGGCCTGCATGGTGGCAACATCACTATGTGTGGCCATGAACCACCATGGCATCCTACACAGACATGCCCACCTAGGGGCATACAACACAGCCCTTCTACTTGGATTTCTAGATCAGGGGTTCCCAAACTTTTTTGTCTCAGGGCACCCCATAAATATTTGTTTAATCCTAGGCACCCCTACATTATACTTTTCACTCCCAGCACCTTATATTCATAGCATATCGTCGTTGTCGGGTGGAAACCTTGTATGTCCAAAACCGTTCGTTTTGTATTTATCATCTATAAAATGTACTAAACTAGTGAAAACAGCAGATCTACAAGCACACAACTGTGATTGTAGATCGTCTGTTTTCACTAGTTTTGTGTGACAGAGGTTTCTGCCTGACAGTGACAATATTTTAGTGATTATGTTGCGAGGAAAACGCTGAGATAATAGCCATTTTGGTTAGAACTGTCTGAAAATGACTTTGTACTTTAAGTTTAAAATTATACTAAATATTTCTTCAAGTGTCCAAATAAATTCCAAATATTATCAAATGATCTCGCGGCACCCCAGGGGGCCCTGTCACCCACTTTGAAAACCCCTGTTCTAGACGGCCTGTATGATATGCTTGTCCCACCTGATCATGACATAGATAACCCACAGCGGGTCAACTATGTGATAATTTGGGACATTGTAAGCTTCCACAAGGCTGCCCTGGTGCATGAGTGGTTTCAGGACAACCCACGGTTTTCTGTTCTATACCTTCCACCTTATTCCCCCTTCCTCAATCCCATTGAGGAGTTCTTCTCAGCCTGGAGGTGGAAGGGGTATGAAAGGAACCCACAGAGCCAGGTCCCACTGCTTCAGGCCATGGAGGAGGTTTGTGGAGATGTGGGCTGTGAGGCCTGTCAGGGCTTCATGCGGCACTCTAGGCGGTTCTTCCTCGGCCAAACATTCCTTTTTCAAGAGCATTGCCAGAGTCACCAATGACTTTGTAAACATTTGTCAGACTCTAGCAAAGAGAAATCAGCTTCAGCAGTGTTGGGATTGGCAGACCTCAAGTCTCTTCGAAGATGATGCACAACGAGCAGTCTGTGAGTTGTCCCTTCCACAACTTCCAGTGAACTTGCAGGCTCTTTTTTTTATTTATTTTTTATTGCTAAAACACAAAAGCAAAAATTAGGCACAATTTTCACAACCTTTACTTCTGTCCCCAATCGCTTGACTCAATTTGTTACAGTAAAAAGTAGTGAAAATAGCAAATCTACAAGCTCACAACCCAGCGGAAAGTGATGCGTTGTGAGCTTGCAGATCTGCTGTTTTCACTCATTTGAGTCTTGGGCTAGTGTCTATAGTAATCTCTCTTTTGGGTCACGAGCTGAAAAATTTGGGAACCAGGTTTTCTGTTCTATACCTTCCACCTTATTCCCCCTTCCTCAATCCCATGGAGGAGTTCTTCTCAGCCTGGAGGTGGAAGGGGTACGAAAGGAACCCACAGAGCCAGGTCCCACTGCTTCAGGCCATGGAGGAGGCTTGTGGAGATGTGGGCTTTGAGGCCTGTCAGGGCTTCATGCGGCACTCTAGGCGGTTCTTTGGAGGACATCGCCTGCGATGTTGATGAGGCCCTCTGGCCAGACAGAAACCAGAGGCGTAATGCCCCATGATGTTTATGCTTGAATGGTGGGACGGGACGGGACGGGACGGGGGGGTAAACGTTAAGACCAGGGGTGTAGTTGGCTGGATTATTCTAGCTTTCCCGGAAGAGAAAGATCCCATGATTGTTTTCCCCCTGTGAGGTACCAAAAAGATTTGTTCTCCACTGGACCCCATTCATTTTCCTCTTTGATTTTCTAACCTTAATAAACAGTCATAAATACTTTATGGTTCCTGTCGCTGGTGAAAAACTGCCTTTCAATTACCATGATATGCGTTTTGTGCAAATATGGTCCCATTTATGTTAAAATTGATGATAAAGTTGCGGGGGGCGTGGCCAACTAAACTGATACCAGCCGGCTGTGTTCTTCTTCGTGTGCTTTATTTTCGGGAGGCTCAACAACACATTCTCCCATGTATCCCTACGGTTCCACGTGACCATTGGCAGCCAATAGCATTCCTTATGATTCCTGGGGTACCATTCAAACAATGATGGCGACACCCATACAAGGGACAAAAAAAGCGTCATTTTTGCCGCATAGAAACCAATGGCTTCGCGTCGTCCATATTTCTTTTACAGTCTATGGTTTAGACCTACAGTCAATAAAATGTTTTGTCTGCATATTTGTGTGCTGTTTTATGTTTGTCTATGAGAGAAGTGGGCATACACTGGGTCATTTGACAAAAAAGGGAATTGGTTCATTTACCAGAGTAATTGTCATTCATTCAGTGTGTTCCATTTCTATAATTGTGTTTTAAATTCAGTGTTCAGTGTTCTGTACATGCTTGGTAGTGTTCAGCCAAAAGCTTAGTTGTGTTTATTCAATGAATGGTATGTGTGTGTCATGTGAAAATATGGCTGTGTTTACCAAATGAAAACACAAGTTCCATTTAAGAGATTTGATGGCAAAGAGTTGTTTTGCAAAGGGATGCCAGGGTTTCAAAGGCCCCCACCACCCCCTCCTCTGCAGAAAAGAAGTAGTGCTGCACGGTTAATAGTTTTCAAACCGAAATCGCGATGTGAAATCTTGCGATTAGCGAATCACAAAGGCAATTTTAGAAATCCCTTCATAATTGACTAAGCAATGATAAAATCAAACTGTGGTGACTTTCTTTGCTTCCTAAATACCTGCGCATCGCCGCACCACTGATTAGCCAACATTACGTTGTTACGTAATGTGTTACGTTGAAACTGTCTGTCTAACAGGGCGTAAAAGTTTATTTCCGTTCCAACGGAGTACACCATGGCCACAGGTAGTGAATGTTGGTAATCATTATAAATATAACATCCTTAAATCCTTGTGCATAGATTAATACTCCCATTTGTCGTAAGCTGAAAGTGAATGTGATGTTTTGGCACAGACGGTGGCTCCGGCCATAGCCGTGGGAACTATAGGTGCTGCAGGAGCTCCAGCACCCCTATGGGGAAGTTTTAATTTTTTATTTAAATAAGAGCAAATCAAACATAGCAAAAAAACTTTGCCTGTTGTTGTCGTTTTTTATTTATTCATTTATTTATATATTTTTTGGGGGGACGCCATATAATTTACAAATGATATAGCCTACTATAATATGTTTCAGATCATCGCCTTGGCATATAGCCTACATCTATGCTTATTTGGGGGTATTTGTCCAGTCCTTTGTTATGTTAGGCTATTTGATGCTACATTGCACATTGCATGACGATTCTGCACTTTGGCCTATTTATATATATATATATAAAAAAAACAGAATTAAACCCATTATAAAATGGATTAAAACAACGATAAAAAATATTATAATTTTTTAAGGCAATGGCAAAGATGGGAGTCCTCATGGAAAATTGGCATTACATTTTGGATAACACTGTTCTATTGTGAAAATAGCAGATCTACGTGAGCATGTAGATCAACTATTTTCACTTTTGTCAGTTTTTTACACAGGTTTCTACGGTTTCTTGGGCTGGATATGGCAGCCTGGAATGGTTTTTCAAGTGCAGCTAAACTTAGCATGTTAGTAAACGTGCCACAATTTACAATAATGCATTGCACCTGTGCAGCTGACCTGCAGAACCTGGGAATATACCATTTTGTCAAGATGGGGAGAATACAAGTGTGGAGAATATAATTATAATACCTTGGTTAAAGTGACCCTTTTGTTAAATGTTGCATTTGTAGTTATTTTACTGTAATTTAACAACATAATAACCAGCACAGATAGACAAAGAGACATTCATGGATTTATATTTAAAAGTAACTTTTATTTTCCCCCCTGGATCCAGGGTATGGCAGCAGCATACCCCTGCCATACCCAATTGACGCCCCTGCTCTTCCTCTTCCAGTTCCACACCAAGGAGGCTATGGGGAGAAGTCACCCGGTGACGTGTTGGTGTCCACGCCTATCCGCCATGACACTTTCGGTGGCAAAACTGGCACCGGAAGTTTGGTGAATAACATTAGCGTCTATGAGCGCCGGCTGGGACAGCTCATGAACAAAAAAACATTCTGAACGATAGAGACCTTTATTGTATAATTGCTCCAGGAATATAAAAGAAGACATATCACAGGTATTTTCCAATCACTTGCTTTTCGATGTGCACAGTGCACAATGTTATTGAGGCAGCTAAACAGCGGCGAGTATAGTTTCTCTCTCGGCGCTGTCGCGAGATTTGGATTCCAGACAGGGAATGGTGGAGAGTCTCGCAATACTAGCAAGTTCAGAAACGTAAATTGTGCTCTTTAGATGCCTCTATAATGGTATACAGTGTACTCACCGAAAAGCAACACAGCAGAAAACAATGTGTGACATGTTGTCTGAGCTGAATATTTTATAAAGGTCTCTATCGTTCAGAATTATTTTGTTCATGAGCTGTTCCAGCCGGCGCTCATAGACTCCAATGTTATTCACCGAACCTCCGGTGCCAGTTTTGCCACCTAGAGTGTCATGGCGGATGGCCATGGAGCCTAAATACGCCCTGTGTCCTTACCTTATTTGAATTACCTTGTTCCACACTGCCCCAGGGATCCGCAGAAGCCAGGCAGTCACATCCATCCAACGTGTCCCCTACCTCCTCCTCCACCTCCTCCTCCTCCTCATCGCACACGTCTAACTCAAAATAAATCAGCTTTTAAGAAAAAAGTGCTGTGGTATTTACTGGAAACCAGTTATAAATAGCTTCAGGAGAAATTAATTTGTAAAAGTTATTTCCTGCTAGTATTTATTTAAGCGATATCATATTAATGTGCAAATGTGAATTAATGCAATGTAATGTTTTCTTTTTTATTGTATTGTTTTCTTTTTTTTACTTTATAGCTTTTTTTAAATTTATTTGTAATATGACTTGTATGGACCCCAGGAAGACTAGCTGATTGCTGCGGCATCAGCTAATGGGGATCCTTTTCAAATAAACAAATAAACACGCCCTCGTCCCTGTCTCAAGAGGCAGACCTCGACAATCCCGGCAACCTCGACTACAGACGCCTGCACTACCACCTGCCACAGCCAGGGGCAGCCGAACAGGATGCTGAACCTTTCAGTTTTACAGATCTGGACCAAGCCCCCAGGACCGAGGGGGAGCTTTGAAGCAAAATGGACATGGTGGCCGTTTGAGGTACTGCAGTTGGGGCTTCTAATCGCTTCTAATCATGAACGCGCATCTAGGCTGCTTTGTATTGACGCGCGTTCATACCCAAGTGCTCGTTCATGAATTAGAGCCCCAGCACGTCCATGAACACAAACTATAACGCAAAACGCGTCACAGAAGCAAAATAGAAGCCCCACTACGTCACGTTTCAGAGGCGTTTCAAACGCGGAAGTACGCTTCATGCGCTGGGTGAGCAACTCAATGCAAGTGGACGGGCGGGGATATCCGGTGTCCTCTCTATTCTTATTATAACTCTATGATCTGGACGAAAGGAAGCGGAAGTTGGTCACCGGTCCGCATGATGGACAAAGCTTGTGCGTGGAGGAGTTGGCACTGGACCTCAAGCATTTTCTCCATGACTTGGTCGTTGCCAAGGCTGTCTGGGGCCCTCAGGAGTTCTTCACCCTGTATAACTATGTCATACTGGAAGTGTGCGCAGAGACCGACATAGTATTGATGGACGTTTGCCAGCTTTTCTTTCTTTTCAAATCTTTTTTATTGAAACACAGTGTTGCATATAAGGCAGGTATGCGTAGTGATGATACCCCAAATCCCATTCCCATCACAGTAATTGTTTGCACAACATAGCATGTGATCTGAGGCTATCAAATAGAACAAAGTCTAGTACAGAAAAAAATAAAAATAATAACCAGCCCATAAAAGGTAATAAAAGAAAACATTTTCTCCCCTCTGTATTCCCAATTTAGTATTAAAGCCAATTCCCCAAACCCTAGTGCTCTATGCTAGATCCGTCCCTGCTAATCCCCATAGTAGTCATTGGGAGGGTAAAGACAACCACACACGTTTGCCTGCTTTTGCTTTTGCCAAACGAGGAGCTCTCCGAGTACCAGTGTTGCCAGACGTACGATAATTATCGTATTTGTACGATAATTTGACCCCCTGTACGATGTACGATCAATAATTCCAAAAATGTCCAAATGTACGATAATTTCGGCATATCACCAAAAAGAGCGTGAATTCACTATTTTCCCTGGCTGCTGAACTGGGATCTGGTTTGGCTTCTCAAAATAAGCCAGGAAATCAGTCAATCTGACCCTAGATCTGTACTTAGAGGCATTAAAATCAGCGGTTGCATCTTTCCAGACCAGTTTCAGGCTTTTATTTGTGTAAGCTCCAGGAAGTTGCCTGCCTCCACGCAGCATATCTGATGTGTTTTTGTCACGCAGGAGTCTCAAACAAGGTCGTTTCTTACACTAAAGACGCATTTTTGGGTGAAATGACGTTTTTACGCGAGTGATTTCTCTTTTTTGGCTGTGTAACGATAATTCTGAGCCTCCGGTACGATAATTCAACATTTCCCATCTGGTAACACTGCCGAGTACCAGGCCAACCTGCACGTCAGCTGGGACCTCGACACAGAGCTGTGCTGTCTCACAGGGGCCGGTGACCTCACAGAAGTTGTCACTGACCTTGGTGGCATTTTAAGGTCTCACCGGGAGTCCTGCGTGAACACGGTGATGATGGAGTTTCCAGTTCCCGAGAACAGCTCCCGCCGCGTCAACGTCATGAACGAAGAACGGCCTGAAAGAGTGATGGCAGACACTGAGCGAAGCACCTGGGTTGTACTGTGATTGTTGATCAAAACAACTCTTTGGTTGTTCATAGCTATTTTACCTGCTGAATCAAACAGTTGAACAAACTATATTTTAAAGATAAACGAGATATTTGCTTTGAGCTTGCCGTTTTCTTTTCCCTGTTGTGTATGCTGCAATATTGTAAGTGGTTCCCCAAATACTTGTCAAAACACTATGATTTTATTGATAATATAACTTTTATATTTTGGGGGATTCTTTTTTTATATTTAATTTTTTTGTCACGGCAGTCACGCTATTAATTCTTTAAAAACCTTAAAGGACAACTTTAGTTTTTTACAACAAGGGTTCATATTTTAGATTGTAATTAAATAATATAAAAGATGAGTGTTAAAATTATTTAATTTACTTCTTTCTATTGTTTTAGAGATTCTTATGTCAGTGGTTGTGGCATATGTACAAGTGGCTGAATATGTCATTTTCCACACAATAAGCCCATTCCCAAGATACAACGCAACCTTTCATGGTTGGATGTGACTTATGGGGGCTAGCAGTGTTACTGTAAATAGCAATAAAGAAACTGCTGGCTTATTGTGTCTAAAAAGACATATTTAGCCACTTGTACGCATGCCCCAATGCGTACGCATGCCCCACATTTTAGCACGGTAAATGCGATCCAACAATAGAACAAAGCAAATGAAAACATCTTAACACTCACTTTTTCTTTTCTCTAATTACAATCTAAAATATGAACCCTTGTTGTAAAAAAACAAAGTTGTCCTTTAAGTGAGTTTTCATTGTGATACTGATAAACATTGGTTTGCCCGAGAATCGTACGGACTGATTTTGGAACTAAGAATGTGACTGTGCGAGACATCCAAAAGTTCTTGAGACGTGGCGGTGAAGACGATAGGGCAGGGGACCGAAGCTACATAGCCGGTGCCAGTACTGCGAATCAGCGCATTGAATGTTGGTGGGGCATGTTGCGCAGACAAGGTACTCAATACTGGATTGAGTTCTTTGGAGAGCTGAAAAACGAGGAATATTCTGACACGGAAAGTGTGTACTACCAATACTTTCTGCACTGGTGGGAGTTTAACATGCACAGCCTCAAACTGGTCCAGCGGGTAAAACTTTTTGCATGGGACAGCGACAGCGTCATAGAAGAAGATTTTTGGGGAAAAAAACTATGTTTCTATGTCAGCAATCTGGCCAGCCATCGTCAAAGAAAAGGTCCTTTTCACTTAACTGGACCTCAGTTAAGGCCTTTGCACACAGGCGCGTTTTTTATCCGTTGCGTTTGTTCTGTTTGCGGCATGATTAAAACGCATTGGATTTGGTGTGCAATGCTGTGCGAATCCGCTTGCGGATCCAAAAAGGAGTCATTCTTTCTTCCCGCTCAAAAACAGCTCAAGACGGTTTTCCCCCCTCTTCTTTCTTTTCTAAAATGCGCACACTGATGCAAACAACTGAGACAAGTCAAAGTGACAGCAGTTCCAGTGAGGAGGAATTTGTTATCATGGCGTTGCAAAACCAGAAAAGAAGGCGAGAGTTTTGGGTCCATCCACTTTTGCGCAACAGAAGGGAGAATGGTGAATTCTATCTGCTCATTCAAGAGCTAAAGTTGTACAATGATAGATTCCACACATATTTCCGTATGTCTGTCGTGCAGTTTGAAGAGTTGCTACAAATGTTAGCACCCCACATTCAAAAAGAAACGACAAACTACAGGCAAAGCATTGACCCAGAACAGAGACTGGCAGTGTGCTTACGGTGAGTTATTTGTAGGTCTATTTGTTAATGCATTATCTCTCTATTATCTAGGCCTATTTAGATAATAGAAGCTATGATAATAGATGCTATATCATTATTAGTAGGCCACTATTGCAGGACAGCGCAAAGGCCTAATAGCCGACATTAATTAGCCAATAATACCCCAATAATAAGCTAATAGATTCTATTAGCTTATTATTAGCGTATTATTGGCTAATTAAATGTGTCGGCTATAGTTATTATTGGTATTATTGGCTAATTAATATCGGCTATTATTAGGCCTTTGCTGCTGTCATGTAATAGTGGCCTACTACTATGATATCATAGCATATAGGCCTATGTAGGCCTAGACATAAATATACATTTTTTACCTGCCTCCTAATTATAGTCTATCTGTATTGTATTTCAGGTACTTGAGCACTGGTGACTCTTTCACCACAATTGCCCACAGTTTTCGCCTTGGAATCTCCACTTTGGGTCAAATAGTGCGAGAGACCTGCGATCAGATCTGGGTGGTGATGAAAGACAGGTTCCTTCCTGTACCGACACAAGACAGCTGGAGAAACACAGCTCAGCGCTTCCAGGAGAGATGGAACTTTCCAAATTGTCTGGGTTGTTTGGACGGCAAGCATGTTACCATCCAGGCGCCACCCAACTCCGGGTCTATGTTTTTTAATTACAAGAAGACCTTTTCGATCGTTCTCTTGGCGCTAGTTGACGCGGACTACCGCTTCATTGCCGTAGATGTGGGCAGCTATGGAGGCGAAAGTGATGGGGGCATTTTCAAGAGCTCTGCGCTAGGGAAAGCCCTTGCCAACGGCACACTGGATGTCCCACCTCCATCAGAGCTTCCATCGGCTCCTGACTTGGGCAAGGTGCACCATGTTGTAGTGGCTGATGAAGCGTTCCCAATGAAACCATACCTCCTCCGCCCCTACTCTGGAAAAGGGTTGCCTGAAGACGAGCGCATCTTCAATTACCGGCTTTCCAGAGCGAGGCGCATCGTTGAGAATGCCTTCGGACTCCTCAGCCAGCGCTGGAGAGTGTACATGGGGCGAATGCAACTCAATCCCGATGCAGTTGACAGCGTGATAAAGGCTACCTGCATTCTCTGTAATTACCTGCGACCAGGTACATATAATAGCACTATATCTATCTATCTATCTATCTATCTATCTATCTATCTATCTATCCATCCATTCCCCCTATTGTGTGTTATCTATTCTATAATTATATGCCCATATGCCTATAGGGCCTAGCATATGTTTTGAGTATTTTCTTTGTTAATATTTTATATTTGACATACCTCGCTGAATTGTGAATTTGAATTATATTCATCATGCCCGTGAATACTTGTAACGTGATATAGAAACGTGATATAGAAATAAAATGTATTATTATTATTATTATCATCATCAGAGACAGAGACGGGGGCAGATTCGGCCGAATCTGCGCTGGAAATGCATTCTGAAACTGCAGCTGAAGTCCCTGTGAGTGCACTGAGAGATCCCCCAAATCTGCGAGGGAACCGGGCATCAAGAGAAGCTTTGCGCACACGAGACACCTTCAAGGAGTATTTTACCTCGCCTGCTGGTCAAGTTCCCTGGCAGTACGACTATGTCCGCCGTGGGATGATTCATTAAAAAAGCATGCAGGAACGCCACACAATGTGGCGAGGTAAATGTGCAGATATTGATAAAGTGTTGTGTCGACTGGTCATTATTTTGTTATATCTAAATGATAATATAAACTAAGAGGTTAATGATTATTTAAAAAGCATGCAGAACGCCACAAAATGTGGCGAGGTAAATGTGCAGCTAAAGTATTGTGTCGACTTGTCATTATTACCAAGTTATATCTTGGCCTATATAAACTAAGAGGTTGCAGTCAACCATTTCGGGCCCATTTAGTTACGTTTGTACACACTCTGACATTAATTTTCTTTGGCCTATAACCTGGCAGAGGCGTCAATTGGGTATGGCAAGCTATGGCAGCTGCCATACCTTGGCTTGGCCTACAGGGGGAAATAATAAAATGTACTTTTCATCTTGCCTGTTGCTAAGGTATGGCAACATGACTGGTATCTTGCATGCGCGCCCTCGCGCGCGTGCAAGACACCAGTCATGTTGCCATACCTTAGCTTTTTATGAACTGACGCCACTGTAACCTGGCGATCTCTCCAGAACATCAGAACATCGTTGATCCGCCTGTGTTGTTAGATTGAGTCTTTGCCACTGTTGTTGAGTTGTGCCTGAATTTAAATGGGTTTAATGCTGTGATGAAAACGAAATTAACACAAGGACCAGAACTACAAAGTAAAATGAATGCAACACATTTGTATCAGCAATCTTTCAATAAACTTGTTCATAATCTTTTCTCTGTGTTTACTCTGTGCAACCTTGCAAGGATGGTCTCTCAAACTGATGAATATATGAAAGTTTATTCCAATAACCAGGAAAATCTTTAGAGTGCAACAAGAAATGGCTAAATATCAACTAACATATATAACCACAATGAAAATGAAATGAAACTTTTAACTTAAACCTTCCCCAACAATAATTAGCCTACATTTGCATTCTCTTTTTAACAACCATGAAATGTAGTTCTTCCTTTGTATTATCTCTTTATATCAAACATGAAATATGCCTTTGCATTATAAAACATGAAATGTACCTTTTACTCTATGAATTATCCCTTTATAAATTACCATCTAAATCTAAACAATTTGCATGAAATGACAATCTCCCTGAGTGCAACATGAAAAGGCTATAGGCCTATTATTAAATCACAATGAAATTAACCTTTTATCTTCTAGCCACGAAGAAATGAAATTATTATTTCTTTTATCACTTTAACCCATTTAAACCTAAGTCCGATTTTGAAAAGCCCTTCTAAAACCTAAGGCCGTTTTATGAAAAACACCCTAAAACCTGAGGTCTTTCTGAGAAACTTCATAGAATTGTCAAAGTTCACTAAGAAATATATTTCTCAGCCTCTGTAGCAGATAGAAACAAAATTTAAAAAACACCTGAGAGCTTACAACCATGGCTACTGTTCACAATTACTTTTATTTGCACAAATATTTGATACAAAATATATAAAAAATATGAATTTGATATAAAATGTATAAAACGATTATACAAAATACAAATGTGCAATGTATCTCATGAACCACTGGTCCAATACACTTCATATTTGGCAGGTATGTTGCTGGGCTCACAGGCTAGTGTGGTACCAAGTGGGAAGTCAATCTGATCAGTGGTTCTGCTTGACCAGACGCCCTGGTTAGGATGAACAGCAATATCTCCTGAACCGCTTATTCGATTGACTTTCCACTTGGCGGAGGTATTCCTGGGCTCACAGGCTAGTGCAGTACCAAATGGGAAGTCAATCTGATCAGTGGTTCTGCAGAACCAGCTATAAAAAGAGAAGAGAGCATAACAGAATAACAGTTCAAGTCTTCAGAACAGGCTCCCTCAGAACCATAACAAAATAATAAAGTGCCTGGCTACATTTCACACAAAATGTAAAGAAATAATGCAACCAATTCTCCAGAACAGGCTCCCTCAGAACCATAACAAAATAATAAAGTGCCTGGCTACATTTCACACAAAATGTAAAGAAATAATGCAACCAATTTCATGTAGAGATGGACCGATTGCAAAATTCTTGGCCGATACCGATCCACCGGTTTTATGAAGGTCTGACCTGCCAAAACCGATTTTTCCGATACCGATTTCTTTAGCTAAGAACTAGGAAATAGGGTTGCTCCAATACCCTTTTGTTTCAGGCCAAGTAGGCCTACAAGACATACTTCAATTTGAGTACCAATAAGCTAGAAGAACACTAATGCCAAAACAATCACAATAGTACAATATCCAAAATCACAGACAATATCCAGTCTAATATGACCGTCTGGACTAGGCAGGAGGAAAGCAGGTGACGCATGCTTTTTCCCCCCCCTTCCCTAATTTCATGTCTTCTTTCATGTCATAAAACGGCGGACATGCTTGCCGAAGCATTCCATGTGCACTGCTTCATTGCACTGTTTGCAGCCGTAGACTGTGGATGTGGGACGTACATTAGTGCCGTACTGTGCCAATGCACACTCCTTGCAAACCTTTCTCTTGGTGTAAATTTTCGCAAAATCATGCTCGAAGGTCGCAGCATTTCCAGGGGATGAAGAGGGGGAGGAGAACTCAGGAGGAGCTCTTGCCACCACTGGGACAGTAAGTTCCTCAATCAAGTCCTCCAGCCACTCCTTGTACCCTCCAGGGAAACTTCCCCCAGCAGCTCTATGGGCAACGTACCCATTGTAGCAGGACACGGTGAGGAAGAAAAAGAATACCCTCCTCCACCACTTCTTAGAGCGATGCTCTATTTTGTAGTAGCCCACCATCTGATCCAGAAGATCCACGCCTGGAACAAACACATGCACTCAGTTTACACACACATTTGTACTGAGAGGACCACAATGGAAAAATATACAGTATTTCTCTTTGTAAAATAAAATCAAACCCAAGTTTGAAGTGAGCGGTGGTGTGTGTGTGTGTGTGTGTGTGTGTGTGTGTGTGTGTGTGTGCGTGCGTGTGCGTGTGTGTGTGTGTGTATGTGCGTGTGTGTGTGTGTGTGTGTGTGTGTGTGTGTGTGTGTGTGACCCCCCCCTCCCTGTGTGTGTGTGTGTGTGTGTTGCAGTTGATTTTCAGGCTAGACGCAACAGCACCCTCTTTGGTCAACCAATGGCACTCCAGGCTACAGACCCACAGACAGACATACATACATACATACATACATACATACACTGATACACACATGGCCGTGCGTGCGTGCGTGCGTGCGTGCGTGCGTGCGTGCGTGCGTGTGCGAGCGTGTTTGTTGCAATTGATGCTCAGGCTAGACTCAGCATCAGGCTACAGACACATACGCGGATACACACTCCTGCATACACCTCAGGCTACAGACATACACACACGGCCATTCTAAGGAGCGGCGTCACCACCGCTCAATAATAATAATAATAATAATAACAACTCAAACGCACCTTTCATGTGCTTCTGGTAGTCTGCAAGGCAGGCTGGCACCTCCACAGTGTTTTGGCTGGTCGCACCCTTCCTTCTCTGCACCGTCCCTGACTGGGTGGGGTCATGGAAGTTGGACAGAACCATGACTACCTTTGTGTCCTGCCAGACACAAAAGGTGAGGTCATCCTTCTGGGCGACTCGGAACTCATGCTTCTGTAGTTTTGCTTTTCGGGTCAGCTGTTGGTCCTTTGGCAGCCCCTTCCTGTTGGCCCGAACCGTGCCGCAGGCATCAAGTGAGTGGCTCTTCATATCCTGGAACAGCTCCACCCCAGAATAGAAGTTGTCCATGTATATGGACATGTGAGATCCATAGTAGGGTTTTGCCAGATCCATGACTACACGATGGGCAAGCCCCTTCTCCTGTGCATTCCCATCACGCCCCGTGTAGACCTGGAAGTTGGTGTAAAAAGAAAAAAAAGAAAAGAAAAAAGAGCTGAGGAAGAGCTTTGGTACATGAAATGTCATTCACTATTACAATACATCTTTGCAAATGGGAGCTAACTGGTTGGCTGATTTTATCTTACCTGGAAGTTTGTGCAGTAGCCAGTAGAGCTCTCTGCCATCACCCACACTTTGACACCCCACTTGGTTGGTTTCAGGGGAAGGTATTGTCTGAAGGAGAGTCTGCCCTTGAATTTGACCATACTCTCATCCACAGTCACTGTGCCGTTTGCCCCATAGAGTGACTGGTACTGTGTGGTGAGGTGATCCAGAAACCAACGAAGCTTCCAGAGCTTGTCAGAGCGGTCCAGGCCTTCTTCCTCATTATCTTGAAGATGAAGATATCTGAAAATACACAAATATTAATTTAATTTACTTTGGATGAACATGAAATATTCTACTTATTATTATCCATCATTATCCATTATTTATTATACTATCTATATTGCATATTATCTTGTATATTACATTGCTTTATTTATTTATGTAATTATGTATTTGAGTGTATGAATTGTTTTATTTTTTATTATCATCATTATAATCATAATGTATTACTATTATCAGCATCATAATGTATTACTATTATCATCAGTCATAATTATATATATATATATATATATATATATATATATATATATATATATATATATATATAATATCATCATCCCCATCATCATCAGACTTGATTATACTGTCTTTATTTTTAATACTTTCATTATTATTATTACCACCTTCACCATTTATTATCATTTATGTGCTACTACTATCCATTTATCCACTTATTATCACCAGACGTTATTATAATAATACTTTGTGTATCTATCTATCAATTACGGGTCCATTTGGTTCCATTTGTACACTTGTAGGCTACAAATGGAACCAAATGGACCCTTCATGATGGATGGATAGATATCAAGTGTACAAATGGAACCAAATGGACCTGTGATATCTAGATAGATAGATGGATATCGATCTATTGATATATCATGGATTCATTTGGTTCCATTTATAAACTTGTTATGGGGGTCTATAGCAGCGTAGCCTCATCATCATCATCAACATCATCATCATCTTCTCGTAACCAGCGTTATAATTATCATCATCATCACTGTTATCAAATAGAATAATCATTATGATTACCTCCAAATAGCGGCGAATCTGTCTCGGGACATATAGAAGGGGAAATTGGTTTGTAGAAGGTGTTTCTTTTTTCGCCAATAATCCCTTCTGGCAGGCAGTTTCAGAATGCCCATTCCCAGACAAAGTCCAATGAACGTCTTCATTTCTATGACGCTAACATCTGTCCACTTCATTTTTGTTGGAGTCTTGGTTCTGCACTGCTGCGCGTATCTGTTTGTCTCATTTACCAGACGCTCAAAAAGCTCCTCGGTGAAGAGATGGGAAAAGAACTGACTTGGAGTTGCTCCCTCAGGAAACTCAACTTGTACACCCTTCACGCCTGTGTATGGCCTTTTTGTGCGTCGGGTATAATTACTAGTTTTCCAATCGCCGTCAAATCCAGAGAAATCTTCGTCATTTTCGTTGTCCTCCTCAAACAAGTCTTGCAGCCACTGGTCTCTGTCCAGTGGTTCTGACGGCGGTGTATAATCTGGGTCGTTGGCATAATCCTCACTGCCTTCAACTTCAGAATATGTACTGTAGTCGACGTCAATGTCACTTCCATCACTTAGTTCAAAGTCTTCTTTTTCTCTCTCTCTCTTTCTCTTTGCTTTCCCCATGTCAGCGCTCCACGGCTCGCTTGCCCCTCGGCTCGCTTGCTCGCTCCCCGACGCACCGTGTTTGATTCGTGGGACATGCGTTACAAAAAAATCCCCATAAAAGCGTAGAAGAAGAGAAAAAAATCCCAAGATTCATTTCGACATCCCCAAGAAGGTGTTCTAGCGAATCAGCATCCTTTTCATTGGTCACGTGTCCGGAAAAGTACAGAAAAAGACTACAAAACAACAATGTGACGCCCACGCAGTCCCGGCCTGAGCGCTCATGTAACGTCTGCGCAGCAGCCGGTCTTAAAGCTACAGTGACGTCGCTGCGGCACCCGGTTCAAATGGGTTAAACAACCATGACATGTAATTATTTATATTGGACCTCAAGACATCCCAATGACTAAACGTAAACTTCTTAACTGAATCCATAGGATGTTGTAGTAACTTAGTGCCTACAACAACAGGCAAATAATGCCTACAACCTTGGGTTATACTCTTCACTAGGTGGGACTATGCCTAGTGAGGATTATAACCCAATTCCTGCAGAAAGCTGACACCTGCACAATCAGGTGGGAAGAACTGAGAATGGTTTGGAGTGGGGGGCTGAGGAGGAGGAGGAGGAGGAGGAGGAGGAGGAGAATAGAATGCTCTGCTAAACTCTGCATCATGGATGATTTGCTGGATCTGTAATTTGACCATTGACAGCTTTTGAGGTGGTAGCCTTCTCAGTGGTTGTGCCAGGGCGCTCAGAAAAGCTGAAACTTCATCGCGTTCCTCTTCTCTGCGCCGATATCGCTCCTCATCTCGCGCTGTATCCCTTGCTACCTTAGCAGCGAAGTAGCGGTCCAACACATCTGCTGTAGCCGCCTCCTGTGGTGCCTTTTTCTTCCTCTGGCCGTATGATGTGCTTGGGCCAGGGTTGGGGGTGCTGCGTCCACTTTGGGTGCTTCCCACATCATCTCCGCCCTCCTCTTCATTCTCATCATCACTGGTGTCATTCGCCTCAACATTGCTGTGAGATCTGAAATGGTAAAGTGGTTAATTAAACATGTCTGTAAACTTTTCAGAAAACCTTGAGTGAGATTTTGATGGCATTTGCAAATATATGATGATAATAATAATAATAATATTCATAATGCATTATTATTATTAATATCATCATTATTATTATTTTACCAACCCATGTCAGTCACTATTACAAACCAATAAAATGTATTGTAGCTACAGTTTTTAGGTATTTGTACTTTTTACTTGAATATTTTCAAACTTTTACTCAAATAGATTTAGAATTCTGTACTTGTAACAGAGTATTTCTACATTGCAGTATTGATAGGATACTAAAACATTTTAGTAATTTTTCAACCACTGCTTTTATGGAGCTCAATCCTCCTGTCAGCGACGTCTGCATGGGGATATCATAGATAGACAGATAGATAGAAACCTTTATTATCCCAAGGGGGAAATTCAGTGGTTCACAGGTTCATAGGCTGAATGATCAATGGAATGGTGTGTGCATAACGGCACACAGCGTCCCTCACAACGCACACATCGTCTGATCGCCGTTTTAATATGTCTAATTGCCCAAATGCACTAGGCTCAATGCAATAGGTAGTAAAAATATTGCGCACAAGTCTACCTTCTATGAAGCCTACCTTCTTGATGCCGTAGAGGGTTCCAGGAAAGCCAGGCTCTTCATGTGTATCCACTCTTTCTTTGTCTTCCCCCCCTGTCCGCTTTTTGTTTTGGCCTCCTTCTTCTTCTTCTTATATGTTTCACGGAGGTTACGCCACTGTGACTTGAGCTTTTTCAGCACATCTTTGCACAAAACACATGACAGAGAACAAAAGTGAATATATAAGCATGCTCGTTGAGGCGAGCATTTGGATGTGATTATGCAAATATAGGCTACTAGGCTACTTACCTTCCGAAACTTCAAGGCCCAGTTCGGCGGCAATCCCCCTCCAAATGTTGTCTTTTAATTGCTCGTCTTTGTATTCGTTTAGTCCTTTATCGTAGAGTTCAGGGTGCTCCGAAACAAAAATGATTAGTCTGTCAGCGGACGCCATATTTGTTTATGGCATGGGGTCAAATGTCATGAGATCAAACTGATTTTGATTGGTCAATGAGCTTTCACCGCATGCGACAAGACGCATGAATCGAACTGGGTTCGATCGGGAAAAAACGCACTTGCCGCAGCCACCCGCCGCACGGAAAAATCGGAGCCGGTGTGCATGAGGTCATAGAGAACTATTGTTTTCTTTTAAAAAATGACATTTTCCGTTTTATCCGCACGGATAAACGCGCCTGTGTGCAAAGGCCTTTAGTCCGTTCTTGAGAGACTACTATGTCAGTGGTGCTCAAACCTTTTCATGTGAAGGACTCCCAAAATGATATGTATTTGGCCACAGACCTCCCATCTCAAAATATCTAGTTCCAGGGACCACCCAGAAGCAAAATTTGAGTTACAAACGTTCGCTTTGAAAATACATATATTCAAAGATTTGCACACATTTTCACGACTTTTTCAAAAATAGCAGATCTACAAGCTCGCAGCGCGGCACTCGGTGCCACGCTGTGAGCTTGTATATCTGCTATTTTTCACTGGTTAAAGCAGTCAATAATTTCTAGGCCTAAATGGGTGGACAACCAGGCCGCCATCTGCCACTTTGTCAGCATTGCTCCCAACCCTCCCTCCAAACCCTGCGGTCACTGCCGGCCTGTCCTCCCAGGCTCACCCACGGGTGAATGCCAGGAACATGGCTATGTGTTCCACACGGCGGCGCACACTGAAATCTTCAGCACAGTGTACCAACAACACTTCACCTTCCAGCCAGCCATACAGATGAAAAAGGACCGGGTCATGTTGCTGAAAGTTCCCAACTACCCCAACAGGTAACAGGAAAACTCGACCTAAAACAAACTCAACCTCATTCGCACAACTGCGCGTTTCCCAACGGGTCTGTGGCCTTAAAGGTCCACTTCACCTCTGGGACAAACGCATCACTGGTGATGCGTTTTGCATCATATGATGCAAAACGCATCACTGATGATGCAAAACGCATCACCAGTACATACTGAATCTAAAATATCTAAAAAAACAGACTGAACACAAAAAATAACTCAGGATTGTGTTGATCGTGTCCCAAACAACAATAAAATAAGATAGGGTTGTCCCAGGGGTGAAGTGGCCCTTTAAGCTAGATAGACCAAAATCTAATCTTTGCTTCTGGGGGTCCCTGGAACAAAATATTTTGCGGTGGGGGTCCGTGGCCAAATACATATCATTCTGGGGGTCCTTAACTTGACAAAGTTTGAGGAACACTGATAGTAACATAAGTTTTGTGGTATTCCCCCAACAGGTTGGTGGCCCTTTGCCGTCTACCTGTGCCCAGCAGGTCAGCATCAGAGCAGGTCATCACAGATCCTCTACACCGAGAGAGCAGCCCCACTTTCAGGTCAACCCTTAGTCTAGTAAATCTAGGGAAAAAATACACTCACGTTGGACAAAACTTTATTATTTCGTTTAACTGATTCCTTTAGGAAATTAGGTCTACTAGCCAGGATAAAAAAATCTACCACAATCTGCTCACTGCAAATACCCACAGTGGCCAAATCAAGTTGGGCTCCCATCGACTTTCTATACAGGAGGAAACTAACCAGAAAATAAATCTGCTGTAAGTAGGATGTGAGGGGTCTAACTAGGGGTTTGTCATGATGCTGAATCCATTGCAAGCATTTGTTTTGGCCCCAGAAAATGATGGTTTAGTGATGAAAAGTGATGAGTCATCAAAAAACTCATCTTTTGTTGGCGTTTTCTGGGGCCAATGAATGTTTTTTTTTTTGTGCAAAACAAATGCTTGCAATGGATTCAGCATCATGACAAACCCCTTTTTAGACCCCTCACATCCTACTTAAAACTGATCTTTTTTCTGGGTATTTTCCTCCTGTAGCCTATAGAAAGTCGATGGGAGCCCAACTTGATTTTTGGTATTTGCAGTGAGCAGATTGAAAAACTAAGAATCAGTTGAAAAACTAAATAATACAATTTTGTCCAACCTCTGCCTTAATTTTACCAGACTACCTCTGCAATGTCCACCTCAACCTCTTCCCCTCCATCCTCTTACTCAGTGGCGTCAGTTCAGCAAAAGTAGGGTATGGCAAAGATGGGAGTCCTCATGGAAAATAGGCATTACATTTAGGATAACACAGTTCTATTGTGAAAATAGCAGATCTACATGCTCACAACGCATAGATCAGCTATTTTCACAATGTCTGGAAAAAAATATATATACTTTTGTCAGTTTTTTTACACAGGTTTCTACGGTTTCTTGGGCTGGATATGGCAGCCTGGAATGGTTTTTCAAGTGCAGCTAAACTTAGCATGTTAGTAAACGTGCCACAATTAACAATAATGCATTCCACCTGTGCAGCTGACCTGCGGAACCTGGGAATATACCATTTTGTCAAGATGGGGAGAATGCAAGTGTGGAGAATATAATTATAATACCTTGTTAAAGTGACCATTTTGTAAAATTTTGCATTTGTAGTTATTTTACTGTAATTTAACAACATAATACCCAGCACAGATAGATAAGGAGACATTCATGGATTTATATTTAAAAGTAACTTTTATTTCCCCCCCTGGACCCAGGGTATGGCAGCTGCATACCCCTGCCATACCCAATTGACGCCCCTGTTTAAGGCCCCATAGCAGAATCATGCTTAGGGCCCCCATGGGGCCAGAACCGGCTCTGCACGTCGCGTTGCAAATGCAACCGTTGTGAGCTTGTAGATCACTCTCGGCTGCGGCGCCGGAAGCTGCCTGCACATTCTGCGCAATGCACGATGGGATGTTGGAAAGTTGGGGATAAGCGTCTTCCGAGCCAGATCTGCAATCTTATCTGAATGACTGTTAAAGTGCTTGTGTTAGATTGCTTCCATCTCACTAGATTATAATTGCTTGTCATTGTAACTTGGAAATAAAATCGGTGTGCATGTCCGTCCATGATAGCCTACAGTCCATGGCGTTGCTTCGCGAACGAAGATCTACGGAGGCGGATGTCCACGTCTGCTGCAGGCACGTTGGTGACTGTTGAGGCCTATTCTTGATAGGCAAACTCGGCCACAACCGCTGCAGGGAAACGAATGCACAGATGTTGGTGGTGCTGCATTCACTGTCTTCACTGCCTTTCTTTTTCTTCTCTTTTCTTCTAAACCGGCCCGTCGGTTACTCTCAAAGGTAGACACAGGCCCAGCGATGGTGTGACGCCAAGTCACACGATTGGAGGCGAGGGTAGACCACTGAAGCTGATCGATGTGACATGCACTGAGAGATTTCTTTAGGCAGTCCGTATACCTCTTCTTTGGGCCCCCAATGTTTCGGTGGCCAGAGGAAAGTTCACCGTAAAGTACAATCTTCGGCAGGCGATGATCCTCCATCCTGGCAACATGCCCTACCCAACGCAGCTGTGACCTCAACAGTAGGGCTTCTATGCTGATGGTTTCTGCCTGCATGAGAACTTCAGTATTTGTAGTGAAGTCACTCCAGTGGATGTTGAGAATGGTGCGGAGGCAGCGCTGGTGGAAACGCTCAAGTAGTCGCAGGTGGTGTTGGTATAGTACCCATGACTCAGAGCCATACAGGAGGGTGGTCAATACCACAGCTCGGTACACACTGATCTTTGTGCCACTCTTCAGGTGTTTGTTTTTCCAAACCCTTTTATACAGCCTGCCGAAGGCACTGTTTGCTTTTGCCAGTCTGTTGTCAATGTCCTTGCCTAAATTGGCATCAGACGAGATGGTACAGCCCAAATATGTAAACTGATGGACGGATTTCAGCTCTGTCCCATCGATTGTGATGCAGGGAGGGTGATATTCCTGCTGGGGTGCAGGTTGGTGAAGAACTTCTGTCTTCTTTAGGCTAATTTCCAGTCCAAAGAGCTTGGCAGCCGCAGCAAAGCAAGATGTTACACGCTGCAGGGTTGACTCTGAATGGGCAACAAGTGCGGCATCATCAGCAAAGAGAAGTTCCCTTATTAGTTGTTGGCTGGTCTTGGTGTGTGCCTGCAGCCTCCTCAGGTTAAACAGGCTGCCATCAGTGCGGTACCGGATGTATATGCCGTCATTCTCATCAAGGTCTTGAGTAGCTCTTTTGAGCATCATACTGAAGAAAATGGAGAAAAGCGTTGGGGCGAGAACACAGCCTTGCTTTACACCATTTCCTATCAGGAAGGGCTCTGAGAGGTCAGTAGTGTATCTGACTTGACCTCGCTGATCTTCATGTAGCTGGATTACCATGGTAAGGAATTTTGGGAGACAACCAAGCCTACAGTATATGTGTAGTGATGTGCGGGAGCGGGGATTGAACCCGGGACTCCCACTCGCCAGTCCAACACACAACCAGTCGTGCTGAGCCCGATTAGCAGGGCTTTTGTCGCTGATTCATGGCTGGTACTAACTGTGGGGGCTACAATCAATCACCCCCCTGATCTTTGGAGTGCGGCCTCGTGCTTCACACTTCACGCCGCGGACCGCCGCACACGGTGTGGACCTGTCCCTCGCGCAAGGATATCACACTCCTCATCCTGCCGACAACGCCAGATTGTAGTGATGCGCGAAAGCGGGGATTGAACCCGGGACTCCCACTCGCCAGTCCAACGCAACGCTTTTATAAAATGTTATATTTTCACAGGGATTATTTATTAGTGCAGGGGTCAGCAACCTGCTGTGTTCCGCCTGCTCCTTGGAGGCTGTGAAGTGGAAACAGCGACATATTACTCCTGCTTTCTTTGCCATGTCCTCGTATTTTTGGCGCGATGCCCTGTCCGGGTTGTTGTCATCCACAGCAACTCTTTGGCCACTCTTCAGAGCTTGCTCAAGGTCATTCAACACTTCTTCCTTCTTCTTCTTTCCCTCCCTGCTGAGGTGGACGTAGTCATTTGGAAGGACGTGTCTGCGGAAGAACGAGGATTTACCGCAAGCAGATAAGCCCACCGCCACCATGACCTCAGTGTGTGTGGTGGTGAGGGAGGAGGAGGAGGGGTCGTACAGATTGGCTTGGGGGTCCAGCTTGTGCAGTCACTGCAGGAGAAGTTAGGGTGACCATACGTCCTCTTTTGCCCGGACATGTCCTCTTTTTGGGGGCTGTCCGGGCTGTCCGGGGGGGTTTTATAAAATCCTTAAAATGTCCGGGGTTTCGCATTTACTTTATCAGCGCAGCGCACCAGAGAGTGAGACCATTGTATTTACCATACACGTTCAGTGATTCGTCTAGGAACACACTCTGAGAGGCGGAGTTCCACCGCGAACCCCGGAACGTGTATTCATTCATTAAACAAAATTGCAGTACGTGCATACAGTTTTCATACTGCTCCATGCAGAGCCCAGATTATTCATTAGCCACTTTCCAATCCGAGGGATTCACACTTAGAAGTGGGCATTTCAAGGGCTATGACGTCACTGGGCAGTGCCGAGTGCTGTCCCATTCCGTAGACCGCCTTAACCTACCCTAGGAAAGTGCACTACTTTCTCCTCGTTTTGAAGCGTATAGCCGATGGTCACTTCAAGCACTTCGTTGGATAACGGAGTCCCACAATGCAACGCGCCTCCATCGCATTAAAAGAGTGAAAATTACCGACCGTCACAATGGACGAAAACTGTACGTTTTATAACCTTTTTAAAGTGTTGTTGTGTCACGCAATGTACTTTTAAAGTCTACTATAGTTTGTAATTTGTTTAAACTTCATATATGTGGTAAACGAAAGAGCTAGCTTACTTAAAATAAAACCCTTCGGAGTGTCGTCGGGGAACTACGACCGGATAATTCCATAGCAGCGGCCAGATGTGCAGATATCCCCGAACACAGCAAACCTGTTTCGGGCTAATGATTTTCAAATGGCCCCTTGCTCCAAGACGTTTGTAGTGGTTAAACATGACTGTGATATTACGGCTGGTTTAAATGTTGTGGTTAAACATGATTATTTGAGGTGTTGTATGTCACTCACTTTTATTATATGTAATAAGAAACTAAGCTCTGGAGTAACTTTGCTTGTAGATGAGATAAGAGACGATTTTTAGTGATATTTTTGCA
This sequence comes from Nannobrachium achirus, assembly GCF_963921795.1. NCBI lineage: Eukaryota > Metazoa > Chordata > Actinopteri > Myctophiformes > Myctophidae > Nannobrachium > Nannobrachium achirus. Next base: position 68,247,504 of record NC_137817.1, on the reverse strand, counting down.
TTTGCATTTCACAGTGGACCCCAATGAAGATTCCCCAGGCCTGGAATGTAATTTCAAATGTAAGTAATGGTTAAGCTCCCTTAGTGTGTGTGTGTGTGTGTGTGTGTGTGTGTGTGTGTGTGTGTGTGTGTGTGTGTGTGTGTGTGTGTGTGTGTGTGTGTGTGTGTTATATACAGTAGCAGTGTTGTGAAAAGTACCCCCCATATAAAGTAAAAGTATCAATACAGCAATGTAGAAATACTCCGTTACAAGTAAAAGTCCAGAATTCAAAATGTACTTGAGTAAAGTATGAAAGTATTGGCATAAAATGTACCAAAAGTAAAAGTACAATATTTTTGAAAATAGCAGATCTAGAGCTTGTAGATTGTCTATTTTTAAATAGCAAAGGGATAAAATAAGGCTAAAGTGGATAATGTATATATTTTTTTTTTATATTATTATTTATATCTGCAAAGTAACTAGTAACTAAAGTTTTCAAATAAATGTGGTGGAGTAAAAGTACAACATTTGGATCCGACTTAAGTAAATGTACTTAGCTACTTCACACCACTGGTATGTAGATATATGAGAGAGAGAGATGACTGTAGGGATGACTAAAGGTGTATTTATTTATTTTCTAGGGAACAAGGCCCTCAACAGGCGTTTTATTGAATTAACTCAGTCAGGGCCAGGCGACTTTTAGAGCGACTATCTCATTATGGAGTTCAGTGCCAGGCGACTTTGGGCGACTTTTATATAAAAGCATTGTTTAAGCTTTTAATTTAGGTAAATAGACGGAGCGAACTGCTTAGCTTACCTTTGGAGGGTATCCACACGTAAACCGTGAAAAAAAAGGATACGATTATGACGTCACCTTTAAACCATAGCTTCCTGTTTACGGAGGCATCTGCTAGCCGCTAGGCTCAATGCAAACCATCCGACCCTCATGCAGCTTCACTAGGTCGGATTTTGATTCAGAAACTTTCTGTGTGGCATCTGTATACGTTCCGGTGCCCATACCGATGGTGGTTTTAGACGATCAAGCACGAATTGAACAGTATTGAGCTCAAATGGCGGCCCGCGGCAATGTCAATAGGGAGCGATGTCATCGTCCCATCCTTGGATGTTGTGAACCTTGGTTTTAACATGGGTTTACATGGGCGCTTGCACAGTCTATGGTCAATGGCTCGCTCTAGTGGTCATTGCGTGGTATGGTATGTCAATGTTGCTTGGTAAATTGATATGATAAAGATGATTAAATATAGCTATTTCCTGGCGTTATAAGCGCACATTCATATTTAAATTTGGCTGGGTATGGGTTTTAAGGAGGGATCACGAGGACCTCTTCACAGGGCAGAAATACACGGCTTCTGCAGCATGGAGGTAAGGAAAAAATAGACCATTTGGAATTATGCTATTATAATGTACCTATTTCAACCTTCATAAGGTTGCATCTCTGTGCTGAATAATGTATAGGTATCTATAGCTCTGGTCCATCACGTCACCTCCAGTGCAGAGTCCTGCACGGGTCCAATTTTGACAACCCGCGCCCACCCGGCCCGTCATTAATCAGATCCGTGGACCGCCCGGCTACCCGTGATTATATAAAAATCAAAACCAGATCCGCCCCGCCCGTTACCCGTGATTACATGCATTAAAGTAAATAGCCTACAGCCGTGCGTGCCTTCTTCCAATGGCATCGCACTCTATTTTCACTCCAAAGGCCCTAGTTGATCCCCCTGCATGCCGTCAGAAAATGCTGCCTATTATTAATAGGTCTATTATTATTTGGATGAAGTAGAACAACCATTGAAACTAATCATAATCATTTAAAATTGTATCTTAATCTGACACTGTCACGACAGCTTGCTGCTGATGCGTTCTGCCTCCGCTGCTGTGTGCAGTTGTATTTGTCATACGATGGTGTCGCGCATTGAAAATATCAGAGCTACAAGCTCACAACATGTCGTAACTTGCAGCTTTGTGAGCTTGCATGTCTGCTATACTCGACACGCACCGTCATACGGCGAAGCACATATCCAGCTTTTCACAGCAAAGAGGGAACTCCTCTCGCTGTCTGTCTGTCTTGGTTCGCTCATCACTGTTAGTGTTTAGGCTACTGTTATGATGATAAACAGCCCGAGGTAATCTAAACCAAACCGGACCCAGTTGACGATAATAAAATAGTCATGGAATCACGTGGATATTATACAATCAAGCACCTTTCTGATCGCAGCAATGGATGTGGTTGAATTGGACAAGTTGATTGCAGGCAAGTCATCCATCCTTTCGCCCCATCATCATGACATAAAAGTAAAACAAACACAGTCCCTCAGACTTGTAGGTTTCCATATTAAGGTAAAGGTGTAGGCTAAAGCCCAAATCATATTAGTTTGGGCAACTACATTGCGCTAGCAGATCACTCGCGGCCACTTTATTCAGTTGTGTTGTGTGTCGGTGTCCTCACTGTGAGGATGTGCGCTCCAGCCGGCTGCAGCCGGTCCATGTGTGTGACTTGACGTTTAGGTGGAAACAGTGCTGTATGCATGCCGTGGTTCTGTCCTGCTGCTCACTGTGTGCGCTCTTGTGACGTTGTTTTAGGCAGAAACAGTTGTCTGATTTTCACAGTAAAATGTCACCCGCCCGTGTTTAGTCGCGTACCGCCCGTCCCCGCACCCGCACATTTATAATAGTAAACATTCCGCCCGTTGCCGCCCGTCAATCACGGGTACCCGTCGGATACCCGCGGGGCCCCGACCCGTTGCAGGACTCTGCTCCAGTGACGCTCTGACAGACCCGTCGGCAAATGAATAGACCGTGTTTTCTCAGCCCCTACGAGCGCTCAACTTGAGTCAAAATAAACAAAACTACTTCACTACTCACCAAACCAAAGGTAGTTTTGCGTTGTTGAAAGTCTATTCTCCGCGGTGGTGAACCCCACAGCACCCCACCTACTCTGTAAAATACATAATTTTTGTCATGAAATGAAACGCACCCACCTCGAGCCACCCATCGGCCACCGCAGATACAATGGTTCACAACCCGGAAATAAGCGGCGGTCGAGTTGGATGCACTTTATTTCATGCCAAAAATAGTGTTGGATGCACTTTATTTCATGCCAAAAATGTTGTATTTTGCAGATTGGGTGGGGTGCTGAGGGGCTCACCACCATGGAGAATAGACTTTCAATAACGCTAAACTACCTTTGGTTTGGTGAGTAGTGAAGTAGTATTGTTTATTTTGACTGAAGTCGAGCACTCGTAGGGGCCTAGAAATCGCGGTCTATTCATTTTCCGACAGGTCTGTCAGAGCGTCACTGGAGGTGACGCAATGGACCAGAGCTAAGGTATCTATAGGTGCATTGTTGTTGATGTTCTGACATATCTTGCTTATTATAGTGATATATCATCTGCTTATTGTAAGTCGCTTTGGATTAAAAGCGTCTGCTAAATGCCTCTACTGTGTATTGTTGTTAATATGATTTATTCTGTCCTATTATAGTATTGTCCTGGAGAATCTGGGCCTGGAGAAGATGGTGGGCACCAAGCAGGCCAAGAAAAAGTGATTACTAGTGATGCATTTGTTGTGCCCTGCACCTTCCCTGCCCCTCCCCCACCTGTTTCTTCCTTTTGACTTTGACTTTGTTCCTCCCAGGCCACGCAGCTGGATGCTGTTGTGTCTAATTGAAACCTGTTATACGGCCCACCAGCGAGTTACACCTCGCTCTTGCATTGTATGCTGTTCCACCGCACGCTGACCGTCGTGAAAGACTCTCTCTGTTACTACTCCGTCTTCCCTATATTCTGTGGTTCCTGGTTCCTTGGGCTCCACGCAGTTTATTGTTTCCTATGTTTACCCTTTAGCCCTCTGTGGCGGTGTCTAAGTTATTGTTCTACCCAAGGAATTCCAGTGAGTGTTTTGTTGTTTTCTGTCATTATTAAAGTGCTATTTTGTTGTTAAACCCTGTGTCCTCATTTCCACATCACAATTCCCATTCTTTGCTCTACGGCCGGTGGCCTAACAGAATGCAAGAGTCAGAAGTGGATAGTGTGGATTCGGGGCTGGATGTTTTTGAGACACAAAATAAGCTACTTGGGGAGATATTAGCGGGCGTGTCCGCGCTGGAGTTTCGGGTGGGGGCCCTAGAAGAGCGTCTGATCGACCCTCTGGAGAAGATCCTGCCCCGGGTGATCTACATTGATAATCGGCTTTGCAGAGTGGAGGTGGCGCTGCGGCGGGGTTCCAGTTTTAATTTAAACTATTTTAGAAATGTTGTACTTTTGATTTTGATGTTTATATACACATTTTTGGTTAAAATGTTATTTATGTAAAAAAAGACAAGATGTTCATTTGTTGTTTAACTTTTTTAATTTACCTCAGAGAAACAATAAATACGTTCTGTATTTACAAAGTTGATGAAATGAATTGTTTACAATCGTCATTTACAAAATGTGGTCTGTTTTTTAATGAGGGTACAGTCTTACTGGGCTGAACAGAGAGTCCCTTTCTTCCAAAATGTGTGCTGTAGACCTCAACCAGGTATATACACTTGAGCTGGCTAATGTGCATAAAGTGTCTACCATTATGGCTTTGCAGTCTAACATTTAGACTGCAGAAAGTTGATCAATTGACAACGGCAACCCTGAGTGGTGAAGTAATTGAATTACAGTATACAAAAACCTCCATTTCAAACGCCCCAATTCTAAAACACTCAGAAATAAATGTGCTCAGTTCAGCTTCTATCAGGCCAGTATTTACACCAGTCAGTGCGTTCAGCCACATAAACAAAACAAAAAAATCATATCTTCAGTTCACACTTTTGTATTTGTATTTTTTTTTGTTTTATTTGTATTTTTATGAAGTCCCAAGGCAGGGGAAGGGGGGACAGATTTTAAGAGAAAATGTTGGGAAGACCCTGGTGTTTCTCCGCAGGGTAAGATCGATGGGGTCCGCTCACTATCCCGACTATCCGCTGTTCCGACATGGTCGGCAGGTTAGTTACTTAGCGTCGGCAGGTTAGTTACTTAGCGTAAGGCAGGTTAGTTACTTAGCATAAGGCAGGTTAGTTACTTAGCGTAAGGCAGGTTAGTTACTTAGCATAAGGCAGGTTAGTTACTTAGCGTAAGGCAGGTTACTTACTTAGCCTAAGGCAGGTTAGTTACTGAGGTAAGGTTTACTGAGGTTAGGTTTAGGGTTGGGGGTAGAGTTAGGGTTAGTTTTAGTGTCGGAATACCGGCCCGTCGGCACACTGCTGCGGACCCAAGATCATCATCTGGGGTGGTCTCCAGAGGACGTTTTCCTCAGTCCACTGCATTGTTCATCAGGTGGGTTTGCAAGGCTGACCCAATCGACGGCTGCCATGTCACTGTGGCTGTTTTTAGAAAGGCAAGAATAGAAAATTATTACAAACGTTTGCTAAGGTAAATATACAAGTAAATGGGAATCGGTAGATATACCCTTTTTCTACTTGCCTGATAATAGTCGTGGTCCATGGGCGGCACCGCCAGGCCAGACACCTCTGCAGTCAGCTGGTCGCGCCACAAATCACCACTGACTGCCTCAAGCACCCTTTCCCCTTCATCCTCATCTTCCTCATCTGGGTCGACAATTTCACCTGCATCCACGCAGATGTGCTGTTATGACCTGTAATTATATCAGGTGGGAGATAAATTATACTTACTGAAAAAAAAAAAAAAAAAAAAACATTGCCAATGAACATTTGTCTCAGAATAGAGGGTATGCGCATGCATAAAGTGAATGGCAAATTGAGCGGCAAAGTGAATTTAACATCATTTAAAGCAATCAGATAGGACTTTTCTGTTTGGATGTATGGGCTGTCAAGGCCAGAAAGTAGTGTTTGCCACTCAGTAGGCATTCCAGCATGACTTCCGGGTATGATGATGCTGTCAGACGCATACCCTCTGTTCAGTGATGACTTACAAGAGGTGCGAAGGTGTAGTGCACCTCCAACGCTCCAAGGAAAATGGACCGCCACCTGGTTTTCATCCTGCCAAAGGCACGCTCTATAATGCCAAGGGCCTTGGCATGGCGGTAATTGAACAGCTGGGCTGCCACACCAGCTACTGGCCTCCTGTAGGGAGTGATGAGGGGGAGAGGGTGTTGGAGGCAGGGGTACCCCCCATCTGCCAAAATGAAGTGCCCTGGAGGAGGGTAGAGTGGCAGCAGGTACAGTGGGCTGTAGCGGAGCACTCTGGCGTCTTGCACTGACCCAGGCCAGCCCACGTAGGTGTCTATGAAACGGCCCTCGTGATCACAGACTGCCTGGAGGATGATGGAGCCGAACAGCTTCCTGTTAGATAGATAGATACCTTTATTATCCCAAGGGGGAAAATCAGTTGCCCAGAGGCAGCACAGCAGTATAAGGTTATTTACAAAGTTACAGAGAATTATGAAAAAGATAAAAAGAAATTACAAGTACAGAGTACAGTAAGTACAGTAAGAGTAAGGTACAACAAGAAAGGGAACGGATAATATACATACATAAAGTGTCCTAAAGCACAACTATCAATATAATACAGTGCCCAAATCAAAGTGACCATAACAGTCAATGCTAGTTAGTGCAACCTGGTAGCACTGATGATTGACGCAGATTGGTGGCATTATCCGCACATGGCAGCCGTCAATTGCTCCAGCCTTGCTCCAGCCTTGCAAACCCACTGGTCACTGCCTCCAGGTCTTCAGGGGTATTTGGGAAGCGAATGACCTTGTGGCGGATGGCCACCACCTCCCTTGTGACCCTGTGGACAATGCGGTGGACAGTGGAACGAGGTATGTCAAAGCACCTGGGGCCAGTTGCACCACCAGAACGTAAGTTCTGCCCTAAGTTAGGGAGTAAAGTCCTTACTAGAGGCTTAGTAACTACTAGTTAGTTTGTAACTAAGTGAGTTACTAACAGGTGTTGCACCACGACTTCTTAAGGCATAAAGTAACTAGTAATGCGTAGACTGTTCATAAAGTAATGTATAGTCGCATAAAATGACGTCATAGCTCCCGAATCCAATGAAAACGAACTGTTTCTAGTAAAGCTTGTATCGTCTTTTGTCAACAGAGAGCTCTGTCTCTCCACTGGCATGTACAGTCACTGTTATGCGTGCACAGTGCGAGCGCATCCCTGCGCAGCGCACTGCCCTGCAAACAGATTGTATCACAAATTATATTGGCCTCATACGTTTTCCCCCGTTGTGAAGTAACGCAGGGCAGCGCATATTTGGAGACACAGGGGAAGAGAGCGCACCGTTCAATTCGCTGTTGTGCTGTATATGCAGTGCCAGTGGTAGAAAAGTACTCAAATGAATTAAAAAAGTATCAATCCTGCAATATAGAAATACTCTATTAATAGCAGACACATTGTGAGCTTGTAGATCGGCTATTTTCAAATGGCCGAAATGTATATTGGGCTTAATGTATGTTTTAAACAGATGGGTCGTTTCATTGTTGAATTAATTAAATAGCCGATATAATGCTGTCTGCCACGTTAGTAGTGTAGTTGCTCTACTCCCATAGAGATAGGTTACTTAGTAAAGACTTAGTGCTGCCCAAGGGGTGGTGTAAATATTTAGTTGTTACTTAGAGATACGTAAGAACTCATTTGTGTGGTGCAACACCTGACATTTTAGTAATGCATAAGTCTTTACTTAGAAACCATTTACGTTACAACTAGGCTACGTTATAACTTAGTAACAGCTGGTGCAACCCCACCCAGGTCACCACCTATGATAGAAACATTAATGTCCAGTCAGGGTAAAGTTGCTCCCTGCTCAGTCGAAAATCTTCCTGTGTGTCCTCCCCATCAAAAGAACTGTGCAGGACAGGGACAAGCAGAATGATTGACCCTGCAGTAGGGGGGTCTTGGCTGAAAGAATAATAAAAAATCAAACCTTGGTTCAAAGTGAAGCGGTGGACAGATAAAACCTCTATTCTGAATGTATTTGTGGCTTACTACATTTTTTAAACCCTGAAGGCCAAATTATCATGTGAAGCTTGACCAATCCTCAAAGTATCCATTCATCTAACCGGGAGGGACATCGACATTTTGCTTTTTGAAAAAGCCTATTCATTCTGGACTGATATTTTACACGTACGGGACAGGAAAAACCTGTTCATTCTGGCCTGGAGTGACCATATATGGACATAAGGTAACATACTTTGTGTTTTTGAAAAACCCTGTTCATTCTGGACTGAGATCACCATATATGGTAATTAAACGGACATTCTGTGGGACAGGAAAAACCTGTTCATTCTGGCCTGGAGTGACCATATATGGACATAAGGTAACATACTTTGTGTTTTTGAAAAACCCTGTTCATTCTGGACTGAGATCACCATATATGGTAATTAAACGGACATTCTGTTTTTGAAAAAGCCTGTTCATTCTGGACTGAAATGACCATATATGGGCGTGATACACACAAAGCCATTCATTGGAAGCGGTTTTCACCGCTTCAAAAAAAAAGGTTTGTCAGGTCTGCCTGTCTATCTACTCAACCAGTTTTAATTGAGTGATAGTATTTGCATGATTTGTGTAAGCTTACACCATAAAATAATGTAAATGAGAGGTAGCCTAGCACAGTGGTTCTCATAACTTCTCAAGCTGTGGGCCAAATTATTTTGGGGGTCCCCAGATGATTAACTCTGTGCAGCATGTTTTCTCATTCAACAGTAAACAAACCAACATAACGTTTAAGTATATAGAGGGTATCTGCACATTTCTAAAGTGACACTTTTAGGAAGTTTTAATACCTCTAAATAACAAATTAAACATTGGTCAAATACATGACTCCCGGGTGCTCCGCCCCCACCTCTCCGACCTTGTTACTGTCGCTATGTCCGACAAGCTTTGAAGTCCGACAGCCCTCACTCAGTCATTAACACTGTCAGCACAATGGAGGAGAATGTCACACACAGACACACTGCCTGTCGCGTTTTGGACCCAGAGCCTCGAAATCTCTTCCAAATCCGTCAACAAGACCTGGCATGAAATTAGAAAAATATGTAGGCCTATTAAAACAAACCAGCAGAGAATACAGAAGGAAATCTCTCTGCTGGATTCAGAGCCGTTTTACACTGACTCGGAAAGATTTAAATATGAATAGGCTACACTGTATTGGCTAAATGGCCCATAACACCAACACCTTATTTGTTATGTTAAATAGCTAATGATTATCCCCCCCTTGGGATGATAAAGATATCTATTTATCTATCTATATATCTATTAAGTAGCCTGCCTAACATCAACCCATACAAACTTCATCATCATCAGCACAGACTTTATTTGTTTAGATCGATTCATGCCATTATAATGATTAGTGTTATTGACCTGGGCGGAATGTGAGTTACTTTCATCAAGTCTTGTCATGAGACAAGATGAGAAAATGTGTAGGCTACGACTCATTTTATACCAACACATTGTATGTGTTTATATCAAGAAGCACCAAGGAATAGGCTACTTCATCTGATATAAAGCAACTTATCACTGGACTGGACAGTTGTGTACATAAGGTAAGAAAGACAACAACCTAATAAATATACCTACAAGTGAATTTGACGCCTAAACGGCGTGTTAATGTATTTATTTGATCTGTGATGATGGTGTTTAAACAGCCTGTAGCGACGAATGAGGTAGGCAGTAGCCTACAGCTGTCTATTTCTCTCTATTTCACAACAACCAGAATAAACTGCTTCAAATGTAGGCTAGGCCTACGTGTTTCTTATCATACCGATTGCTTATAAATCTACAACATTTGATATATCTGGCGTTAAAACGTCTCGATTCCGAAAAGTTTTAGCCGCGAGTCACAAAACGAGCAAGGGTGTCGTCGCACCAAATTCTGGGCCCTGGGTACAAGGATTCACTGCGGGCCCACATGAATGTTCTTCATCTGGGGATTTCAAAAATAGCAGATATACAAGCTCGCAGCACGGCACTTTCTAGTTTATATATCCGCTATTTTTTCCAATTTTTCAATATCTATTAAAGTATAAAATAATTAAGGCCCCTCCACCTTGGGCCTTAACTCAGTCCCACTCCCCCCTCTTGTGACGCACCTGCACACCTGCGTCTACTGCTGCATGTCAGAAATACAACACTTTGCGTTGTTCATTCTTCATTAGGCTACTTTATCAGTAGCTATTTTACATAACAAATAAGGTGTTGTAGTCATGGGTCAATGGCCTTTTAGCCAACACAGTGTATTCATATTTAAATCGGCTTTTTTATATAAAAAACGGCGATCTGTGGTCCAACAGACAGGGGCTTCCTCGTTCCTTTTTTTTCTCCTAATATTCCTCTGCGGTTTTGTTCCATTAGCCGTGTAGGCTACTACACCTTCCTCCAACGCATGCCTTGCCCTGCCGACGGACCAGGAAGAGATTTCGAAGCTCTGGGTCCAACACTGAATTATAGTATTTAATGTGTAAAATGTGTGTACAATCCGCCGTATTTCCCATTGAAGTGAATGAAGCCAATAGTGGCACGCTGTGATAGTGGTCGGATGCAGCTTTTGGAGGGGGCGGAGCCGGGAAAGGTCCATTGTCAAACATTAGAGGCAGAAATTGTGAAAATAGCCGATCTAGATGCTCACAACAAGTGAGCATGTGCAACCGGTGTATCTTTAGCTGTCTGCGTTAGACCCAGCACTGGAGACAACCTCCATTTAATTCTGACAAAAGACAGAAACAGACACGTCTCCAAGTGAGTGTTTTAGTGCATACGAGCTCCTTTCTCTACAAAATCAAACAAACACTGTATAAGTAATTTGTAACTTCAATTATGAATGCGTTTTGCACAGAAGATAACAAAAGCCACCCACCTCGTTCAAATGTGGAAATACAAAAGGAAGAGGTGGAGGTGTGGCAGGACATTTATACAGGAGAAGGTAGGAGGGGACTTAAAGGAACTGTGACCGCTAGTACACCATATAGAGCAAACAAGAGAATCGTCAGGCATATGCACTTATTTATGTAATATTTTGTGTAATTATATACACACTTAGTTAATACTGTTACACATGTAGATCGGCTATTTTCACAATAGAACTGTGTTTTACAAAAAAGTAATACCTCAACTCTTAGTGCTCGTATGTTGGGGGGGGGTCCCCAGTTAAAATATGATTATTTTGGGGGGTGCGGCCTGAAAAGGTTGAGAACCACTGGCCTAGCATATGAATGAAAGTTTAATTGACACACACACAAGTGTCTGGTTATTTAAAACTAGTAAGACACCTGAGGGTGGAATGCGACCTCAGGGTGACATGCAACCTCGCCCTAAAGGGCGAGGTCGCGCCAATTCTTGACCATCTGGCCAACCACAGCGTTTCTCTGACGATTCTAGTTGTTGTCATTCTGGGGGGAGTTTGTTCATGTTTTTGTGAGGGTATCAACCCTAGGAGACACGGGGAGAACATGCAAACTCCACACAGAAAGGCCCTATCGCTCACACCCTAGGTTGGGTTGGCGATAGGGCCTTTCTGTGTGGAGTTTGCCTAAACATGGAGATGTGGTATAGAAGGACTCATATATGGGCATAAAAAGTATGTCATGTGACATCACTTCCTGTACAGACAGTCAGACAGACAGCCATTGACTCCGACCTAACAATGGCTACTGTCTATGACGGTAGTTCCATATGACATATTGGACTAGACTATCTCACTGCAAACTACATCCGTCATGTTGCCTTCAAAACATGATATTCTCCACAGCATGATTCCACCACAGACACCATATCCTCCAATAATGTTGAGCACCCTTCAGAGGGTCATGTTGATTCTACACTCTCCCTTACCATACCTGTCAGAATCACCTCGTATCACTCCACAAATAGACCCAGTAGCTCTGTAAATCACTCCAACTTAATTTCACTATTACCAACCATTCTGCCCACTACTCCAGTATACCCCACTGTAAAAATAGGTCTTTTAAATATCAGATCCCTTGTGCAAAAAACTATTATTTGTCATGATTTTATTGTATCACATAACGTAGACTTCTTTTTTATAACTGAGACCTGGCTATGCCCAGAGGACAACGTACCTCTTATTTCAACCACCCCACCAAACTTTTCGTATTTTAACTTACCCAGACCAGAGGGCACAGGTGGTGGGCTTGCCGTTTTTTATAGGAATAATTTTAAATGCTCTCCCATCTCCCTTAATGTTTTTAATACCTTTGAAGTTTTTAGCTTTTTAATCAACAGTAAAAATCCGGTGCTCTGTGTTTTAATCTATAGGCCTCCCAAACACAACCCTGGTTTTATCACTGATTTTTCCGAGCTCCTGTCCCTGATAACCCAGCGATATGATAACATAATTCTTCTGGGAGACCTGAATGTTCATATCTGCTGCCCCTCAAACACTCTATCCACTGATTTTAGAAATCTCACTGAGTCATTTGATTTTAAACAGTTTGTCACTGGAGCCACTCACCGCCAGGGTCACACTCTCGACTTAGTGCTTTCCCTAGGTTTGGATCTAGGTACAGTAGAGCTGAACGATGACCTAATGGTCCTCGGCAAGACAGACCACAAGGCCCTATTTTTTAATGCCCCACTCCCCCGTCCCCCCCCTAAGCGTTCGATCCCTCGTAGAGCACGTGTTTTTAACTCAAACTCAGCCAGTGCTTTTTGTAATTCTTTTTTAACATCCCCACTCTCATGCTCCCCTGGGCAGCTCGCTGATGACACTGACATCAATACCTTGGTCGACGGTTTTAACAGTAACTGCCTAACTATCTTGGACTCCATTGCACCTTTTAAAACTAGAATCCCCAAATTCAACCCAAATCCATGGCTCAACGAACACACCCGGTCAATAAAAAGACAACGCAGAGCAGCAGAACGAATCTGGAAGACTACTAAACACCCAGACTCCCTCAATAACCTAAAACACCTAATGAAAACCTACCAGGAGGCGGTCACCAAGGCCAAATCTGACTACTATTCTGACATCATCACTAAAAGTAGCAATAACCCTAGGACACTCTCTTACCAAACCACCCACCACCCATCATCTAGAATCCTCTCCAGCAAAATGTGAAGAAGTACTGTCATTTTTCACCAACAAAGTGCTAAACATTCGCCTCCAGATCCCACCCACCATTGACGACAACTCAACCTCACCCATCATTCCAGATCCTCTTAATCATTTTAATCCCATAACCCTATCAGTACTCACTAAAACCATAACACAAATGAAATCTTCTTCTTGCAACCTGGACATAATCCCAACTTCTCTTCTAAAAGAGGTCATAGAAACAGTCGGTCCATCTATCCTCACCATAATTAATCACTCCATAGTTTCCGGTTCTGTCCCATCCTCATTTAAACATGCCTTAATTCACCCCTTTTTAAAGAAACCCACTCTCGATCCTCTTCTCCTCACTAACTATAGACCCATTTCCAAACTGTCCTTCATGTCTAAAATCTTAGAAAAAGTAATCTCCTCACAGCTGCTCACACACCTCTCCACCCACAACCTTTTAGAAAAATTTCAATCTGGATTTAGAGCACTCCACAGTACGGAAACAGCCCTGGTCAAGGTCACCAGCGACCTGCTTATGACACTCGACAACGGGGATGCTGCAATACTGGTCCTCCTGGACTTAAGCGCGGCTTTTGATACCGTCGACCACGTCACTCTGTTGAGCCGACTGGAGTCATGGGTAGGTCTTAGTGGCACTGCTCTCCAGCTTATGAAGTCCTATCTGACATCAAGAACAGTATCTGTCGAAATATACTGTGGAACGGTGTTCCACAAGGATCAATTCTGGGCCCTCTACTTTTCTCTATCTATATGCTTCCTTTAGGTCAAATAATCTGCAAACACAACATTCATTTTCATTGCTATGCAGATGATACCCAACTATACCTACCACTCAATACTTCAAACCCCAACTGCCTATCCTCCCTAAAAGCCTGCTTAACCGACCTGCAAAATTGGATGTCTGCCAATTTCCTGCAACTCAACACAAATAAATCAGAAATCCTCCTGTTCGGCCCCCATACTTCTAGATCCCAACTCCATAACTCTCTCGGTACACTGTCAACTAATGTCACACCGGTAGCAAAGAATCTCGGAATATCTCTCCACTCCCAACCTTCACATAGTCACTAACGCCCTAATTTCATCACGTCTGGATTTTTGTAACGCCCTCTATTCGGGTATCAGTAAGGGTGCCATTCACCGCCTGCAGCTGGTGCAGAATGCGGCGGCCAGGCTCATCACTGGGACAAGGAGGTCGGAACACATAACCCCAGCACTGGCCGCACTGCACTGGCTACCCGTTATTTATAGGATAGATTTTAAAATTTTATTATTAACTTTTAAAGCCTTAAATGGCCTGGCACCTCAATATCTGTCTGAAATGGTGCAACCCTATGTGCCTGTCCGTCAACTGAGGTCCTCCAATTTAGCACTCCTAGAGGTTCCAAATTCAAATATGGTGACCAAAGGGGACAGGGCATTTGCCGTCAGGGCCCCGACCCTATGGAACTGCCTTCCTGTAGAACTCAGGCTTTCTGGCTCCATAGCCATATTTAAATCTAATTTAAAGACGCACTTTTATAGGAAAGCCTTTTTAACTCCATAACTGACCCCTATGTGATACTGCTGTTTTGTATTGGTTTTACTCTATTTGTGTTGTTTTTACTCTATTTTTGTTTTTACTGTAATTTTTATGTAATATGTTTCACTATTTTTATCATGTTGTTAAGCACTTTGGAACATTGTTTAACACTTTGAGTGCCAGCCCCCCCTGCCCCCCGTCCCTTACCAGTGCCACCATTAGGTCCCATTCATTTCTGCCCCAATTCCAGGGAATAAATTGGAAATGATCCGATATTCACATCGGAACAAAAATGGGAGGTTTGGTAAAAGAGGATTTTTTTTTTTACCCAAAAATTTTTGGAGTGATTTCGGTGAGCGGTTTTGGAGATAGGTGCTCGAGAGTGCGCACTGCGCAAACCAGTCAATAACCTCAGAAATCTAGATTCTGAGATATTTGAGTTCAAAGAAAAAAAACTTTAGGAAGCCATAGCAACAAATTGGTAAATGGTAACGGAACACAAGTACCCTTGACAGAAAGAATGACATGCCTACTTTCATTATGTGCAAAAAAAGTTAAAAAAATATTGTACCATCGTCTAGTTTCAAGGGGGCAAAGTGAAAAAGTATGAAATGACTCAGAAGGTAGAAATTGCCTTACATTTTGATAGAACTATGCACTGTGAATTCACTGTGTTTTTACCTGGTCTAGAAGGTCAGGAAGACAAAAAGTCAGAAAAGCGATGTCAACCTTTTATTTTATGGCAACATCGAACCCTAACCCTGGTGAGTACCTCACACATCCAGCATGAACATATTTATGTTCAACAATATTTACAAATATTTCCAAAAAAAAAGAAATCACAAATATGACTTCACAAAAATAAAATATAACTGGATAAAAGTAAAATAAAATAAATGTGCAGCAAGTAAAGAATAAATAAAATAATATAAAAGTCAGTACTGTACTGTACTGTATTCTCAAAAAAAGGCATTCAACAAGCCAACATTCAGGAGTCAAAGGCACCACAAATAAAGGTCAAAGATGGTACTGTTCACCGTGTGTGTGTGTGTGTGTGTGTGTGTGTGTGTGTGTGTGTGTGTGTGTGTGTGTGTGTGTGTGTGTGTGTGTTTGTGTGTGTGTGTGTGCGCCTCAGGTACCTCAAAATGGCCTGGTACCTGTTTCTTGCCATTGTTCTGGGAAAGTACGGCATGCAATGACAGGGTTTTTTGACCAGTGCATGGCAATCTCCGCCTTGTGAACGATAGCTGTGAGGAAGAGAAGTCCCAGAAAGTTCTTCAGCTCCCCTAGAGTGACATTGGTCCAGGCAGCGAACCTACAGTGTGTATGACCTATGCCTGACTCCTCCGCTCTCGCTATCTCAGCCATCATACTGTCCTCTCCATCCTTCCTCCATCCAGTCAGACTCCACGGGCCCTGTATATGATAGAAATAAATAAAAAATACTAAATGATCGTGCTTCTGTATAATTTGTATGTTCTTTAGCAAAGGCTGTCGCACAAAAGTAGTGAAAACAGCAGATCTACAAGCACATAACGCCTCGCGGTGCGAGGCGTTGTGTGCTTGTAGATTGCACATACAGTATGAAACAGAGCCGATACCTTTATGTAGGAAAATAATGCTGCTATGTGTACCCTGTATATATATAAAATGTCACAATGCGACATAGCTCTGTAAAATGAACAATGCTGTACCCCCTCCAACTGTATATATGTTCCCCATTTTCAACTGGTTTTTATATTGTATTTGTTATACTTGCTTTGGCAATGTAAACATATGTTTTCTCATGCCAATAAAGCTCCTTTGAATTGAATTGAATTGTATAATGTGGACCCAAAAAAATGCAAAAAAAAAAAAAAAAAACAATAGCAGGTCAGGCTTATTGATTGATTGAAGAATGTATTAGAAAGAGGTGGTAAAAAAAAGAACCTAGCCCCACCCTACCCTCCCCTTCTTTGTATATACTGTTTGTTTAGACTTACTGTCTTTTTTTGTTTTTCTTTACATATCTACTGCATAGTACTGTGTTCTATCTGTCTGTCATTCAATGTTATATGAGATACTTCAATGGTTTCCACTTTCCAGTGGAAATAAGCTTAGTCTTTTCATGGATCTCCTTTTAGTAGACCTTGTACCAGTGAACTGTACCGTCATGAAACTGTACCTTTTCCTATGCAAACTTCTAATAGTCTTCAATCAATCAATCAAAGTAGGCTACAGATGCATGGCTCATTTCAACAGGAACCACACTTTATGCAGCTCATACAGTGGTGTGTTCTAGACTCATATTTTATTGTTAGTTACTAGTTAGTGCCTAAAAAGGAGATCGGCTGTTGTTGTAGATCGGCTGTTTTCACTAGTCTAAATAATTTCAAATGATAAATGCAAAACGAGCGGTTTTGGACATAAAAAGTTTTCACTCCCTCCATCACGGAGGTATAGAGGCCGACGCCGAGCGGCGCCATGCCCAGGAGGGTCTCCCAAATCGGGCTTGAGTTGTGGAGGGTGGTCGCTAGTGCTTTGGAGGTTCCAGGGCGAGCGCCCCCACCCCGGGGCTCGCGATCAAACCTTTTGGGAACCACTGTTCTATACTAGGCTGTGATGTGATGTCCTTGGCTCATTATCGCCAAAATAAACAATGTTCTACTTCTAACGTGAGTGGCACGTAGTATGCAGTGAAGAATATAGCCTAAAATCAGCGTTTCTGAATGTCGACTTTACAATGAAATGGATGCTTCTCTCGTTTGGGTCGGGACCCATTTGTGAGTCGCGGAGACAGTTTTATGGTTTATGGGCCATATATTTCATACATTTTGATACATTATACAGCACTTATCTCATATAACATTGAAAGACAGACGTATAACAAAGTGAAACGTAGAGAACATACCGCAGCACAGCTCAGCAGTGCATCCTACAGGGCGCGCGGAGAAACCGTAGCAATCGGTGGTCTGTCCCTGGCAGCATGCATGCCTCGCCGTAGAAGGAGCCCTTCTGGCCGCCAGAACCAAAATCGAGGCCGTGGATGTACCAGCGGAGGTCCTCGCTGATGAACCGATCGCCCGTAGAAGGAGCTCTTCTGGCCGCCAGAACCAAAATCGAGGCCGTGGATGTACCAGCGGAGGTCCTCGCTGATGAACCGATCGCCCGTAGAAGGAGCTCTTCTGGCCGCCAGAACCAAAATCGAGGCCGTGGATGTTCCAGCCGAGGCCTTCGCTGATGAACCGATCGCCCGTAGAAGGAGCTTTTCTGGCCGCCAGAACCAAAATCGAGGCCGTGGCCCGTGGGTGTAGCAGCCGAGTACCTCCGTGATATCTCTATCTCTCTAAATAATACTAAATCTAATGATTTTATAACTAATTCTAGCTCATTCTCTCAATATATCTCTCTCTCCCTCTGATTGCTGTGTCCGGTACGGTAAAAGTCACTGAACTCTTTGAGACTCTTGTTTCTGGGGGGAACCGGCCAACCAGCATGCTTGAATTTGGTCACATAAGCGTGTGATGTCATGCAGGGGCGTCAATTGGGTATGGCAGGGGTATGCAGCTGCCATACCTTGACAGGGGGAAATAATAAAAATGTACTTTTCATCGTGCCTGTTGCTAAGGTATGGCAACATGACTGGTGTCTTCACCAGACACCAGTCATGTTGCCATACCTTAGCTTGTTCTGAACTGACGCCACTGAATTGTCATGCATGACGACCGTCCCATCGTCCAAAAGGGCTGTATCTTGGTTACCGCATAGATCCAACACTGTACTACTGTAATATGAAAAAAAAGCATCTGGCGTCATATGACGCCAATATTATTTTCTGGCATCATTGCCAAGGTCGTGTCGGACGTCATATGACGCCCTGGCACTGAAAGTGTTAAAAAGGTGCTATATAAATAAAGTTTATTATTATTTTTATTATTATCTCCATATATAGTGTTATCCACATCTCCATGTTAGGACTCATATATGGGCATAAAAAGTACGTCATGTGACATCACTTCCTGTACAGACAGTCAGCCATTGACTCCGGATTAACAATGGCTACTGTCTATGACGGTAGTCCCATATGACATATTGGACTAGACTATCTCCATATATAGTGTTATCCACATCTCCATGTTTAGACAGCCATTGACTCCGGCCTAACAATGGCTACTTTCTATGACGGTAGTCCCATATGACATGATGGACTGGACTATCTCCATATATAGTGTTATCCACATTTCGTGTAGCCGCCCTGTACAGGAAGTGATGTCACAACTCGCTGACATCACACTGACATCACAGAGGATACGGAAGGAAGGTCACTCAAGCGACATGGTTCTTCAGAGTATATGCGACCTTCGGTCGCAATAACCACATAATTCATGGGTTTTCAACTGGTGGTCAACCAGAACACACCACAAGTTATTTTGATATACAAGTATGCCTGTATTGTCAATAGTTAAAAGATATTATAGCAATATAAACTTACATTCCACAGGCAAAAATGTGCACTTCACAGGACAAGCCCTACACTACACTAATCCTACCCTAGCTAGGGCTACACTACGAAGGGCGCACACTCTGGATTGGGAAGCGGCTATTGTGAGCTGATTTTCTATTATGGCGCATGTGTGCGCGCGGCTTGCTAGTTGCTAGTTGAAACACTGTATTCAATTGCCCGAGTATTGTTATGCAAAGTGTATATAGTGTAACTGAGGACTGCTTGCCCGGAGTTGCCCAAGTATTGTTATGCAAAGCAGCCAGGTAGGGGGAATGAAGTGTGGACCGCGCCGTCACACATCTTGTCGGCGCGCATGCACGCGCATGCAAGTGGGGGGGCGCATGCGTGGAGCTTGAAAAGAATGGGGACGCTGTACCTCTGCGCTCCTACGCCATCTCACCCCTGGGTCAGACGATCCCAAAGTGTCGAGCGAGATGGACTTCTAGGCGTCCTTAATATTACCATAATACAAATCCAGTATATCTTTATCCCTGGTGGGGCACGTGACATATTAGTAAAAGTCTCTCAGAGTATCTGACAGTGTGCAGTGATTCATGTCTCCAGGAACAATATTAGGGGTGTGGGGGGATATAGTTTGAAGCCTAAGAGTTACTTGGTGAATCCGTTCACATGCATTGCGCTTGTTTGCCCTCGGATGGACCTAGGTAAGGTAAGGTAAGGTAAACTTGATTGTCCACAAGGGAAATTTTGCTTGGGCTTTCACCCCTGCTGCAGCCACACATAAAACATCAATGACAAAAGACATAATTGCTACCGTCAGGGAGCAGTTTACTATGAAAACCTCCACCGGCCGTCCGTCCGTCCGTCCGTCGGTCGGTCACACGTCAGCGTCACACCTTTGCCCTGCTCATATCTCCGCATCAGTATGACATCACACCACATGTGTACACAAACCTTTGTGTACGTTGCTGTGGCAACAGTCTGTTGTTGCTGGTCTGTTAGTGTACGTTAGCAACCACCTTAGCAACCATGGTTTTACCCTAGCAACCAACTGTTTACCCTAGCAACCAACTGTTTACCATAGCAACCATGTTTTTTTACCCTAGCAACCAACTGTTTACCATAGCAACCAGATACGCAGAGCAGGGATCTCCATATATGGGCATAAACAGGTGACATCACACTGATGTCAGTTACTCAGAGCAGGGATTTCTCCATAATATATGGGCATAAAAGGGATTCTGTTAGGGATCTCCATATATGGGCATAAAAGGGATTCTGTTAGGGATCTCCATATATGGGCATACAAGGGATTCTGTTAGGGATCTCCATATATGGGCATAAAAGGGATTATGTTAGGGATCTCCATATATGGGTATAAAAGGGATTATGTTAGGGATCTCCATATATGGGCATAAAGGGATTCTGTTAGGGATCTCCATATATGGGCATAAAAGGGATTCTGTTAGGGATCTCCATATATGGGCATAAAAGGGATTCTGTTAGCTGTTAGTGATCTCCATATATGGACACAAAAGGGATGCTGTTAGGGATCTCCATATATGGGCATAAAAGGGATTCTGTTAGGGATCTCCATATATGGGCATGAAAGGGATTCTGTTAGGGATCTCCATATATGGGCATAAAAGGGATTGTATCCCAGATGATGCCCTGTTAGGAGATCCACACTAACAGAATCCATATATGGTCCTACCGACAGCTGCTATAAGCCAACCCTGGCGATAAGGTCTGAGTCGAAGAAATGCTTCTTTCCTGGCAAGAATTGCCCCTTTATACTGTAGGGCTTGTTTGTGGATTGTATGACATCACGCCACATCATCGGCTGAGGACTGTGTGATGTCATCATATCTCCATGTATGGAGACATAAGTTGCTCATGCCCAAATATGGGCTGGTGAGGTCAGACTTACTGTGATGCGTAGGTTATCTCCATATATGGACATTCAACTTCAATGAGTAACCATGGCAAACTGTCAACTGCCCGTATGTCTTCATAATTGGTAAAACAAACTTTTGGCCTGTTTGTGGAGATAACGGTCGCTTATCTCCCGATTAGGGAGTCTTACTGGTAGAAATACATACAGGGGGACACAACATTACACAGTGCACAAAATGGTAGTTGATCTAATGTCACAATCAATGCTGTTTCAGAGCCTCGTTCAACATTTTAGTTGACGCTGGTACAAAGGATTTTTTTAAACCTAACATAGTTCCATGTAGGTTCACTATACCTTCTGCCAGAGGGCAGGAGTACAAATTCTCCTTGTAAAACATGGGTAGCATTGCTAACTATTTGTTTAGCCTGTCTTAGTGTGGTCTGCTCATAAATGGACTGCAGAGAGGGGAGCTGTCTTGCTCCTATGATCTTCTATGATGTATACGAGAGTAACAAACAACTGGTAGAATTCGCGTGGCAGATACTGAGGCCGTAGTGAGACGGAGAGCGGTTCCAGCAGATCCTCTCTCTGACGATGACATTTTTAAACCAGCGCTCATTTATGTATGCAGGGCACACACCCCACACATGAAATGATGAAATGATTATAATAATAATAAATGGAGGTAAAGGAAACATGGTAGAGTAGATGTATTATTATTTTTTTTTTCTAGGGTCGTGTCCATAATTACGCTTTAGGTCATTGCTGACCATTTCTTGTGTCTATTTTTCGATCATTGTCCATGATATTTTCCAGGTTAATTCAGTTGTGGCCTCCCTTTGTTACGCTTCAGTTCAAATATGGTTACAGTACGTGCACATCCATGTTTTGCATTCTTTATCTGAGTCAGTTTGAAATTTTTCTGTAGTAGAGTTCGCGCAGTGTTTTGGCTACAGGGTTATCAAGCGGCATGTCCTTGAGACAAGGGATTTACTGTCTGTTGTACGGAAGCAGCTGTCTTGAGCACAAATGGCAGAAAGAATTAAGCACAATTCATTTGTATTTGTCCCGTTCTTTCTTGTCTTGGTAATTTTGCTTCACTAATAAAAATGTCAGAGTTTCAGTGTCTCATACAGAAGCAGCCATCTTGACGTTGAGCCAGGCTAGTCAAAGCTGCAAGAGTCCTTGAGTTTTACAGTCTCATGCACAGAAACTATGCAGCAATGGCAGAAAGAAAAAATACAGCAGTGTTTGTGTCCATTTCGCCACCTTTCATTTGTAATTGTCCAGTTCCTTCAAATCACGTACCACTGTTATCTTGGCTGTATCTCCATTTGGTTTTATCATCACTTTGCAATTTCTGCTCCAATTAAGTACCTTGATTTTTTTCCTGTTTCTTGAGCATGCGTGCCTCCCTGGCAATTTCAGCATTCTTTTTATTTAGATGCTCTTTAACGTAAACATCCGACCCTTTAAGCTTCATTCCCTGTCTTAGTAGTTGATCCTTGTGTTTTCTGTTTGCGAATCTCAAGAGTATAACAGGGTTTGCTTTACGATCCTTGCTCGGGAGTGTGTAGCAAGCAGCGATATGATCCTGGTCCATCACAATCTCCTTTGATTTAAAGAAATCAATGACTTGCCTTTCAATGGTTGCTTGTTCTTCTGGCGGGGTATCCTTGCTTGGGCTATTGGCAGCAGCCGCCCTGGCATAGGAGAATGGTTTAACTTTTAGCCCCGAAATAATTATGTCATCCAAACTTGAATATTGTTCCATTTCATCCAATCTTTTCTCCAATTCTTCAATCTTTTGATCTCTTTCCTTGACCGTCGCCTTCAAAGCCAAGACCTCCTTCATCAGGTCAGACTGATGTTGGGTCATCAATTCCGTCATTTTGGTCATTCCCTCAGCCTGAAGGCTGAGTGAGGTCTTTATTTCTTCGATGTCCTTTTTCGTCATGTTGTCGTTTAGTTGTTCGATTTGGCCCTGCAGTGAGTTTTCACCACAAGTGGCCTTGAGCTTGTAGGAGCTATAGTGCTATGCGACCGTCTCTGTCACTGTCTCTGTGACCTCTCCCAAACTTCTCTCTTGCAAACTTCTAATAAATTCTTCAATCAATCAATCAATCAATCAATTCTTCTTCAATCAGGTGGTCCACAGGCTGCCCATGCCCAACCTTTGACCTTTGACCCTGCAGGTGGTCCACAGGCTGCACCACTCTGGCTGGAACGCCTGCAGCAGTTGCTATGACGACAACACCAAGCGCCGCAACCGCCTCATCCTGCCCTCCCTCATCTCCTCCCGCGTCTACGTGGTCGACGTGGGGACCGACCCCCGCGCACCACGCATGCATAAGGTGAGTGGTTTTCAAAGTGGGTGACGGGGCACCCTGGGGAGCCGTGACGGCAGTCCAGGGGTGCCGCGAGATCATTTGATCATTTGGAATTTATTTGGACACTTGAAAAAATATTTAGTATCATTTTAAACTTAAGTTATTTAAGTCAGTTCTAACCAAAATGGCTGTTATCTCAACGTTTTCCTCGCAACATAATCACTAAAATATCGTCACTGTCGGGCAGAAACCTCGTGTCTCCAAGTTTCAAATGTGTACGTCTTTTGGTAAAGCAAAGCCCTGCTTCATCATACAAGACTGTCGCACAAAACTAGTGAAAACCGACGATCTACAAGCACACAAGTACATTTTATAGATGATAAATACAAAACAAACGGTTTTGGACATACAAGGTTTCCACCCGACAACGACGATATGCTATAAATATAAGGTGCTGGGAGTGAAAATGATAATATAGGGGTGCCTCGGATTACAACACATATTTATGGGGTGACCTGAGACAAAAAAAAATTGTGAACCCCTGGTGTAGAGAGACCCCTGCGTACCCCGCATGCACAAGGTGAAAGCTCAACACATTGTCTAGCGCAGTTGTTCAGGAGGTAAAGTTATTCCCAGAATTCTTCCTTGTGCATAGAGAATATAGGTTGCTGCCTTCAGGAAGGAGATACAGTGTTCCTGCATACAATAAGGTCAGACTAAAAAGGTCCTTTGTCCATCAGTCGACATTAAGGCTTAATCAGGAGTTTGGCCATAGGTAGGCTTAGCGGTGGTCACTGCTCTTGTCTATATTATCCTGTCTTGTTTTTGTTACCTGTGTCAAATGTTTGTATATATGTTTCGCATACATGGATGCTGTGGATGGATGCTCGCAAGACACATTTCAGTGTGAACTGACAATAAAGTACTACATCATATCATATCGTTCTCAACCTTTTCAGGCCTCGACCCCCAAAATAATCATGTTTAACTGGGGACCCCCCCCCCCCCTCCACCCTGACGAGCACTAAGAGTTAAGGCATTACATTTTGTATAACACGGTTCTGCTATTTTCACTCGTTTGGGTCCCAGGCAAACGTCTAATCTCTCTAATCTCTCGACCTGAGAAGTTCTGCTTCTCAAACCGTCTCTACTAGACACTTCCAACCTGGCGACAGTTAGAGTACCATACTAATGGTCAGCAAAGGTGACGATACTAATTCTCAAAAGTGGTGTAACCACAAGGTGTGAGCTTTTACATCAGATTTGTTTGGTATTTTAGATTTTCTTTTAAAGGTTTTAAGGCAGTTTGTGACATTTATTTTGAGCTTTTGCCTATAATGACATGTCCATGTTGAAAGTGTTCACACTACAGTATGTTTTCAGCTCAGTTCCCCGTTCACCAGCACTAGGGCATTCGCCAATAGTGATTTTTAGTATTCTAATTATTTAACCTCAAAGTATTCGAATAGTGGAATATTCAACAGGACTCGCCAAACTGTCAAATATTAAGTAAGCAAGAGGCGGACATTGTGAAAATAGCAGATCTACATGCTCACAACGCCTTGCGTTGCGAGGCGTTGTGAGTATGTAGATCTGCTATTTTCACAATATTTATCTGCGGACCCGAGTCACATTATATGTTATGCCTACAATTCCAACTAAGTGCCCACACGGAAATAACATATATGAACATATATGTTTTTTTATATATGCATGCATATATGTTTGACATATATGCCACATATAAAAAAATGGCCACCTATATGTCATATATGTGTGCATATAAACATATATGTACATATATGTATATATGCACACATGATTATATATGGTCGCAAAGATATATGCACATAGCCTACCAGTCAAAGGTTTGGACAGCTTCTATTCAATGTGTGTTTGAGAAGCTGTGTCCAAACCTTTGACTGGTATGTACACATATATATGTAGAATATATGCACATATATGCACCACATATATGTACATATATGTGTTAAATGATACACATACCATACTCTATGGAATACAAAATAAAACACACAATCTTGAAGTCATTATTAGCATTTATTCACATACAAGCAGAACTCAACTGACACTGATACTGTATGTTCCATTTGAAAACTGGACTGACGACATATCGACTGCTGTAGCCTGGCACATTAATGGCCACACATTGTGTGTGTGTGTGTGTGTGTGTGTGTGTGTGTGTGTGTGTGTGTGTGTGTGTGTGTGTGTGTGTGTAGGTAGCCTTTTGTGTGGGCAGTAATTAACATACAGGCACATACTTACAGAGAATGCAAAATTGGTCAGTGCAAAAAAGCAGAAGTGACATGGGCTGGACTCCCAGCAAAGCCGCACAGGAACAGTCAGTAACAATTATTCCAGTTAAGTTACAGTTGTCCAAACGACCGCAGTGTCTCTCTCTCATCACAAAGGACTTTCCCAGTCTCTCACATCTCCGTCCTGGGTAGATGAATCTATCGGATCCTCTGTCTTAAGGTGGAGGGGGTGGGAGGATTTCTTCAAGTTTGTGTCCAGCTTCCACCCTGGCCAATCCTCCACCCCCTGCAACAACGGAACCCGCCTTCCTCACCAGTCTGTTGAGTTGAAGGTGTCACTCGCTCAGTTCCTCCCCAGCACGTTATTCCACATTAATTAAAAACAAAACCCTGGCATAACAGTTTGGTAGCCACCAAACTGTTATGCCAGGGTTTTGTATTTAATTAATGTGGAATAACGTGCTGGGGAGGAACTGAGCGAGTGACACCTGAGCGAGTGACACCTTCAACTTCAAACGATCCCAGTCTTCTCAGGAAGAACAGCCTGCTCTTCCCCTTGCGGTGAATCACCTCAGCGTTGTCCAACCAGTCCACCGATACTGCCTTCCATCCAGCTTCGGTGCTATACCGTAAGATTGGAGACAGAGAAGATGAAATTAGCTATAATAGCACATTAAACATGTTTTCCCCTAGCCCATATAGAACCTCTGCTGCATACTGTTATGCACCACGGGATGGAAAATCATACTCTGGGAGCATGGAACTACCTTTACTTTTTGGATAGAACCTCTACCTCGGCGTGGAGGCATTCTACTGCAGCCCAGGGATATCCGCTTAGGACCTCATCTCGAGGAGCACAACGGTATGCAGCGGAGAGTGAGGTTCTATATGGGGCTAGTTTTCCCCATGTTGGGTCCTTTGCTCAGTCAGTGGGGGATGTTACAATATTACATTAAAAAGTATTTGACTAGACTGGGAGAGACTCTCACCACTGCAACCTCATGTTGAAGCTGGGCAGCATTTCTTTACTAACTACTGCACAATGTATCAGACACATTATTTCCCACATATAACCAATGCAATGGTGACATCATACTGAAAAATCTGAATATACTTTACAAAACGTGTAAGTGTAAGATAAACTTACTTTGAATCTTTTCCACTTTGGTGGGGTCCAGCATATGTCTGCCCTCGAGCTCTGGAACAACACCATGCCTCCCTGTGACAACTGCATCCTTCCAGTTCTTCAGTCGTGAAGAATTTGTCAAACAGCTGGTGGAACAGGCGACTGCAGTCCTTCTTAGCACTGTGGTGAATGGCTACCTGTTCCAACGAGAACACAGAGTCCACAGCCAGTGAACAAAGATTCCATGATTAACACATTTCACAAAGTTTCTGCTCTTCAAGTGGACCATGGAAACAGACCATTGTGTGATCTAATTAGGCCTGGTTTACACTGGCAGCCAAACCCAGCCTGAATCAGATCTGTGTCACATCCGGGTTGGAATCTGATTGGTTCCATGTGACCATTTAAGCCAATCGGATTCCAATCTGAATGTGACTCAGATCTGATTTAGGCTGGATTTGACTGCCAGTGTAAAGCAGGCCTAAAGGAAACTTAACTTTCAAGCTCTAACAGATCACAAAGCGTAGTATGGGATATAGTTAAGATAGTTAATCTTCTCACTGTAGTGTGAAATGTATATTGAACATGTTCGTCTACCTCCCAAATTTTTACCTGGACTATAATCGTACCATCAAAAATGTAAAATCCATAATACATTTATACATACCTGGATATAGCTCTTGCACCTCAATGGCCAACACCTAAACTTTTCACATTGGATCTGCCATCTCCATGTCCCCAACCATCTCAACAAGTCCCTGTAGAGCTTGCAGGTGTTCAATGCCTGGAATGAAGAGGAAAAAATATTATGACAATCCCAACATATTCAAAGGTTGAGTAACAACAAATAAGTGTTAAATAGCGCTATATTCTGATAACAGTCATTGCTATGCCATTGCTATGGAATATTTATTTTCTCAGTAGCAGGGATTGTCATGTTCAACGGCAACCTTCTCTCCCCATCTCTCCAGTAAACAGATAATGTAAAGTTTCAAGTGAGACAAAGAAATGAGCTGACATAATTGACAACTGCAACACTATGCTTCATTTTTTGTGAATGGTGGGTGACCCAGCCAGGGTAGGGGATATTTATAACAACACACCCGGGGGTCTAGAGTTTTTGTCATTTTAGCATCTAATCAGGCTTTTGGGAACACCCAGGACAGTTTTTGAATTTCTTCATTCAGTATTTAGATTTAGAAGCAGACACATATCACAGGGCAGTCGCTGATTACAGATGAGCATGGTCATCCCATAATTTCAGAAAAGTACAGTTTTAAGGGTGAATATTAGGGACGGTACAGTGAGCCATCTTAAAAACTTTAATTGAACTGTAACCTTACCTAGATAAACTTCAAAAGGTGGTTGGCTTGTCGGGCTGAGAGCTTTCCTGGTCTCGTTGCGGCCTTGAGGTGAGGGTGGCATGTGCTGGATAAGGCAAGATGGAGGACATCTCACTGTCCCATCCTGAAAATACAAGGGTGGGGGGAAACAAAGACATTTTTACTAAATTCTGTTTACATTTTGGTTTCAAAACCATCCCCTCTTCCATTAGTATTATTCCTTTAATTCCAGCGTACCATTTTCCAGTTCTTCTGTTGTGGATTCAGCATTATGAAGCAGATCTACATGGTCGCCTGTCTGGGCGAGTCCACAGCTTTGTTCAAGGACTTAGGCCTACTGCATGTAGTGAGTAAGTATGCCACTTCTGCAGCGATGTCATCACCAAACATCAGACTGAAATCCTGTATCTGCAGACAGGATGGAATACAGACGACATGGCATACATTTTAATGGGTTCACCCTATGACCAGGGATGTGATCTGTTTAAAGTCATTTTTCATTTCAGTTTGACTTTAAGGCAAGACAGTTCAAGAGCGACATACCATTCCTGCAATGTCAAGAAATCTTGTAAAGGTGGTGAATATTTCAGAGGACTTCACTGGGTCATGAACCATTGTTTGGCGATGGGTGAAGGTCTGTTTCATCTTCTCCTTGACCATCATCAGTGCGATGCCCTCAAGACCCTGGGTTTCTGTCGTTAGCTGAAGAAACCCACTCCCATCTACTGGATTGTAATACTGCTCCTACAAAACAAGAACGTGTTTTATTTTTTCTCCTTAAAAAACTAAACACATGCCCTTGTCTGGAGAATTGCTCAAATCAAGGTCAACAGGTCTGATATCTGTGACGATCAACTTGTTGGGGTTAGGAGAAAGGTATGTACTTGTAGGGGTTAGGAGAAAGGTATGTTGGGACTTGGGACTAGTTCTGACCAATGGGCCATGGCTTGGAGCAGTGGTTCCCAAACTATTAGCTCAAGAGAAATTAGACATTTGCCCAGGACCCAAGCTAGTGAAAACAGCAGATCTACAAGCTCACAATGCGGTGCGACGCATTGTGAGCTTGTAGATCTGCTGTTTTCACTAGTTTAGGCCATTTTCACTAACTACTTTTTTATACAAATATAAGGGACGTTAAAAAAACATATGGATCCCGACCCACTGCTTGGGAACAAGTGGCCTAGTGGGCACCCACACGATTTGCTACAATGTGATGTTGGGTTTAGTTTCTCAAAAACGTTAAGACAGTTTTTACCCCTTACACCAGAGGGCCACTTGTCTTTTTACTGGACCCCCTTGCGATGCCCACCACAGTAGCAAAAATGCACTATAGGCCTATATGCACATTAAAAAAATATTTAACATGTGAAATTCTAACTATAATCAAAATCACATACCTGTCAGTGGCTGAGTGTTTCTTCTCTTCTTTTGTCCCTCTGAGGCTTCGTTTTGAAGTGTTTTCACTCTCCATGCAAGAAACCCACTCCCATCTACTGGATTGTAATACTGCTCCTAAAAAACAGAGCCTTACCTGATTGCAGGCCACGGCTCTCTCTCTCTCTCTCGCTCTCTCTCTCTCTCTCTCTCTCTCTCTCGGATTGACCGCGGCAAGGGGCGGAGTGAACGCGGCGGTTATCGTGGGCTTCGGTGACGTGTGCAGTGGGGCAACGGTGAGATTCGAACTAGTGATCTCTGGCACTCAAGTCGGCGACGCTATCCATTCAGCCATCAATGCTGATGTTTATCGTGGGCTTGCCCAGGCCTTACGGCCTGGGCATAAATATAACGATTGCATTCACCACGGCTTCGTAACTCGCGCGGCCGGCCTGGCCCGCTCTTCGCGGCCACTCGCGCCTGCGGCGCTCGGGGGCGAAGAGCAGGACCAAGGTCCGCTGGCCTTCGCGCCGCTTGCAATGTCGTGGACAATAATCAAACGCCTCCGCCCCTTGCCGCGTTCACTCCGCCCCTTGCCGCGTTCACTCCCCTTGCCGTGTTCACTCCCCTTGCCGCGTCCACTCCGCCCCGTGCTCCGGTCTGCAATCAGGTATACTTGAAAAAACAAGAAGGACTCTTCCTACAGTGTGCACGCTCACGCTCACGCACGCGCGCACACACACACACACACACACACACACACACACACACACACACACACACACACACACACACACACACACACACACACACACACACACACACACACGTACGTTATCAATTAACCAGTAAGACTCCCTAATCGGGAGATAAGCGACCGTTGGTCGCTTATCTCCGTAAATAGAGCAAAAATGTGTTTTTCCAAAATCTTCCTGATCCATGTTGTTGACATGAGTGTAGACATACTGTGTAGTGATTTTCGTGATTTTAGGGCAAAATCTGAATCGGCCTCATGGTGGCGCTAGAGGGCCATGTGAGAAATGAGGGGTGGGGTCTCCTCGCCGCCAAGGCGGACGAATAGGTACCGGCCCCGGCTCTCCCGGTCGCTCCTAGCCCGAGTTACGGCATTTTATGTGAGCTGCAGTGGCAGGGGGTCCTCCACTGGGGGCGCCACCACTTTTGCATCCGTTCTGGAGCACCAGGAGTGGGTGGTCCCCGGGAATGCCCCGTGAGCAGCCCCGTTGGGGTGGTCATTTGGTCATTTTTGCACATTTGGTAATTTTTTACACCTGGGGGTCCCCCAGGGACCTGGGGGTCCCCGAAACTCCGGGGGTCCTTGGAGGTTGTAGTTTGGCAGGCAAGGAGTGTGTGTGCAAAATCTGGCATGGATCGGGGCAACGGTTGCAGAGATATGAGCAGGGCAAAAGTGTGACGTGTGACGTGTGACAGAGGGAGTGACGGAGGGACAGCCGGTGGAGGTTTGGATAGTGTGCAAGTAACTGCGACCTACGGTCGCAATTAAACCAATTTGATTCCAGACATTAAATGAAATGATCTGACAAATGATGATGGATCAAGCACATGCCTCCTTTGAGTGTCAGATGTGTGTCATTTTGTCTGGCTGGTGTCAGTGGTGTTAACATCAGCTCCACTATAAGATCTAACATCAAAAGTAAACAACACTAAATACAAACTGGTCAAACATTGGCCAAATTGTCAGCTGATATAAGAAAGAGGCAACCAATGTGAAAATAGCAGATCTACAAGCTCACCGCAGTGCTTGGTGGGTGGAGGGTCTCCAGTTAAAATGTGAATATTTTGGGAGGTCCCCATGCAGTTCAAATGTGATTATTTTGGGGGCTAACAGTCAACAACAGATTAAAATGTCAAGGTCTCGCCTTAACTCTAACAGTGTACAAATGGAACCAAATTAACCTGTTAGGGGTTGTTTGGTTCCATTTGTACACTCTCTGCTACCATTCAACAACTAGCAAATTGACATTAGCTAGCTAGCTACAAACAACACATGCTGCTAACATGGAACAATTGCTAACTAAAGTTAGCTTTGTTAGCCACACATACTACAGTACACAGCAAAGCACCTATGATAACACAAAACAAAAAAACTGCCACTTCTATCAAAAGGGCATAGTATACACTATTCAACACAGTTGGAACATTCAGTTCCTTTAGGATGTACTGTAATAACTTTAACATCAGTTAGCATTAGCTTTGTATTTGTCTACTGGTTAGCATGGGCCCTTCAGGAAACACCACAGACAAAAACACCACAGACAACATTCTTAACATACATTATCCAGTGGTTAAGTATTGTTTAAATTTCACCTACCAAAAGGAGATATAAATTTAGTCCATGAGAGAGCCTTCAGACTGCATTCACACTCACTGGCAGTGGCAGTGAGTCACTGAAAGCAATTCAAACAAACCGGTTCAATCCAGTTTCACTCTGCAGGCACATCAAAGCACTGTGTGATGTCACTGGTCTAACCAAGTTTGGGAACTTAACCCTGTAACTGCTGATGAACAATGCATTGTTTCTCATGTGATGAACAACACTTATGCAAAGATTATATTAGATAATAAATTGATTGATAATGATAATAATCATATTCGTGTACACTGTAGGGAGCTACAATGGAAAAAACTATGGCTCGTGGACCAACCGGTGACTTTGTACACGACTTCGTACATTTCCCATAGATTCTATGGGACTTGACCACTTGCTCCTGCCCTTCGTGTACACGGTCTGTGCCGTCTATAGTTTCTTAATGGGGGGCAGCAGAGAGCCATATGTACACAGGCCCTAGGTGGTGTCCACGACCAGTAGTTTTACATGAACCCTCAGAGGGACACTGTGGGCTTAACAAGTGGTCCGTGGTGGTTCTCAAAGTGAGGTCGGGGGACCCTCAGAGGGACACTGTGGGCTTATCAAGTGGTCCATGGTCGGTTCTCAAAGTGAGGTCGGGGGACCCTCAGAGGGACACTGTGGGCTTATCAAGTGGTCCGTGGTCGGTTCTCAAAGTGAGGTCGGGGGACCCTCAGAGGGACACTGTGAGCTTATCAAGTGGTCCGTGGTCGGTTCTCAAAGTGAGGTCAGGGGACCCTCAGAGGGACACTGTGGGTTTATCAAGTGGTCCATGGTCGGTTCTCAAAGTGAGGTCGGGGGACCCTCAGAGGGACACTGTGGGCTTATCCATACCTTGGCTACAGGGGGGAAATAATTAAATGTACTTTTCATCGTGCCTGTTGCTAAGGTATGGCAACATGATTGGTGTCTTGCAAGACACCAGTCATGTTGCCATACCTTAGCCTTTCCTGAACTGACGCCGCTGTGAACATGTGTACACAGCCAGCATATTACTCAATGCCAAACTTTGCACACACACTCCTTGCCTGCCAATCCACAACCTCCACCCCTCCAGGGACCCCCAGGGCTTATCTCCCGATTAGGACACTTTCCAGCATAGTGACATGCAGAACAAACTGTCCATATAGTATGGTTTACATAAAAGTCAGTTGTCTTTCACACACACACACACACACACACACACACACACACACACACACACACACACACACATATATATATATATACATATATATATATATATATATATATATATATATATATATATTTCATTTATTTATTTCATAAATATTTTTCATCACAATTGGGTTTGTGGGGAGCCATCCCTGCTTCAAGCTGTCACAGCATGGTACCAACACTTCAAACTAATACCCAATACAGCAGATCTACAAGCACCTCACAGATCTACAAGCACCTCGCACATGCCAGGGACAGAGTAGGTTGGCCTGCATAAGCCTTGCTGTCAACACACTATACTACACCACTCAGGCCACCAAGCCAGGTGTGGTCAATTAGTGCCTTCTTTTGATCAGTGGCTTCTGCTTGATGAGTGGCACCAGTCTGTCTTTGTTCCCTGGTCAGTCAAGTTCACTGGGAGAGAATGTTTCAGATCAGTGCAAGTGTATTTGTTTTCCATTTGGACTTACTGTGTTTTGTTGGTACAGTATGCGTGCGACTAACTAATATTTCTGATAATTCCAATTTGTTTGTTGTTTAATTAGCCGGATTGTGAATGCCCTGCATTTTTCTTTCATCTTTAGAACCACACGTGTGTAACAAAACAGAGTGGTGATCATTTGGTGTGGGTGAAGAGAAGAAAAACATTTCATTAAAGGAGTAGTTCACCCCCAAAGTGACTTTTTTTCTATTGAACTCAAGTCTCCATGGCGTGAGTAATACATTGAAAAAATAAGTCATTTTGGGGGTGAACTACTCCTTGAATGTCAGTTTTGTGGTGTTTTGATTGGACACCCTGAGGATATTGACAGATAGACAGACAGACAGACAGACAGACAGACAGACAGACAGAGAATTGTAGGCCTTGCATTTATTTGACTTGGTTCCAACAGATGGCGAAAATAGCTAATCTTCAAGCTCACAATGCCTCACTGTTTGGACAAAGAGTTGAGGCGTTACATTTTGTAAAACACGGCCTTGTGAAAATAGCAGATCTACATGCTCACAACACCTCACAACGCAGGGCGGCGTGAGCATGTAGATCTGATATTTTCACAATTTCTGCCCCTAATATTTAATTTATCATTTTAAAAGTATTAAAAAGTCCTTAAATTGTCTCTTTAGAAATGTGCAGATAGCCTCTGTATACTGTTGAGTGGAAAAACAATGTTTCACATTAAGCTAAACATTTGGGACCACCCAAGATCATTTGGAGACCCCTCTAGGGGTCCCATAGTTGAACCACTGACTTATAAGGGGAGTATGGAGACCCCTCTAGGGGTCCCATAGTTGAACCACTGACTTATAAGGGGAGTATATGAGGCTGGATCCGTCTGGAACACTGCACTAGGCTCTCGCCAGCTCTGTAGCTCTCCACACTTGAACAGTTGTGTCCTTAAATTCAATTATAATAATTAACCCCTGTATATACGGGCAATAGTTTTACATGACTTTGTGTACACAGCCAATAGTTTTACATGAACATGTTCAGGCTTTAGTACTGTACTGTCTCGTGTAGCCCAACAGAGCCCATCACAGCACAACACGGCCCACCAGAGCCCAATACAGCCTACCAGAGCCCAATAGACTCCAGCAAACCTAAGTCCAGCCCAGTCCTGCCCAATAGGAGTATAGACCAGGGAAGGGGGGTAGTTAGATGACTGCACCAGACTCCACCAGGCTGCTCCATGCTCCAGCCAGCTCTGTAGATCCTGTGTACACGGCACTCCTAACTCGAAAGGTCAAGGAAAAGGGTCGTTTTAGGCGTCAAAACAGGCCCTTTGTCCTTAAAATGAATAAAAAAATCAAAAGAATATGTTTTGTTTCAGGCAGGACACACGTTTCATATTTGAAGCATGCCCGATCTGATGGAATGGGTTTCGTGTCTCTCCGACACTTTGAACCCTTTACGATTGCGAAAAAGACACCGAAACCCGGATTTTTGTCCTTAAAATCAATAAAAAAATCTAAAAAAATCTGTTTGTTTTACGCAGGAAACACTTTTCATATTTGAAGGATGCCTGATCCGATGGAATGGGTTTCATGTCTCTCCGACACTTTGAACCCTTTATGATTGCGAAAAAGACACGAAATTTGCACGCCACCAACACGATTACACATTCTTTCGGATAAAAGACACTTATTCTGACTTACTTTTTGACGCTGAATCCAACAAACCCGGTCTCGTGTCTCTACGACACTCCTAACTTGAAAGGTCAAGGAAAAAGCCACTGTGTACACAGGCAATAATTTTACATGACTTTGTGTACACGGCCAATAGTTTTACATGAACATGTCTAGGCTTTAGTACTGTACTGCCTCGTATAGCCCAACAGAGCCCAGCACAGAACAGCACAGCCCACCAGAGCCCAATACAGCCCCCCAGAGCCCAACAGAGTCCAGCAAACCTAAGTCCAGCCCAGTCCTGCCGAGTAGGAGTATAGACCGGGGAAAGGGGGTAGTTAGATGACTCCACCAGGCCATTACTGTCCAGATCTGGCTTGAATAGGCCAGACCAGGGTAGACAGGACTGCACCAGACTCCACCAGGCTGCTCCAGCCAGCTCTGTAGATCCTTGCACATGCGATTAACCACTGTGTACACGGGCATTAGTTTTAAGTTTTACATGAACCCTCAGAGGGACACTGTGGGCTTATCAAGTGGTCCATGGCCGGTTCTCAAAGTGAGGTCGGGGGGCCCACAGTGTCCCTCTGAGGGGACACGGCACAGACCGTGTACACAAAGGGCAGGAGCAAGTGTTCAAGTCCCATAGAATCTATGGGAAATGTACACAGGCGTGTACAAAGTCACCAGTAGTTTTACATGAACCCTCAGAGGGACACTGTGGGCTTATCAAGTGGTCCATGGTCGGTTCTCAAAGTGAGGTCGGGGACCCTCAGAGGGACACTGTGGGCTTATCAAGTGGTCCATGGTCGGTCCTCAAAGTGAGGTCGGGGGACCCTCAGAGGGACACTGTGGGCTTATCAAGTGGTCCATGGTCGGTTCTCAAAGTGAGTTTGGGGGCCCACAGTGTCCCTCTGAGGGGACACGGCACAGACCGTGTACACGAAGGGCAGGAGCAAGTGTTCAAGTCCCATAGAATCTATGGGAAATGTACACAGGCGTGTACAAAGTCACCAGTAGTTTTACATGAACCCTCAGAGGGACACTGTGGGCTTATCAAGTGGTCCATGGTCGGTTCTCAAAGTGAGGTCGGGGGCCCACAGTGTCCCTCTGAGGGGACACGGCACAGACCGTGTACACGAAGGGCAGGAGCAAGTGTTCAAGTCCCATAGAATCTATGGGAAATGTACACAGGCGTGTACAAAGTCACCAGTAGTTTTACATGAACCCTCAGAGGGACACTGTGGGCTTATCAAGTGGTCCATGGTCGGTTCTCAAAGTGAGGTCGGGGGACCCTCAGAGGGACACTGTGGGCTTATCAAGTGGTCCATGGCCGGTTCTCAAAGTGAGGTCGGGGGGCCCACAATGTCCCCCTGAGGGGACACGGCACAGATTGTGTACACGAAGGGCAGGAGCAAGTGTTCAAGTTCCATAGAATCTATGGGAAATGTACACAGGCGTTTACAAAGTCTCTGAGTGTCCCACCAGGCTGGAGCAGCCTGGTGTTGTCTGGTGCAGTCCTGTCTACCCTAGTCTGGCCTATTCAAGCCAGATCTGGACA
This sequence comes from Nannobrachium achirus, assembly GCF_963921795.1. Lineage (NCBI taxonomy): Eukaryota > Metazoa > Chordata > Actinopteri > Myctophiformes > Myctophidae > Nannobrachium > Nannobrachium achirus. The sequence continues at coordinate 68,210,905 of NC_137817.1, read as the reverse complement.
GTAATGGCCTGGTGGAGTCATCTAACTACCCCCTTTCCCCGGTCTATACTCCTACTCGGCTGGGCTGGACTTAGGTTTGCTGGACTCTGTTGGGCTCTGGGGGGCTGTATTGGGCTCTGGTGGGCTGTGCTGTTCTGTGCTGGGCTCTGTTGGGCTATACGAGGCAGTACAGTACTAAAGCCTAGACATGTTCATGTAAAACTATTGGCTGTGTACACAAAGTCATGTAAAACTATTGCCCGTATATACAGGGGTTAATTATTATAATTGAATTTAAGGACACAACTGTTCAAGTGTGGAGAGCTACAGAGCTGGCGAGAGCCTAGTGCAGTGTTCCAGACGGATCCAGCCTCATATACTCCCCTTATAAGTCAGTGGTTCAACTATGGGACCCCTAGAGGGGTCTCCATACTCCCCTTATAAGTCAGTGGTTCAACTATGGGACCCCTAGAGGGGTCTCCAAATGATCTTGGGTGGTCCCAAATGTTTAGCTTAATGTGAAACATTGTTTTTCCACTCAACAGTATACAGAGGCTATCTGCACATTTCTAAAGAGACAATTTAAGGACTTTTTAATACTTTTAAAATGATAAATTAAATATTAGGGGCAGAAATTGTGAAAATATCAGATCTACATGCTCACGCCGCCCTGCGTTGTGAGGTGTTGTGAGCATGTAGATCTGCTATTTTCACAAGGCCGTGTTTTACAAAATGTAACGCCTCAACTCTTTGTCCAAACAGTGAGGCATTGTGAGCTTGAAGATTAGCTATTTTCGCCATCTGTTGGAACCAAGTCAAATAAATGCAAGGCCTACAATTCTCTGTCTGTCTGTCTGTCTGTCTGTCTGTCTGTCTATCTGTCAATATCCTCAGGGTGTCCAATCAAAACACCACAAAACTGACATTCAAGGAGTAGTTCACCCCCAAAATGACTTATTTTTTCAATGTATTACTCACGCCATGGAGACTTGAGTTCAATAGAAAAAAAGTCACTTTGGGGGTGAACTACTCCTTTAATGAAATGTTTTTCTTCTCTTCACCCACACCAAATGATCACCACTCTGTTTTGTTACACACGTGTGGTTCTAAAGATGAAAGAAAAATGCAGGGCATTCACAATCCGGCTAATTAAACAACAAACAAATTGGAATTATCAGAAATATTAGTTAGTCGCACGCATACTGTACCAACAAAACACAGTAAGTCCAAATGGAAAACAAATACACTTGCACTGATCTGAAACATTCTCTCCCAGTGAACTTGACTGACCAGGGAACAAAGACAGACTGGTGCCACTCATCAAGCAGAAGCCACTGATCAAAAGAAGGCACTAATTGACCACACCTGGCTTGGTGGCCTGAGTGGTGTAGTATAGTGTGTTGACAGCAAGGCTTATGCAGGCCAACCTACTCTGTCCCTGGCATGTGCGAGGTGCTTGTAGATCTGTGAGGTGCTTGTAGATCTGCTGTATTGGGTTTTTTAACTAGTTTGAAGTGTTGGTGCCGTGCTGTGACAGCTTGAAGCAGGGATGGCTCCCCACAAACCCAATTGTGATGAAAAATATTTATGAAATAAATAAATGAAATATATATATATATATATATATATATATATATATATATATATATATATGTGTATATATATATATATGTGTGCGTGTGTGTGTGTGTGTGTGTGTGTGTGTGTGTGTGTGTGTGTGTGTGTGAAAGACAACTGACTTTTATGTAAACCATACTATATGGACAGTTTGTTCTGCATGTCACTATGCTGGAAAGTGTCCTAATCGGGAGATAAGCCCTGGGGGTCCCTGGAGGGGTGGAGGTTGTGGATTGGCAGGCAAGGAGTGTGTGTGCAAAGTTTGGCATTGAGTAATATGCTGGCTGTGTACACATGTTCACAGCGGCGTCAGTTCAGGAAAGGCTAAGGTATGGCAACATGACTGGTGTCTTGCAAGACACCAATCATGTTGCCATACCTTAGCAACAGGCACGATGAAAAGTACATTTAATTATTTCCCCCCTGTAGCCAAGGTATGGCAGCTGCCATAGCCAATTGACGCCCCTGCATGTTCACCTCCAGTAGGTTGGGAAAGTAGCCTGCCACCCTGTGGAAATAGGCTTGAACTGCAAGATAGGACCCTAAAACAAATAAAATGGAATAAAAAAGCATCCGTAAGACGGATGGGCGAACAAGTGGTGTCCATACGTAGATGGGGTCCCAGAGGACATGTAGAGCCCACCCCCTTATTTTTCACGCCCCCAGGGAACACACAGCGGGGTTTGGAAATTTGTCGTGTACACCAGCCCTAGGACCTCGGCTTCGTGGACCGATTTAACGATAGGGGTAATAACAATAATTATTACCCCTATTATAATTATAATACATACTATAAATAATTGTAATAATATAATTAATAGCCTATAATTATATTAATAAATCCGGATGTTATAATGAGTACTTTTACTTTTGATACTTTAACAATACTTTTACTCTTGGTATTTTGAGTACTTTTACTCAAATAGGTTTTACTTCATAATAAGTACTTTTCAAGTACTTTTACCTTTGATACTTTATTGATATTTTCTTTACTCTGGTATTTTGAGTACTTTTACTCAAATATAATTTTACTTCTTTTTAGTACTTTAGTACTTTTAAGTACTTTTGATACTTTAGCAATACTTTTACTCTTAGGTATTGTGAGTACTTTTACTCAAATAGGTTTTACTTAATAATGAGTACTTTTCATTTTTTAACAAGTACTTTTACTTCGATACTTTAATGATAATTTCTTTTACTCTGGTATTTTGAGTACTTTTACTCAAATATACTTTTACTTAATAATAAGTACTTTTGATACTTTAACAATACTTTTACTCTTAGGTATTGTGAGTACTTTTACTTAAATAGGTTTTACTTCATAATAATTACTTTTCAAGTACTTTTACTTTTGATATTTTATTGATACTTTGTGCCCTTTGGTATTTTGAGTACTTTTATTGAAATATACCACCCAAAGTGTTACAATACAAAGGACATTTTATCTGTTTTAATAAACCTCAATCTGCAAAGTACCATGATACATTGTTATATAGAACTTATATGCACTTTATTTTGCAAATAAAAGTGAGATGTAGGCATTATGTATGGCATATATGCAAAAAGTCAGACATATATGAGCTATTTATGAGGCATTATATATGCATAAGGTCAGACATATATGAGCTATATATGAGGCATTATGTATGACATATATGCAAATATATGACCCTGACTGTGGCTTATATGTGGATATATATAAGCCATATATGTTCCTATATACAGTATCCACATATATGAACATATATTACCCTGATTATGGCATATATGCAAATATATGTTTCATATATGTAGCATATAAAATCTTATATGTGCATATATGTTTCTTCCGTGTGGGTGCTTGTCAGGGTGGGGGTCCCCAGTTCAAATATGTTTGTTTTGGGGGTCACGGCCTAAAAAGGTTTGAGAAGCCCTGGTATAGAGCATTAACAAATTCGTCCACCAGGGGCATTGACAACTCATTCTTATGACTTCCTACCTAGCCAGGCTTTATAAACTATATATTTTTTAAAGAGAGAACTATTAAACAAAAATAAATAAGCGAATATTCGACTTCGGTGAACAACGTCGAATAGTGACTTTGATATTCGAATATTCAAATATTTGGTGAATGCCCTAAACAGCACAAAACATTACTCCTAATATCAAACAAGTGTTTGGTGTTTCTGTCGACTCTCGCTACCTTTTTTTTTTTTTATTGTTATTATTCTTTCTTTCTTTAACCCTTGAGGACCGGGACACATTTTCTTCCCTAATCTGGGGGGAACCCACGCTAAAAATATGCGCTCTACAAGCTTACATCACATCTCAACGCGACGTGTTGTGAGCTTGTAGATCGGCATTTTTTAACGAAGATGTCTACACGGTCTCCCTCTCAGCTGTCCTACTGTCTGCGTAGCAAATATCAAAGTCCAAAGACAGCTTGTGTGACCGTTTCTGCACTGTCATGGTGAGGCTTACACAACCTGTGTGTGTGTGTGTGTGTGTGTGTGTGTGTGTGTGTGTGTGTGTGTGTGTGTGTGTGTGTGTGTGTGTGTGTCAATCATTACAAATAAAACGCATGAACACATCAAATGGACTGTTGGAGAGAGAGAGAGAGGGGGGGGGGGAGAGAGGGGGGGAATCTTGTCAGCAGGAGTTGAGACAATTCTAGTTTTCAATTCCTGTTTTGTTTGTGCCCTCATAATAAAGTATACTGTAGGCTGCCAGGATGTTTTAGTAAACACACAACCCTCTTGGTGTTACATTTGATTCTGCCTTTAAACTCCATGTCCGTCAGTAGGTGAAAAAAAAAAGAAAAAAAAGAGTGATGCAGCACACTGAGGGAACTTAATGGGTACGATCAATCTATCTGGTGTATATCATCACTGTCTGTCGGGCAGAAACCTTGTATCTCAAATTGTGTTTCAAATTACTATGCTTTCTTTGTAAAGTAAAGCTCTGCTTCATCATACCAGACTTCATCATACAAGACTGTACATTGTTATATTGCTGTTAATGTACTGACATATTATCTTGTTTATTATTATTGTGATGTTTTTATCTGCTTATTGTAAGTCGCTTTGGATTAAAAGCGTCTGCTAAATGCCTAAACTGTAAACTGTAAACTGTCACACAAGCGTACAAATCCAACGGTTTTGGACAAGATTTCCACCCAACAGCAACAATGTGTACACACACACAGTTTATCATTCTGCTCTGCGTTTTCTATCTGGTGAACACTATAGGACTCATTACTGCATCCTGTATTATACAGTGGGTTGGCCTTCTATCTGGTGAACACTATAGGACTCATCACTGCATCCTGTATTATACAGTGGCTTGGCCTTCTCTGGCCGACAGGAGAAACAAGTGTAAGTGGTCAGGGGCGTCACAAGGGGTAGGAAAGTGGGACTGAGTTACCAGGGCCCAAGGTGGAGGGGCCCTAGTAACTTTAGCTATTGAAAAATAGCAGATATACAAGCTCACAGCGCGGCACCGAGTGCCGCGCTGTGAGCCTGTAGATCTGCTATTTTTTAAAGTCGTGAAAATGTGCGCAAATCTTTGAATATATGTATTTTTTAAGTGAACATTTGTAACTCAAATTTTGCTTCTTCTATTATTTAGTTCCCTGGAACTAAATATTTTGAGATGGGGGGGTCCTTCACATGAAAAGGTTTGAGCATCACTGACATGGAAACATAGGTTTCTTGGCACACATTTTCACGATTTTTCAAAAATAGCAGATCTACAAGCTTGCAGTGCGGCACTCGGTGCCACGCTCGGTGCCGCGCTGTGAGCTTGTATATCTGCTATTTTTCAATAGTTAACATTCATGGGGGGCCCGCAGTGAATCCTTGTACCCAGGGCCCAGAATTTGGTGTGACGCCCCTGTAAGTGGTTTGCAACTGATGGGACTTTACTGTTGTATCTTAAGTCGCTGCTGGACTGGAATCCTGTGACGTACCGTATAGGACACACTCCAGTGACTGGTCACACTAAAGCTCCCCAAAGCAAACACTGAACTGGGGAAAACAGCCTTTTGCTTTTAAATCTTTGATTGCAGATTGTTAGGGGTCCCGCCTGTGACCCCAGGTGCATGGCACCCTGTCCTTTGAGACCCTATGCGCTGTGTCTGAAGAAAGGAGTCTTAGAGTGAGAGAGTTGTTGCAGCTATCCCCGGCCCGTTAGGGGCCGGGGATGGACCGTTTTTGTACTTAGTGCAATTTTTGCACTACTTGTTCCTGTACTTAGAGAAACTTTGACTCTGTTTTTAGTCAAGTACTTATATTGTACTTCTCTTTATTATTTTCATTGTCAATTACTGTATTGGTGATTTTATATTTTGTAACTGTTTTTACCACTAAAGCCTTTTTATTATTCACTTTTATCTGGTGTCTGTCTGAACTCATTTTCTAAGAGTTTACAACTTTTTAAGGTTTGACTTTTTCCCCTTCCCTAAGGGGAAGGAAGACTGCACATGGGATTGGGGGTTTAAACACCTCTGGGTACTCGAAGTAACTTCTGGCTGTGGGACTGAGTGAGGCTTTTGGTAAGAATCAACAAGAGTGTTTTCTTAGGTTAAAAGTCTTTTCACCTTCTCAGAAGCCAACTCAGCGCGTGCTGAGTTGGTGGGCGAGCTTGGCAGAAAGAAAGTACAAATCTCCAAACCCCTAACCGGATGAACTGATGTTCACTCTGGAAGGTTTGTACTAATAAGTCAAGCGGCGTCGCTCCCGAGCCCCTGGCGAGCGCTACAAGGTATCAGACTCATACTTTCATTGTCTTTGTGGTTTTTGCATTCTCCATCCAGACTTTATGGTCTACATTTCTAAGGGAAGGTGTATTTCCTGGTCTATAAAATAAATAGTTGCTGTAGAAAGTAATAATATTCAACAGGTTAAAGAGGGTCTCATTGATAGCTCAGCCTTTATACAGAGAAGTGTATATGTATATGTATATGTGTAATAGTAGGTTTATACAAATGAGAGAGGTTGAACCTGTTTGTGTTAACTTAAAGGTATAGTGTAGTGTTAGTGATAGTGTTTTTTGTTAAAAAAAGATCTGGTAACTTCTTGGGCTTAGGACCCAAGGAGGGTTCCGGACGGCGTCGGGGATTATCCTAAGAGGTGAAGGGGTATTCAGTAACTCGGAGCTCATTACACAGATCTATCCGGAAAAGTGTCTGCAACAGTTTTGTAAATGTTTTGTGAATATTGATTGTACTGTGATTTTTATCTCCACGACTCTGCAAATGAAGGCAACCTCAATGTCTTTGGAGAATACAGTAAATAAAGGATTGAATGAATGAACATACGGTACATGGCTGTTAGTGGAGCCTACTGACCTCTACTGGAAGTGATGTGTGTACAGTATGTACATTACAGATGTTAGAGCCCACAGACCTCTACTGGAAGTAATGTGTGTATGTACATTACAGATCGTAGAGCCTACTGACCTCTCCTGGAAGTAATGTGTGTATGTACATTACAGATCGTAGAGCCTACTGACCTCTCCTGGAAGTAATGTGTGTATGTACATTACAGATCGTAGAGCCTACTGACCTCTCCTGGAAGTGATGTGTGTATGTACATTACAGATCGTAGAGCCCACTGACCTAGGGCTACAGTAGATTGATTACATCCATGGTAATGATATTCAAGGTAAGTTAGGTTGCAACCTTACTGTGTACAAAGACTTGCTATCTGTGCAGTGCTTGCTCCACTATCATATTAACTATTTGTTGTTAGATTGTTCCTGATTAATATGCAAAAAACACAATACAGTAATATTAACTATATGATGGCAGAGCAAGCACTAGTCTGCACAGATACTGTAGCAGGTCTTTGTACAGAGTAACAGTGTAACCTAACTACCATGAATATTGTGGATGTACCCTTCTATTTAATCCTTTTGGGGATGTTGATGTTGTCTTCTGCCTGGTACTGGCCTGGTATGGCCTGGTACTGGCCTGGTACCGGCCTGGTATGGCCTGGTACCGGCCTGGTACTGGCCTGGTATGGGCCTGGTACTGGCCTGGTATGGGCCTGGTACTGGCCTGGTATGGCCTGGTACTGGCCTGGTATGGCCTGGTACTGGCCTGGTACTGGCCTGGTATGGCCTGGTACTGGCCTGGTACTGGCCTGGTATGGCCTGGTACTGGCCTGGTATGGCCTGGTATGGCCTGGTACTGGCCTGGTATGGCCTGGTATGGCCTGGTACTGGCCTGGTATGGCCTGGTACTGGCCTGGTATGGCCTGGTATGGCCTGGTACTGGCCTGGTATGGCCTGGTACTGGCCTGGTACTGGCCTGGTATGGCCTGGTACTGGCCTGGTATGGCCTGGTATGGCCCGAGAAAAAGTACAATACACAATAAACAGGACAACATATAGACAGCCAAGCAACGTGATTTAAACAAAGGCAGGGTTTGAAACGCTCTAACGTGGGGCGGAAGCTCGTTCCACAGCTCCAGCTACCGCGGGAAACAATCCTTTTTGTCTCAGGTCACCCCATGAATATTGTTTTAATCCAAGGCACCCCTACATTATAATTTTCACTCCCAGCACCTTATATTTATAGCATATCGTCATTGTCGGGTGGAAACCTTGTATGTCCAAAACCGTTTGTTTTGTATTTATCATCTATAAAATGTACTAAACTAGTGAAAACAGCAGATCTAAAAGCACACAACGCTTCGCATCGTGAGGCGTTGTGTGCTTGTAGATCTCTCTTGAACTTGAATGCAGCATCTTATGTTGAAAGAATTCCCCTCTCTGTGTATAAATCCATGCCGTTACGCCACATCTCCAGTATTGACTTGATTATGCTTAGTTCAGTGTGGTATCAAGCACCGAAAATAAAATTTCAGCTCCTGATAACATTCTCTGCACGTCCCTGGACCAAACTGTTCTGAAAGAACGTACTAACAAACTGAACTTCCTGTCCACCCGTTTTACTGTAGCATTATCTGAATTTACTGTAGCATTATCTGCGGGACACTTCCGGTTAACAGCAGACATACAAGCTCACGTCGCGTCCCAGTTGCAGCCGCTGTGAGCTTGTAGATCACACTCGGAAGCTGCCTGCACCTTCTGCGCAATGCATGATGGGACTTTGTAAAGTTGTGGATAGGCTACGTTGGTGCAGGTGACAGAACAGGGAAGCTGAGAGACTCAGTCACCGCTCTTTCTATGAGAGTGAGGGTTATTGTGTATCATTATTTTATGCTTTAACTATTGTGAGCTTGTATATCTGCTATTTTTGAAAAATTGTGAAAATTAGAATTTTGACCCGATTCTATTTGTCTTTTGAATACTTCTAAGGTTTTTTGAAAAAATAAATAAATAAATAAATAAATCAGCAATCTGGCCAGCCATCGTCAAAGAAAAGTTCCTTTTCACTTAGCTGGAGCTCAGTTATTCTGTTCTTGAGAGACTACTATGTCAGTGGTTCTCAAACGCTTTCATGTGAAGGACCCCCAAAATGATATGTATTTGGCCACGGACCCCCATCTCAAAATATGTAGTTCCAGGGACCCCCAGAAGCAGAATTTTAGTTACAAACGTTTGCTTTAAAAATACATATATGGGTCAGTGACGTGACGCCCCCAAAAATTTGTTTTTAAAAAAACTTTAAATTGCAGGCATAAAAGTTATTTACTTTTGTTCTACTCACTCTCAACCTTATGGAAATACATTTTGTTTTTAGATATTTTATTGGAATCAGACTTTATTTAGCAGTTTGTTGTACTTGTGCCTAAAATTGTCATATGGTGTGACATGAAAATAATTGTTCATAAAATGAAAATGGAGTACATCTTTCTTAAAGGGGAGTTTCGGTCAAAAACGACTTTCCTACCTTTTAAATGTTGATTCAGGAAGACTCTGGGCTGATCCAGTTGTTGTTTTACTCAAAGTGGCATTTTGTTGAATTTTCGATTTTCTCCCCTGCATCCCACGGCTCCAAAACGGCACCTTACGGATCAATCCGTAATCCGCTTATTATTCTCGCTCAAAATTCACTTTTCTCGCTCGGTCATAGTCCCTCGTATTGCTGTTAGCATATCCAGGCTACATCATCTCCAGGGCAGCGCCATGTTTGTTTACAAGAATGTGAACTATGAACTCTCACTGCAGCCTGAGATCCAATAGGAACTCACGTTTTGTATCGCGTGACCTCAAAGCCCGTCTCCAACCTGCTGCTGCTGTGGTGTAAAGTAACTTTCATCGCTGTGTAGAGAGAGAGAGAGAGAGGGAGAGAGAGAGAGAGGGAGAGAGAGAGCATCACAAAATCATGATTGGAATAAGTTTTGTATTTTTCATTTAGAAAAGGCTTTTAACACACAGAGCTTTTAATGACTGTCCTAGTTCTGACTGCTCTAGCCTTTTAGTATTTTAAAGATTTTAACTATTTTAGCATACAACACTCGGAGCCAACGCAACAGCCCTAGCCAGGAGGCTAGGGAACAACCCAGGATGACAGCACACTGCACACTGAACGCCGTTCCAACGCAGCAGGTCCAGTTTTCTGGGCCTCGTTGGTAAGTCTCGTTTCAAGCTAGACCCTCAGTGTGCAGTACTGCTCTGGCTTACAAGGCTAAAAGGCCTACACCGGTCCTAACCTAAGCCCCAGCTGTCATATTTCACATTTACTGGCCACAGTTTCTTTTCCTTCCCCAGCCACCACCACCACCACCATGTCACTCACCGTCTCACCCGGCTGCGGCGGCTGTTTTCGGCTGTCCCAGAGAGTGTCGGAACTGGAGGGGCGAATATCCCAACTTCACCAAATCCAGGAGAGTGAAACATTCCTCGACCACATGTTCACCGTGTGCCAGGACACCGTTGCATCCATCCTGAACCCAGATTCACCCGGCGGTGGAGTCGAGGACGAGGAGGACGACGAGGTGATCTCTGCGGGTCCAGGCGCTCCTATCGCGGGGTGCGAGCTTGATGCCACGGTTCCCGCTGTGGAGGAGAAGCAGCCCCGGTACGTTCCTGTCACGACGGGCGAGCTGGATGACACGGTTCCCGCTGTGTTGCCTGCTGTGTTGCCCGCTGTGTTGCCCCGGTGTGTCCCTGTCACCGAGGCCAAGTTGGACGTGACTGTTCCAGCTGTGATGGACGTGTTGCCACGGCTGGATGCCTCCGCCCGGTGGAACATTGAGGGTGCAAAACCTAGATTGGAACCCACATCTAGTTCCACTCCAGCCCTTTGGTCCAAAGTTGCTCGGCCAAGACACAGCAAGGGATCCCAACGTCCCGGTCCCCTTTATAGTTTACCCCAAGTCCCCCTGCTCGCCACCAAAAACAGATTTTCTGCCCTGGATCCAACTGTCCAGGGAACGCCCCAGGTTGGTCCGTGCGGTGGCTCGCATGAGCCCTCCGTAAAGCCCAGGTTGTCTGGCTCTGGACGAAAAAACGACCGCCACAATCTGGTGAAAGGGGCTGTTAAACGCAGGGCAGCAGATCACGCTTCCTATCGATCACGTTCCAGATCATCCCCCCGTCCCACACAGAACAATACTCCATCTGAAGCCCCCCCTGCGCCACCCGTTCCTGCGCCACCCGTTCCAAAGCCCCCATCCACGGTAATCATCGGAGATAGCATTGTAAGACATGTCCACTTTGTTGACTCAATAGTCCACTGTCTTCCCGGTATAACCACAGCTCGTCTCCTCGATAAAATCCCCGACATTTTAGCCTCTCTCCCATCGTCCGTCACGAAAATTATTATCCACACAGGAGCAAATGACCAGCAGTCTGAAATATCCAGAAGTAGCTTTAAACGGCTCTTTGAGATCCTAGGTAGCTGTGGGAAGACCATCTTTATCTCCGGACCTCTGCCCACTATGCCCCACGGGAACGTCCGTTTTAGCCGAATAATGTCACTGCACTATTGGCTTCAGTCTGCATGTCACCATTATAACTTTAGCTATATTTCTAATTTCTTTCTATTTTGGAGCCGTTCCTCTTTTTATCAGCCAGACGGCCTGCACCCACATAAACGTGGATGCGAAATGCTTTCACTTAATCTGAGTCGCACAGTGGCAACTCATTCGCAATCATCATTTGATTGACAGTTTACTAGACCTGACCAGTCTGACTCTGTTTACGTTGATGTATTCACTTCCGGTCTCTCGCAAAGTCATTCCGGTTCACAGCAACCAACCCATTTTACTCAAAACATATCTACCTCCCCCTTGTGGCCAGATAGACTCTCTATACCTACCACTTTCCATATTTCTACTAAAATCTCTATTAGACATCATTTTCAATACTCAAATCGCGCTGTTATAGCCACTAATTTAATCTTTGTTCCGATCCAACCTATTGTCATCACAAACTTAAGCCCCATTGTACAACCAAATCACACCATAAATCCTGTCTCCATTTGTAATTCTGCAACTTTTAAATTAAGGAAAGGCCTAGGCTTACTACAATATAATATTAGAAGTTTGTGTAAGACAGGGAAACTTGACCATATCAAAATTTTAGTATCGCAGGCTGATCCTGACATTCTTGTTCTCACAGAAACATGGTTAAAAAAAACATCCCTGATTCTGACTTTGCCTTAAATGGGTATAGCATATACAGAACTGACAGAGCCAGTAGGGCGGGTGGTGTAGCCATCTATATAAAAACCAGGTTTGCTGTTACCATACTTAAGTCTGTTTCAGTCCCAAAACATTTTGAATTTATTGCACTAAAGATGGATTTGGGTCAAGCTGGGTTTTCTGTAACAGTAGTGGGGATTTATAGGCCTCCAGATGCTCCCCCAGATTCACTCAATTTATTGGCTGTACTGCTCTCTTCCTTTTCAAACTCAGAACTTTTAGTAACTGGAGATTTTAATTTAGACTATCTTTCAGATGTTTCACAAAAGTTAAAGGACATCTGTGTAGATCTAAAATTAACACAACTGATCTCTGAGCCAACTAGACCAAATTTTAAAAATCCCATTAATTCGACTCTCATTGATCTTATCCTGACAAATAGACCAGACAAATACACCTCTAGCTGTGTGAAAGTAGTAAAGTAAAAGTAGTGTGTGATCGACCGTGTCGAAAGCCTTTGATAAGTCAATAAATAGAGCTGCACAAAATAGCCTATCATCAAGGGCTGAAACAATGTCATTTAAAACTGATGAGGTAGCAGATACTGTACTATGCTTGGCCCGGAAACCGGACTGATAAGGACTTAAAATAGAATAATTATTTAAAAATGATTTGAGCTGATTATTCACAAGGGATTCAAGGATTTTAGCTAGACATGATAATTTAGAGATTGGACAATAATTATTAGGGTCCTTTTTATCATGACCTTTATGAAGGGGTACAACGTGTGCCGTTTTCCAGACTTGGGGTATAATACCAGATGAAATGGACAAATTAAAAATATAACAAATAAATTCAGTAATTATGGGAGAGGAGACCCTCAGAAGGAAGGGGTCTAGATTGTCCTCCCCAACTGATTTCTTTGGGTCTATGGAGGTTAAGGCAATAAATACCTCATTGGAGCCGTGGGGTGCAGGGGAGAAAATCGAAAATTCAACAAAATGCCACTTTGAGTAAAACAACAACTGGATCAGCCCAGAGTCTTCCTGAATCAACATTTAAAAGGTAGGAAAGTCGTTTTTGACCGAAACTCCCCTTTAAGTTACTCACTTTATCAAAGTCCTTTATCATAACTAACCAGTGATCCACTATAGTTTTTTGAAAATTAATTATATCTGTATATTTTTTTCATAATCGACACTCTGTGTGAGGCCCATGTTCATGATCTTACAACATATTTTAAATGTATTCTGTCAAAACTTTCTCTAAAATTACACAAATATGTGTGACTCTTCCTGATAATATTCTCTATGTAATCCATAAACATTTTTTTGGTTTAATCATTAATAAAGGTATGATTTTTCACTATTTGGAATGTCACACCAAATGATTTAGTGTCACACCGTATGATCATATCATCATGTGTCAAAGCAAACTGTGTTTTAACCTACCTATTAGTGAGTACTGAACTTTACTGAAAAAAAAAAAAAGTTTCAACAAGATGGCATTTCATGAAAATGTTAAAATCATAACTCACCTCAGACACCTGTCTTGCAGTTGTGCTGGGAGTGCTGAATAGCCTTACAGAAGAAGGACCTCTCTAGCCAATAGGTGTCCAAATAATTGCCTGTTTAATTTGTCCAAACTAGTGTCACACCAAATGATTTTGGTTTGGGGGACAAAATGTTTTTGATCAGAAATGACTGAAAACATTATGCTTTGACTTTGAAAAGATATAGGCTCACAAATAGACATTTTTTTTAGCCTAAATTCATTTTCAAATGATTTTTAGCAATTCTTTTTCTTAGTTTTATTCAAGTTCCCACTTTGAGAAACAAGGTCAGGACAGTCACACCATATGAGTTTTGCCATGTTTGGTTGAAAATTCTGAAGAAATGAGGAATGAAATGTTTTAATCTTGAGTAAGTTCACATAAAGCTTAATGTCCTGCACAATATTCAGAAGGTTTTTGACGAATATATTTTTTATTTATACATATTTGACACCGAGGACAGCGAAAACGTTACGTCACGTCACCCACCCACATTCAAAGATTTGCATACATTTTCACGACTTTTTCAAAAATAGCAGATCTACAAGCTCGCAGCGCGGCACTCGGTGCCGCGTTGTGAGCTTGTATATCTGCTATTTTTCAATAGTTAAAGCATTCAATATTTCTAGGCCTGAATGGGTTAACTGGAAGACAAGGGATTGTGCTGTAGTATTTTCATCAAATTACAAACATTACAATGCATTATTTCTTGCCAGAAATGTTAACAAAAGGCCCAAAACTATATCCATATAATTGTAATGTCTAATGATAATGATAAACTATATCCATATAATTGTAATGTCTAATGATAACAGGTTGGGAGTGAGAAAGTGTTGCTCAATCCCCGTCTGAATTGTAGCAGTCCTACAGTAGCTACAGTAGTAAATATGGCAGCCTCGCGTCCTTGTTAATTAACGTTGGCGTGTTTTGAAATAATCTCTGGTGACTCCGTTGGAGCTGGAAATTAATTATTTTCCAACGGTGCACCTGCTGAGCCTTTGTTTCATCACCACTGCTGGGCCAGATGTCAACACCCTGCTCCTCTGGGGACAACGGGAAACTGTTTTCTCTTGCCACAAACAAAATGAAAAGTAGATCAGGGGTCTTCAACGTTTTCAGGCCGAGGACCCCTTAGCTGAGAGAGAGAAGAAGCAGGGACCCCCCACAACCTGTTCATAGATTCCATATATACCGTATTGGCCCGAATATAATACGATATTTTATTCTAATAAACATATCCTCAAAATAGAGAGTCGTACTATAATGGGGCGTTAAACTTTTCACCGGGGAGATACGTTATGTATGCTGCGTCCAGATTTCGCTGCGCAGTTTGTAGACAGTGTACGGTAAATCACCGTAACAGCTTGCTTGGGCGATTTACCGTACACTGTCTACAAACTGCGCAGCGAAATTTCGACTCACGTTCCGCATTGACCTTACCGAGGCGCGTGCGTTGTCCTCGCGAACATCGCGTGGATGACGGCCGCACATGAGATCTTTAGCGTGGAAGTTTAATCCAAACAGTAAATGAAGCTCAATGAAGCTAATGGTGGCTGGCTGGCTGCCTAGTATCCTGTGTTCCTGTTTAGAGTGGGGAGTCGCATCTGAATGACGAAACGAGCCGCTGAGCTTGATGGGAAATGTAGTGTTTTTTATTCCCCAGCAGTATGCTGTGTGGACTTTATTCTATTCTGATACACATTATGAGGAGCTGATTTTCAGTATGAATTGGTTAATGCAATACAATACAGCAGAATGTTATCTTTGTATGAGCTTTTCTATGATGATTTTCCAATAAAAACGTTTTTCTTTATAAATAACCTAATATATAATATATAATATTTATATTTTTTTTTTCCAAAAATGATATTTGAAAAATAGGGGTCGTCTTATAATCGGAGTCGTACTATATTCGGGCTAATACGGTAGTTTCATTAGTTGACAGCACAATCATCAGTGTATTTTGGATTCATGTCAATTTGTGTTTTCAGATATTTAACCACTTGAACTGTCAATATATAATAAACGTGACCTTTCACTCTGTACTTAGTCTGCTCTTTTTCCCCTCTACACCAAAGCTCTTTGCCAAAAATAGCTGATCTACAAGCTTGTAGATTGGCTATTTTTGGCTAAAGTTCTCCGAATATGGACACCAGGATTCAAGTGGTTAATATAAAAAGGAGGAAAAAAAAGTTTCTATCACTCAAAGATTTGGAGGACCCCCTGTAGTAACTCTGAGGACCCCCTAGGGGTCCCGGACCCCCTGTTGAAGACCCCTGAAGTAGATTAACATGAAGATTTTTTTTTTCTTTTTTTTCCCAAAAATCATAAAATTACTATTAGGCAAGTGATTCACACAAAGCAAGACTACATGGCAAACAGCCTTTAAAGGCATACTGTGCTGTGTGTGTGTAAGCTGCTTTCACACCTAAACCAACCAAACGGCCCCGTATGAACCCCAACAATCATTTCTCTAGTCTTTTTGAGCGGTGGTAAACCGCTCCTAAGAGTGGCTGTGCGTGTGTCTATAGCCACTTTTCCTCAGCGTTTTGCCATAGCGGGCTTGCTTGGGCTCGGAAGAAGGGGAGCAATGGAGGATGGTCCACTGGCGGCGCACTGGTTGGTGGAGAACGAGGCGAGGGACGGCGGGCTGCTCGAAATGGAGTCGGAGGAGGAATTCGATAATGAAAGAAAGACGGGAAATAGAAAGAAACGAAAGAAAGAAGGACATGCGGATTCGGAGTGTGATGATGAAGTGGAGAGCCAGAGTCCTTTTGTGTGTATCGGCATGATTTCTGAAACTCAAACCGACGGCATTTTCAGTGACACGGAAGCGGTGGGAAAGTTTGTGGAGAAAAGAATTGGAAAAGTTAAATCAGTGAGGATTACGAGGACCGGCATGGTGATTGTAGATTGTGTTAGTGAGGAACAGGCAGAGAATGCTATGAAAGATCTGCAGCACTACAAAAAGCACTCTGTGAAGGTATTTTACCTAGGAGGAAAGCGATCAGTGAGGGGAGTGATAAGCGGTGTGCCATTTACAGTGAAGCCAGAACATGTAGATGTGGAAGGAGTTGATAAAGTCAGGAGGTTGACACGGTTTAGGGAAGGCAAAAGGGAGGACAGCAAGTCATGGTGTTTAACATTTGAAGGGGACGTATTGCCAGAACGGGTTTATGTGGGGTATGTCAGCTACCGTGTGAGACCTTTTGAGAGAGCACCTCTAAGGTGCTATTCCTGTCAACAATATGGTCACGTAGCAGCTGTTTGCAGGGGAATCAAAACATGTGGGAGATGCGGGAAAGAGGGGTGCAAAGAGGAATGTGAAGACACAGTAAAGTGCATACATTGTGGAGGACAGCACTATGCGGGGGCAGCAGAGTGCCCAAGGAAAGTCAAGGAGGTTATGGTCCACAAGATGAGAGCAGGTAAGAGGGACATGTCGTATTCAGAGGCTGTTAAGAGAGTGGAGGGCCACATTGAAAAGAAAAAGCCAGAAAGGAAAGAAGAGGGAAAAGGACATGGGCATGATAATAACATTTGTATGGACAAGACTCGATTCTTAGCGTTTATAGCTATGGTCATCAACTGTGCGGTGGGTATAACAAGCAAGACCGAGAGAATTAAAATGGTGCTAGAAGCAGCAAGGAGATTTCTGAATGTGGTGGACGTGACTGGAGAGGACCTGGACAGCGTGCTGCGCGAGGATGTCGCAGCGGCCCAGACGTAAAGTCTGGGTCTAACGAACTGAATGGACAATATTATGGATGGGATCACTAACTATGGGTGGGCACTGTATATAGTTTGCACAAAGTAGTGCTGGAGTCACTTTAAATACTCCAGTTCAGTAGGTGGCGGTATACACCTAAACATGTTGGTGTGATCCGCCATTAAACCTAAAGAAGAAGAAGAAGAAGTTTTGCCATAGCAATGTGTTTTCCTCAGCGTTTTGCCATAGCAACGTGCGTGTGTGTAGATTGATGAAGACGTTATGCAAGCACGACCACCGCTCACTTCACATTGGGTGTGATTTTTTATTATTTTTCTTTACAACACCTGCTGGTAGCTCCTGGTGTTTGTCAGAACTTTAATAGTGTTTAGAGCATACATGGGCAACAGGCGGCCCGAGGGCCACATGCGGCCCATACATGGAGATCCCTATCTGAACCAGACACACAGATATGGGCCATGCCTTTGCCATCTGGTCAGTGATATACATCGTTGACATCAGGGATCTTCATATATGGGCATAGAAGGGATACCCATATGGACTTTTACATAGGTGATAGGTCACCTGTGATATCACCTGTGATGTCACAGTGACAGTATGGATATCATGGGCAACAGGCGGCCCGAGGGCCACATGCGGCCCATACATGGAGATCCCTATCTGAACCAGACACACAGATATGGGCCATGCCTTTGCCATCTGGTCAGTGATATACATCGTTGACATCAGGGATCTTCATATATGGGCATAGAAGGGATACCCATATGGACTTTTACATAGGTGATAGGTCACCTGTGATATCACCTGTGATGTCACAGTGACAGTATGGATATCAGGGGTTTGATCTTTGATGAGGTGATGTCACGTGACATCACTTCCTGTACTGACTGAAGGGCAGACAAGCTGCGACATTTCTCATGGTATGCTGTGACCTTCGGTCACAACAACTATACAATAACCTCCATAAATGACATAAACAATGTAAAATGGCTATCGGGTAAGTGTTGCAGACCAACTGTAATGACCATATTGTGATAGGCATTTGTTTCCTAGTGAAACAGGGCCAGGGTGAGTCTCAGCCAATCACAGCGATGCTGGTGGTAGGTGCACTGACTGAATCAGTCACCTGACCGCCCCGTCCCCTTGAAGCTTTGCATATAGCACCGCTCACCCCCATATAAAGCACCTTTGGGTACCTAGAAAAGTGATGGATGGATGTCTGGATGCAGTGTTCGAGTTATACCCAGAGAACTATGGGGGCCCTCATATTTGGGTGATATCATGCCGGCGCATAGCGCCGTCCGAAAATTCGGGTATTTTCGGGTATAAAGTCGTCTAAAATGGATATTTTCAGGTATAAAATCGTCTAAAACGGGTTTCCTTTATTAAATCATATTTTTCCTTTCACAATTGTATTTTGGGTGTCTTTGGGGCTATAATGAAAGGCTAATTGAATTAATTCATATAGTTAAACAATGTTGGGGAACTCCAAGACTGACTGCTTTACAAGCATTGTGATACAGAGAATACAATCTAATTTAAGAGGTAGCAAAAGTGAATTGTAAACGAGCTGTTTTCCCCCCTTTCCATTTGCAAATAGGCCTACAATTATGGACTGACCATTTAGTGGAGCCTATAATGATTATAATTTTAATAATGATTACATAGCCTACTTTTATTCTCATAATTATTAATGTGGGTGTGCATGCGTGGTTTGGGGAACAGCATGTGTACAGTATGTGTGTCCACTAAACATAAACAGTGCTTGCTGTGTTGCTCAAATTAACTTCACCTTGTAAAATGAAGACAAGATCCGACGTACGGTATTCTCCTCCACTCCCCTCTCCTCAGCTGCTCACTGCACGGAGCTACAAAGCGTAACTTGCTTCTCTCTTCTTCCTCACTGTGCAAAATTCAGTCCTCTCAACTATCTCTATCTCACTAGCGCCCCCGCTACGAACAGTGCAGGCGGCTGGCTGTATTGCACCTATGTTTTACTGCACTCTGTGCACTGTTAACTGGGAAAATCCCTGGTGTTATGAAAATTCGATATTTGCCAGCAATGTATGGTGGGAATACGTTTATTTGGACATTTAGGTATGATATGTGGGACTGTCAGTAAAAAAAAAGAAAAACGGGAAAAAAAAAAGAAAAAAGAAAAAACACTTGGGAAAAAAAAGAGACCCCATAGGGGATTTTGACTATGGGGTCCCAGACTTTATCTATGGGGGCTAAGCCCCCATTGGCCCCCACATAACTCCAACCCTGGATGGATGGATGGATGGATGGATGGATGGATGGATGGATGGATAGATAGATAGATAGATAGATAGATATAATTATTATTATTCATTCATTACAACTTCTTTGTTCATCCAGTTAATAAGGGCGAAAGCACTGTGAGCTTCACTGTCAGTAGTCTGTGATCCTTGGGGAAGAAACCATACAAGGCACCAACAAACCTGCACATGGAGAGCAGTTAGGGGTTCAGAGTCTTGATAATTAAACTAACCTGCTCATCAGAGCAGTTAGGGGTTCAGAGCCTTGATAATTAAACCAACCTGCTCATCAGAGCAGTTAGGGGTTCAGAATCTTGATAATTAACACCAACCTGCTCATCAGAGCAGTTAGGGGTTCAGAGTCTTGATAATTAACACCAACCTGCTCATCAGAGCAGTTAGGGGTTCAGAGTCTTGATAATTAACACCAACCTGCTCATCAGAGCAGTTAGGGTTTCAGAGTCTTGATAATTAACACCAACCTGCTCATCAGAGCAGTTAGGGGTTCAGAGTCTTGATAATTAAACTAACCTGCTCATCAGAGCAGTTAGGGGTTCAGAGCCTTGATAATTAAACCAACCTGCTCATCAGAGCAGTTAGGGGTTCAGAGTCTTGATAATTAACACCAACCTGCTCATCAGAGCAGTTAGGGGTTCAGAGTCTTGATAATTAACACCAACCTGCTCATCAGAGCAGTTAGGGGTTCAGAGTCTTGATAAATAACACCAACCTGCTCATCAGAGCAGTTAGGGGTTCAGAGCCTTGATAATTAAACCAACCTGCTCATCAGAGCAGTTAGGGGTTCAGAGTCTTGATAATTAACACCAACCTGCTCATCAGAGCAGTTAGGGGTTCAGAGTCTTGATAATTAACACCAACCTGCTCATCAGAGCAGTTAGGGGTTCAGAGTCTTGATAATTAACACCAACCTGCTCATCAGAGCAGTTAGGGGTTCAGAGTCTTGATAATTAACACCAACCTGCTCATCAGAGCAGTTAGGGGTTCAGAGTCTTGATAATTAACACCAACCTGCTCATCAGAGCAGTTAGGGGTTCAGAGTCTTGATAATTAACACCAACCTGCTCATCAGAGCAGTTAGGGGTTCAGAGTCTTGATAATTAACACCAACCTGCTCATCAGAGCAGTTAGGGGTTCAGAGTCTTGATAATTAACACCAACCTGCTCATCAGAGCAGTTAGGGGTTCAGAGTCTTGATAATTAACACCAACCTGCTCATCAGAGCAGTTAGGGGTTCAGAGCCTTGATAATTAAACCAACCTGCTCATCAGAGCAGTTAGGGGTTCAGAATCTTGATAATTAAACCAACCTGCTCATCAGAGCAGTTAGGGGTTCAGAGTCTTGATAATTAACACCAACCTGCTCATCAGAGCAGTTAGGGGTTCAGAGTCTTGATAATTAACACCAACCTGCTCATCAGAGCAGTTAGGGGTTCAGAGTCTTGATAATTAAACCAACCTGCTCATCAGAGCAGTTAGGGGTTCAGAGTCTTGATAATTAACACCAACCTGCTCATCAGAGCAGTTAGGGGTTCAGAGTCTTGATCATTAACACCAACCTGCACATGGAGAGCAGTTAGGAGTTCAGAGTCTTGATAATTAACACCAACCTGCACATGGAGAGCAGTTAGGGGTTCAGAGTCTTGATAATTAACACCAACCTGCTCATCAGAGGAGTTAGGGGTTCAGAGTCTTGATAATTAACACCAACCTGCTCATCAGAGCAGTTAGGGGTTCAGAGTCTTGATAATTAACACCAACCTGCACATGGAGAGCAGTTAGGGGTTCAGAGTCTTGATAATTAACACCAACCTGCACATGGAGAGCAGTTAGGGGTTCAGAGTCTTGATAATTAACACCAACCTGCACATGGAGAGCAGTTAGGGGTTCAGAGTCTTGATAATTAACACCAACCTGCACATGGAGAGCAGTTAGGGGTTCAGAGTCTTGATAATTAACACCAACCTGCACATGGAGAGCAGTTAGGGGTCCAGAGTCTTGCTCAAGGACACTTTGACACTAACTCTGGGGGAGCCCGGGATTGAACCGGGAACCTTGCAGTTCTCCATCCAGCCACAGCCACTCTAAAGGCCACTCTACCCCTGAGCCACTGTCTGCAAAGTGGCACAGCTGTGCCCAATGAAAGGCCTTTTCCTGGCACACATTGCAACATGTCACGCAGGGCATCATGGCCTTGAACACTTGATGGATTAAGGGTGAGGAGGTCCAGACATGGCTGAAGCTTTCATGGAGGCCGCACCCGGTGCACCCCGATTTTCCTGAATATTCAATTTCAATGAAATGGTTTTTAGCTGACTCTTTCCTATCCTGAATTAGTCGAGAGACAGACTGTTTGGCTCAGACTATTTGCAAACACTTCTTCCACATACAGTCTGCATTTTGCTACAAATGCAAACTCTTAAGGCCATAAAGATACAAAAGTCGATGGCAGCCTCCACACCATAACGATAAAAACAACAATAGCCGGTAAGGATATCATTTTCGTCATCGTTATCTTTATCACTATCGTTATCGTGCCCAGTGGGAATGGGCCATTAGATTGTAGATTGGGGGTTCCATGATGAAACATTGCATCAAATGGGGGTCCTTGGCCTAATGCATATCACACTAACGGGGGTCCTTGGCCTAATGCATATCACACTAATGGGGGTCCTTGGCCTAATGCGTATCACACTAATGGGGGTCCATGAAATTCAAAAGTTTCAAAGGCCTTGCCCCTCTCTGTGTACCCAGATGGGAGGTGTGACATTACATAATGGCATAGGGTGGCACAAGGGATAGCCTGGCACTGGGTATAAAATGTACCAACTGGACAGAGGAGTTGGGAGAGGAGGGTTAGACGGGGGAGGACGGTCATGAGGACTCGTCTAGAAACACACCTGCTTTCATACCTGTACCTGTACCTGATGATGTTCTCTTCTTTCTCTCCCTTGCCTTCCTCTTTTAACTCTTCATCCTCTCCCTTGCCTTCCTCTCCTAACTCTTCATGTCAGATTCAGGCTCAGTTTGAGCTGAACAGAATGTACAAGCCTGGGGACGTCGTTCTGGGAGGCTTGTTTGGGATCCATTTCTCCTCTGTCTTCCCTGAGCTGTCTTTCACCTCCAAGCCAAACGAGTTCACGTGCCATAGGTGAGTAGCACACATACTGTACAAGAACACATTGCGTTGCGAGGCGTTGTGAGCATGTAAATCTGCTATTTTCACAATGTTTGCCTCTTGCTTTGGCCAGTCCTGTCGAATATTCAACTATTCGAATACTTTGAGGTCGAATAATTCGAATACAAGAAATCACTATTCCTGAATGCCCTAGTGTGCACATAATTATGATGTGTTTGTTAGTGTGTACATTATTGTGATGTGTGTGTTACTAGTGTGTACATTATTATGATGTGTGTGTGTGTGTGTGTGTGTGTGTGTGTGTGTGTGTGTGTGTGTGTGTGTGTGTGTGTGTGTGTGTGTGTGTGTTAGTGTGTACATTCGAGGGTTCAGGACGGCCCAGACCATGGCTTATGCCATCAGTGAAATCAACAGAAACCCCAGCCTACTGCCCAGTGTGACCCTGGGTTATAACCTCTATGATAACTGCGAGACGTATGGAGTTGAGTTCCGTGCAGCCTTGATGCTGGTCAGTGGGAGAGAGGAGCACTTTCTATTGGACGAGAGCTGCGTTGGTTCTCCTCCAGTGCTGGGAATTGTGGGTCCTTCCACCTCATCCAGTTCTATTGCTCTCTCTAGAATGTTAGGTTTATTCAGAGTACCCATGGTAAGTTCTATTGTTCTCTCTAGAATATTAGGTTTATTCAGAGTACCCATGGTAAGTTCTATTGCTCTCTCTAGAATATTAGGTTTATACAGAGTACCCATGGTAAGTTCTATTGCTCTCTCTAGAATATTAGGTTTATTCAGAGTACCCATGGTAAGTTCTATTGTTCTCTCTAGAATATTAGGTTTATACAGAGTACCCATGGTAAGTTCTATTGCTCTCTCTAGAACATACATGGCCAACTGGTGGCCCGGGGGCTACATGCGGCCCCCACCTTCACTTAATGCGGCCCACAGGTTAATACCAGAATACTTATATATTATTGATTTCAAAACATGACCTGCTTTAATTCCATCAGTCAATATTAGTAGCTTAAAGGACAACTCCGCCCTAAATCACTTCTAGGCTAATTTTCCTACTTATATTGATCCAAAAGGACTGTCCATGGGGTCTATTAGGCACAAATGCCCCTGTTGTCCAGTTTCCCCAGCAGAACCCTGCAGCTCTCATAGCATAGAGTGGAGCCTATAAGCCTATCGCTTTTACACTATTTGGTGTGGTTAAAAGTTTTTATTTTTCATGAATGTGTTACTAGTTGTCATTACAAACACATCCATGCCATCGTTGTCCCACAAAAGTCATGACACTCTGCTAAACAGATGTTATGCTTTTATGTGTTTTGCCAAGTCCCGGAAAAGACACACTGTGATTGGCCAATACAGTCACTTTGATTGGCAGTTGTGCCGAATGCTCACCCCAAAACATGATTTTTGCCATTGTGGTGGCTTGTGTGGTGCAATCAAGGCATGGATGTGTTTGTAATGACAACTAGTAACACAGTCATGAAAAAATAAATCACTTTTGCCCGCAACAAATAGTGTAAAAGCGATAGGCTTATAAGCTCCACTCTATGCTATGAGAGCTGCTGGGTTCTGCTGGGGAAACTGGACAACAGGGGCATTTGTGCCTAATAGACCCCTTTAATGACTAGTAGGCCTATAGTAATATTAAAATGTATTTTTTATGTCCAAGTTATTTGTATTTAGGTTCATAAAGTTAACATGAGTATATAACTAAATGCGTTTGAAATTAAATCAAAATATTACATTTCAGGATTCCAATTAAAAATTAAAAAAAAAAATAGTTAAGGATTCCAATTCAAAAGAAGCAAAAATAGCAGATCTACAAGCTCAAAACGCATCGCAGCGCGATGCGTTTTGAAAGCTTGTAGATCTGCTATTTTTGCTTATTTTGCATGAGATACTAGAATGACAAAGTTGGACGTAGGCTAGCATTATGTAATGTGGCCCTCTGGAGTGAAGGTGGAAATATAGCAGCCCTCACCATCATCAAAGTTGCCCACCCCTGCTCTAGAATATTAGGTCTATACAGAGTACCCATGGTAAGTCTCCTACTATAATGCCCTTTCACCAAAATCTATTTTATATTATGTTTAATTTAGTTTAATCAATTATTTACAAATGTAAATTATGATAAATAATGTATTGGGACTTTTTACAGCTTGACAGACACAGAACATTTTGACCTGCAGGCAGAGCAAGTGTGCAGAGAGGGCAGATTTAGAATGCAGTGTGAAACAGGTTTTCAAAAGGTCAGATCTCAATGAATTGTGTTAGAAGTGATCTCAATGCATTGTGTTAGAAGTGATCTCAATGCATTGTGTTAGAAGTGATCTCATTGTGTTAGAAGTGATCTCATTGTGTTAGAAGAGATCTCAATGCATTGTGTTAGAAGTGATCTCATTGTGTTAGAAGTGATCTCAATGCATTGTGTTAGAAGTGATCTCAATGCATTGTGTTAGAAGTGATCTCATTGTGTTAGAAGTGATCTCAATGCATTGTGTTAGAAGTGATCTCATTGTGTTAGAAGAGATCTCAATGCATTGTGTTAGAAGTGATCTCATTGTGTTAGAAGTGATCTCAATGCATTGTGTTAGAAGTGATCTCAATGCATTGTGTTAGAAGTGATCTCAATTATCTCATTGTGTTAGAAGTGATCTCAATGCATTGTGTTAGAAGTGATCTCATTGTGTTAGAAGTGAGACTCTTTGCTCAGACCTGAGAGTAGGAAATAGGAATCCTACAGCCTCTTGGACAGTGTTGCTGTCCAAGGTGCTTAAGTTAAGGATGAATAGGATTCTATTGTGATGATGGATGGAGTAGGGATTGTGTTAAAAGCACATTGTGCTCCACTTGGTTTCTGAAATGTGATTCAAAATGGCAATGCAGCTTTTTTTTATCATTATTCTTTACTTTTCTTTCTCCCCCCCCCCCCCCCCCCCCCCCTGCTCACATGTGCTGCTTGCAGGGGAAATGATAAAAGATAATAATTATAAATCCCAGACCAGATGTTTTATGGCTTTTCTTTCAGATCAGTTACTATGCTGCCTCCTCTGCTCTGAGTGACCTGAACCAGTTCCCCTCCTTCTTCAGAACAATCCCAAACAATGACTTTCAGGTAAACAAACAGTAGTAGCCTACAGTACATGTTCCACAATCATCATGAATGACTCACTTTTTTTGTGTGTCAAATAGCAGCTCTATTTTAGAAGTATAAAACAGGGTTCATTTTCATTTTTTTTCATTTATTTATTTATTTCGAACAAATTAAAATATTCAAAAAGACAAAGAAAATAAAAGGAAGAATTAGATTTTAAAAAAAAATAAAAAAGAATAACACCCAAAATTTCATATCTTCCTTGAATTATAATCCATATTCGAAAAAGGAGTAGGAAGAAGTTTGTGCAACTTATCTAGTCCTACCCCTGCATTTTCTAACATAAATATCTTACAGTTGTTAGTATTATGGTTTTCCGCCCCAGTGTTTATACACTTGAATTAGAAAAAATAAAGCAAAAATAAACAATAAACAATCAATCAGGCTTACTAGTCAAAACAATCCAGATCTGAACCAGATCTGCTGTACATTTCTATTCTAACTGATATCTATTTATTATGTCTATTTTATACATTTTCTTAAACCTGTTCCATGATACACTTTGTTTCAGTTCGTCTCTAAGATTATTCCATAGAATAACCCCTTTTGCTGATATACAGTGTTGTTTTGCATTGATCCTCACAAATGGATGTTCAAACATACATATACCTCTCAAATCATAATGACACTCCCTCCCTTGGAACAACTTTTGGATGTTGTGCGTTAATGTGTGGTTTGTATTAATAATATGAATCTGAACAGTAACAGAAACAATAAATAATAGTACCTGTACTTGAGTAGATTAACATGTATTTACTGCTTGAGCAAATGTGTAGAGGAGGGGAGAAAAGGAAAAGGGAAAAAAGAAAAACACTTTTATCGTCTCATCAGGGGTTTACATGTAAGAAATTGACCAGTCGCTATGCCCCTCCTAAAGCCGTCCTTGTCCAATGCCAAGTTAGCAACAGGTTACTAACGCAGCAGACTTGGCAAGCTGCCATGGCGACGCGCATCGGTGTACCGCGAGTCTGGCTGCTAGATAGAGATGGGATTTATGGTTCTTTGAAGTGAACCGGATCTCTGAGATCCGTTCCTTTCAAAGAGCCGTTCAAAAGACTGGCTCATTTTAGTTACTGGTTACTTTGTAGATTTTGATTATGATTGTAAATCACTTCCACCCAAATAGGCCTATACATTTTTGCCATTGGATACATTTCTGGCATTTGAAAATAGGTGATCTACAAGCTCACAATGTGTCACGTTGCGATGCATTGTGAGCTTGTAGATCGCCTATTTTCAAATGATTTTTTCTACATTTTACTCATAGATGAGTGGGATTTCAGGAAAAAGGCCTTCTATAAGGAGGTTAGAGGCATTTAGGGGTAAAAGTGGGGTACCCGGCCCTTTTACACAATTCAAGTGTGCTGAATCAGAAAAACTGGGTACCCAAGCAAAATCTTGAGTTTTTGACCTTCTAATTTGCATCAAAATGGCTGCAGATTTTGCACTATTTCTTCAATAATTCCATAACAAAGCATGCAAAACTGACAAATAAAATGTACATATCTATGTTCTGAGGGTTAGACAATGTGTGTAAAGTATTTTTAATGTAATTAGTGGTAAGCTTAGTCCTAAATATGCAAATTAGAGGCCACCATTACAGAAAACGGTTTAGTACTCAAAGGGGTCATAGGCATCCTCCTGATTTCATTTTCTTTGCTACTTATCTGTATTTTTGGCATTATTAGGACATCTAAAATACAGATTTAGATGAGAGTTAGTTTGATTCAGTATTTAGATATTTGATTTTCAGACATATGGAGTGGTATATTTTGGGGGGGACTTCCGTCTCCTATAACTCGGCCCATGAACCACTCACCATCTTTGTTCACACATCCAATAGTTCAAGGTGTCAATACAGTTTTGTAGCTGTAACTCATTCTATGGGTGAGTTAAACAAGGCAGACATCGCCATGACACTATTTATGGAATGTCACTGCATTCACTTCCATGTGTTTTGGGTCACCAGGGGTCAAATGGATAGCCTACTTTACCCAGTACTTTTACTGTGCATGTGATCATATACTTTTGTATTTTAGATGTGCTATGGATGCCAAATAAACTTAGAGTAAAGTAGAAAAGAAAGAAAAATAGGGCAAGTGTGTGGACCCCTTTGAGTACTAAACAGTTTTCTGTAATGTTGGCCCCTAATTTGCATATTTTGGAATAGACTTAACCCTAATTACATCACAAATGCCTTAATCACATTGTCTGACCTTCAGAACATAAATATGGACACTTTATTTGTCAGTTTTGCTTGCCTTGTTACAGAGTTATTGAAAAGGATATTTCACTTAAATAAAAAACATATTTTAACCATGATAGATTAAATGAAAACAACTATCCTTTTTTCTGGTGACTCCTGACACCCTCCTAAAACACAAACAGGTATTGTTTTTTCGATTACTTCTTTTGTTTATTTTTAATAATTTTTGGGGGAAATTTAAAAAAATAATTCAATAGAAAATTGATTAAAAATTATCGAAAAGAGTTATCGAAAAAACACGACATGCTCAGGTATTAGGAGGGTGTCAGGAGTCACCAGAAAATAGGACGGGTGTTTTCATTAAATCTATCATGGTTAAAATGGAGTTTGAAGTTACAATGGGTTTGTATAGGAAGGGGGCGTGTCTGATAAAAAGAATATCAAATGTCTAAATCTAAACTGAAACAAGCAACTCAAAAACTGTCCTGGGTGTCCAACTTTTTAACCGATCACTCTATTTAGAGTAATTGATTAGCCCTAGCTGGAAGGGCGCAGGAGGCCAGGCTATTTTGGGTAACTCAGAAGCTTTCCTATGGCTGGAAAATTATAACCAACGTGTCTTTTATATTTTATTTGCAATAAAATACATACATAAACATACTATTAAACACACGATCATACAGTAAACGCGATAGTTCCCATAAACCAGGCAATCTACTTTGACAAGTTGACTTAGATTATTGCGGTCCTACTCTGAGACTGTTCAGCTCTTTTAGTAGCCCTACCTCTAAGCCCACTATTGGCTAAAATTCCCCAACTACAGAAAATCCACAGGTTAGAAACCTGTATAAAAACAAGCATATAACAACAGCAATTAATACACACATCACACAACAGTTTAGTACATCAAATAATGCAATTTCTTATCCTATTCTCACCAATGGATCCTGGCGCTCTGCTTAAAGGTCTTTCCTCTCCGGTGGTCTGTGTGAATCTAAATTACCACATCCTGCCTGCTAGCTACGAAAATGCTGGTGGCCTCTATCGGCCAATCAGGTTCTGAGTTCACTCTCTGTCTGTTATTTGAGCCCTGGACTTTGGGGGCTTGCCCCCTGTAGTGGTGGTCTCTTTGTCTTAAGTTATCTATTCACTAAGTGTGGCCTGGCCAAATGAACATAACACATTATTGGTTGACTGGATCAAGAAAATAGTGAGATGCACTTTAAGCATATGACGGCGGAAATACAACGATTCATACATTTGGTTACTTGATAATACATACAGTACAATACGATAAAAAGACAGTTTCTCAGTTATTTCTCTCTCTCCCTCTGAGAGGGCATTTGACCCCCTGATGAGTGTGGGGGTTTTATGATCCAGTGGTCTCAGTCTCCTCACATTCCAGGCTGCAGGGTCATTTTTATGGCTTGATTCTTTGTTAACTTCTACAGATTACAGACTTGAGTCATTTCTGGATAAATTCTATACAATTTGACTTCCATAATTTGAATACACTCATGACAGTACGAAAATAATTGTACACTGGGTGTTCCCAAAAGCCTGATTATACGATAAAATTACCCCCAAAAATTTGAAAGATAAATATACCTTGAATAAATAGTACAAAATGTACAATTTGGGAGCCACTTTGTTATGCAAATTAGAAGGTCAAAAACTCAAAATTTTGCTTGGGTACCTGTTTTTTTCAGATTCGGCACCCTTGAATTATGTAAAATGGCCTGGTACCCCACTTTTACCCCCAAATGCCTCTAACATTCACATTTTCCAGAAATCCCACCCGTCTATCATTGGAAAACCTGTGAAACAGGACATTCTGCATAATGAGTAGGCCTACGTTCTAATATTGGTAGGCTACTTTAAGTACATTTTGATACCAATACTATTACTTTTACTCAAGTACATTAATAACATTCCAAACTTGATTGCAGTATTGATATGTTTACCTTAGTAAAGAAATGTATTACTTTTCCCAACACTGTTCATTAGAAAGGAACGGCTCCCTACTGTGAACCGAATCATATTGTTCATTTCAAAGAGCCGTTCAAAAGACTCGATTCGTTCGCGAACGTCCCACCCACTCGCTCCGTGTCACAAACACTGAAACAAAAACAGAACGGATTGCACTGACCTACACAAACCCACGGGAATAGTTTAGGAGCACTTCATGAGAAAATATAACTGGTAACACTTGTGTACTGTATGTTAATCTGACTTTAGTATAGGCTATTGTTTTCTTCCTGGACGTGCGTTTGAGGCAGGTTAGTCTGCAGCTGGGTGCTATTGCTGCATGCCGCCATGGCAGCTTGCCAAGGCACCCGCCTTAGTAACCTGTCGCTAAACGTGGCATTGGGCAAGCACGGGTTTAGGAGGGGCATAGCGACTGGTCAATTAGTGATTTCTTTCTTTTTCGGGAGATGGAGATTATAGAGATAGAGTAAGATGATGTTCTGATCAGATTGTGATCTTTAGGTGCTAGCCATGCTGCAGTTTATGATGTTCTGATCAGATTGTGATCTTTAGGTGCGAGCCATGCTGCAGTTTATGATGTTCTGATCAGATTGTGATCTTTAGGTGCGAGCCATGCTGCAGCTTATGATGCGCTTTGGATGGACCTGGGTCGGACTGCTGTTCAGTGATGATACTTATGGCCACAACGCTGGCCGAACCTTCCACTGGGACCTGTCCCGCTCTGGTCTGGGTTGTGTGGCTTATTCAGAGGCTCTGCCCTGGGACAATGACCTGGACAAACTCCACAGGATTGTCACCGTCATGAAGGAATCTACAGCTCGTGTGGTCATTGCATTTGCATATTCAACTTATATGACAAATATCATGGATGAGGTTTGTTTTATTAGGCCTTTGAAATGTACAGTATGTACAGTATGTACAGTATGTACAGTATGTATGTATCCTTTATTCAACCAGGAGAGTCACGTTGAGATATGAAACCTCTTTTGTAAATAATTATCGTACATGAAATAATTATAAGCAGGCCTGGAATTTCGTCATTTTAGGGGCAAGGCCACTTGGCCTTTGGTGTTGTCCATTGTTTGAGGGCACAAAGGCCAAATGCCAGGGCAGGAAGGCCATCAAATAAAACAACATTTTGGTCCAGGATTAATCGAATGTAAGATTTAAAGTGTTATATGGAGACTATCTGCTGTGAAATAGATAAATTGGTATTTACAATCTGATCCATGCTCAGCCCTGCACCAACCAAAATCTCTGAATTGGTTTAAAAATGGGGACTCAACAAAAGACTCTGGTCTACATGACAAGAAAGATACACTTGTGTCTACATTTTGGCAAGAAGAAAGAGACAGAGCAGAAAGTTGTCCAGTCAGCTTAAGGCCACTGTGGTCTCAGGGCATGACATTGGTTTGAGGGGCACAAGGCCAAACTGAGGGGCAACGACGGCCATGGCCTCCATGAAATTCTTGCCCTGTTTGTAAGGAATCTGAAGTGTGTGTGTGTGTGTGTGTGTGTGTGTGTGTGTGTGTGTGTGTGTGTGTGTGTGTGTGTGTGTGTGTGTGTGTGTGTGTGTGTGTGCGTGCGTGCGTGCGTGCGTGCGTGTGTGTGTGTGTGTGCGTGTGTGTGTGTGTGTGTGTGCGTGTGTGTGCGTTGAGACAATCAACAGGTGGTAAGACAGAATGTGACGGGTCTGCAATGGCTAGCGGCCGCAGGGTGGACGACAGATACTCCTCAATTCCACACTCCTCGCTACATGCCATACCTGTTGAGCACTCTAGGGGTCGCCATCCATCGCGGAGAGATACCAGGATTCAAGGAGTTCTTGTTAAACATACATCCTCTCAACGATCCTGACAACATACGAGAAAACTCCATAGTGAGTATTTGTTTAATGTTGTATTTTAAACTGCAATTTGTAAATTAAATCAGTTTATTCATATTTATGGCATTAAAAGGCATAAAACAAACAAATAATTATGGGGTGATTTTATCATCTACAGTGGATTGTGTGCACACCAGTGTTGTTTTTGACAGCAAATTTAGATTTAGTTTTAGTCATAATTTAGTCACCTGAAAAGCATTAGTTTTAGTCTAATTTTAGTAGACTAGATATCATAGGATTTTAGGCGACTAATTCTGCAGTTGATTTAGTCAACTGAAATGTATTTTGGCAGGCCTTGATGACATCGTAAAAATAGCCGATCTACAAGCTCACAGCGCGTCGCGCTGCGACGCGTTGTAAGCTTGTAGATCGGCTATTTTCAGCAAGCAACACCTTGTTTTGATGACTAAAACTAAGACTAAATATATTGACAATTTTGTCAACAAAATAAAAACTAGACTAAAACGTTAGGGAGGGACTGCTGACCCGGTCCCTCACTCTGGCCCTGACCCGTACCTCACTCTAGTCCTAAATCTGGACAGATCGAAGTGGTGCGCTCTCCTCTGCTTCCTGGACTCTTTGAATCAAGTGTGTGTTATCGATGTTGCATCAACACCCAGTGTCGATACAATCACGAACTGAACGTTGAACATTGTGGATATTCGTTGTGCAGTTAAATGATCCCCATATTTATTAATTTGCTGCATGTTTAGCAGATAGTTGCTCCATTCTTCATCAACAAAGTGTGTAGCAACCAATACTGTAATCATGTAACAGCTCATAATGTAATAACAGCTCATAATGTAATAAGAAATGCAATAAAAACTCATAATGTAATAATCAGCTCATAATGTAATAAAAAACAAGCTCATAATGTAATAATTAAAATGTAATAAAAGCTCATAATGTAATAATCAGCTCATAATGTAATAAAAATACATTATTACATTATGAAGTTTTATTACATTATGAGCCTCCTATGTGGAGGTTCTTTATGTAACACATTATTACATTATTGAAAAATCTGTTATTACGTTATGCGCTCGTTTTTTTATTACATTATGAGCTGATTATTACATTATGAGTTTTTATTACATTTTAATTATTACATTATGAGCCCTTATTACATTATGAGCCGTTATTACATTATGAGTTGCTACAGGGTACACACTTGTGCCCAAATATGGAGATCCCAAGGCATCAAACCCAGGCCCAAACTCGCCAAGGCCCTGCTTGGCTTAACTATTTAACATACATGTTATGCCCATATATGGAGATCCCTGTCCCAATATTATCAATATTGAGGACATATCTGGGAATGCCCATATTTGGTAATGCCCATATGGGCATGTTTTGACATGACATTGTTGAATATAATGCAGGGGTCTCCATATATGGGTAACTGGTCCCATATACATCACTGGCCAGATGGCCAAAAATTGGCGCGAGGTCGCATGTCGTCCTGAGTTGTCTTACTAGTATTTAATCCTCATATGTTACATAACTGACTGTGTTATTTTAGTGTCAATAGTCATGGATTGTTATAAACGTGTTGGGTGAAAAGATTACGAAATATCATATAGTTTGGGTTGGATTTATTTTTTCTGTTTTCTGAAAAACTAATTTATTTCCAAAAGAAAAACATAGAGACAAAATATTGAATCAAGCAACTGGGGGGGTGCACAGACAAAAGCCACAGTATTCGTTAAAACAAATAACCCTAAAGTTAAGTCTTGTTGTGCTTCTTCAGGTGAGGCAGTTTTGGGAGCACACGTTTCAGTGTAAATTTGCACCCCTTCCAGCAGAGTGGGTGGAAGCTGGTGGAGAGGTGTGCAGTGGGCAAGAGGAGCTGGGAACTGCAGATACAATCCTTCTGGATGTGTCTGATCTTCGTCCAGAGTATAATATATACAAGGCTGTGTACGCCCTGGCCCATGCCCTCCATGACACGTTGCAGTGTGTGCCAGGAAGAGGACCTTTCACTGGGCACAGCTGTGCCAGTTTGCAGACAATACAGCCATGGCAGGTGTGATATGCATTTACTGTTTAGTCTCTTGATGTTTCTAGTTGTGGGCTCGCTGAAGGCGAGCACACATTATGTTATCTTCATTATTTATCTATCTATCAGTCAGTCAGTCAGTCAGTCAGTCAGTCAGTATCTCCTCCTATATACTTGCACCTAGAAACACCATTCAAACTGTAATGTGTTCAGCTTACTGTGTGCTTGTACTTTTCTTTGAGAAATGTGTTGTAGTTTTTTAGAAATGTAACTTTAAAAGAATCAAGATTTAGGATCCCGGGCTATGGGATTTACAGTATATCCTAGAGCCCGCAGGGACAGTCAGCCATATTAGTTGTTGGTTGTCAGGGAGATACCACAACCAATGCATTTCCAAGTCAGGCGATCAGCAGAAGCGGAGACACCTGGTCAGTCACTCCACCGGCGCCTAACTCTCTCCCCACTAGGGGGAGCACAAATCTAGGAGACATCTCGGCGGGCGAAAAATCAGTTATTTCGACTAAATCGGGTTTCCTTTATTAAGTAATTTTCGAGTGTCTTTGGGGCTTCACATTGGATATGTTATGCTATCTCCAGGCAGTCAGTTCTGTTCATATTAACCCATTTCTCCATTCCTGCTATCTCAATTCCTCCTCCATCTGAGCCGGGCTCCCCCGACCGGCAGATGAGGGGGAGCCATTGCTCCCCTTTACTCCATTGATCAGGCGCCAGTGAGTCACAAGCACCCAGCCAATCTTCTCTGTTTAACAAACGCACAAAAGGCAGCCTTTTATTTTTTGGGTTGAAGCGAGCCCACACTGTTTCGTAGGAACAGTATTTCAAGCTGTCCAATTTAGAATAATAATAATAATACATATTTAAATGTGACATTGGTAAACAGTAGCATGAGAAATAAATTAACTAAAAATAGTGTTAGTAAATGTTGATCAGTGTTTGGAGAGTTAAAAAGAAGTATAGATGCATGCTGGAACACTACGTTTTTCATGCTGGAAAAATATATATAATAATGATTTTCTAATGGCCAGATGATTTAATGTCCGATTCATAGACTTGGAAGAGGACCTTTGTCAGTTATTTTTGCGAGTCAGTTCGTAGTGAAGTAATCTTTTGAAGCAAAACATGATTAAAGATTGACCTTTCCTGAATCTTGAGGAAACAAAAGAGAATCATGACAAAGACCATCCTTGAGCTCAATCTATACTGAGTACCCGCCCACCCCCTCCCTCAGTCACAGATGGCTGGGATTGTGTTGTAAATAACACAAGGGTGTAGTTTATACAACAACAGTCCATCTCAATATAACTATTGTGCACATTGCATTGAGTAGATCTTTTAAAGTCTCTTCAGCTTCATAATTGTACTCATCGTTACAGCTTTTGTATTACCTGGAAAAGGTGAACTTCACCACGTCATTTGGTGATGATGTCTCATTTGATGAGAATGGGGATGTTTTACCAATCTGGGATATCATGAACTGGGTGTGGCTCCCTGATGGCAGCACAACGGTTCATGGTGTGGGTGTGGTCAAGAAGTCAGCCTCCGCAAGTGAAGAACTCATCCTTGATGAAGACCTCATCCTTGATGAAGACATCATCTTCTGGAACTTTGAATATGCAAATAAGGTCACTTTGGCTTTCTAAAATAGCTCATGTCAAGCACTGTTGTTTTTGACAGTAAATTCTGATTAAGTTTTAGTCATAGTCTTTTGAATAAAATGTCATTTAGTTTTAGACATAATTTAGTCACCAGAAAAGTTTTAGTTTCAGTCTAATTTTAGTCGACTAAATATCATACGTTTTAGGCGACAAAATCTAAAGTTGATTTAGTCAACTGAAATGTATTTTGGCAGGCCTTGATGGCATCATAATGACCGATTTTACACTTGGTTGTGTGCTGAAAATAGCAGATCTACAAGCTCACAACGCGTCACACTGCGACGCGTTGTGAGCTTGTAGATCGGCTATTTTCAGTACGCAACCTGAGAGCAACCAAACATAAAATGACTCTCTTCTCCAGCAGTCCCTCCCTAACGTTTTTGTCTAATTTTTATTTTGTTGACGAAATTGTCAATATACTTAGTATTAGTTTTAGTCATCGCAGCTTAGTTTTTATTTAGTTTTTGTCAGTGAAAAATGCGCAGTCGACAAACATTTTTCGTCATAGTTTTAGTCGACGAAATCAACACTGGTGCCAAGCTAATGTCATCATAATGTAATTGAGTTTAGATATAAATTGATCATTGTTGTTACTTTCCTCTGCAGCCTCCTCGGTCAGTGTGCAGTGAGAGCTGTTCTCCTGGAACCCGTGTGGCCAGAAGGAAAGGAGAGCCTGTCTGCTGCTTTGACTGCATTGCTTGTTCTGAGGGAGAGATCAGCAACCAGACTGGTAGGTTTACATTACTAGATGTGGCCTTCACACCTAGTCCAATGTTGCACTGATAAGACCAATGTTCACAGTCAGGGGCGGCAGTGGCTCAAGGGTAGAGTTGCCGTCTTAGAAAACAGAG
This sequence comes from Nannobrachium achirus, assembly GCF_963921795.1. Taxonomy (NCBI): domain Eukaryota; kingdom Metazoa; phylum Chordata; class Actinopteri; order Myctophiformes; family Myctophidae; genus Nannobrachium; species Nannobrachium achirus. Next base: position 68,174,288 of record NC_137817.1, on the reverse strand, counting down.
GGTTCCCAGTTCAATCCCGGGCTCCCCCAGAGTTAGTGTTGAAGAGTCCTTGAGAAAGACTCTGAACCCCTAGTTTCTCCCGGTGAGCTGTTTGCTGCCTTGCATGGTTCAGCAGGTAGGAACTGGAGTTATGGCTGTTTAAACCAGAGCCAATAGGAACACAGAGGGGGCCGAGCAATGGTGCGCCTGTGGCATCCAGGGGCCCCTGCCTTGGTATGGCTATTCTGAAAGCGGACCACTGAAGAGTGTTTGTGCCAAGTTTGGTGTGGATCGGAGCAATTGTGTGCCTCGCAGATCTGCATGTTACGTTTGTGACATCCACCCGCCCACCCTCTATACAATTAGGATTTAGCATTTTACAGTAGTTTAGTGTGCCTGCCATGCAATGGCAAAACACTTATTGTAATCCGCCATACTTCACAATCTTCTTCTTCATCTTCCTGCAAATTCCGGCACGTAATAACTGCCGCACAATGTATGCCACCCCCGCAATATATACATCAAAACGTGCGGCTCGGCATGTGCAACCTTGTGTAGTGGTTGGTGTTAGCATTAGCATTTTTATCATTAGCTTTAACATTTTAGCATTAGCATTTTATTAGCATTAGCTTTAGCATTCTTTTGCATTATCATTAGCATTTTTTATATTAGCGTTAGCATTAGCTAACATTAGCAGCCAATAGGAATACAGAGGGGGGGGGGGGCTTAATCAATTACAGCTCTTCCCTATTGGACGGGAAAAGCCTAAAGTCCTGTGAGGGTTTTAAAGTTTAAATCAAGTCCCCCATTCAAAGTCAATGGGGTTTTTGGGCGAATTAAGTTGCCATGGTAACGCGGATTGGGAAGAAAAGTAGTAGCACCCCATTCCAGGCCGAGCCGCACGTTTTGATGTATATATTGCGGAGGTGACGTAAATCGTGCAGCAGTTATTACGTGCCGAAATTTGCAAGAACATAATAACAAGAAAAGAAAATTTCTACGAAATTTTAAGTGTGCCTGCAGCTTGCTAAGTGTGTGCAACATTGTGTAGCGGTTGATGTTAGCATTAGCATTTTCAGCATTAACATAAGCATTAGCATGAGAATGTTTAACATTAGCATTTTTAGCATTAGCATTTCTAGCATTAGCTTTAACATTATGATTTTAGCATTAACATTTTATTAGCATTAGCTTTAGCATGTTTTAGCATTATCATTATCATTTTTTTGCATTAACGTGCATTAGCATTTTAGCATTAGCATTTTTAGCATTAGCTAGCATTACCATTTCTAACATTAGCATTTTTAACATTAGCATTTTTAACATTAGCATTTTTAGCATTAGCATATGTTAGCATTATCATTGGTTAACATTAGCATGTGTTAGCATTAGCATTTGTTAGCATTAGCATTTTTAGCTTAGCATTAGCGGAAGTAGCAGTTAGCATTAGCAGTTAGCCATTGGGACTGTGGGACCACCCACCGTGTTTGAGACCAGTAACATGTTGGGAAGTGGAGTTATGGCTGTTTAAATCTCAGCCAATAGGAAGACAGATGGGGCTTATCATTACAGCTCGTCCCTATTGGCCATCTAAGTACTCACGCCAAGACCCTACAATGCTGCAAACTTAAGTTATACCTGTTTCAAGCTCAGCCAATAGGAAGATAGGGGCGGGGCTTAAGAGGGGACAGGGCTTAAGTAATAAGTCCCTATTGGCCATTTAAGTCCAGACACCAAGTTTCAAGACGGTACCATGCTGTGAACTGGAATTATGGATGTTTAAAGCCCAGCAAATAGGAATACAGAGGGGGCGGGGCTTAATCAATTACAGCTCGTCCCTATTGGCCGGAAAAAGTCCAAAGTCGTGTGAGCATTTTAAAGTTTAAATCACATTTCTAGGCAAAAGTATGCCAGAGTAATGTGGCTCCAAATACTTCCCCTATTCAAAGTCAATGGGGTTTTTGGGCGTCGTTTTTTGCGAATTACGTTGCCGCGGTAAAGCGGATCATTAGCATTTGTTAGCATTAGCATTTGTTAACATTAGCAAGTGTTAGCATTAGCATTTGTTAACATTAAAATTTGTTAGCATTAGCATTAGCATGTGTTAGCACTAGCATTTGTTAGCATTAGCATTTTTACCACTAGCATTTGTTAACATTAGCATGTGTTAGCATTAGCATTTGTTAGCATTAGCATTTGTTAGCATTAGCATTAGCATTAGCATTAGCATTAGCGGTTAGCCGTTGGGACTGTGGGACCACCGAGTTTAAGACCAGTAACGTGTTGGGAAGTGGAGACATGGCTGTTTAAAGCACAATAGGAAGGCAGAGGGGGCGGGGCTTAAGCATTTACAGATAGTTCCTATTTGCCATGTAAGTACACACAGCGAGTTTCGAGACGGTACCATGCTGCAAACTGGAGATAAAGCTGTTTAAAGCTAAGCCAATAGGAAGATATGGGCGGGGCTTAAGAGGGGGCGGGGCTTAATGTCTGGCCGTTTAAGTCCAGACACCAAGTTTCAAGACGGTACCATGCTGTGAACTGGAGTAATGGCTGTTTAAAACGCAGCCAATAGGAATACAGAGGGGGCGGGGCTTAATCCATTACAGCTCATCCCTATTGGCCGGAAAAAGACCAAAGTTGTGTGTGCATTTTAAAGTTAAAATCACGTTGCTAGGCAATAGTATGGCAGAGTTATGTGGCGCCAAAGTTTCTGTTTTTTTTTCGGAGTCGCCCATTCAAAGTCAATGGGGGTTTTTGCGCATAGTTTTTTTTACGAATTACGTTGCCATGGTAACTAACTAGAAAAGAAAATTTCTACAAATTTTTAAGTGTGCCTGCAGCTCGCAAAGTGTGTGCAACCTTGTATAGCAGTTGGTGTTAGCATTAGCATTTTTGCATTAACATCAAGACCATTATTATAATTTTTAACATTAGCATTTTTATCATTAGCATTAGCGGTTAGCCGTTGGGACTGTGGGACCGCAAACTAAGTTTGAGACCAGTAATGTGTTGGGAAGTGGAGGCATGACTGTTTAAAGCCCAGCCAATAGGAAGGCAGAGGGGGCAGGGCTTAAGCAATTACAGATAATTCCTATTGGCCATGTAAGTACACACAGCGAGTTTCGAGATGGTACCATGCTGCAAACTGGAGATATAGCTGTTGAAAGCTCAGCCAATAGGAAGATAGGGGCGGGGCTTAATAGGGGCGGGGCATAAGTATTAAGTCCCTATTGGTCGTTTAAGTCCAGATACCAAGTTTCAAGACGGTACCATGCTGTGAACTGGAGTAGTGGCTGTTTAAAGCCCAGCAAATAGGAATACAAAGGGGACGGGGCTTAATTAATTACAGCTCATCCCTATTGGCCGGAAAAATACCAAAGTTGTGTGTGCATTTTAAAGTTTAAATCACGTTGCTATGCAAAAGTATGGCAGAGTTATGTGGCGCCAAAGTTTCTGGGTTTCCCATTCAAAGTCAATGGGGGGTTTTGCGCATAGCTTTTTACGAATTATGTTGCCATGGTAATGCGGATTGGAAAGAAAAGTAATAGCACACCATTCCCGGCCGAGCCGCACATTTTGATGTATATATTGCGGGGGTGGCGTAAATCGTGCGGCAGTTATTATGTGCCGAAATTTCCCCCATTCTAAGTCAATGGGGTTTTTTGGCGTTGTTTTTTGCGAATTACGTCATAATAGTAACACGGATCGAAAAGAAAAGTAATAGCACACCATTCCCGGCCGAGCCGCACGTTTTGATGTATATATTGCGGCGGTGGCGTAAATCATCCGGCAGTTATTACGTCTCCAAATTTGTGGGATCATTATTAACTAGAAAAGAAAATTTCTACGAAATTTTAAGTGTGCCTGCAGCTCGCAACCTTGTATAGCAGTTGGTGTTAGCATTAGCATTTTTGCATTAACATTAACATCATTATTAGAATTTTTTACATTAGCATTTTCATCATTAGAAACATTTTATTAGCATTAGCTTTAGCATTTTTAGCATTATCATTGAATTTTTCCCTTTATCATTTTAAACATTAGGCATTTGTTAACGGTTAGCCGTTGGGACTGTGGGACCACCCACTGAGTTTGAGACCAGTAACATGTTGGGAAGTGGAGACATGGCTATTTAAAGAACAGCTAATAGGAAGGCAGAGGGGGTGGGGCTTAAGCAATTACAGATAATTCCTATTTGCCATGTAAGTACACACAGCGAGTTTCGAGACGTTACCATGCTGCAAACTGGAGATATAGCTGTTTAAAGCTAAGCCAATAGGAAGAGAGGGGCGGGGCTTAAGAGGGGCGGGGCTTAAGTAATAAGTCCCTATTGGCCATTTAAGTCCAGACACCAAGTTTCAAGACGGTACCATGCTGTGAACTGGAGTAGTGGCTGTTTAAAGCCCAGCCAATAGGAATACAGAGGGGGCGGGGCTTAATCAATTACAGCTCATCCCTATTGGCCGGAAAAAGACCAAAGTTGTGTGTGCATTTTAAAGTTTAAATCACGTTGCTAGGCAAAAGTATGGCAGAGTTATGTGGCGCCAAAGTTTCTGGGTTTTTTACAGAGTCCCCCATTCAAAGTCAATGGGGGTTTTTGCGCGTAGTTTTTTACGAATTACGTTGCCATGGTAACGCGGATCGGAAAGAGAAGTAATAGCACACCATTCCCGCCCGAGCCGCACATTTTGATAAAAATATTGCGGCGGTGGCGTAAATCGTGCGGCAGTTATTACGTGCCGGAATTTCCCCCATTCTAAGTCAATGGGGTTTTTGGGCGTAGTTTTTTGCAAATTACGTCGCAATGGTAACGCAGATCGGAAAGAAAAGTAATAGCACACCATTCCCGGCCGAGCCGCAGGTTTTGATGTATATATTGCGGCGGTGGCGTAAATCGTGCGGCAGTTATTACGTGCCGAAATTTGCAAGGAACTTAATTACTTACTTAAGTATGGCGGATTACAATAAGTGTTTTGCCATTGCATTGCATGGCAGGCACACTTAATTAACTAGAAAAGAAAATTTCTACGAAATTTTAAGTGTGCCTGCAGCTCGCTAAGTGTGTGCAACCTATCATTAGCTTTAACATTAGCCACCCACCCACCGACTTTGAGACCAGTAACGTGTTGGGAAGTGGAGACATGGCTGTTTAAAGCCCAGCCAATAGGAAGGCAGAGGGGGCGGGGCTTAAGCAATTACAGATAGTTCCTATTTGCCATGTTAAGTACACACAGCGAGTTTCGAGACGGTACCATGCTACAAACTGGAGATATAGCTGTTTAAAGCTAAGCCAATAGGAAGATAGGGGCGGGGCCTAAGAGGGGCGGGGCTTAAGTAATAAGTCCCTATTGGCTGTTTAAGTCCAGACACCAAGTTTCAAATCGGTACCTTGCTGTGAACTGGAGTAGGGACTGTTTAAAACCCAGCCAATAGGAATACAGAGGGGGCGGGGCTTAATCAATTACAGCTCATCCCTATTGGCCGGAAAAAGACCAAAGTTGGGTGTGCATTTTAAAGTTTAAATGACGTTGCTAGGCAAAAGTATGGCAGAGTTATGTGGCGCCAAAGTTTCTGTTTTTTTTTTCGAGTCCCAGACACTACCCACATACTGTGTGTGTGTGTGTCATACTGTTTGGTGAGGGGCACTTCCTGTTTGGTGAAATAGGCCCCAATTAAGGTTAAAGACTCTTAATCAAGTCATATGGCGCCACCCACGCGTCTGTACGACAAACGGTTCACGAGATATAGGGTCACTTCCTGTTTGTTGAGGGGCACTTCCTGTTTGGTTAAATGGGCCCCAATTAAGGTTAAGGACTCTTAATCAAGTCATTTGACGCCACCCACGCGTCTGTACGACAAACGGTTCACGAGATGAAGGGTCACTTCCTCTTTGGTGAGGGGCACTTCCTGTTTGGCGAAATGGGCCCCAATTAAGGTTAAGGACTCTTAATCAAGTCATTTGACGCCAACCACGCGTCTCTACGACAAACGGTTCACGAGATATAGGGTCACTTCCTGTTTGGTGAGGGGCACTTCCTGTTTGGCGAAATAGGCCCCAATTAAGGTTAAGGACTCTTAATCAAGTCATTTGACGCCACCCACGCGTCTGTACGACAAACGGTTCAAGAGATGAAGGGTCACTTCCTGTTTGGTGAGGGGCACTTCCTGTTTGGCGAAATGGGCCCCAATTAAGGTTAAGGACTCTTAATCAAGTCATTTGACGACAACCACGCGTCTGTACGACAAACGGTTCACGAGATATAGGGTCACTTCCTGTTTGGTGAGGGGCACTTCCATTTTGAAGAAATGGGCCCCAATTAATGTTAAGGACTCTTAATCAAGTCATTTGACGCCAACCACGCGTCTGTACGACAAGCGGTTCACGAGATGAAGGGTCACTTCCTGTTTGGTGAGGGGCACTTCCTGTTACAGAGGGGGCGGGCCTTAATCAATTACAGCTCATCCCTATTGGCCGGAAAAAGACCAAAGTTGTGTGTGCATTTTGTGACGTTGCTAGGCAAAAGTATGTCAGAGTAATGTTGGGCCAAAGTCTCTGGGTTTTTTTCGGAGTCCCCCATTCAAAGTCAATGGGGGTTTTTGAGCGTAGTTTTTTACGAATTACGTTGCCATGGTAACGCGGATCGGAAAGAAAAGTAATAGCACACCATTCCCGGCCGAGCCGCACATTTTGATGTATATATTGCGGGGGTGCCGTAAATCTTGCGGCAGTTATTACACGCCGAAATTTCCCCCATTCTAAGTCAATGGGGTTTTTGGGCGTCGTTTTTTGCTAATTACGTCGCCATGGTAACGCGGATCGGAAATAAAAGTAATAGCAACCTATTCCCGGCCGAGCCGCACGTTTTGATGTATATATTGCGTGGGTGGCGTAAATTGTGCGGCAGTTATTACGTGCAGAAATTTGTGGCGAAACTAACTAACTAATTATTTAACTAGAAAAGAAAATTTCTACGAAATTTTAAGTGTGCCTGCAGCTCGCTAAGTCTGTGCAATCTTGTGTAGCGGTTGGTGTTAGCATTAGCGTTACATTTTTTAACATTAGCATTTTTTGCATGAGCTTTAACATTATGGTTCTTCATATGACACCCCCCACATGTCTGTACAACAAACGGTTCACAAGATAAACGGTCACTTCCTGTTTGGAGAGGGGCAGTTCCTGTTTGGCAAAATAGGCCCCAATTAAGGTTAAGGACTCTTAATCAAGTCATATGGCTCCACCCACGCGTCTGTACGACAAACGGTTCACAAGATAAAGGGTCACTTCCTGTTTGGTGAGGGGCACTTCCTGTTTGGCAAAATAGGCCCCAATTATGGTTAAGGACTCTAAATCAAGTCATTTCACACCACCCACGCGTCTGCACGACAAACGGTTCACGAGATAAAGGGTCACTTCCTGTTTGGTGAGGGGCACTTCCTGTTTGGCGAAATAGGCCCCAATTAAGGTTAAGGACTCTTAATCTTGTCATTTGACGCAACCCGCGTGTCTGTACGACAAACGGTTCACGAGATCAAGGGTCACTTCCTGTTTGGTGAGGGGCACTTCCTGTTTGGCGAAATAGGCCCCAATTAAGGTTAAGGACTCTTAATCAAGTCATTTGATGCCATCCACGCGTCTGTACGACAAACGGTTCACGAGGTAAAGGGTCACTTCCTGTTTGGTAAGGGGAACTTCCTGTTTGGCGAAATAGGCCCCAATTAAGGTCAAGGACTCTTAACTCATATGCTGCCATTTAACAATACCTTCGTACTCTTTAACTGCCATTCGTCTCCATAGACTTCCATGTAATTCATAGTGCACGGATCATGCACACCCATGCCTAGGTAATGCACCACGTGTGTCCACATTGCTCACAGCTTTCAAACAAAAAAATCCGAATGGAAATCCGTTCAGGCATTCATGAGATAGCAGCCATTATGTTTTACACTGTTGTGAGCTTGGAGGTCTGCTACCTGAGTTGTATGGGGGTTGTATGGGGGTTAAACAAGCAATTTCGCGATCGCTATCATGCCTACTAACGTTTTTGGGGTCCAAAATTTTTTTTTTGAAAAAATATATATATATTTTTTTTACGGGATTCACGGGCGTGGCAGGGTGGTACAACGGGATTTTTAAGGGATTCACGTTTTTGGCAGTTAATGAGTTAATCAAGTCCATCCACGCATCTGTACGACAAACGGTTCATGAGATGTAGAGACACTTCCTGTTTGGTGAAGGGCACTTCCTGTTACAGAGGGGGCGGGGCTTAATCAATTACAGCTCATCCCTATTGGCCGGAAAAAGACCAAAGTTGTGTGTGCATTTTAAAGTTTAAATCACGTTGCTAGGCAAAAGTATGGCAGAGTTATGTGGCGCAAAAGTTTCTGTTTTTTTTTTCGGAGTCCCCCATTCAAAGTCAATGGGGGTTTTTGCGCATAGTTTTTTACGAATTACGTTGCCATGGTAACACGGATCGGAAAGAAAAGTAATAGCACACCATTCCCGGCCGAGCCGCACATTTTGATGTATATATTATGGGGGTGGCGTAAATCTTGCGGCAGTTATTACGTGCCGAAATTTCCCCCATTCTAAGTCAATGGGGCTTTTGGGCGTCGTTTTTTGCGAATCACGTCACCATGGTAACGCGGATCGGAAAGAAAAGTAATAGCAACCTATTCCCGGCCGAGCCACACGTTTTGATGTATATATTGCGTGGGTGGCGTAAATTGTGCGGCAGTTATTACGTGCAGAAATTTGCAAGAACATGACTTACTGACTTACTGACTTACTGACTTAAGTATGGCGGATTACAATAAGTGTTTTGCCATTGCATTGCATGGCAGGCACACTTATATTATTAAAAATATTACATTTTCAATTCACAAAAACCACTTCAGTTCTCTCACATCCTCAAAACCAGCTCTGCTATTGGAGCAAAAACAGACAACAGAGCCATGCTGCTGCTGCTGCAGATCTGTAGTACCGCTGCTACAGTACTCTGTTCAGCCAGAGAAAAACAGACACACTCGCTCATGTTGTCAGCCAGTGCATTATTTTCCCCACCATCTTTCACTATGTTTATACCACGTGACCACGCTAAAAACATGGAACGATTTGACAATATGAGCGATTTAAACTCCTTATTTCAACAAGCTGCTTCGATTTTCTTCCACGCTTGACAAATAAACAGACTAGAAGAGAAAATTTCTAAGAAATTTTAAGTGTGCCTGCAGCTCGCTAAGTCTGTGCAACCTTGTGTAGCGGTTGGTGTTAGCATTAGCGTTATTTCATTTGACGCAACCCGCGTGTCTGTATGACAAACGGTTCACGAGATCAAGGGTCACTTCCTGTTTGGTGAGGGGCACTTCCTGTTTGGCGAAATAGGCCCCAATTAAGGTCATGGACGATTAATGAATTAAAGCTGCAAGCAGCGATGACCAGGCCCTCGCAGCTCTACCCACGTCACAATGCCAGCAGCCAATCAGAAACCAAACAGGAAGTCAGCCATTTCGACTAATTAGTGGCGTTTTGGAGCATTTTTGGCCGTTATCACGGGTCGCACTTTAACGACAGTTTTTTGAGAAAAAATTGTTTTGTGAGAAAAAAAATTTGAGAAAAAAACTTTTTTGAGAAAAAGAAATTTTGAAAAAAAAAATTGTGAGAAAAAAAAATCTTGAGAAAAAAAAATGTGAGAAAAAAAAATGTTGAGAAAAAAATAATTTTGAGAAAACAATTTTGAGAAAAACATTTTTTGAGAAAAAAATAATTTTGAGAAAAAAAAAATTGAGAAAAAATTTTTTTGAGAAAAAAAATTTGAGAAAAAAATTTTTTTGAGAAAAAAAAATTTTGAGAAAAAAATTGAGAAAAAAAAATTTGAGAAAAAAAAATTTTTGAGAAAAAAAAATTGAGAAAAAAAAAATGTTGAGAAAAAAAATTTTTGAGAAAAAAAAATTTGAGAAAAAAAAATTTGAGAAAAAAAATTTTTGAGAAAAAAAAAATTTGAGAAAAAAAATTTGAGAAAAAAAATTTGAGAAAAAAAATTTGAGAAAAAAAAAATTTGAGAAAAAAAAAAATTTGAGAAAAAAAGAAAAGGTATGACACCAGCCGCAAGTCTGTACGACAAACGGTTCATGAGTTATAGAGGCACTTCCTGTTTGGTGAAGGGCACTTCCTGTTAAAGAGGGGGCGAGGCTTAATCAATTACAGCTCATCCCTATTGGTCGGAAAAAGACCAAAGTTGTGTGAGCATTTTACATTTTAAATGACGTTGCTAGGCAAAAGTATGGCAGAGTTATGTGGCGCCAAAGTTTCTGGGTTTTTTTCGGAGTCCCCCATTCAAAGTCAATGGAGTTTTTGGGCGTTGTTTTTTGCGAATTACATCGCAATCGTAAAGCGGATCGGAAAGAAAAGTAATAGCACACCATTCCCGGCCGAGCCGCACATTTTGATGTATATATTGCGGGGGTGGCGTAAATCGTGCGGCAGTTATTACGTGCCGAAGTTTCCCCCATTCTAAGTCAATGGGGTTTTTTGGCGTCGTTTTTTGCGAATTACGTCGCAATGGTAACGCGGATCGGAAAGAAAAGTAATAGCACACCATTCCCGGCCGAGCCGCACGTTTTGATGTATATATTGCGGCGGTGGCGTAAATTGTGCGGCAGTTATTACGTGCAGAAATTCGTGGCGAAAGACTTAATTAAGTATGGCGGATTACAATAAGTGTTTTGCTATTGCATAGCAGGCACACTTAATTAGAGAGGCATATTACCTGGGATCCCAAGATCTAATGTTCACAAAAGGTAAGAATGTTCGCGAAACGCAAGCGTCTCCCCAGCCGCTGCCGCACAACCTGTTGGAAGCTGAATAGCGTCCAGATCAGCTTTTTATCCACTACACACGACGCATAAAGTTTATATTCCAGTGATTGGTAGTTTTAGGACGATCAACAGGCTGGGTCGCCAGCAAAGATGATAATCCCTCGTCCTTTAGTGAATCTTTGTACCAGATGTCCTCTTTTCCTGATGTTTTTAGCACAGAAACAACACGTGGGCTATTTAGGATTCTCTTCTACGACGTGCGTGTGTGACTGAGCGTGCCGCGTGCGTCGTCGTGTCGGCTCGTGTGTGCGCGCGTCTGCCTACTATGAGCGCGCGCCGTGTGTACACTAGGAAGACTCCATTCCATTGCATAGTAGCCAAACAAACATCCCAAAACGTGTTATGTTACGCGTCATGTGCGCGTGTGTGACTGCTACTGTTTGAGCGCTGCGTGCAGAGTATAGCCTATAGATAGAACTACAGAGATTTTCACACTAAACGTTATTTCTTTATGCTCCACTCTGGGGAAGAGCAGAAAAAAAACTAATATAGCGCAAGAACCAAACATAGTTGAAACCCCTGGTTAACTTCTGGTGAAAGTGCACGAGTTGCACTTTATCTAAGATACTGGGTGACATTTCTTTGTGTCACAGCTGGCTCAAGCAGTAACAAACGAAGGGGAGAGGAGACGTTGTCAAAAGTATAACAATAGGATATTTATTAAAGTAAAGGCCTAGAACAGGAACTAAAGAGCATGTCAGCAAACTTAACAATAAAGGATCCAATGGAGTGTGTAGTCAGTGATCAGTAGTGTAGGTGTGGATGCGTGAGACATGGTGTAGTGCGAGGTGTTGCATGGAAAGTAAGGTCAAACAGAACTAAGGTAAACATAAGAGGGCATGGTGGAGAGCACACAGGAGCTGGAGGGAACACATCTGCTTCCTCTGGACCTCACATGCAGACTGGAGAGGGAAGGCCTTTTATAGCCTACTGGAGGCACCGGGCCCAGGTGCACTCCATAGGCCATCAGGCAAACAGCCAATGAGGCCCCACCCTGCTCACCTGCAGGGAGAGAGTTAGGTGGCACCTCCCTAACCACCCAGACTATACCATCTCTAGTATGTCAGTATGTGGGGCATCACATTTGTCTTTTTGATAATTCTCAGTGGAGCTAGAAAGACTCGTGAAAATAGTAGTTTATAATGGTGGCATCGGAATAGAGCAGGCCAGTAAACAGTAGCATGGAAAGTGTTAATTAACTAAGTATGGCGGATTACAATAAGTGTTTTGCCATTGCGTTGCATGGCAGGCACACTTAATTATTATTGTGAACTAAGTATGGCGGATTACAATACGTTTTTAACATTAGCATTAGCATTTTGGCGTTAGTATTTTTATCATTAACATTAGCAGGAGTAGCGGTTAGCATTAGCGGTTAGCCGTTAGGTCTGTCGGACCACCCATCGAGTTTGAGAACAGTAACATGTTGGGAACTGGAGTTATGGCTGTTTAAAGCCATAGGAATAAAGAGGGGCAGGGCTTATCATTATAGCTCGTCCCTATTGGCCGTTTAAGACCAGACACCAAGTTTCAAGACGGTACCATGCTGTGAACTGGAGTTATAGCCGTTTAAAACCCTGCCAATAGGAATACAGAAGGGGCGGGGCTTAGTCAATTACAGCTCGTCCCTATTGGCCGAAAAAAGTCCAAAGTCATGTGAGTGTTTCAAAGTTTAAATCACATTGCTAGGCAAAAGTATGCCAGAGTTATGTGGCGCCAAAGTTTCTTTTTTTTTTTTAGTCCCCCATTCAAAGTCAGTGGGATTTTTGGGCGTTGTTTTTTTTTTGCGAATTACTTCGCCATGGTAACGCGGATCGGAAAGAAAAGTAATAGCATCCCATTCCCGGCTGAGCCGCACGTTTTGATGTATATGTTACAGTCAGTTTGGGTAACTCAGTGAGATTGGGGTAAGAGCACTTGTTTTGTAGTTCACCACACACCCCTAACACCACCTGGATCAATTCACTGTGATAGTCTCTTATCAGCACACCTGTGTAATTCTGCGTTGTCACCATGAGATGGCGACAACAGCCATTCACTTGTGTAGTGGCTGACGTCACTCGTTTGCGACCACTCTTTCTCTGTTTATCTACTAGCCTAGCTCAGATGTGTTTAGCCATTAGTTTACTATGCCTAACTCTAACCCTAACCCTAACCTTAACCTCAGTAAAACTATGCCTAACCCTAACCCTAACTCTAACCTCCGTGGGGTGAGGCGCTATCCTGCCGACGCTACGTTGTCTCGTTGTCGTTGTTGTGGATCAAAGCGATTTCTTGTTCGGCTCCGCGCCGCACGACAAGCACTCCGGTTCTCGATTTCACTGACACTCAAAAAAACGTGACATATATATATTGCAGAGGTGGCGTAAATCGTGCGGCAGTTATTACGTGCCGAAATGTATGGCGACATGACTGACTGACTTTTGGCAGGCACACTTAACTACGTGCAAAAACACCAATGACTTTGAATGGGGGAAAGCAGAACAAAACTCTGGCATACTTTTGCCTAGCAATGTGATTTCAACTTTAAGACGCTCACACTAGTTTGGAATCTTTCTGGCCAATAGGGACGAACTGTAATTGCTGAAGCCCCGCCCCCTCTGTCTTCCTATGGGCTGAGCTTTAAACAGACTTTACTCCAGTTTTCAGAATGGTAACCTCTCAAAACTCGGTGTCTGAACTTAAACGGCCAATAGGGACTTATTACTTAAGCCCGCCCCATCTGACTTGTTTCAAAGTTCTTCACCTTACTTGGTTTAACTTAGCCCCGCCCCCTCTTCTGATTGGCCGAAACATTATTTGGCTTTATCTCGTCAACTGTTTGTCGTACAGGCTTGTGGCTGGTGTCATATTTGACTTGTTTCAGAGTCCTTCAGCTTAATTGGTTTAACTTAGCCCAGCCCCCTCTTCTTATTGGCCGAAACTTTATTTGGTTTATATTGTTAACCGTTTGTCGTACAGACTTGTGGGTGGCATCATTTGACTTGTTTCAGAGTCTTTCAGCTTAATTGGTTTAACTTAGCCCCACCCCCTCTTCTGATTGGCCGAAACTTTATTTGGAGTTATCTCGTCAACTGTTTATCGTACAGACTTGTGGGTGGCGTCATTTAACTTGTTTCAGAGTCCTTCAGCTTAATTGGTTTAACTTAGCCCCGCCACCTCTTCTGATTGGCCGAAGCTTTATTTGTCCATAACTCCACTTTCCAACACGTTAATGGTCTCAAACTTGGTGGGTGGTCCCATAGCCCCAATGGCTAACGGCTAATGCTTACCGCTACTTCCGTTAATGCTAAAGCTAAAAATGCTAATAGTAAAAATGCTAATACTAAAAAAATGCTAAGGGTAAAAAATGCTAATGCTCAAAAGCTAATGTTACAAATGGTAATGCTAATGCTAATGTTAACAAATGCTAATGCTAACAAATGCTAATGTTAACAAATGCTAAAGCTAATATGTTCTTTTCTAGTTTATCTTTAGAATAATACTATACTTGTACATCCTTTTAATCTAACACTCTTTGTTAGACTCTACAGAGTGCACCAGTTGTCCAGAGGACTTCTGGTCCAGTCCCCAGCGTGACCACTGTGTCCTTAAGGGCGTGGAGTTCCTCTCCTACCACGAGGCCCTGGGTATCGCCTTAACAACCATATCATTGCTGGGCGCACTTCTCTGTGCCGTTGTCCTGGGAATCTTCAGCTATTATCGAAACACACCCATGGTGCGAGCCAACAACTCAGAACTCAGCTACCAACTCTTAATGTCTCTCAAACTATGTTTCCTGTGTTCTCTTCTGTTCATTGGACGTCCCAGACTTTGGACTTGCCAAATGAGACACGCAGCGTTTGGGATCACCTTTGTGATGTGTTTATCATGTATTCTGGTAAAGACTATGGTGGTGTTGGCCGTGTTCAAGGCCTCCAAGCCTGGAGGAGCAGACATCATGAAGTGGTTTGGTGCAACGCAGCAGAGAGGAACACTTCTGGCTCTTACTTCCATTCAGGCAACAATATGCACTGCTTGGATTGTGTCTAATTCACCAACTCCTCATAAGAACACTCAATACCACAGTGATACGATAGTCTATGAGTGTGATGTGGGATCAACAGTTGGTTTTGGAGTGTTGCTGGGTTATATTGGTCTACTGGCTCTCCTTAGCTTTATCATAGCATTCATGGCAAGGAATCTTCCAGACAACTTCAACGAAGCCAAGTTAATCACTTTCAGCATGTTGATCTTCTGTGCCGTGTGGATAGCCTTCATCCCAGCATATATCAGCTCTCCAGGCAAATATGCAGATGTAGTGGAAGTGTTTGCTATTTTAGCATCTAGTTCTGGTGTGTTGGTGGCATTGTTTGGACCAAAGTGTTATATCATCCTTTTGAAACCTGAGAGGAACACTAAGAAGTCTATCATGGGTCGAGGTACCGCCAAGACATAGAAGCATGAATTTAATCACAAAACAGTTTATCTTTGTGTATTTTAAAACAATAAGTGTACAAACATATATTTGATTGTTATTAAGTAGTAGAATCTTATGTCTACCGAATATAACTGAAATTAAAGCTGCAAGCAGCGATGACCGGGCCCTCACAGCCCTACCCACATCACAAGGGGCAGCAGCCAATCAGATGAGGGGGCGGGGCTAAGTTACACCAACCAATTAAGGACAAGGAAACAAGTCAAATGACACCACCCACAAGTCTCTACGACAAACAGTTGATGAGTTATAGCCAAATAAAGTTTCGGACAATAAGAAGAGGGGGCGGGGTTAAGTAAAACCAAATAAGCTGAATGAGTCTGAAACAAGTCAAATGACAACATCCACAAGTCTGTACGACAAACGGATGACGAGATAAAGCCAAATAAAGTTTCTGCCAATCAGAAGAGGGGGCGGGGCTAAGTTAAACCAATTAAGCTGAAGGACTCTGAAACAAGTCAAATGACACCACCCACAAGTTTGTATGACAAACGGTTATCCAGATAAAGCCAAATAAAGTTTCGGACAATCAGAAGAGGGGGCGGGGCTAAGTTAAACCAATTAAGGTGAAGGACTCTTAATCAAGTCAAATGACACCACCCACAAGTTTGTACGATAAACGGTTGATGAGTTACAGACAAATAAAGTTTCGGCCAATCAGATGAGGGGGCGGGTCTAAGTTAAACCAAATAAGCTGAATGACTATGAAACAAGTCAAATGACAACACCCACAAGTCTGTACGATAAACGGTTGACGAGATAAAGCCAAATAGAGTTTCGGCCAATCAGAAGAGGGGGCAGGGCTAAGTTAAACCAATTAGGCTGAAGAGCTCTGAAACAAGTCAAATGACACCACCCACAAGTCTGTACGACAAATGGTTAACGAGATAAAGCCAAATAAAGGTTCGGCCAATCAGAAGAGGGGGCGGGGCTAAGTTAAACCAATTAAGCTGAAGGACTCTGAAACAAGTCAAATAACATCACCCACAAGTTTGTACGACAAACGGTTAACGAGATAAAGCCAAATAAAGTTCGGACAATCAGAAGAGGGGGCGGGGCTAAGTTAGACCAATTAAGGTGAAAGACTCTTAATCAAGTCAAATGACACCACCCACAAGTTTGTACGATAAACGGTTGATGAGTTAAAGCCAAAAACGAAGTTGATCCGATTAACCCCTAGGAGGAGTTTGTTAAAGTGTGACACATGAAAACGGCCCAAAATGCACCAAAATGCCACAAAGAGGTCAAAATTGCTGACTTCCTGTTTGGTTTTGGACATGACGCCAATAGACTTTTTTTGTGAGTCCAGACATGATACAGGTGTGTACTGATTTTCGTACATGTAGGTGAAACCGTATAGTGGGGCTGCACCGTTGACATTTTGTAGGAGGCGCTGTTGAGCCATTAGGCCACGCCCCCTTCTTTACTTTATTTTGAAATACGTAATTTTTCGTCACTTGTGATGTGCATGCAAAGTTGCGCAACTTTTGGAGTACGTTTGGTGCCTCAAAAATGCGATTCATTCGGTAGAAGAAGAAGAAGAAGAATCTTTACAATTACAATAGGGTCCTCACACCACTGTGTGGTGCTCGGGCCCTAAATAGTAATCCAGTCATCAGAGACACCAACATGTATGTAAGTTGATGATATTCCCTATGATTTCAGACCTATATACTGTACTTAAGCCCACATCCTGGCCATTATACATACATCACTATCCACTTGCACTTTTCCCTCTGTCTTTAAACATGCCATCATCCAGCCCCTACTCAAGAAACCCAACTTAGATCCATCTGTCCTAAACAACTACAGACCAATCTCCAAATTATCATTTCTGTCAAACGTTTTAGAAAAAGAAAATCTCCCAATTATTCACCTTCATGAACAATAATGACATTTTTGAGCAATTTCAGTCTGGATTTAGGCCATTCCCAGTACAGAGACTGTCAAAGTTGTTAAGGTAACAAACAAATGATCTGCTACTTTCAATCAATGATGGCGACTGTGCTATATTAGTATTACTCGACTTAAGCACGGCCTTTGACACGGTCGACCACTCCATCCTGCTGACATGTCTAGAACGATGGGTTGGCGTACAGGGAATCGCCCTAGAACTCCTGCGCAACAGAACCTTTTCAGTTGTCTCAGGGTACACCTCCTCCCCCTTGGGCCCCATGTGGTGTCCCACAGGGTTCCGTCCTTGGACCTCTCCTGTTTTCTATATACATGCTGGAGTTCATATCATCCGCAAGCATAAGCTCTGCTAAGTCTGCTTTCACTGCTATGCCGATGACTCGCAAATTTATGTCCCAGTCAAATCCCCAACCGCTGGTAGCCTAGAGGCCCTAGACGGTCTAAGGGCCTGTCTCACCGACATACATTCATGGATGTCACAACATTTCCTCCAGCTGAACACAGATAAGACTGAGATTGTTCTCTTTGGCCCCCAAGCCTTTCTAACATTTTAAAAGATGACTTGGGCAGCCTATCAAGTGCTGTGAAAACTGTCGCCAAAAGCTTAGCTGTTTTCTTCGACCCAGAGCTCACATCCAATGTTCGAATCACAAAAACGGTCCAATCATGCTTCGTCCAACTCCGAATAATCAAAAAAATCAAGTCAGCCCTGTCACTTGCAGACCTAGAGAAAGTCATACACGTATTTATAACCTCCCGTTCAGATTATTGCAATGGCCTATACCCCTGCCTAACCCACAAAGCAATTTCTTCGCTGCAACTGGTGCAAAATGCAGCTGCCAGGCTACTGACAAACCAAAGAACATGCCCATATCATCCCTGTCTTAAAACCCTTCACTGGCTTCCTGTAGATTTTAGAATTGACTTTAAGATTATTTTGTTAGCTTTTAAGCCCCCCAGTATATTACAGACTTGGTGCCTCCCTATAATCCCTCACGTAGCCTCAGATCCTCTGAGGAAGCCCTCCTGGAGGTCCCAAAAACACACAGTCACAAAAGGTGATCAGGCTTTTGCCGCACGGCACACGTGCACCCAAGCTTTGGAACGCCTTACCCGTGGCAATCAGGAAAGCTGACTCCCTGGTATCTTTGACACTTGCCTTAACTCATTCGCTGCCTTTTCAAAATGGCCGCCAAGTACCAGGATGCCATGTTCCTAAATTTCTAGTGCTCGGATACATTTTTAGTGCACGGATTGGAGTGGCTGATCTGGGTGGCCATGATCATGCTCCACATGTACAGTATATGTTTAATAATTAACAAACTAATCCCTCTCATCTGTATTTTACACTTTATTTAGGGTATTTTGTATTGATCATGTTGTTGTTATCTGTCTGTTATATGACACTGTACCTATAGCTAGCTACAGTAGTAAATATGGCACCCTCTGTCCCTCGTGTTAATTAATAATGTTTTGAAATAATCTCTGGTGAGAGTCATTGTCTGGTCGTCTCATTGGACCTGGAAGTCAATTATTTTCCAACACTGCACCTATTGATGCCACTATTTACCACAGGAAGGTACAGTAGTTGTAATCCAATAGTTGCTGCTCCTCAGGGGGAATCAAGGCATGACATTCACTGTTTTCTTCTCTCTTTCACAAAGGAAGTTAGATAAACTTGAAGAAATATTCCAAAATAAGGTGTCAAAGTGCAATATTAGTAATATTAGTAAAGAGCAAAAGTAATGCAAGTGCACACACACACACACACACACACACACACACACACACACACACACACACACACACACACACACACACACACACTAATGTATAACCTTTTAGATATATTTTTTTGTAGATGAATGTTCTTCTACATTGTCACACAAGAGCAGTAAAAACAGCAGATCTACAAGCTGTCTGCTGTTTTACTTACATTTTGTTTAAATGATGGATGTTGAATGAATGGTTTTGGACACCAGTGTTGAATTTTGGGTCACGCCAGCCATCGTCAAAGAAAAGGCCCTTTTCACTTAACTGGAGCTCAGTTAGTCTGTTCCTGAGAGACTACTATGTCAGCGGTTCTCAAACATTTTCATGTGAAGAAGCACAAGCCAACACCACTGGAGTGTGTTGAGCTGAAGAGACGTGGCCTTGGTAAAAGGAGGGTGCGCCTGTCCAGAGAGTCCACCCATCTGGACCTGGTCCACAGTCTCTACACTGCCTTTCCCCCCCTACAGTTTGGAGGCGGGTTCAAGTTGTATAAGAGCAATAGAGCAGGTGAACTGATAGAGATAGATATGCCACCGGGTGGCTACAGTGTCTAGTTTTTAAGAAACAAGAGTGAGCTTAATCGGGCTGTGGCGTATGTTGTCCCTATACAACGGCGGCTGGAGGTGGCTGCGTCACAGGGACCTGTGGTAGCTGAGGAACAGGTAATTGCTCATGATTGTCTTATAAGTGTCATATAAACACTCGCATGGAAAGGAATTACTTATGGAATACACCCAAACCTGTTTGCGCTTAATCTTTCTTTTCTCTTTTAAACTTGTGCTCCACTCAGGTTGTCAAGGAGAAGTGCTTGCACTGCCAGCAAGACATTGCCCTGCAGTTTCTTGACCTCCATGTGCGTTCCTGTGGAACTGGGTACTTTAACTTTTTTTTTTCTGTAATCTGTCCCTCAGTCTGTCCATAGCTGGAAAGTCCATAAAACTGAAATTATGTTTCTGTCTGTTGTACAGCTCATCAGGAGAGACAGAGCATACCCCCCCTGCTGGACCATCTCTGTAAGTACACAATGTCGTGGGTGGGCAGGGTAATATTTTTTTGGTTATGTTTCTTCAGAGCATTTAATCCCAATAGAGCGAACATTATGTTGTTGCAATAACAAGGCACCTTATCGCTTTTGCATTCGATATTTGCCGTGGCCAAAGTAAGCTGGTAACTAACATAAAGCAGACATTTTGGCCCTGGGGATTTCTGACTCAAATGCTGCTATGTTGTAGAAATATTTGTTTAGATCAACAAAATCAGACAAAGCAGTGATCCAAAAGTTCTTGTATTGGTTGTACAGCTGTTTAACAGTTATTGTGTGTTTTAACAGCAATACCGTCCAGCTTCGAGTGGGACTTCTCCTCGACCCCGGTCTGAAGACGTACTCTCACAAGCACGGTATTGTAATTTCTTTCAAATCCAATACCTCAACTTGAATGTATTAACTTCTACAACTAAAGGATGAACTGAATTTAACACTTTGTCTGTGGTCTGCACACACTTTTCAGCCGTGAAGGTTCAGAAAATCCGCATTGCACTGTCGCGAGACGGGTCTGCGTTTTCCACAGCCCTGAGAAGCACATTCCCCATCCTGGGAGAGCAACAGTTTAAGCTGTGCACCGTGGACGGCCGTAAAAACATCCACATAATAGAAAGGAGTCTGTGGAACCCGGTTGGCCTCCAGTCAATGACGACAAACATGAGATCGGCAATCTACGTGCTCCCGAAGGTACTGTCCGTTGTATGCCATGTCCATCAGATTATAGATTAATGAAGGCGGTAAAAGCCTGATTAAGCTGACTTGGAGAACAATTGAAGCTCATGTTGTCCTCTTTGTGCTTCCACCACAGGATAAAATAAATCCGGATGAAGAAGGGTTGACGGTGCAGTCTGAACATGGCAATGCAGACTCCGACTCTGATTCTGTAAGACATCACAAACTGCTGTTTCTTTGTTGATTGCTGGGCAGACATTTGTTGGGGTCTAATCTGTTATGTTCGTCATACAGGAAATGGAGACGGACCACTTGGCAGACAGTGACAGCTCGGCTGAAACCATCGTAAGTGAGCTTTGTTTCACAGAAGACTGATATTACATTTAATGTAAATTTCTGTAGCTCATGCCATCATTGCCATGTCATAAAACCATTGACTTTTATTCTATTGTAAATTTCTGTAGCTCATGCTATCGTGTCATAAAACCATTCTGTAGCTCATGCCATCATGTCATAAAACCATTGACTTTTATTCTATTCTGACTTTTATTCTATTCTGACACAACCTTTCTGTGAATTTGTAGAGTGACTCTGAACGGATGGACACCAGTCCCTCAGTTGCGGTAAGAGTACACTACACCAACACATATACATTATGCTTTACTCATGGTCTATCTCAATAATAATTGGTATGGTTTTCCTCATTCAATGTGTCTAATTCTTAAGGAACCCATGGAGTCAAACAGTGAGGATGCCCCTTCTGGCGACAACCAGAGGGGGGACATTGAAGAAGATTCTGACATTGAAGAAATCGGCTTGGTAAGACAAGAATCCATTCAAAGTGTGGCTGTAGAAAATCTAGATTCGGTTTCAGCACAGCAGGTCATTACATCAGCTTGTTTATGTTACTGTATGACCTTTGATTCATTTCCTGATTAATTTACTAATACACAATCTACTAATACACAATCTATTTAATTTTGGAGGTCTCTTTGGAGAACCGGACTGATGGGGACAGGAGCAGTGTCTCTTCCACCGCCACCCTGACCACAGCCGCAGCGACTACGTCCACTGTGGCCGGGGACAGAAGGCGTGGTGAACCCGTCATAATGGTAAAGTCAGAGGCAGCACTATCTGTTTTCTAATCAATGTGGCGTTCAAAACTGATATTATTGAGGATGAATGGAAGGTGATTATCTATATTATGTTATGCTTAAATCATTTCTGCTCTTGGTGGCACTAGTTGGATTATATGCTGAGACATACAACCGCGTATTGGAATTGTGTCAATTGTTAAATCTCATATACCAACCTACATTTTTATTTGTAATCTAGAAATTACCAACACAAACATTTGCTTGCTGTGTGTACATTTAATTGTCAATTCTAGTGCGGTCAGTTAAAGAATGATTGAATTCTGGTTTCAGGACGAGCTACAACAGCGCCGCCTGCTGATCGCACAGCAGGATGAGGAATATAACAGAAGCTTGGCTATAGACAGAGAGAGGGTATTGAAACTCATACATTCACACACATACAGTACATACTAGTGATGCGCGGGTCAGCTTTTTTTCATAACCCGCATGACCCACAGCCCGCACGAAACGTAACCCGCCCGCGCCCGCCCCGCAGAACAATATATAAATCAACGAATCCGCCCGCCCCGCAACCCGCATTTAAAAAAAAGATGGTATATCATCTCCACAATAGCTCATCTTTATATACAGCTCTTCTAAGTACCCAAAGTCGCTTTACAGAAACGTTTACAGTAGCACAATATTGTCATGGGCTAAATAAACAAACGTGTTGTTCAAATTGGGGTTTAGCCTAAAATACATTCATTCAAAGACGTTCATTCTCTCTGGGGCATCGTCGGGGTAAGAATGGCGTTTCAGATTTTATGTCAATGAGTCAATCATATTTATACGTACAGCGCCTCGCACTTTAAACAGACAGCAAAAGAAGGACAATATTAAATCCTGTTGGTTATTGATTAATCACCAGATTGGAGAGATGGGAGCGACTGGAGTCTCGAGGTAAGCGTGGTTGGTTCATTCAGTCAAAAAATCCGCCTCACTTGCGAAAGTTGTGT
This sequence comes from Nannobrachium achirus, assembly GCF_963921795.1. Taxonomy (NCBI): domain Eukaryota; kingdom Metazoa; phylum Chordata; class Actinopteri; order Myctophiformes; family Myctophidae; genus Nannobrachium; species Nannobrachium achirus. The sequence continues at coordinate 68,151,461 of NC_137817.1, read as the reverse complement.
TTCAAATCGTATCCGTTGACTGGCTGGTTATATAACTTAACCGACACAAAGTATTTATAAACGGACTTGTGTGGATGACAGAGACATAAGTGAAATCCTGATCAGCGACACGCTGAATTGTTTGTGCATCTTCTCTGCTGTGCTCCACGACCTCACGTTGTGTAAAATGTTGGCAAACTGTGGTTCGCGGCCCCAACAGGAGCGGAATTGGGACGGTCCTGGCACCAAGGAGCGGAGGAGAAACCTCGCTCCTCTCTGGCGCATTTTAAAACTCGCTCGCTCGTCGTGCTCGTATTCAAACGTTGTATTCTTATTCTTAAAGGCCTACTCTTATTAAGAATAAAGGGCAAATAAGAACAGGTGATTATTCTTATTTACGTTTTGCACATGAGTGGTGATAACCCGCCCGCCAGCCGCCCGCCAATGGAGTCTGAATCACCTCGACCCACCCACCCGCGTGCGGGCGGGTTGGCGGGCGGGTGGGGGCACCGGGTCGACCCGCGCATCACTAGTACATACAGTATATGCACACAGTTTGTATTAACACACACAGACACAGTATTTATTTTCTCTCTCTCTCTCCCCCCCAGACACGAATTCTGGAAGAAGCTGCCCGACTTGGTGCTGCTGCAGCGAGGAGGCAGGAGGCTGAAGCTCTCCAGGCTGCAAGGATCGCAGAAGAGGCAGAGACTAGACGTCAGGCTGTAAGTACTTGTGCAGAGACCGGGTGCTACCTATACATTATTTCACCTTTAAGCCAGGTGCTACATCTGAGCCGTATTGGTATTTTCAAAACCAGGGGTGTCCACACTTTAGTTGACTTGAGAGTAGCTTTTAAAATGACCAACTCTACACGATCTACCAAGCCAAAAAGATACCTGAGGGGGCTTTGGAATAGTACAGTGACACTGGTGTTACATACACTAAGACAAACACCCTTGAAATGCCTAACCCTACCTCAGTAAAACTATGCCTAATCCTAACCCTAACCTCAGTAAAACTATGCCTAAACCTAACCCTTATCGTAACCCTAACCTCAGTCACATTATTCTTAGTTCCCCGAAGGAGGCACCGCCTGTTCCACATTGTGGGAAAAAACGAGCGCTCCTGTTCTCAATCTAACTGAATCTAAAACTGACATATATATTTAGGAGCATGTCATGTGGTCTACCTGCACAGCCTTTGTGATCAACTGGTAACGAAAAAACATAGGATGGACATTTCAGCCACTAATGACCCCATTAAATCTTTTGATAGGTTGTGGGAAGGAGGATGGCTGAAAGTCGATTGGCAAGCCCCATCAATGATGGGTTCTTGTTGAAGTTTAAATATCCAGACCACGCGACTCGACAAAGGAAGTTTCGTCTGGGGAGCTCTATCCAGGTAACTAAAATATGCTGTCATCAATATTGCTGTATTCTTAGACATGACTTTGAAACTATTGGGTGACATGCAAGCATTCTGAGCTCTAGAGCCAGATGCTAAAAGCTACATTATAGGAATTTAATAAATGTACTGTTAAATGGCCTGGTATAATGGCTGTTTCAACAGTGCACACTCGTTCATTTATAGTCTGTTTCATGATTGCACACTTGTTTTTCATTCATAGAGTCTTGTGTCCTTCGCTGGAGCAGTTCTTCACGCAACCGTGAGATTCCGCCTAACATCCCTGAAATGAAAATTAATTAATAAAGATAAATATGGATCTATAAATCCATAAGTAAAATAAGACAAAGAGCCAAAGGACGTATCTTAGATTGCTGTATTGAAGAGAGTCAGACAAGGAAGACAGACAGTGAGCATACCATAGCGGTAGCTTGTTAATTCTCTCTCTCCCAAAATGGAGGAGAACAGTATATATAGAGTTTATGACAGTTTATGACAGTAAGAATCATGGAACTCGTTGATTCGTTCCCATATCATAACAAGGAAGTAACAGGAAGACAGTGACACGTAGTGGTAGTAATTTTCCACCACTAGTGACATACAGTATATCATGATTTCGTAGCCAGGGCAACCAAAGTTATTATGACCTGTTATCTATTAGCCTGAGCCTTACAGTATCCACCAAAATGTGGTCTCTATACTGTAAGTTCAGTTCATAATATATCTTATATGGTCATATGAGCCTCATACACAAACAGAATTATGTATCATAATTCTTATCTTATCAATCTACCCTTTTAATTTTTGTATGAGGTTCATATGACCTCCACATTAAACATTTTATCAGGGTAATAATAATAATAATAATATGAAGACTTTAATAATATTTAGAAATTCAAATTTTCAAAAGACTGTAATATTTTTTTTAACTCTCTCCCAGCCATTTACAATATGCTTTTGCGCCTATACTGCCAGGAATATTACTAATTCTCAGAGTCACAGTATATCTCCCTTATATGCATGTTATTTTGGTAGGCTGTAGTCTATATAGTGTACACTAGATGTTGCCAACGAATAAGGTCTCTGGCGATTACTAGCAGGCCTCAAATTAGCAACCAGCCCATTCACTTAACATTAGCGTTAGCATGGAACGGCCCGGGACGCGTGCACGCCATACGCGCGCCGCGATGTCTTAAAATATTATCGACTATGTGCCTTAGATGCCCAATAGACGCACAGAAGCTTCAAACCGGATCAAAATCCGACGTTTTGAACGTGAGATAGAGCGAAGTTGCTGTAATGGCTTCCAATGTAAAAAAATATGCCTGTAAACAAGGGAGACACGCTCGATTTCCGGTTTCCGGCGATGACGTCATTTCCATCGCAGATTCCTTGCTTAAGCTTATATGAAGCTAGAATGGTCATTTATAGCTCAAAAAATGTCAAAAAAATACCAAAAAAATCAGAAAATCATCAGCATAGCGACGTTCTGGCTGGCTGGGCTTCCTAAAAATGGCGATGGAAGGTGATTTGGCTGAGAAATAGTTTAAAGGGAACTGTAATAAATCCTTAAAGTTAAAGAAACTTGACACAATATTTCATCGTTTGTACAGATGAATGAAGACAGAATAAAAATTGAATAAACAGATAAAAATAAAGAATAAAGAATGAAAACCTGTAATAAAAGATTAATTAAAAAAAAAGGGTCCATAAGTCCAGTGATCGGATGAAGATGATGACGATGGGGACGATGATGATGATGATGATGAGGGTGATGATGATGATGATGATGATGAACGTTGGGGCTTGGAGAGACGTCGGGGAGAGGACCTGCAGTATGCTGTGGGTTCTTCTGGGTCTCTTCTTCAGGTGATTTCCTACGGGGGACGAAACCTTGGCCAGTAATTTGTTCATAACAATTTAATTCAGCACTTCAGGTAGCGTTTGTACTACTACATGGCTGTATTTCAACAGTGCAACAGAAACTCACCGACCAGGCACCATTTTACTGGTGCCGCTGCGGTGGAATGGCATGCACTGTCCTGGCCTCTCAGGTGGTGGTTCGTCTGCACCCCGCCTCAGTCGTGGTCGTGGTTTCCGGTGACCCGATTCCTTCCCCACACTGCAGTCCTCTCCACTCCGTCAGCCCATGTTGAAACAGAAATATTTCAAATGAAGTTTCAAATAAATCTTAAATCAATGAAAAACCAAATTAAATTAATCAAAAACAAATCCAAATTAAAATATATTAATCCTTAAACTCCCCCCTTTTTTACAACCATAGTTGTAAAAGTTAAATCAAATAATTTAAATTATTTAAATCCTTAAAAAGGGCTTTGAATCATACACTACAGTATACAGTACAGTAGCAGTCAGGACGGGGGAGAAGGACAGTTGAAACTGTCAGTGATAAGTAATACGCCTTAGGGGCGAGAAGCGACCTTGTGTCTAAAGGTTGTTATGGTAACCAGGGGACAGGAAGTTCCCTGAACAGAGATTTATGGGTAATGGAGTTCCGCATAACAGTAACGGAACAGAACAATTAAACAAAATATTTTAGACAGTAAACAATCAGAATGTTGTTGAAAACTAAGAGAAAGGGAGGTCATGTTCCCAAAACATGATAGCAGACACAAAAACAATCTGGCCTTGGCAGATGGACACAGTCCCACACACTCACACAAGAGTGGGGGAGAGGGAGTGACACACACACACAGGCGCACGCACGCACGCACGCACACGCTCACATACCGGGTCAGAGACACAGAGTTTGGGGGGGGGGGGGGGGGGGGGGTTGACAAGATGAGGGAGGGGGGGGCGGCGCCGGCATGCACACCCTCACGCTCTCTCAGAACACCACGCACACGCACTTCCCCAAAACTCGTGCACGCCCTCACACACATGCTGAAGCAGCACCCACACGTACAGTACAGTAAATTCATTCTCACAGAATCCATTCATCAGAAAAATAAAATGACAATTATACTCAGATACAAGTCATTAAATAAATGACAATTTATACTCAGACACACTGACACAGCCAGAAGCCTCTGACCGGTTTTAAAACTTAACGTTACAACGTATTAAATTAATTTAGGCATCAATAATTTGAGTTAGTTACTCTTAATCTTAAATCTTAACTTTAATTTCTCAGAGACATTTTAAAACGTCTTAAAAGTACTTAATATTACAGAAAACAGAACTGGTCCATAAAAATAGTTAAAGATAAAATATTGCTTCTCACTTTCCGATGGCTTGGCGCAAAGCCATGAAACTGAGAGACCCAAATAAACACAGTATTATCGGTACAGTGAACATAACAGTACAAATACTGACAAGTAACATCCAACTGTACTGGGTATACAGAGATTCTGCCTGGGTCTACAGTGGGGAAAACTGTACTGGGTATACAGAAAATCTGCCTGGGTCTTACAGTGGGTACAAATAATGACCATTCATATGGTCCAGACAAACTGACAAAAACGACTGTACCGAAAAAAAGTTAAAGTCTGAAAATATTTGTCTCTACTAATCCTCATGTCAATGAGAGGGAGAGAAACCAAACGGAGAGATAGATCAAAAATAGATTAGGGAGTTACGTACCACCCTTAAACGTTGTAAGATGAAACAAAGAGGTTTACGACCATTTCTGTATCTAGTAGATAAGGGTTAATTTACGATGCGTGTCAAACCAAAACATAATTAGGAGCTTTCCGACTCCTCCGACGGAGGGAGAACAAATCATATCAATTATCATTACATTAACATCGTTAATTCAAAATTCAAAGACACGACACGTTACGGGGACTAAGTAAATATGTACTTATCTTAATCAACTTAGGAATTTGCCAGGCGTAGAGATCCAGGCGCAGACAGGGACCGGGGGAGTATCCAACCTCTTGTGTCCGATGGTCCAACACGGTCCGCTGCTCCCGGATGTCCACGCAGTTCCACATTAATCCAAAACTCAGATAACACTGTTGTCCAAATAAAAACCTTTGTCTGAAAATACAGCAATTATAGGATTCCAGAGATTTGGCTGGTTCTTTTTCATACGTGTTGCAACATTGTTCCACCGGGGGAGAGAGTGAACCATGGCTAAACAGCCTGAGCACTCCGTCCCTCAGTCGGCCAATGTTGACAAACTATATGCGGCGACGTAGGACCATTTGAAATGAAAATTAATTAATAAAGATAAATATGGATCTATAAATCCATAAGTAAAATAAGACAAAGAGCCAAAGGACGTATCTTAGATTGCTGTATTGAAGTATGTATTGTATGTCTGTATGACTGTATTGAGTCAGACAAGGAAGACAGACAGTGAGCATACCATAGCGGTAGCTTGTTAATTCTCTCTCTCCCAAAATGGAGGAGAACAGTATATATAGAGTTTATGACAGTTTATGACAGTAAGAATCGTGGAACTCGTTGATTCGTTCCCATATCATAACAAGGAAGTAACAGGAAGACAGTGACACGTAGTTGTAGTAATTTTCCACCACTAGTGACATACAGTATATCATGATTTCGTAGCCAGGGCAACCAAAGTTATTATGACCTGTTATCTATTAGCCTGAGCCTTACAGTATCCACCAAAATGTGGTCTCTATACTGTAAGTTCAGTTCATAATATATCTTATATGGTCATATGAGCCTCATACACAAACATAGAATTATGTATCATAATTCTTATCTTATCAATCCCGAACACCTGTTTTGGAACTCAACAGTGATAGAGTTGGGACGTTAGCGGACTGTGGCTTAACACAGGGAACAACACTGCATGTTTGTTGGCTTGACCACACGGTATTTTTATTTAAGTTTACTTTTTCATTATATTATATACTGTATCAAACATAAGGATGTTAATTTTGTACTGTTGAGGCCCAAAAGTTCAATTCCCTGTCTAACTGTCTTCTCACATTTCAGGATTCATTCCCTGTCGACACAGTGTCTCCTCTCTCTTCTCCAGCGGCAGTTGTTTCCGTCTCTTCTCCAGCGCCAGTTGTTTCCGTCTCTGCTCCAGCGCCAGTTGTTTCCGTCTCTGCTCCAGCGCCAGTTGTTTCCGTCTCTGCTCCTACTACAGCCAGTTTGCTACCAGAGCCCCAAGACGAGCCAGTGTCGTCTCCTGACTCAGTGTCTCCTCTCTCTGTACCAGAGCCGTCAGCTTCTCTCTCTAGTGCACTACCAGACCCCCAAGAGGAACTCAAAAACGCATTGAGGACACTCCAGGCCAATGTCGATTTTAAATCTACCCCACCACCTGGAAACTGTGTTAACGTGAACAGAAGTGACATCTTGGGTTCTTCCCTGAGGGCGTTTAAAAGAAAAACATTCAACCCCAAAAAGAGGCTTGACATTGTCTTTGTTGACACCTGCGGTCGGGGAGAGGGAGCTGTTGACACTGGTGGCCCTACTCGCGAGTTCATCACTCTGCTCATGCAGGCGATACTGAGCTCTCAAATCTTTGTAGGTTCTGAGAGTAAGAATCTTGCGCTGGACGCAGTAGGTATGTACATGAGGATACAGCACTTTACACCTAGATACACCTTGAAATTTATCCTAGGCTGCACTTTGCAGCAGATACAAGCTGTCAATCAAGAAATGTGTAATTGTAGTCCTATGACAAGAGGAAAACATTTGCATGCGGTCTTCATAGACTGCATGCAAATACACATTACTTTTTATCCTGCCTGACAAAACCAAAAATCTCTGTCCCCGGTTTCAGCACTCAGTAGGGACAACTATCGAGCCATAGGCTCGATGTTGTCAGCAGTCTAATAGGGCTGTACTTTTTTCCCACATGTGGCCACTAGGGGGAAAAGTGGCGCTGTTTCATTTAATGCATAAATTAATTCATTTGGATTAAATTAATTGAATAAATTAGAATAATTAATTGAAATACATTAAAATCTAAATATTTAATGTAATCATAACTATAAATATATCTAGTTTTATATTGTGGATTATAGTTTTAAAAGTACTGTAGTATAATGTGTTTTGTATGGAAGTTTTTATTGGACTTTATTTTTTCGTACGTTTTTTCAGTGTTGTCGTATGGTTTTTCAATCTAACTCGTGCATTTTGTGTGTTTCGTCTTTGAAAATGAAACACTTCGCAAAAAATCACTAAGGTATACCTGAATTTTGTGGTTTTCGTCTTCATAAATGAAACACTTCGCAGAAAAAAACGACCTCGCAAAAAGAAAAATAGCATTCGCAGAACAAATTATAATCTTTGTACGCGTTTGCGTTCACATTCTTTCTACGAAGCATGCCATTTAACTACGACGAATAAAGTCCCTTTTTTACCTCTGTTTTCGTGGTAATTACAACTTCGTACACAATCTCGTTGCCTTGTATAAAAAAGATACCTCGCAAGAAATCACGAGGCTACGCGTGCATATTGTGCGTTTCGTCTTCGTAAATGAAACACTTCGCAGAAAAAAAACAATCTCACAAAAGGAAAAATGGCATTTGCAGAAAAAATTCAAATCTTTGTACGTATTTGTGGTTAATTTTTTACAACAGCATCCCCATTTTTTCTACGAAGCATGCAATTTATTTGCGACGAATAAAGTCCCTTTTTTACCTCTCCTCATTGTAATTACTACTTCGTACACAATCTCCATGCCTTGTATAAAAATAATACCTCGCAAGAAATCAGAAGGTCACGTGCATATTGTGGTTTTCGTATTTGTAAAAAAAAAAACACTTTGCAGAAAAAAACAACCTCGCAAAAGGAAAAATCGCATTCGCAGAAAAAATAATAACCTTTGTACGTATTTGTGATTCATTTCTTACAACAGTATCCCCATTTTTTCTATGAAGCATGCAATTTATGCGAAGACGAAGTATTCATTGTGCACACGACCACTGAAAAACACGGAGACGAAGTATTCATTGCACACACGACCACTGAAAAACACGGAGACGAAGTATTCATTGCGCACACGACCACTGAAAAACACAGAGACGAAGTAGTCATTGCACACACGACCACTGAAAAACACAGAGACGAAGTATTCATTGCACACACGACCACTGAAAAACACAGAGACGAAGTATTCATTGTGCACACGACCACTGAAAAACACAGAGACGAAGTATTCATTGTGCACACGACCACTGAAAAACACAGAGACAAAGTATTCATTGTGCACACGACCACTGAAAAACACGAAGACGAAGTGTTATAATAATGTCCAATTGCAGTTATTTACACAATCCAGCAGGTGGCAACATTTCACCATTCCTTCATGACCATCCTATCCATATATTTAGCTAATTCCATCACCTACTCTCCCTATAGAAGAGATCTACATGCCCATCCACATGTTCTATAGATCTATGGAGTCTTCCTTATGTTTTGCAGATCTACCTGGCCCAACACCATGTTCTATAGATCTATGGAGTCATCCCTATGTTTTACCGATCTAGAGGCCCAACACATGTTCTATAGATCTATGGAGTCATCCCTATGTTTTACCGATCTAGAGGCCCAACACATGTTCTATAGATCTATGGAGTCATCCCTATGTTTTACCGATCTAGAGGCCCAACACATGTGATCTATGGAGTCATCCCTATGTTTTACAGAGCTAAAGGCCCAACACATGTTCTATAGATCTATGGAGTCATCCCTATGTTTTACCGATCTAGAGGCCCAACACATGTTCTATAGATCTATGGAGTCATCCCTGTTTTACCGATCTAGAGGCCCAACACATGTTCTATAGATCTATGGAGTCATCCCTATGTTTTACCGATCTAGAGACCCAACACATGTTCTATAGATCTATGGAGTCAACCCTATGTTTTACAGATCTAGAGGCCCAACACATGTTCTATAGATCTATGGAGTCATCCCTATGTTTTACCGATCTAGAGGCCATGATTTATAGATCTATGGAGTCATCCCTATGTTTTACCGATCTAGAGGCCATGATTTATAGATCTATGGAGTCATCCCTATGTTTTACCGATCTAGAGGCCCAACACATGTTCTATAGATCTATGGAGTCATCCCTATGTTTTACCGATCTAGAGGCCCAACCCCATGTTCTATAGATCTATGGAGTCTTCTTTATGTTTTGCAGATCTACTTGGCCCAACACCATGTTCTATAGATCTATGGAGTCATCATATGTTTTACAGATATACAGGCCCATCCTTATGTTCTATAGCTCTATTGGGTCATCCATATGTTTTCAGATCTACAGGGCCATCCCCATGTTCTATAAATCTATGGAGTCATTCATGTTTTCAGATCTACATGCCCATCCCCATGTTTTATAGATCTATGTAGTCATCCATGTGTTTTCAGATCTACAGATCCATCCCCATGTTCTATAGAGCCAATCCATGTTTCTAAGGCCCCATCCATATATTTTACAGATCTATGGGCTCATTCCTAGACCATCCCTATATCCTACAGATCTACATATTTACCCATATATTCTTTAGATCTATGGAGTCTCCCTGTTTTACAGATCTACATGCCCAACCCCATGTTCTATAGATCTATGGAGTCATCATATGTTTTACAGATCAAAAAGCCCATCCCTGTTTTGCAGATCTAGAGGCGTATCCATATGTTTTACAGATCTATGAGCTCATTCCTAGGAGTCATCCATATGTTTTCAGATTTAGAGGGCCACCCTATGTTCTATAGATCTATGGAGCCATCCATATGTTTTCAGATCTACAGGCCCATCCCCATGTTCTATAGATCTATGGAGTGTAATAAGTGTATTAGTGTAATAGCACAACAAGTGTAATAGTGTAATAAGTGTAATAATGTTACAGCGCAATAGTGTAATAGCGCAATAGTGAAATGAGTGCAATAAAGCAATAAGTGTAATAGTGTAATAAGTGTAATAGTGTCATAATTGTAATAGTGTAATAGTGTTTCAAATGTAATAGTTTAATAAGTGTAATAGTGTAATAGTGTAACAAATGTAATAGTGTAATATGTGTAATAGTGTAAAAGGTGTAAATGTGTAATAGTGTAATAAGTGTAATACTGTAATAGGGCAATAAGTGTAATAGCGCAATAAGTGTAATAGTGTAATAGTGTAATAAGTGTAATAGTGTAATAAGTGTAATAGTCTAATAAGTGTAATAGTTTAATAGGGCAATACGTTTAATAGTGTAATAAGTGAGATAGTGTAATAAGTGTAATAGTGTAATAGCGCAAAAAGTGTAATATCGTAATAAATGTAATAGTGTAATAGCACAATAAGTGTAATAGTGTAATAGCGTAATAATGTAATAAGTGTAATAGCGCAATAAGTGTAATAGGTGTAAACGTGTAATAGTATAATAGCGCAATAAGTGTAATAGTGTAACAGGGTAGTAAGACCTGGTTCTCGCTCTGGCTGGAGACGAGAGTGATGGACTGGGAGGCACGCGCGCGACACACACACACACACACACACACACACACACACACACACACACACACACACACACACACACACACACACACACACACAGCTTTGCTGCGTGTCTCGCTAGTCGCCAACAAGAGAAAAGAAGAGCTTAACACAACCTTGCTAGTGTTCCGTGTTGATAGGTTTTCCACGACGAGTTGTGACTGTGTGCATGCAGCAAGAGAGGCGGCACGTCTATAATGTAAGCTTGTAGATTAAATGTTTTCGACAATGCTCGATCGTTTGTGAGAGTGAGAGAGAGAGAGAAAAGACCCCATCACTGGTGGTGCTGCCTGCTGGAGCTGCTACTCACTGGACCTCCAGTCATTCAGCGTGCAGCGTGAGGGCCAGTCAGATATGTATCCGCCCTGTAACGTTGTCATGTCATAGCGACTTCGGCACTAGCCGTTAAGAAAGTATGAATGAACTCCCCCCGAACTTAAATAATTTCGGGTCGGGGAGCCCTCCCGAACCGAAATTAGTTAGGCTCACTATTAGAGTGTGAATCGACCCTTACACTTATTACACTATTACACTTATTGCGCTATTACACTTATTACATTATTGCATGTATGCTTCATAAACACAATACGTGGCTCGTAAGTGAACTATGTAGATCTGTTGATCTCATGGAAGACCGTGAGATGATTTCCTTTACACTTGGTGCAATTAAAAGTGAGTGTGCATTCGTCTAGATGGCGTTGTCCACACTTCGGACACATTTGTTCGTCTTTCACCCATTGCTCTTTCTGCTCTTGGGTCATGTTGTTGACAGTGAAACAGCTGTTTATCCAATGATCTCCAGAATTGCAGTGGAAGCAGTGTCTAAATCTCCTCTTGTTGGAGTCATTTGGAGGTTGGCTGTCTCTCGATATGAAAGAGTCGTCTCTCTCCCTCCCCCCATGTCGAGGGACAATAACGTTCTGTCTGTCTCGATTAAAGTTCTGTGGCTGAGTTCTTCCTCCATTACGCATGGTGGTATCATGACGTCCAGTTCCTTTGTCATAGGACGAAGGTGTGAAGGGGTCTGCAGCGATAGCCTGCAACAAGGGCCTATGATTAGGAGAATGGTTTCCTAAGAATGTTATAGGAGTTCCAGTCCAAATCTCGCCAAAAGACTTGTTGGTAGGGGAGATCGTCATCTCAATCCAGGTGAAATACCACTGTCACCTAATGAAGGACCATTTGAAAGGAAAATAAGATGAAATGTATGTAAAAGTAATAAGGACTGTAATAAGATGAGGTGAGATCACTGGTAAATAGTATTTCACCTGAATGACGGTAGAATGACAGTCTGGGACTAGTCAGGGACCAGTCGGGACCAACGCCGTTGTCACGTTTGGATAGCTTTAATCTATTTAAAGGTAAAGTCCCTGGTTCAATTGATTGAAAGCCTTCAATCGGTTCTAAATAAGGTAAAATGATAAGATTAATGAGGTTCTTGGGTAAAGTAAACTAATCGGTAAACTGTAGAATCTGTTCTAATCTTATGTTCGGATGGATTTATAGTCGGATGTGACGTCATGCCGTAACGTCACACGTCATACTCGTTTCCTCGACAACAACACTATTACACTTATTGTGCTATTACACTATTACATTTATTACGAAATTACACTTTTGCGCTATTACACTATTACACTTATTGCGCTATTACACTATTACACTTATTACACTATTACACTATCTCACTTATTACACTATTAAACGTATTGCCCTATTAAACTATTACACTTATTAGACTATTACACTTATTACACTATTACACTATTACACTTATTGCCCTATTAAAGTATCACACTTATTACACTATTACACATTTACACCTATTACACTATTACACATATTACACTATTACATGTGTTACATTATTACACTATTACAATTATGACACTTTTACACTATTACACTTATTACACTATTATACTTATTGCGCTATTACACTATTACACTTATTGCCCTATTAAAGTATCACACTTATTACACTATTACACATTTACACCTATTACACTATTACACATATTACACTATTACATGTGTTACATTATTACACTATTACAATTATTACACTATTACACTTATTATACTATTACACTTATTGCATTATTACACTCATTTCACTATTGCGCTATTACACTATTGCACTTTAACATTATTACACGTATTACACTATTACACTTATTACACTATTACACTAATGAACTTATTACATTCTATAGATCTATAAAACATGGGGATGGGCCTGTAGATCTGAAAACATATGGATGGCTCCATAGATCTATAGAACATAGGGTGGCCCTCTAAATCTGAAAACATATGGATGACTCCTAGGAATGAGCTCATAGATCTGTAAAACATATGGATACGCCTCTAGATCTGCAAAACAGGGATGGGCTTTTTGATCTGTAAAACATGATGACTCCATGGATCTATAGAACATGGGGTTGGGCATGTAGATCTGTAAAACAGGGAGACTCCATAGATCTAAAGAATATATGGGTAAATCTGTAGATCTGTAGGATATATAGGGATGGTCTAGGAATGAGCCCATAGATCTGTAACATATATGGATGGGACCTTAGAAACATGGATTGGCTCTATAGAACATGGGGATGGATCTGTAGATCTGAAAACACATGGATGACTCCATAGATCTATAGAACATGGGGATGGGCATGTAGATCTGAAAACATGGATGACTCCATAGATCTATAGAACATGGGGATGGCCCTGTAGATCTGAAAACATATGGATCACCCAATAGAGCTATAGAACATAAGGATGGGCCTGTATATCTGTAAAACATATGATGACTCCATAGATCTATAGAACATGGTGTTGGGCCAAGTAGATCTGCAAAACATAAAGAAGACTCCATAGATCTATAGAACATGGGGTTGGGCCTCTAGATCGGTAAAACATAGGGATGACTCCATAGATCTATAGAACATGTGTTGGGCCTCTAGATCGGTAAAACATAGGGATGACTCCATAGATCTATAAATCATGGCCTCTAGATCGGTAAAACATAGGGATGACTCCATAGATCTATAGAACATGTGTTGGGCCTCTAGATCGGTAAAACATAGGGATGACTCCATAGATCTATAGAACATGGTGTTGGGCCAGGTAGATCTGCAAAACATAAGGAAGACTCCATAGATCTATAGAACATGTGGATGGGCATGTAGATCTCTTTTATAGGGAGAGTAGGTGATGGAATTAGCTAAATATATGGATAGGATGGTCATGAAGGAATGGTGAAATGTTGCCACCTGCTGGATTGTGTAAATAACTGCAATTGGACATTATTATAACACTTCGTCTTCGTGTTTTTCAGTGGTCGTGTGCACAATGAATACTTTGTCTCCGTGTTTTTCAGTGGTCGTGTGCACAATGAATACTTTGTCTCTGTGTTTTTCAGTGGTCGTGTGTGGAATGAATACTTCGTCTCTGTGTTTTTCAGTGGTCGTGTGCAAATAAATTGCATGCTTCATAGAAAAAATGGGGATACTGTTGTAAGAAATGAATCACAAATACGTACAAAGGTTATTGTTTTTTCTGCGAATGCTATTTTTCCTTTTGCAAGGTTGTTTTTTTCTGCAAAGTGTTTTTTTTTTTACAAATACGAAAACCACAATATGCACGTGACCTTCTGATTTCTTGCGAGGTATTATTTTTATACAAGGCATGGAGATTGTGTACGAAGTAGTAATTACAATGAGGAGAGGTAAAAAAGGGACTTTATTCGTCGCAAATAAATTGCATGCTTCGTAGAAAAAAGGGGGATGCTGTTGTAAAAAATTAACCACAAATACGTACAAAGATTTGAATTTTTTCTGCAAATGCCATTTTTCCTTTTGTGAGATTGTTTTTTTTCTGCGAAGTGTTTCATTTACGAAGACGAAACGCACAATATGCACGCGTAGCCTCGTGATTTCTTGCGAGGTATCTTTTTTATACAAGGCAACGAGATTGTGTACGAAGTTGTAATTACCACGAAAACAGAGGTAAAAAAGGGACTTTATTCGTCGTAGTTAAATGGCATGCTTCGTAGAAAGAATGTGAACGCAAACGCGTACAAAGATTATAATTTGTTCTGCGAATGCTATTTTTCTTTTTGCAAGGTCGTTTTTTTCTGCGAAGTGTTTCATTTATGAAGACGAAAACCACAAAATTCAGGTATACCTTAGTGATTTTTTGCGAAGTGTTTCATTTTCAAAGACGAAACACACAAAATGCACGAGTTAGACTGAAAAACCATACGACAACACTGAAAAAACTTACGAAAAAATAAAGTCCAATAAAAACTTCCATAGTTTTGTACCAGTGAACTGTACCGTCATGAAACTGTACCTTTTCCTATGCAAACTTCTTCTAATAAAGTCTTCAATCAATCAATTGCAAGAGGAGGAGTGTGGGGAGAGGAGAGAAAGGAGAAGAGAGAAAGGGGGAGAAGGGGAGGGGGGGCATGAATGGTTTGGTGTGTGTGTGTGTGTGTGTGTGTGTGTGCGTGTGTGCGTGTGTGCGTGTGTGCGTGTGTGTGTGTGTGTGTGTGTGTGTGTGGGTGTGGGGGTTGATGATAGCCCAAATAGAAGCATGCAGCAGATAGTCTTAGACTTATCTTTTAAGATCTCCGGGGGGTCTGTGTCTGCATGTTAGTGTTGGAGAGAGAGACAACAGGCAATGTGACATACCGATAGACAGTGCTCCCCTAGATGGGTTGATAAGATCAAGATAAGGGTGTAAGAGTGTGTGTACACAGCTGCTGAGATACAGTGGTCATTGTGTAACAGTAGGCAATTATATTAGGCAGGGGCTTTGTTTGCATAGCTGTAGTGAGTGGTGTTGTGTAAACATTAATTAGCGGATGACCAAACCATGAGACCCTATAATTGATAAGCTATAATTGAATCCATGATACACTATAATTCAAACCCTCCCCACCACAAACTCTGACATGGTGGTCACTAGTGGTATTGTATGTGTAATTGTAGATGTGTTATTTTGGGGGTAATACCTTGTAGATCTGGTATTTTCACTAGGGTGGTGTAACAGTATTATAGGCATGAGGGCTTGGCCCTGTTGAATAATATACTGGTAATATAGTCTCATCATGTGGCTAGTTCATACGCGTATACGTTGTGTGACAACTAGTTGTATTACACCGATAAAATAATAAAAGTATTTCTCATTAACAGTACAAAATGAGAGAGGGACCCTACTTGTAAATCTGCTATTTTATGCGTTTAGGCATTTATAAGAATCATGGCTTCTAGAGATGATAAAGGTTCATCTGTTACCATTGATCATTGCAGTGCTAATGATTTAATGCTTGATGTATGTAGGGTTGGGGGTTAAGATGAAATGAATTAAATATTCTGAAAGTGTGTTGTCATGGTATAGTTGATGCAATGTGTTGCAGACAGAATGTGCAACTTCTGGCCAACTGCTGTGTATTGCGGAATGACAGTGCATACAGTAGCTATCTACTCTGACCCTCTGTAGTAACTATATGATATTAAACTCCCATTAAAGTGTGTTGTCATGGTAGGGGGGTGGCTTATTATGAGAGGGTGTGTGTATGCTGTATAGGTAGGAGGCAAGTCAGTAGCAGTGCCATAGCCATTTGGAGGTGACTCTCTCTTTTACATCCGGTGGGGTCCTGTTGCTCTGACCCCTGAAAGGAATCTACACCATTACGATCTTTAGGACTTCAAGACTTAAGCCTACACCAAACATGGTTTATTCAACACAAGGTGAGACTTTTGATTCATGTTTAGATGTGATGTATATTAATACAGTAGAGCAGGGATGGGCAACATTGATGATGGCGAGGGCCGCTATATTTCCACCTTCACTCCAGAGGGCCACATTGCATAATGCCATGTCCAACTTTGTCATTCTAGTATCTCATACAGCAAAAATAGCAGATCTACAAGCTCAAAACGCATCGCATGCGTTTTGAGCTTGTAGATCGGCTATTTTTTGCTTCTTTTGAATTGGAATCCTAAATTATTTTTTGTTATTTTTTTTTTATTTGAATCCTAAAATGTAACATTTTGATTTCATTTCAAACACATTTAGTTATATAGCCATGTTAACTTTAAGAACCTAAATACAAATATATTGGACATAAAAATACATTTTAATACTGCTATACTAGTCATTAAGCTACTAATATAGACTGAAGGAATTAAAGCCAGTAATGTTTGGAATTGTAACAACTGAAATATAATAATATATCAGTATTCCGGTATTAACCTGTGGGCCGCATTTACTGAAGGTGGGGGCCGCATGTGGCCCCCGGGCCGCCAGTTGTCCCATGTATGCAGTAGAGAGAGAGAGAGTGTGTGTGTGTGTGTGTGTGTGTGTGTGTGTGTGTGTGTGTGTGTGTGTGTGTGTGTGTGTGTGTGTGTGTGTGTGCGTGCGTGCGTGCGTGCGTGTGTGTGGGTGAATGCTTTTGGATATGATTTCCATCATGTGAGCTTGTAGATCTGCTATTTTCACTAGATTAAGCATGCTTGTGGTTGTTATTTATGATGTTATTTATCATTGGGTTAATATAATTATCATCTGTGTCAAACAGGACGGAGGACTATGGGTGAATAGGGATAGGGACTCCCGTCAGCATATCTGTCCCGCAGTGAATCGATTGACATCAAAAGAGAAGAAAAGACGGATAGTGACTGAGCCAAATGGTATGTACATGTCCAATATTATTATCATATATATATTTTTTAATAAAATTAAAAATCATTTTTTTTATTCAATTCTTTTTAATCCACATTTTTTTTTATCCACATTCTTTTATCCATTTTTTTCTCATTTTTTTTTTTTCAATTTTATTTTATCCAATTTTTTTTTTTTATATATTTTTTTTTTGTTCTTTTTCTAAAGTATCATTGTCTCTCTTTTTAGAAATCCATGCTGAGGGTGTCTTCTGACGAAGAGGTTGATGGATATACAGTATCCCTGAAGAAATCCTGTCTGCTCCTCACAACACCCCATTGGTCTGGGGTCTCACTGTGTCTTTAACTATCTCTAACATCAATCCGGTCAATTATTCGTTCATCAACATACCGATTCAACACTCTACAATTCTGAAAGATCAACAGTGAGTACTACCATAATCGATCAGACGACTGAGGAGTTTATACCTGTACACATTATTCTCACCCTCAGGGTATCTGTGTGTATCTATCCAGCTATGATTTGTCGGTTGACAATGCTAATGTCAATTAGACTATAGAGCTGGGAATTTTCATTATTTTTGTATTATTATTTTTCTTTTAATTTATTTATTTATTTATTGTATTAATGTCCTTACCACTTGGTATTTGTGAAGTGTGTATTTGGTAGGGGGGTGAAGGGGTGGCTGGAAGTATGGTTTTGTAATATATGATAACTGTTAATGAATAGACATTTCTTTTTATTTAAATGTATTTATTCATTTTTTCTTTTAGATAGGATATCAACTCTGTAAATAATGGCTAATATCTTTAACGATATTGAGCCTGAAATGATAGACTCACTACATCAACAATTAGATTTTGAAGCTCGTTTAAGACAGTTTTATGCCGATACCGAGCGTAATGATGATGTATCTAATACGGACCCGTCATTATCATTTGATAATATTATTAATATTCAATACATTAGTGATGATGACGATGAATGCTATATCGTGGGAGAAAACAGTTCAAGCAGTTCATGTACACACACAGATATTGATATGCATGTATTACCCAATCAGATTGGTAGAGGGATGCCTAATGATGACAATGTCATCACCATCAGCGATGATGACGATGATGAAATGGACGGTATTGTGTCTGGGGATGGGCAAAGTGGTTCATGTACAGATTCTGTAGAAGTTGCTCTTACAAACACAGATATTGATATGCATGTAAAGCCAATCCAGACGGGTGGGGATCAAACTGAGGGTAGTGGGAGTGGGGGTGACAATGATGATGTCGCTATGGATGATGGGGGAGCGGGTGAAGGGAGGGCTGAAGAGGGTCCTGCTGATGGCGGGGGAGAAGGTCCTATCACAACACATATGCCTAATCTGAATGGTAAGGAGATCAGACAACGTATCGATTTGCGGGATATTCCATTGGAGAATATCGAAAGAGTCCCATATCTGATCCGTAAAAAATTCTCAGATGCTATTGAAAGAGCCATGGAATTAGCAAAGGGTGCAAAAAGCAAGGTTAATGCATCGTTGATGGGTCCATCACTACCTGGTGGAATTCAAGCTATGTTGGACCCAAATGATACGGATAATACTGATCAATTTTTAGATGCTATATCTAATGTGATACAAAGTAATGACACTACAATGACTGATGATGCTCTAGATTTGATCATTTCTATAGCTAATGAGCGCACGGGTGGAGGTAAAGCTAAGACCAAGCGTAGTGATGGTAATTTCAAGCAAAATAGATCCCGTGTAAGGCTGGGTAATATTCCATATGACCAAATACTTGAATATAGGTATCAGGCCATATTCAGCCCTAAAAACACTGATCAGATGTGTTTTCACATTGCATGACATATCATGCCCACCCGAAAATGACCCTCGAAGATCGGAATATCCACGCTTTGAAACTCCATACAGAGCTAGGTTTTAATCCTAACCAGGGGATAGCTTTTTCTGATGTGGAGACTTTTGAGAATCATCTCCATAAGAAGATTGTGGTTTTTTATCATGCACCTGGGGTCGAGAGGAAGTTGTTGCATTTTGAAACTAGCAGACCGCATGAAAAGGATGCAATATGGTTATTCCTGTATAATAATACTCATTATTGCCTCATTAAGAACCGTACACATTTCTTTGGATCTAGCTACGTGTGTGAATTCTGTTATGCCCCTCACAATGACCGGGCGTATCACCAATGTGCACGCATTTGTCGCACCTGTTATTCTGAATGTGGACCTAAAGGGAAAGGGGAGAGATGTCCGGTGTGCAATATGTATTGTAAATCCAAAAAATGTCTCAAACTGCACAAAAAGGTGCCTCGCCTGCATAATGCTTCGGCATGTGATATGATGCGTAGATGCTTGAAATGTCATGTTGGATACCGTACTATGAGTACTGAGAAGGACTGTCACGGCAACTTTATACCTACAGTACACAAATGTACCCCACCTAAATGTAGACATTGTGGGGAAGCCTTATATGGCCACGGTGTACACAAATGCTACATACAGCCTCTTCCAGTAAATGATAAACCCACTGAGAAGTATCTATACTACGTTATCAAGATGGAAAGCATGTAGCTAATTTTGTAGCGGTTAAAGATTTTAATAGAGAAGAGATCTGGTATCATTCTGGTACTGATTGTGTAACGAAATTCCTTGATCATTTTAGAACCCGAGAGTATGGTGAAAGCACATTCGTAGCCCATAATGCTGCTGGTTTCGACAATTAGCCGATCGCTATGCCCCTCCTAAAGCCGTCCTTGCCCAATGCCAAGCTAGGCGACAGGTTACTAAGGCGGGTGCCTTGGCAAGCTGCCATGGCGGCGTGCTTCGGTGTAGTACCGAGTCTGGCTGCTAGGAAGCTATGCTGCTATGGAGTTGGTAACAGTTCAAGACATACCCAAACAAATAATAGCACATTTCTGGAGTAGTGGTTCGGAAATATCCGAGAGAACAAGGCAGAAAGGATTGCAATATGCATTTGAAAAATACATACACACCATTATCTGTCACCGGAGTAATGACAATGAGAAAGTATTTAAAATCGAGGCGAAAGCTCACCGGTCGCAATGCAAAAGTCAGCCACCCCACGTCTTATCCATTAATGTCGTGGATGGACACATAACAGAACAACAATGTTCTTGCATTGCAGGGTAAGTCATTAAATTATTTTATTTGAAGTTAAGGTTCAGTCATGACTTTCATAGTTTTCGCGTGTTTAAGCCCCTTATTGGTGAATCATCCTGTTTCCATTTGTTTATAGCGCCCCGGGATATTGTTCCCACATCGTGGGCTTAATAAACACCCTGGATGTTATGATGGCCCAAATGGAAAGCCCAGGGAGATCATCCACCAGTTTGCCACAAGAATGGCACATCCCCAGGGGGGCAAAAATACAAGCAGTGCCCATATCCAGCGTGGTGGTCAGTAAAGCCATCAAGGTCCGCAAACGAAGACCTATCGACTGTCACTACACTGGGAAACGGTAAGGGTCGGGGGGCAGCCAGGGGTATTCATACTTTATTTACGCACCAGGGTAAGTTAACTTGCACAGTGGCAAAGCCTCATTTGAGTTAAGAAACTTTTGTTTAACGGATGCACATCATCATCAGCTCTGGTCCAATGCGTTAGTTCTCCTAGCCCTGCTATAACGCTGTGTACTCAAAGCTGGATAATCTAATGTACGACCGTCCTGGGTGAACCGTTACCTCTGTGTGCGCAAGCGAATCCGTTCGCGTCTACATAACTACACAAACGTTCACATTTCACAAACAAAGTGCTTAATAAAGTCACAACCGATAGCTTACCTTGGCCGGATATGTAGAAATCCTGTCCGGCATAGCGTTCTTTAATTAAAAAAAAAGCCTTTTTATCCGATCGTGTTGTTTTCCCATGTATTTCCTGGGGTTCCCCAAGCGCACCAACCCCGTCTATTGAACACTGAGATATGGGCGTGGCCTTGCAAAATGGGTCCGGAAATACATGGGAAAACATAACACGATCGGATAAAAAGGCTTTTTTATTAAAGAACACAATGCCGGCCAGGATTTCTACATTTCCGGCCAAGGAAAGCTCTCGTTTGTGACTTTATTACGCACTTTGTTTGTGAAATTTGAACGTTTGTGTAGTTTGTAGACGCGAACGGATTCGCGTGCGCAAACCGAGCTAAAGGGTCGGCCATGACGGTCGTCAGATTATCAACGACCGTCCCGTTTCAGGGTTGGAACTTATCATGAGCATATTTTTGAGGTTCACACAAACTGTAACAAAGATATGTATTGACAACCAAGTGGTATGACCGTATACCTTCTTTCATATGGGATGATTCATGGTGTTTTCTGGTTTGTTTAGGATGAGGAGCAATGCAATCAATGATGAGGACTTAAGTTTGTTGCAGAGGATGAGAGGTGCTCCCATCAGCTACTTGGCCAACAGACCCCCTGTCGAGGTAGCTGTAGGAGGAAGCAGCTACCCACTTGGAAGTGGTTTGAGCCATCAGGTATAGGAAAAGCACTTGACTGAACAGTTCAGTTTGTTTAATCCAAATTTCATTCCACATAAGTACATGGACACAAGATTGCATGTACCAACCAACCAACCATTTATTCAAAACTCATTTTTCTGGTCTGTGTCAGAGTCAGACCCCAGGAAGATTAGCTTGTCATGGCAAAAGCTAATAAACAAAACATCACATAATAACTCAAAATGTATATAGCACTTTTCTGAGAACCCAAATACATTTGACAAGGGGGGTAAGAGAGAACTAAGAATAAACTATTTTGTTTACATTAAGGGAAAGCAACCAAAAAAATAAATCACAAAACTATATATCAAAAACAAAAAAAAACAAACAAACTAATATATCACAATACTGTGTGCGCACACACACACACACACACACACACATATATACACACACAGTATAAGATCTCTCTCTCTCTCTCAGTCTCAAGTCAAGGAGTCACTCGTCTTTGATGATGTGTGGTTGGAAGTTGGACAGCATGCTAACCACATACCATATTTGATTTATGTTACTCAGACGAGTGAGCGAGATCTGACCAGAAATAATCTTAAATTTCTTTATTTTGCCAATGGCTCTTTCCACGTGAACTCTGTGTTTAGCTATTTTTTTGGTTATCTTAACATCTGCATGTGGCATCTGACGATTGGACCTGGAAAAAGGTGGAATGTTAAGTTTCAGACCAATATCTTCCACTTCTTTTTCAATAAGAAAACCCTTATCGGTCATTAACCCATCTCCTGCATTTAGGTAGCCACAACGTATCAAACCCTGCAGTTGCTCTATGATATTGCATCTATTAAAGAGTTCTTTGTCGGAGATGGATCCAGTGAAGAGGGCAGACACATAGATGAGAGCACCTCGGGGGTCACAGGCAACCAGAGACTTGAGTGTGTTGGCAGACTTGTATGTAGAATACGTCATACTCTGCAAGACTAATGATGTAGGCTTCTCTATTTTTAGTTCTGTGCAGTCCAGTATTGCAAAGGTGTTTGGGAAGTCCTGTTTATAGTTAGCTGGCATGTTCTGTGAAAGCACATCTCTGTGCGGCCAAATGGCTAGTTGGCCAAGTCTGTCATACATATAATCTACCCAGGAGTTAAAAAGTGTGCTGACAGTCTGAACAGGAATGTGAAATTTATGTGCCAGATCTTTGTGGTTAAAGTTTTGCCGAAATTTCATTAATGTGAATAAAAACTGACAACGCAAGGGCATTAATCGGATATGTTGGTCTACTTTTAAGTATGTGAGAGGAATGGGTGTTAGTGGGGCATCTGGATTATTAGGCAGTTTGAAAAATTCACACAAGTCGTTGAACTGATCATATGTGAATCCGGTGTTGTAATGGAAATAACCTGGGACTGAACTTTCATGTAATGTTTCTGGAGTGGTTGCACGTGCAGTTTCAAGTTGTTTTCTGAGCAGCTGGATGTGGGCATCCTTTGCATCCAGGTCCATTTTCTGTTGTTCCACTGTGTCCTTGAGGGTTGTCAGCTCCTCTTCATGGTTGAATGTGAGATGATGTGCCTCTGTAATGGTACAAATAACAAAAAAGAAAAACATTTAATCATGCGTTTCATTGTCTCCCTTATTACAGCTTCCTCTCATCTGCACAGCTCAACCAACACCACCTGCAAACCACCATTTCCCAGACTTTCCACTACCACCACAACCAACAGATTTCTGTACAGTTCTGAATAACAATGAAATGAATTCCTACAATAACATAACCATCACTTTGTCTGAGGCAATCAACCTAGAACTTCAAACCAGACAACAGAACTCATCAGACCTCTGGCATCTGGCACGGACTCCACGATTAACATCAAGTAATTTTCATAGAATATGCTCCAGGAGAGCCAACCATGAAAGTCTGGCTACTGCCCTCAAGACCCCTGTAAGAAGAACCAAGGCCATGAAAAGAGGGATAGACCTTGAGTCCACTGCAGCAAAGCAGTATTCTGAGATTACAGGCAACATTGTACTACCATGCGGCTTTGTAGTCAACCCACAAGCTCCTCATCTAGGCACTTCACCGGACGGGAAAATCATTGAGAAGAAGGGGGATACGACACACTATGGCCTTTTAGAAATAAAGTGTCCATCAAAAGACAACATTCAAGAGTGTGCGTATCTAAAGATGGGAGCAGATGGGAGCTACAAGCTCAAAGAAAGCCATGCCTACCACTTCCAAATAATGGGCCAGATGGGACTCACAGGGATGCTATGGTGTGACTTTCACGTGATGTGCACAAATGACTTCCACCTTGAGCGGATTCATTTTGATACAGTTAAGTGGTGTGGGATGAAAAAAAAATTAGACACGTTTTTCTTTGACTATTTTGTTAGTAGCCACCAGGGTTAAATAAATGCACTTACCACTGATGGGGAGGTTTAAGGGGGATGCTGGTGCACTGTGTTGTTGTTGTGATGCACTTTCACTGAGGTTTGAGGTGCATGCTGGGGCACTGTGTTGTTGTTGTTGTGATGCACTTTTACTGAGGTTTAAGGGGGATGCTGGTGCACTGTGGTGTTGTTGTTGTGATGCACTTTTACTGAGGTTTAAGGGGGATGCTGGTGCACTGTGGTGTTGTGATGATGCACTTTCAGTGATTGTTGAGGTGGATGCTTCAGCAATGGGTTCACTGCGGATTCTGTAACACACACACACACACACACACACACACACACAAAGACTGACTTTTGCATAGCGATCGGTGAGCTTTTGCCTCGATTTAGGATTTATTTACTCATTGTCATTACTCCGGTAACACATTATGTTGTGTATGTACATTTCAAATGCATTTTCGTTTTCCTTTCTGCCTTGTTCTCTCGGATATTTCCAAACCACTACTCCACAAACATCATCATAACATTAAAGCACTATGAAATCAACTACTATGTCCTGATTTGCACAACAAACCTTTTGGCTGGAGGGTTTCTGCAGCCTCCCAAAAGTTCCCGTCTTTGCTGACCGTCAAACACAGGCATATTAGCAGCTACAGGATTGGGAAAGTCTGGCGTTGGTTGTCCATCCACAAAATGCTGAGAGGGGGAGACCAGTGATAGCGTCTTTGTTTACAACTTGCCTCAAATGACACAATACTGTCCTTACTCAAATGTTAAAACCAGTGATGCCGTGGTCTTGGGTCGCGCGTCGCGCACCCGACGATCCATATATTTTCTCAGCCGGGGTCTCGCACCCCCCCCCCCCTCCACAAGTTAACACCTCGACAACTGTTTTAACAAAGAAACGAGCCTATATGCATATTATCAATAGGTAGGTGTTTTGAGCGACGTTCGAGACCCTCCCAAACATTGAATCACCACTGCACCACTGGTTAAAACAAGCTTTTATTCATAACCGTAACAGCAATGTATGTGGCATGCAAAAACTGAGTGGTGTGTGTGTGTGTGTGTGTGTGTGTGTGTGTGTGTGTGTGTGTGTGTGTGTGCGCGCGTGCGTGCGTGTGTGTGTGTGTGTTTAACTAGATTGTTAGC
The DNA here is from genome assembly GCF_963921795.1 of Nannobrachium achirus. Classification (NCBI taxonomy): domain Eukaryota; kingdom Metazoa; phylum Chordata; class Actinopteri; order Myctophiformes; family Myctophidae; genus Nannobrachium; species Nannobrachium achirus. The sequence continues at coordinate 68,125,911 of NC_137817.1, read as the reverse complement.
GTTAGCATCTTACCTTGGAACAAACGTAATAGTTAGTAGTTATCTTTGCTGGCGTCAGCGGCTTCAGCGAGTCAGATCTTCCGCACTGTTTAATCCATAAAATACATTTCTCCAGCTGTGTTTTTGGTTTGGGGAAAGGGAAAAAAACAACACCACCCTCCAAACGTTCCGGATATCTTGCATCCGAGTTGCATTTCAAGTATACGCACCGCTTAGGCATTTTTGCTCTTGACAGCTTGGGAGCTTGCCAAGGCACCCGCCTTAGTAACCTGTCGCCTAGCTTGGCATTGGGCAAGGACGGCTTTAGGAGGGGCATAGCGATCGGCTAATTATATTGTACTACAAGAACTTGTCAGGCAAAGGTTGAAAGTGTCCTTAATAATGCAAGGATCTAGAATCATTCATATGCATGACCCTGCCTATGATCAGAGATGGATCGACAGCTTTTCGTTTCTGCCCATGCGTTTAGCTAACACCCCTGCTGCCTTGGGTTTTGTCGATGAAATGGGTAAAGGATTCTTTCCTCATAAATTCAATACCTTGGAAAATGAGGATTATGTTGGTACTTACCCCGATCCGTCTTATTATGGGTATAATGAGATGTCTGATAGTGACAGGGGGAAATTCATGGAGTGGTACACCTCTGTTAAACACAGAGTGTTTAATTTCCAGGATGAACTTAGACTCTATGGTATAAATTATGTTGCGGTTTTGCATAAAGCCTGTACGATATATAGGCGTGCATTCATGGCCTGCACAAAAGTTGATCCTTTCACCCATATAACGTTGGCTTCTAGTTGCATGGCAGTGTACAAAACATTATTCATACCCAGAAACACAGTGGCATTGACATATAATGGCGCTTATATCAGCCAAAATAAAGCGTACTCTGATGTGTCAATAGAGTGGCTTGAGTATGTGAAACATTCAGAGGGGAGAGCCATTGAACATGCCTTGAATGGATCAGAACGCAAGATTGGCCCATTTTACGTGGATGGCTATGATGCTGCTACTGGTACAGCTTTTGACTTTGCAGGTTGCTTTTTTCACGGTTGTAAGCGTTGTTATGGCCACGAGGGTGCTTATAATGATGTTACGCAATGCTTATATAGCCAACTCCGCTATCAATTCATAGGTAGGAAAATAGCTCTCAGAGAAGAATATAAGACTAATGTTCGAATCATGTGGGAATGTGATTGGAAACGCCTGAAAAAGACAGATCCTAAAGTAAAGGCTTTTATGGCTACATACAAACACCCAGAGAGACTAAACCCCCGAGAGGCATTATTCGGGGGAAGAACGAATGCTTTGAAATTGTATCAGGCTGTTGAGGATGATATCGTGGATATGAAATATCTAGATTTCACTTCCCTCTATCCCTTCGTTCAGTCCACCATGCCTTACCCCATTGGAAATCCCGAAATCATCCTGGAAAACTTTGGACGTATCCAAGATTATTTCGGGTTTGTGAAATGCAGTATGAATCCTCCTAGAGGATTGTATCATCCTGTTCTACCCTACAAGTGTCATGATAAACTGATGTTTCCATTGTGTAGGACCTGTGCTGAAGAGTTGAATCAAACCAGTGATTGCTCTCATACTGCTACTGAACGGCAGTTGTCAGGTGTTTGGACAACATGTGAATTGACAAAAGCTCTGGAGAAGGGCTATACCGTTGAGACAATTGATGAAATCTGGCATTTTAATGAGCAGTCTGATACCCTGTTCAAGGGGTATGTAAAGACCTTTTTGAAATGCAAGCAAGAAGCTTCTGGATTCCCGTCACATGTGAACGGTGAAGATGAAGAGGACAAATATGTCCGTGACTATCTTGAGCATGAAGGCATTCAGCTTGATAAGTCCAAGATTAAAGTTAACAAAGCCGTTAGGAGTATTAACAAGCTGTTGTTAAACTCATTATGGGGTCGGTTCTGCATGAATCCTGATAAACCTCAAACTGAGATAATTGATAACTATAAAGATTTTGGCAAGTATATGTTTAGTGACGAATATGTTGTGAAACATTTTTGCTTCTTATCACAAGATATTGCATTGATTCAGTATTCTCATGCCCATCCTGTATGACCTGTTAGACACTCTTGGCCCCCGTGCCATTTATACTGACACAGACTCAGTCATATATGTGTCCAGAGCAGGAGATTGGCAGCCTAGTATTGGGCCATATCTTGGTGATTTGACTGATGAATTGGATGATGGAACGGGGGGTCCACAAGATGTAATTCTTGAGTATGTTTCCGGAGGCCCTAAAGCATATGCATACCGGACACGTAACAACAAAACCGTTGTTAAATGGAAGGGTGTCACCCTGAATTCAAAGAATGCATCTATTGTGAAATTAGATACATTGAAAGCACTAACCAAAACTTTTGTAACCAATCAGGATGACCCCCAGTGTGTATTTGTTGAGACCGGTACTATTACTAGGAACAAAACCACCTTACAGTTAAAGAATGCCACAGTTGTGAAGAAGGTACGGATTGTGTACAACAAACGACGAGTGTTTCCAGACTATTCCACTCTACCTTATGGATATTAATAGTGGTCATTTTAGAGATGTTGGTGGGTTTCAAACCCCATTACAACACCCATTTAGCATGTTAATTGCAGGACCCTCTAATAGTGGGAAGACTTTCTTTGTAAAAGATATAATTGAACATGCTGACAAAATTATATCAGTTAAAGTTGAAAATATTGTGTATATTTACTCGTGTTGGCAAAGTCTTTATGACCAGTTATTGAAAATTAGGCCTATTAACTTTATACAAGGAATACCTGAGTCATTATGCGATGATAATCTTCTACCACCCGATAAACATAATTTATTAATCATAGATGATGTCATGGATGCTGCTAGTCAGAATCAAGAGGTTCAAAATGTCTTCACAAAATATGTACATCATAGGAACCTTAGTTGTATATATTTACTTCAAAACATTTTCATACAAGGTAAAGCTAGTAGGACTATTAGCCTTAACGCTAGTTACTTAGTTTTATTTAAATCGTCCCGAGATAAGAACCAAATCATGCTGTTGGCCAGACAAATGTACCCAGGAAATACAAAATATTTTTTACAAGCCTTTAATAATGCTACCGCTCGTCCTTTCGGTTATTTACTCGTGGACTTTAAAGCAGCCACACCTGACTGCTTTCGTCTCAGATCTGAAATACTATCAGACAATTCAGTTGTTTATTTGCCTAGAAAACCCTTGTTATAAACATGTCGGCTCTCATTCGTAGAAATTTAGTACTGCTGGAAAGACTGTATAAAGCAAGCCCCTCTGCCAGACGGGTTATTTTGAATAATGCCAGTTCAGATTTTCTGAACGCCTTATGTGAAATTTCTATCAATATTTTAAAAGGCAAGATACCGTTATCACCAAAACAGTATACGGCATTGCAGAAGAAAAAGAGTCATATGAGATTGATCGCAGATAAACGTATCAATCTCTCAAAAAAGAAGAGAATCATCAATCAGAGAGGTGGATTTCTCCTCCCACTACTAGGGGCTGCCCTACCTTTTATTACAAGTCTATTTTCAAGGAGATAGTTTTATTTTATTGTATAATTTTATTTACGTTATGGAACATGCCCAGAAAATGTATTTGGTGCCACAACACCAGTTAGATAGTTTAAAGCAACTATCATCATCATCGTCATCATCACATCATGATTCTATTAGACAAGTGGCCGAAAACGATCTAGACAAAGTGATACTAGACGTTTTAAATACCCCTAATACTGACTTGTACGAAAAGGCTAAGAAGTATACAGCTGTTTTGCATAGGTATTTATCTATGATCAAACAAAGAGGGGCCGAAAAAGGAATGCTCACATTATCTTTACCGGAAGGTGTAAATACCACAAATATGGCTGATAACGCCCCAGCTGATGCTATAGAAGAAGATAACAGTGTTATGAGGGATATTGCAAATCATATGCCTGTAAAGAACAGGAAAAATGCTTTACACATTATGGATACTTTATCTAAATTTAAAAATGATGTCTCATGGACACCTCGGGGTGAACTTGTTATTGATGGATCAGTCATTAGAGGATCGCATCTTTACGATTTGATTAAGAGTGTAACCTCTCCGTATAAAACGCCTGATGATAAAAGACCACCGGGTTGGAGGCTATTTCTAAAAAAGATTGCTGTACTAAATATTCCCCTTGCAGGTATCCCTAACAGTGACGTTAAGGATACTATTATTGGTTTGAAAAGAAGTGGGTTTGCTCATCCTAAACGTTCTACAGATAGGGATAAAAGTATTTCACCATTATCAAGATTCAGGGGTAGAAGCAGAATCAGATATGACTCATCACCGGAATGGATTGATTTATGATGTACAGTGGTATACACCTCTGTCTTTTTTTTTTATATCTAATTTTTATTTGAATTTTTATGGTTTTATTATTTTTTATTTGTTATTTTTTATTTCAATGTTTTCTTGTAATGCTATGTGGTACTCATACTAATGGATGTAAATCATTGTTGTAAACTCTGATACTATGATTCATGTATACATCAACTAAATGTATAAGCTATGCGCAGCTAATGAATGTATCTACAATGAATATCTATATGTATGTTTTTCCCTATGCAATTGTGAAATAAAAACAAAAATACATTTGAAATCATTACTTTCTGTATATTTATTTTGGTTTGTCATGTTTCTTACAGTATACACATTTATCCTTTACATCTCTTTTACAGAGTAAATGTTACAAATACTTGTATCGTATACATTAGCTAAACATGGTGCACACATTGAACACATATAAAATCATGGTTTTTACATGTCTCAGGACGAATTCTGCTAACAAACTTACATACCATCATATCGTTACAATGTAAATCAGGACCATACATGTCCAACACTTTCTGGTAAGTAATTCCACTCTGAATATGACATAGAAAATAAATACAATGTTGTCCGCAGGTTACTGACCCATCATTCTGTACCTGCTTTTTAGAATAACATACATCTATACAATTCTTCTGAAGAAATATATTTATGTCTTCTGGGAAATCATGGTATGTAGGAGCATGTCCGAATGAATCAAAGAAATAACCATATCTATATCTATCTATGTATACAGCTAACCAATGAGCCCCAGGCATCGTTGAAGGTTGTGTATTAATAACAACTATGGCTGGCACACTGTTAATAATAATATTAGGTAGTTGATCACATGCCAACACCCCCAAGAAATTAACGTTTCTCTTAACCTTCTTTTTAAGAACACTGGTAATCTCTATAGTATTCATGATAGGACTTATGCTAGCCCTCAATAAAAATCTAATAAGACTTGTCTACGGTTTGAGATCTCAATGACTGAATCATATATAGCATAACAGATCATATTGACTGTACGATCTAATGCATTTCTAAATCTTCCTTCCAGTCGTAAATTGCCTGATCTAATCAATGACACATGAGACCCACATCCACCGTCGGGTTCTAAATTAAAGCAAAACAGAGTATACCCTCTACCAAAATCGCTGCGTGTGATAGCCAGTCCTCTATCTTTCAGATGGCGACCTGTTGCTTGTATCATCTGATAATATTCACGTCCATATTGACCATTATTGAATGACGGTTGTAGGGGTCTCCCAGGATATGATTGTCCGTCTGTATGAATGCTCAAGAACTCCAAATCGTAATGATGGAAATTGAACGGGTTCCTTGTGTAAGACCCTGTAAACCCCTCATGGTCAACAAACCCAATTACAATAAACTTTGGGATTTGTCCTAAAAATAGGTTTTCCTGATTACACACTCTCGATCCATTCGGTATAGAGACAGTCTTCAGACATACTCTATCTATAGGATATTTGATATTTGTCTGTGTTAAAGCCTTTGCATGTGCAATCCTCACCCCTGGAGCTACTTCCACTTTCTTTATATATAGACTGGCTGATATAATCTTGACCTTATGGGCGTCACCTGCAGTGGTTGCCATTAAACTGAATTCATCTTTGGAACGAATAAACTTTAACTCGATATCCATTCCATTTATAAGTAATTTTTCTTGAAAAAACAAATCGGAGTGTATAGGAGCGATGATATCCACGACACGACTTAATGCTGTATATGCAGATCTCGCACCCAGTCCAGTATTAGCTCCTGCAGGATTCGTCACATTCATTTGCCCAGCGGTGTCTTTTGAAAATAGTCCACATTCAAACTGACTAGCTAATGCATCCGGTCCATAATTCAGTAAGCATTCCAATATACCTCTATAAGGATATGTATTGCTTGGATGGGAAATGAGCGAGTCGCCCAGCATGACATCCACCTGGGAGAATAAAGAACAGCCAGGATAGTTTATGAATCCAACTTCTGTATCCGCTGCCAAATTTGTACCATCAGCATTGGTGATTTTGGCTTGTATATGGATGTGTGTATCGTTTAAATCCAAATATTGGTCTGAACTACCCGTGATGTAGAATTCTATTGGAGAATTATCAGTGAGGGCAGATAATGGACTTATCTGATGATAAGTATTCTTATCTATAGACGTTTGTGTCATCGGTACTATAAAAAGATCGAGCTCACTTTTTACACATGGTTCTGACTGGTTATGTATCAGCGACATGATGATATGCAAGGATTATGATTAAAAGATGTCTCTAGCTGAGGGTCTTGTAGTCCTTCTGGTAGGATGTTTAGCCTTTCTCTTCTTCTTTCTTGATACACTTGCTCTTTTATATATCTTTCTGCGTTTCAAGACACGCCCCTGAGAACGGGCTCTTGGGGGTCTTTTAATCCCTCTCGTATGACGATACATTAACCCAGGAGGGGTCCTGTTGTGGCTTTGAGGGTCTATTTACCATATGAGTGATTACATCACCCACAATGTTCTTAGCAGCCGTTTTCAGATGAGGTTTTGCCATAGTGAAGCCGCTCTTTAACAGTGGCATTGCGAAACGGAAAAGACTCCGGAACATACCTCCTAAACCTGTACCATATTGGGTCGCAGACCCTGTAAACCCTGGTAGCGCATACCCTGCTTGGTTGGTATAATATGACATATATTGTCCATCATTGCTAATGTATGGCGACCCCCTCATTGTTACCGCAGACTAAGATCTATTACGTATTGGTCTAAAATGTAATTTAACGATTACTTTTCCGTATGTAAACGGAACATATATGTTCTGATCAGTTTTAAGAGATATCTCGATATCCCCTATTGAGGATCTGGATAACGGTGTGTAGTGTGGCTTGTCGTACAGCAGATATGGCATTCGTCTATGTTCGTCTGCCATATTTATACTTCTCAACAGAGGTACATAGCTATCCCCGACGATCTGATAATCCACTATATCTGTATACACATATATATTATAGCAGCCTCCTAAGAGGTCGGCAGGGTATGGTGCATAAAATCTAGACTGACTCGCTGAATGCATTTCACATAACTTGTTAGGGACATACCCTAGAATTAATGCTAGGCGTGCTCTAAATATTACGCTCAATCCTTCACCCCCCATAAAAAATACACGATTTTCGATAGCATTATACATCATGGTAGTTCTCTTTGTAATATCATATTCCATTAGTAGATTATTTATCTCTTTTATGATCCTTGGTATGCTATCGTATATCCCTGGTGCTAACATTAGCTGTAGAGGCACATCCGTTTTACCCATTTTGTTGTTTTTAATAGATATCCATCCATCATTCGTTGTAAAACTATGCCAGTTACGAGGATATTGAATCTCAATTAAAGCCACTTCGTGAGGTTCTTTGAGGATAATCGGCTTTGCTAGTTTTGTTCTATAATTCCATATCTTGTTAGACGGGTATACATCAAACGATGCGTTACTGGGTAATGTAACATAAAATCCTTGTCCGTCCATTGTGTATACTACTACTGTGAATGTTGTCTTATGACTTCATACGAATCTGTACAACCCCTTAAATGTATTTAGAGGTTATTGAATCATGATGAAATCATCATATGTCTATACTTGATCAATAATTTGGTTTTCAGGAATCCAAGAATTAAATTTCTCATTCCAACCAAGCCATTTCACGAAAACCATTGGTATACCTGCACGTTTTTTCTTTTTTATTATTTTTTCTATTTTAAAAACTTTGTTCTTATCTACAATGACTCTCTGGAGCTCCTTTTCATAAAATGTGCCTTGTATAGGTTCCCCCTCAGTATCCTGTAGTTTATACACTGGAGGGAATCTGTGTACGCATTCTATTATTTTAAAGAATTCATCCGTAAAGGTTTGCTTATAACCCTTCCTAAACACGCCTCTATTTTTTGAGATACGTACAGTATCATTTACCTTATATTTAAATTTGATTATGTCTCTTGCTTTAGTCTTGTATAGATTATTAAACACTTCGTGCTCATTATCCTTATTAACCATAGCAGGACACATCTTAATAGACCTGTGATATGAACCATTGTATGCATTCACTAGCTGCTGAAGAACAGGAATATATCTCCTGGAGTTGACAGAAGTAAGATAGCGCCACATCTTGTTCTTAAGGCTCCGGTTCACCCTCTCAACTACACTCGCATGGGTCTCATTACTAGTTGCAAAATGTTCAATGCCATAGTCTTTCATTAATTGTTGAAATGTCTTATTAAAAAATTCGCCGCCCGAATCCGTTTGTAATTTTCTGGGTATTCTACCATCGCTCAAGATGTCTTTAAAGGCAGCTGTGACAGATGCACCAGTTTTATTGTGTAGAGGTCTCACCCATAAATATTTTGAAAAGACATCTATACATGTCAGAAGATACCTGACTCCATCATTCTCTTTGGAATATTCCCCCATTTCGACTAAATCGGCCTGAAATTGTTTATCTATACCGCTAACATAAACCCTATTCCTCTGAAAATGTATTGCAGCAGGAGCATGGAGTGTGTAGACATCCTGTTTCTCTAGCCATGTCTTAACCTCTGCTATTTTAGGGGTAATTCCCTCATCTGCTTTAACAGCGGTAATCAATCTGGACACCCCTCCTAATCCTCCGGGGTTACCGGCATCATAATAGATCTTTTCTAAAGTTCCTTCCATCATAACACCTCGTGTTGAATGAATAGACAGTATATAGCTTCATAGTATTTATTTACATGAATATTAGAAACACACCCCTCATATCATTTGTAGTCATATACATCATACATGAAATCATTACCCATTAGGTACAATATCAGCATGAAGATCCGGGGGAATCTTCATTCCACATGTTCTCACACTGTACCATAGTGTGATGGATCTTTGATGCTACAACACTTTCCCTTATTGTTCTTAACTTTTCCATAATATAGGGTTCAGCACGCCACTCGCAAACAATGGCATCGGCAGCACCTAGAAGTCTAGTAGCTGATGCTTGTTTTCCACACAAAATATTCAATGCATACTTTAATGTTGTACTCAATGATGGTTTAAACAACTTATTACAGATATCTTCATAACATCTCACAAAATAAAACACATCTGGTTCATCCATACATGGGTGATGCAATTGACTAGGATGATTGACCCTACATCCATAACAGTCACTCTGCAACCCCTGAAGAATAATCCTCTCGACAATCCATCCTAACACGCCTCGTAGTATAGTGATGTCCGAGGGTTCCAAGCGACGATCTGCACCTCCTAATGAATTAGTATGCTCATCCGTGGACTCTTTACTCTCCAGAGGCACAACAGTACCCTGAGTATCCATGAATGCAGAATTCTGATTCTCCAGTTTTTGTTCATATTCCTTCATCCACGTCTCGATAGCATCATCCTCTAAAGAAGATAATGTATAATCCACTGCATTGTCTGTAGGTTCGCACAGCTCCAAATGTGACTGTCCTACATAGGAATGAATAAGTAGACAAATCTTTAGAAATAATAACATATGATAAGAATCACAAGAATAAGAATGTTCTTCTTATGTAATCATGATTTCAAACATGTATTAGAATATAATAATGAACTCTTTTATTTTTACCGATTATTGACATTCAAATGAAGTTGAGTCTTCTTGGGGCCCCCAATTCAGACAAGAAAGGATCGGTATACACACCATCACTATGGCTAAACGCACTACAGCTGTACAGAATCCTTCCTCTGATTCTTTCGTATTCGGCTCTATCACATCCTCTGAGGATAGCTCTGTCAATCTGTTTGAACACGTCTTGCAATACATTCCAGTTGTGGCACTGTATAACACAACAAATTCTATGAACCGTATGATCAAAAGTCATTTCGATTCTATCCTCATCATCATTATTGTGTATGGTAAGGACCCCATCCTCAAATTTAAAATCATACACATACCTTTCTGAATCCATATACACTATACTAACACCAGGGTCTAGACTCATAGTACGCCTAAGAACCCCGCCATTCTTCTTTTTAGGAGCATTACATACAACAGCATCAAGCATTAAATCATTAACACTACAGTGATCAATGGTAACAGACGAACCTTTATCATCTCTAGAAGCCATGATTCTTACAAATGAGTGATAATCCCCAACGGATGTAAAAGAGAGAGTCACCTCCAAATGGCTATGGCACTGCTACTGACTTGCCTCCTACTTGACTCCTATATATACAGCATACACACACCCTCTCATAATAAGCCACCCCCCTACCATGACAATACACTTTAATGTGAGTTTAATGTCAAATAGTTACCACAGAGGGTTAGAGTAGATTGCTACTGCATGCACTGTCATTCCGCAATACACAGCAGTTGGCCAGAAGTTGCACATTCTGTCTGCAACACATTGCATCAACTATACCATGACAACACACTTTCAGAATATTTAATTCATTTCATCTTAACCCCCAACCCTACATACATCAAGCATTAAATCATTAGCACTGCAATGATCAATGGTAACAGATGAACCTTTATCATCTCTAGAAGCCATGATTCTTATAAATGCCTAAACGCATAAAATAGCAGATTTACAAGTAGGGTCCCTCTCTCATTTTGTACTGTTAATGAGAAATACTTTTATTATTTTATCGGTGTAATACAACTAGTTGTCACACAACGTATACGCGTATGAACTAGCCACATGATGAGACTATATTACCAGTATATTATTCAACAGGGCCAAGCCCTCATGCCTATAATACTGTTACACCACCCTAGTGAAAATACCAGATCTACAAGGTATTACCCCCAAAATAACACATCTACAATTACACATACAATACCACTAGTGACCACCATGTCAGAGTTTGTGGTGGGGAGGGTTTGAATTATAGTGTATCATGGATTCAATTATAGCTTATCAATTATAGGGTCTCATGGTTTGGTCATCCGCTAATTAATGTTTACACAACACCACTCACTACAGCTATGCAAACAAAGCCCCTGCCTAATATAATTGCCTACTGTTACACAATGACCACTGTATCTCAGCAGCTGTGTACACACACTCTTACACCCTTATCTTGATCTTATCAACCCATCTAGGGGAGCACTGTCTATCGGTATGTCACATTGCCTGTTGTCTCTCTCTCCAACACTAACATGCAGACACAGACCCCCCGGAGATCTTAAAAGATAAGTCTAAGACTATCTGCTGCATGCTTCTATTTGGGCTATCATCAACCCCCACACCCACACACACACACACACACACACACACACACACACACACACGCACGCACACACGCACACACGCACACACGCACACACACACACCAAACCATTCATGCCCCCCCTCCCCTTCTCCCCCTTTCTCTCTTCTCCTTTCTCTCCTCTCCCCACACTCCTCCTCTTGCAATTGATTGATTGAAGACTTTATTAGAAGAAGTTTGCATAGGAAAAGGTACAGTTTCATGACGGTACAGTTCACTGGTACAAAACACATTATACTACAGTACTTTTAAAACTATAATCCACAATATAAAACTAGATATATTTATAGTTATGATTACATTAAATATTTAGATTTTAATGTATTTCAATTAATTATTCTAATTTATTCAATTAATTTAATCCAAATGAATTAATTTATGCATTAAATGAAACAGCGCCACTTTTCCCCCTAGTGGCCACATGTGGAAAAAAGTACAGCCCTATTAGACTACTGTTGTCTGTCTGCCTTGTCCACGGAGGAGTGGGGCCCAGTGTCTTCTCTGAAAGACTGCTCAGCCAAATCATAGGACAGCCATCGCCACCTGTTCACATTGATGAGGTGGACGACGAAGATCTAAAGGCTGGCTTGCAGAAGGCAAGTAGTGAATTTGCTCACACTGTTTTCTAGACTGTATAGAAGATAAGAGGAAGTATAAATAAATAACTATTCAAATGTAAGTAGGGTAGATGTTGTGGCAATTTATTTAGTTCATTTGCAGAACTAGAAAAGAAAATTTCTAAGAAATTTTAAGTGTGCCTGCAGCTCGCTAAGTCTGTGCAACCTTGTGTAGCGGTTGGTGTTAGCATTAGCGTTATTAACATTAGCATTTTTTTGCATAAACGTTAACATTATTGTTCTTCATATGACACCACCCACATGTCTGTACGACAAACGGTTCACGAGAAAACGGGTCAATTCCTGTTTGGTGAGGGGCACTTCCTGTTTGGCGAAATAGGCCCCAATTAAGTTTAAGGACTCTTAATCTTGTCATTTGACGCAACCCGCGTGTCTGTATGACAAACGGTTCACGAGATCAAGGGTCACTTCCTGTTTGGTGAGGGGCACTTCCTGTTTGGCGAAATAGGCCCCAATTAAGGTCATGGACGATTAATGAATTAAAGCTGCAAGCAGCGATGACCGGGCCCTCGCAGCTCTACCCACGTCACAAGGCCAGCAGCCAATCAGAAACCAAACAGGAAGTCAGCCATTTCGACTAATTAGTGGCGTTTTGGCGCATTTTTGGCCGTTATCACGGGTCGCACTTTAACGACAGTTTTGTGAGAAAAAAAAAGTTTTTCGAGGAAAAAAAAAAATTTGAGAAAAAAAAAATGTGAGAAAAAAAAATGTGAGAAAAAAAAATTGAGAAAAAAAAAATTTGAGAAAAAAATTTTTTTGAGAAAAAACATTTTTGAGAAAAAAAAATTTTGAGAAAAAAAAAATTTGAGAAAAAAAAAATTTGAGAAAAAAAAAATTTTGAGGAAAAAAAAAATTTGAGAATTTTTTTTTTTTGAGAAATAAAATTTTGAGAAAAAAAAAATTTGAGAAAAAAAAAAACTAGAAAAGAAAATTTCCAAGAAATTTTAAGTGTGCCTGCAGCTCGCTAAGTCTGTGCAACCTTGTGTAGCGGTTGGTGTTAGCATTAGCGTTACATTTTTTAACATTAGCATTTTTTGCATAAGCTTTAACATTATGGTTCTTCATATGACACCACCCACAGCCATTTTGACAAATTAGTGGCGTTTTGGCGCATTTTTGGCCGTTATCACGGGTCGCACTTTAACGACAGTTTTTTTGAGAAAAAATTGTTTTGTGAGAAAAAAATTGTTTTGTGAGAAAAAAAAAGTTTTTTGAGAAAAAAAAATTGAGGAAAAAAAATTTTTTGAGAAAAAAAAATTTTGAGAAAAAAAATTTTGAGAAAAAAAAATTGAGAAAAAAAAATTTTGAGAAAAAAAAATTTGAGAAAAAAAAATTTGAGAAAAAAAAATTTTTGAGAAAAAAAAAATTTGAGAAAAAAAAAATTTTGAGAAAAAAAAAATTTTTTGAGAAAAAAAATGTTGAGAAAAAAAAATGTTGAGAAAAAAAATTGAGAAAAAAAAATTGAGAAAAAAAAAATTGGGGAAAAAAAATTGAGAAAAAATTTTTTTGAGAAAAAAAAATTGAGAAAAAAAAAAATTGAGAAAAAAAAAGAATTATGATACCAGCCGCGAGTCTGTACGACAAACGGTTCATGAGTTATAGAGGCACTTCCTTTTTGGCGAAGGACACTTCCTGTTACAGAGGGGGCGGGGCTTAATCAATTACAGCTCATCCCTATTGGCCGGAAAAAGACCAAAGTTGTGTGTGCATTTTTAAAGTTTAAATCACGTTGCTAGGCAAAAGTATGGCAGAGTTATGTGGCGCCAAAGTTTCTGGGTTTTTTTCGGAGTCCCCCATTCTAAGTCAATGGGGTTTTTGGGCGTAGTTTTTTGCGAATTACATCGCAATCGTATCGCGGATCGGAAAGAGAAAAAAAAATTGAGAAAAAAAAAATTGAGAAAAAAAAAATTTGAGAAAAAAAAAATTTGAGAAAAAAAAAAATTGAGAAAAAAAAATTGAGAAAAAAAAAGAATTATGATACCAGCCGCGAGTCTGTACGACAAACGGTTCATGAGTTATAGAGGCACTTCCTGTTTGGCGAAGGACACTTCCTGTTACAGAGGGGGCGGGGCTTAATCAATTACAGCTCATCCCTATTGGCCGGAAAAAGACCAAAGTTGTGTGTGCATTTTAAAGTTTAAATCACGTTGCTAGGCAAAAGTATGGCAGAGTTATGTGGCGCCAAGGTTTCTGGGTTTTTTTCGGAGTCCCCCATTCTAAGTCAATGGGGTTTTTGGGCGTCGTTTTTTGCGAATTACATCGCAATCGTATCGCGGATCGGAAAGAAAAGTAATAGCACACCATTCCCGGCCGAGCCGCACATTTTGATGTATATATTGCGGGGGTGGCGTAAATTGTGCGGCAGTTATTACGTGCCGAAGTTTCCCCCATTCTAAGTCAATGGGGTTTTTTGGCGTCGTTTTTTGCGAATTACGTCGCAATGGTAACGCGGATCGGAAAGAAAAGTAATAGCACACCATTCCCGGCCGAGCCGCACGTTTTGATGTATATATTGCGGCGGTGGCGTAAATTGTGCGGCAGTTATTACGAGCAGAAATTTGCAAGAACATTACTTACTTACTGACTGACTGACTGACTTAAGTATGGCGGATTACAATAAGTGTTCTGCTATTGCATAGCAGGCACACTTAATTATGACACCAGCCGCGAGTCTGTACGACAAACGGTTCATGAGTTATAGAGGCACTTCCTGTTACAGAGGGGGCGGGGCTTAATCAATTACAGCTCATCCCTATTGGCCGGAAAAAGACCAAAGTTGTGTGTGCATTTTAAAGTTTAAATCACGTTGCTAGGCAAAAGTATGGCAGAGTTATGTGGCGCCAAAGTTTCTGTTTTTTTTTCGGAGTCCCCCATTCTAAGTCAATGGGGTTTTTGGGCGTCGTTTTTTGCGAATTACATCGCAATCGTATCGCGGATCGGAAAGAAAAGTAATAGCACACCATTCCCGGCCGAGCCGCACGTTTTGATGTGTATATTGCGGGGGTGGCGTAAATCGTGCGGCAGTTATTACGTGCCGAAATTTCCCCCATTCTAAGTGAATGGGGTTTTTTGGCGTCGTTTTTTGCGAATTACGTCGCAATGGTAACGCGGATCGGAAAGAAAAGTAATAGCACACCATTCCCGGCCGAGCCGCACGTTTTGATGTATATATTGCGGTGGTGGCGTAAATTGTGCGGCAGTTATTACGAGCAGAAATTTGCAAGAACATTACTTACTTACTGACTGACTGACTGACTTAAGTATGGCGGATTACAATAAGTGTTCTGCTATTGCATAGCAGGCACACTTAATAGGAAACATGGATTAGCCTACGTGCTGGCATGACAGTCTTTGTGAGGCAGTCAAAGGCTGTCGGGTCAGAGAGAAACAACGCTTGCAAAAAGTCTGACCCCCCAGGTCAAAAGGCTGTTTTATGTTATGTTGCCTGAAGAGCACAGATATTATACAGCTCTTAATATACGATGCAAACAACTTGGTGTCCCTCTCCTGAGGTCCCGCAGACATTGTTTAGAACACTGTGTTAACTTTGGTCTAAGGAAATTAAGTGTTGCAAGGCTTAGGCAAATTTGTATGGAATTTCTTGCAATACAGAAATGTTACGTACTTTCTCAAAATACCTTGGATTTACCGTATTGCAGATACAACAAGCAGAGACACTGCAGGAGGTTCAGGCGGAACAGACCAGACTCTCCCAAGTCGGCGGTCTGGGATTGGTGGTCCGAAATCTGAGCGACCGGGACGAGCTGGTCCAGTCGGCGCTCGAGTTCTACCTGAATGCACGTCTCTGTTTGCCTGTACGAGAGTAAGTGAACATTAGCCATTTATGTTTAAGAGTCTAGTTGCTATCGTTTGCTGTTTACCTGCTATTATTGTTTGCTGTTTACCTGTAATAGATAAATCCAGCAGCACAAAAAAGCATTTCCATGGACTGTATTTGATTTTTAAACAAGTACACACTCGTGTTGTATGCCTTGTATTATCTAATCTGTTAGGTTGAGCCATGGCTTGGAGAACCTCGGAGTCCTGCAGGCCCTCCGAGACCACACAGCCCTGCAAAGACTTTTTGTTGGAGGCCCCCCAGAACCTGTGACTGCAGCAGACTTGAAGGGGCTCTTCAGAGTCCGTTATTCAGTCGAAGGGAGCTCCAGGAGATCTGCGGAGGAGCGAACCATTGCCTTTTGGAGGAATTGGTTGGCTGATGTAGAGGGTAGGTTTCAGATTTTGAATATTATTCAAAAAAGGGCTACTTATAGTTTCATAATCAATGACACAGTATGCTGTATATTCTTTGGAGCAGTTCGGTTCACTAAAACCTCACATCTTTTCTTTTACAGCTGGGGAGGCAGTGCTGGAGGCGGAAGCTGTCCTCGATGAAGACATCCTTGATGGATGGGAAGCGGTTGACGATGACTCGCGGGCAGACGGAAAAGGTGCAACTTCTGAGGCGTCTCACTTTGGAAGAAGTGCTCCGTTTTGCCACCGGAGCAAAGACCATACCACCGCTTGGGTTCGCCCCAGTCCCCACAGTGCGCTTCCTGCATGAGCTGGACGGTAACAAAAAGAGATTTCCAGAGGCAAACACGTGTGCCCTGGTGCTGCGACTGCCCATACATAATGTGTATGAAGAGGTCTCTGAGAACATTTTGTCAGGAATTGTTCAGTCTCCTCACTTTGGAGCTGCTTAAATGTCCAGGACTTTACTTGGAACATTTGTGTTCATTTTGATACCAATACTTGTGGGACGTGCCTACCCTCTATCAGGAGTCTTCAATGTTTTCAGGCCAAGGACCCCTTAGTTGAGAGCGAAGCCGGGACTGCCACTTCATAGAGTTCATTGTTTGACAGCAGGATCAACAGTGTATTTTGGATTCATGTTAATGTGCGTTTTCAGATATTTAAACACTTGAAATGTCAATACTTAATCTGACTTTTCACTCTGTACTAGTCTGCCCTTTAGATTAGACTAAACCTAATCTACAAGTTCATTGTTGACACCAGGATCAACAGTATACAGTATGTTGAATTCATGTTAACGTGTGTTTTCAAATATTTAAACATTTGAACTGTCAATACTTTGACTTTTCACTCTGTTCCACTCTGCCCTTTAGGCTAGACTACCGGTAAATGTTCTTTGACAATCTACAAGCTCACAGTGCGAGGCATTGAGATTTTAGATCTGTGATAGAAACTATATTAACCACTTGTCAAAAATAGCAAAGATTAGCAGGACCCCCTGTAGTAACTCTGAGGACCACCTAAGGGTCCCCGACCCCTGAACCCCTGTTGAAGACCCCTGCTCTGTGTTATGCTTTTAATTTAAAAATTGTTACTGTCAATTTAAAAATTGTTACTGTCAACATACAAATTTGGATACAGGGTTTTTGACAGACAATGACCATATAATAGAAATGGGGGACATTGGATCACAACCCCATAAATCTTGAAAGAAAGACATTGTTGGAAAGAATTGGCAGTAGTGGTTGAATAAATATGACTAGCCTACAGCCCCCTGCGGGGGCCTGGCCCCTTTGTGTGTGTGCCTGTTAGTCCCCCTTGGTGTGAAGCAGACAGACTGTGATGTTGCTCTCTCTGGAAGTGCCCCCGGACTGGGAGTGTGCTGCTTGGTGACGCCCATTTGTGATGTAAATCGCATCACAGGACAGCCGCCTACAGGCCAACATTTGGGAAAATATTTTAAACATTTGGGGATTATGAGAAGTAGAGACACATTTGAAGGTGATAAATGTTGGGCAAGGTACATGCGTTATTGATTTTTGTATTGTGTTTTTTAGACAATTGAACAACTGCTGAACGTGGAGTTACAGATGGACAAACGGACAAACATACACACTATTTTTTGGGGCGATTCTAATTAAGGTTGTGGGATGAGTCTCATCTAGCCAAGTGGACGTTGAAGAGCTCTATATTGAAAATGGAGTGCACCAATTCACATCAACTTTATGGTTCCTGAGGGCTAATTCCTTTGACAGCCTGGTGGTAAAAATATAAACTGTGTAAAAAAAGAAAAAGCCACAGAGCTTTGTTGGTCTGTCTCACAGCCTATAGTATGTCATATGGCCAATGTCAGGAAGGTGAGAAGTTGCTTGGCTTGTAGCTCTGTTTTTTTTTTTAAGGATGTAGCCGAGGAAGTAAGGGCAACGTTATCATGAGGCTGTAGATCATATTGTGCTTTATTATACCACCAGTATACTGTAATCTGTATACAGTATACCACGGTATGACCTCATTGTTAACTGCAATACTTGTGCAGTGTTGTTGCAGCAATGCCTTGGGAATGAAGCAAGCTTTGTTTGGCTGATTAGCTCTGCCTGAAGCCCAGAAACATATCTCAGTAGATGCTCACTTCATTTCTATCATTGGATACCTGGGTTTGAATCCAAATTTAATACATATGTTTTCGGGGTGTGGCTTTGTGGAGAATAAGCTGTATTTAGTGGGCAGCAGGGTGGCGGGGTTGCTGCTTGCTGGCCTTTCAACGCTATTCACAAACCTTTTTTTTTTTTTTTTACAAACTAGCAATGGGCAGGCTGTGTTCAGGTGTTCTTCTCATAATATATGGATGATGTTCCAATATATTCTTGCTCAAGTTCCTTGCCGTTGAGCACCTGGCTCTCATCTGATCACTTTTCACTGAAATGTTTATGCGCACATAACAGAGTTTGAATCCCTGATTGAACAGGGAAAATTGTAAACAATTTGAGAATGGCTGCCTTGGAACAGAGTGGTATGGAATAAAAATGTTCTGCAAAGAAAGATTGCTACTGTTAAATTGTTTGTAAAAGTGATTTCAAATAATTGTGGTGTTATTTTTTGGGATGTTTCAGGAAGTAAATCTCAAAAGCACTAACTGAAGTTGGTAACACCACTTCTGACTTAGTACTTGGCCACACTGGCCTGTTTATGAAAGCATTTTAACAAAAAAAATAATAATGGCCTGGCCTGCATTCTACAAAACACGCTGTCGATGAAAGGGAATTTCTTGTTATTGGTGTCAAGTATCAAGCACATGTATTTTAAACAATAATAGTTACTGGTGAAGACTTAAAATGCTAGAAACAAAGTGCAACAGTGCCACCTTCTGTTCAGATATTCCATGCATTTTTAGTGAGACTCGAATGCATGAATACAGCAAATATTCAAGAGTTTTAGGAATAGAGGTTAAAGTAGAAGAGTGTTAGAGGTTGATAAGTAGAAGAGTTAAAGGGCCAACACCATGCTTTTAAAACTATATTTTTTGTATAAATATATGCTCAAAATTGAGTCTTAGACAGGTCTTAACCCTCAACAAACTCTCTGACCATTCCTTTTGTTTCTACTAGCTGTGCTATAATTAGGCTCTCCAGCTGCAATACCAAAACAGCCTTTGTTTGCTCAGGGGCGCATCTAGTGGGGTTTTTCCACCCTCCCCCTCCCCCTCCCCCCTCCCCTCCTCTCCTCTCCAACGTTGACAACAAATATATTGGGCCAATTAAAAATAGGATAATGTTGCAGCTCTGATTATAGCCTACTGTAGGCCTATGTTGTATGATAAAAGCCTACTGTCAAATGACACAGGGCAAACGTTGCTAGACCAGACATTAGAGAACGTTAATCTACATTAGACAATCAACCCCACCCGCATTGTATTTATGTATAATGTATAAAAATGTATGAAATATAACAGCCCATATGCATACTACGTATCACTCACGGTAGAACAATGTTTATTTTGGCGATAATGAACCATCTGCGCTGCAGATGAAAACGCTCCAACCAGGAGGAAGAGGAGCGGGTCGAGCGACCAGACCGAGCGTAGGTGCCCGACGTAGGTGCACCGTCTCGGGCTGCGCTCGCGGGGCCCGGGAGCCCGGCTCGCACCCCGCGAGCGGCCCGCGAGCGCAGCCCGAGACGGTGCACCTACGTCGGGCACCTACGCTCGGTCTGGTCGCTCGACCCGCTCCTCTTCTTCCTGGTTGGAGCGTTTTCATCTGCAGCGCAGATGGTTCATTATCGCCAAAATAAACATTGTTCTACTGTGAGTGATACGTAGTATGCAGTGAAGAAAAGAATATAGCCTGGTTTATGGGCTGTTATATAGCCGGGGATAATGAAGGGAGGACCGGGGTGTTTTAGCTCACTCTAGCCGCGGACAGTGACAGAAGAGGCGGGCTGTGAAGCTCTCTCAAGCCGGGGACAGGGAGGGGAAAACCGGGGGTGGGACAGCGATAGGAGAGGCGGTCTATCACGGACACGGAGGAGGAGGGAAGGGGGTCCGCCCGGCATGGACCCCCTGCGGGCCGGGGAGCAGCAGGAGGAGGAGGAGGCCAGCGGCGGCCGCTTAGCGGCGCTGGGACTCGGAGCGGCCGGGGAGGAGGGAAGCTCCATGGGCGGCGGGGACACCATCTGCTCCCTGCCCGGGGAGAGAGACCTGGGCAACGGGGGAACGGCGCGGGCCGGGGCTGGTTTGTGGTTTGTGGCAAAGGCAAAGCCAAGATTGATCTGGGCTTTTCTTCACAGCCACAGACAGGACCATCGCCATTAAAAAAAGTCTTTTGTTTCCTTGATAGAAGGGACGAAGCTTGGGTCCTCGCAGTCTATAACGTCACATATATAGTGCAATCCAGGAACGTTAATTTATTGTAGTTACTGTACTGAAAGTAGTACTTTCTGTACAGTAACGGCAATACATTAATTTGATTGGGCTAATATGGGGGGAGGGGCGGAGACTCGCGGAGTCGAGTATCCATATCATTATCTTTTGAAACAGCCCCAAAAAAAGCTGTCCGAGTTGTGTTTCCGACTTTCTAAACCAACTTTAAAACTATCAGTTCTAGGGGTAAAAATGATATAGCATTCGCTATAAAATCAATGGTTAGACCGATGAAAAAGTACATGTCTTCAAAAAAGGTGTCAAAAAAGGTGTACGAGGGTCAACACGCTTCTCCCCCTCTATGAGACGGTTTTGTCGGCCATACCCTGCTGTCTCTTACCCTAACCTGGAGCACCCGGGACACTGGAGCAAGCGTAGAACGAGGGAACAGCGATCTCCTCCTTCTCCTCCGCAGAGGAGGTCTGTGGCTCATACACTCTGTGTGTGTGTAGCCTTTGTGTGTTTGTGCTTTCGCGCGTGTGTGTGTGTGTGTGTGTGTGTGTGTGTGTGTGTGTACACACACACACACAATAGCTCTCGCAAAGCCGCAGCCTGCAGCGTTAGCCGGGCTACACGCTAACAACAACGTTGTGCGCGGCACCGCACGACGGACGAAGTATACATTGCGAGGCACCGCACAACGGACGAAGTATAGATTGCGCGGCACCGCACGACGGACGAAGTATACATCACTACTAACTGATACGGCCCCGCCTCCTTTTCAGACTGTTTGAAGAAACACCACGTGACTTACTGTATCATAATGTTAAATTTCGGCCGGTGTCACGCCCCCTTTAATATTACCATAATACAAATCCAGTATATCTTTATCCCTGGTGGGGCACGTGACATATTGGTAAAAGTCTCTCAGAGTATCTGACAGTGTGCAGTGATTCATGTCTCCAGGAACAATATTAGGGGCGTGGGGGGATATAGTTTGAAGCCTAAGAGTTACTTGGTGAATCCGTTCACATGCATTGCGCTTGTTTGCCCTCGGATGGACCTAGGTAAGGTAAGGTAAACTTGATCGTCCACAAGGGAAATTTTGCTTGGGCTTTCACCCCTGCTGCAGCCACACATAAAACATCAATGACAAAAGACATAATAGAAATATACAGGGGGACACAACATTACACAGTGCACAAAATGGTAGTTGTTCAATGTCACAATCAATGCTGTTTCAGAGCCTCGTTCAACATTTTAGTTGACGCTGGTACAAAGGATTTTTTTAAACCTAACATAGTTCCATGTAGGTTCACTATACCTTCTGCCAGAGGGCAGGAGTACAAATTCTCCTTGTAAAACATGGGTAGCATCGCTAACTATTTTTTTTAGCCTGTCTTAGTGTGGTCTGCTCATAAATGGACTGCAGAGAGGGGAGCTGTCTTGCTCCTATGATCTTCTATGATGTATACGAGAGTAACAAACAACTGGGAGAATTCGCGTGGCAGATACTGAGGCCGTAGTGAGACGGAGAGCGGTTCCACATCAGCTGTGCAGATCCTCTCTCTGACGATGACATTGTTAACCCATTTAGGCCTGAACACATTATGACGCAATATTTTATGCTTAAAAAAATAGCAGATATACAAGCTCACAGCGCGGCACAGAGTGCCGCGCTGCAAGCTTGTAGATCTGCTATTTTTTTTAAATCGTGAAAATTTGAATTTTGACCCAATTCTGTAAGTGTCTTTTGAATCCTTCTAAGATTTTTGGAAAAAAACTGTCAGCAATCTGGCCAGCCATCGTCAAAGAAAAGGTCCTTTTCACTTAACTGGAGCTCAGTAATAGTCTGTTCTTGAGAGACTACTATGTCAGTGGTTCTCAAACCTTTTCATGTGAAGGACCCCCAAAATGATATTTATTTGGCCACGGACCCCCATATCAAAATTTCTAGTTCCAGGGACCACCCAGAAGCAAAATTTGAGTTACAAACGTTGTATGTGTGTGTGTATTATAGTGTTGTATTGCACAACTTTACATATCCTATGTTTATATGTAGGCCTAATGTATAACAGCAATGTGGTTGATCACTACAAACAATGTATATTCATGAATATATTTACCCATACAGAATGTACATTATCTATCTATCTATCTATCTATCTATCTATCTATCTATCTATCTATCGATCTTTCTTTCTTTCTTTCTTTCTTTCTTTCTTTCTTTCTTTCTTTCTTTCTTTCTTTCTTTCTTTCTTTCTTTCTTTACTGACACAACTCCTCCACCAGGGGGCGCGATGATCTAAGGAGAGAGTTGGACATTGTATTGCGCATGCGTGGAACACATTGACCCCGGAAGTAGTGTAGAGACCATAACTCTATGGTAGAGACTTGTAGTTTTTTCATGGTGGAGCAACAACAACAACAACGCAACACAACAGCTCTTCGCTGAACAGCAACAGGGAAATATTCACAACACAAACGGTCTGCTTCGACGGCTGACATCCGTGGCTTGAAGGTAAAACGCTGCATATTTGACAGACTATGGAGAATAACATGAAACGCGGAGCTTCACTCTGTGCTAGCTTTGCATGGCTGCTAATGCTAGTCCCAGCACCGTGGTTTTAATAACCGTTTTAATTCAACCCTTTTCACATCAAGGACCGTTATGTTATTGGCCGTTATGTTATATTAGCCTATGGCATTTGAGCCACAGCACACAGACCACCATTTAATGAGATTTAGCCTCTCAAGACCCAAAAACGGTGGTTGGATGGAAATCTGTCCACAAGCCCATGCTGTACCGATGTTGGTAGCCTACTATTAGGAGAGATATGCTAATCATGAGATAATAGACTGATTGATTGATTGATTGAAGACTTCATTAGACGTTTGCATAGGAAAAGGTACAGTTTCATGAGGGTACAGTTCACTGGTACAAGGTCTACTAAAAGGAGATCCTAGTAAGTGTTTCTGCTTATTTGCACAGGACACCATACTTAAATTTAAGTTTCTCATATAAAAACGTTCAGATTTCCTATACATTCTCTCATTCTCTCGTCTTTTTTGTAAATTAAGTATTGCAGGCATTTAACAACTCTGTGAGAGCATGTTGCGATAAGGGTCCATTTGGTTACCAGCTCTCCATCATTTAGCTGGGACCACCCGAAAGCCCCTGAAGCACCACCGGTGGTCCCCTGGTTGTCCTAGCAAAAAGGATATGTTTATTGTTGTAATGGAGACTGTAGTGGCGTTTCCATAAAGCCACTTTTTGTGCATTAACGGCTTATTCGCAAAATGTTTTTATGGAAACACTTCAAAATGCGAATAAACTTTCATTATCCTCAAAAAAAGTTATCCGCTTGGAGGAGGAGGATTTTGAGCCTTTATCGAATAAACTAAATGCGCTTAAGTGAATGGAAACGGGTGAGACAATAAATGCGAATAGATTATGACGTTCTAGGTCCATTTCCCCTGCCGCTTTGTCCATGGTATAGCGTTAGCCCACAAAACAAACCTGTTGTTTGTTACACACGGAGTGACACGGACCATGTGTAAATTCCTCCCGTTTTCACCTCAAGCCATCGGTGGCGAGCGAACCCGTCCTCATCCCACGGTGTTGCGTGCCTGAAGTGCCCAATCTACAAGCTCACAGGCACAGCAGCTCGCATCCACGTCTCCGCGCCGCGTTGTGAGCTTGCAGATCGGCCACCTGACCTTCCAGAGGACGCTGAAACTTGCACTGTGCAGCGACGCAACCGCGGTTTTCCCGGTGAACCGGTAGCTTTATGTATTGAGAGGAACTCTTGCCAATTTCGTAAGAGACTCGTCGCCAATTGTAAGATATTTAAAAGTTATTTGGGGCCATGATGATGATGACTGATAATCCATTCTTCCCACTACTAGACAGCGACCGAGTCACAGCAGTCAGACGTGCAGACGGTGCAGTGCTCAGGTTCGGTCTGAAAAAAATCAGCCCGATCAACTCTTCAATTCGAATGACACCCGCAAATGGAAACATGCTAAATTCGCTTTGTCTTAATGCGTATTTCTGATAATTCGCTTCCCTAATTCGAATAAGTTTATGGAAACACCACTAGTGTAATGGAAAACAATGCACATGAAACAGAGCTTCTATTGGATTTTTCGGCTGGGGGATGAATAGGCCTACATAATATGGAGACCAGAAGGCTTGGTTCTGCTCGGATTGTTTCATGTTGGTTCCAGAGTTGCCACATCAGGCATTGACACTAAGGCTTGCCACCTGCCCCCGGCAGGTAAATAAAACGTCAGGGCAGGTGAAGTTGGCTTTCAGGTTGCCCGACAGGGCAAGTGCTCATTTGAGAGGGGACACAAATGTCTATAAACACAACACCAGATATCTGTCTAAAAACCTAAACGTTTTATTTTTCAATAGTTAAAGCATAAAATATTGCGTCATAATGTGTTCAGGCCTAAATGGGTCAATGCTATCAGATAGGACTTTTCTATTACATATCAATTGTGGGTCCTTGCCATGAACATGTTTGAGAACCACATGAGGTAACAAGCCCAAATAAGCAACTACACTTTAGAAACAAGCCCAAAAACATACACTCTGCCATTACCAAGCTATTTTGCAGAAGATCAAGCGGCCTGAGTCTCGACGGAAATCTCTATAACACTGACGCATTCAACTCCAAATTGTCCCGGTTTTCGCCACAATTAATACAAGGTGAGAAGTTCAATCACCCGAGAGAGACTTGGAGTAGAACCGCTGCTCCTTCACTTGGAAAGGAGTCAGCTTAGGTGGTTCGGGCATCTAGTACGGATGCCCCCCGAGCGCCTTCCTAGGAAGGTCCTCGATGCACGTCCCACTGGGAGGAGACCCCGTGGCAGACCTAAGACCAGATGGAGGGATTATATCTCCAGACTGGCCTGGGAACGCCTCGGTATACTCCCAGAGGGAGTGGAGGAAGTTGCGCAGGATAAGGAAATCTGGAAGTCTCAGTTGGAACTGTTACCCCCGCGACCCGATTCCGGATAAGCGGTTGAAGATGGATGGATGGATGGATGGATGGATAATAGCTGGTTTCAGTGGTTGCATAGACGTTCGTCAAGTAAACATGCCTTTTATTACCTAACCGACCAGAGTCAACTGGAAATGTGGAAAACTGCACATTCATTTAAAGGAGGACTTCACCACTTTTCAACCTGTCATTATATAATAGGTCCTCACTAATGTTCATGATAAAATAGCACAATGTTTTTCTACTCAGTTTGGGTCTCATAGGAGAGCTGTGGGTGGGTCAAATCCATCCACCAGTGACATCATCAATGGGGAATCCAAGCTAATAGAAACTGCAGACTTTCTATTCCTGAAAAGTTGCAATGTTAAAGTGGAAGCCATCGTTCTCGCGATAATAACAATATAAATATTAAAACTAAACAAGCTCTCCTATGAGACCCAGACTGAGTAGAAAAAAATTGTGCTATTTTATCATGAACATTAGTGTTCAGGCTGTGTTAAAAGGAGTAGTTCACCCCCAAAATGACTTTTTTCTATCATTATGCTCAACCCATGCAGACCTGATTTTGTGTATATTGTTCTGTTTTTGTTGCATTCCTAAGCCAATAATTTGCGGAGACTCTTTGTTAGAGATATTTAGAAATACAAGCTGGCTTGTTGTATTCTTTCACTGTGCACTTATAAAGCCTCGAAATTAGTGATGTTTTACATTCAACCTTCATTAACCCATGTCTAGGGCTGTCACGATTATATTTTGTCACTCAAGTAATTGCGATAATGCGATTAACAATTTAATTGTGTTTTTGTCGTTGACAATTACATTTCTGTTTGGGCTTTTAGGCTTTGAAGTTCCACAAAGAAATGAAGGACATATTTGACAACTTCATACTTTAAAAAGAACATTGATAGTGGAAATAGCTGATCTACAAGCTCTCGCGCCGCGTTGTGAGCTTGTAGATCTGCTATTTCCCCTAATCTTAAAATGTTTGAACATGCTGTATATAAACATTTTTCAACATGTAAACAATTATGACGATTATCCCAAAATAATTGTGATTATGTCAAATAATTGCGATTAGACTATTATGTAATAATTGTGACAACCCTTCCCATGTCCTTACTCTGTTCCTTCCCTCCAGACCAGTGTGTGGAGGAGTCCCGTCTGCAGGTGAAGATGAGTTCTCCAGAACCATCCAGGATTGTTTCTATTAAACAGGAACCTGAAGACCACCTGGTCTGCAGTAAGTTTCATTCTCTCTCCCTTTCAGTTTACAGTTTACAGTTTAGGCATTTAGCAGACGCTTTTAATCCAAAGCGACTTACAATAAGCAGATACAACATCACAATAATAAACAAGATACTAGGTCAGTACATTAACAGCAATATAACAATGTAAATGGATATCTATCTAGAGAAAACACAATATAATCAAAGTTCTAAAGAAACCTAAAAAAACAAATGCTGACTAGCTTCATGTATGGTCATTGATTTTACTGTAGTGCTAAGGGTTTAGGTGGAGTCTGAAAAGGTGAGTCTTCAGTCCACGGCGAAAGGTAGCGAGTGAGTCCGTTGTTCTAAGTGCGACAGGGAGTTTATTCCACAACTTGGGGGCCAGGAGGGCAAACTGTCTCGGACGAGTGGATTTTTGCCCTGGAGTTTTTAGCAAGGGTTCGGTCAGCATCCCTTTCTTTATGTTATGTAAGGGGTAATGTCTGGCTGATTCTTTATGTTATGTAAGGCAGTGGTTCTCAACCTTTTCAGGCTGTGTGAAAATAGCAGATCGCGGCGTTGTGAGCATGTAGATCGGCTAATTTAACAATTTCAGCCTCTAATTTTGTCAATTTGGCCAATGTTTAATTTGTCATTTTAGAGGTATTAAAAAGTCCTTCAATTGTCACTTTAGAAATGTGCAGATACCCTCTATACACTTAAACTTTATGTTGGTTTGTTTACTGTTGAGTGAGAAAACAATGTTGCACGTTAAGTTAATCATCTGGGGACCCCCAAAAATAATTTGGGGACCCCCCTGGGGGTCCTGACCCACAGGTCGAGAACTACTGATGTAAGGGATAATGTATGCCTGGGGGCTTATCAGGCTGTCAGGACTTTTATTTCTCGATAAGGGCCGCTCAGCCAGACATTATCCCACTTATTACATGGCTACTTCCTTGTTTATGTGGCGAGGTTAAAAGGTATAAAAGAATAAGTTGCCGACAACGCCACCTGGAGGAGAGCCCAGGAAATCCAATCTATACTTTCAAGGTTTTGCAAAGCAGGTTATTTTTTTACCAGGTTTGAGCAGAGAAATAATCAGTCAGGGGATGCAACAAACAGATTTATAGAGCAGTGAAGTCTGACGTCATTTACCCATCCTACCTTGTTCATGTATGCCCCCCCCCCCATTCTGAATTCCCATAGACTTTTTTTCATATCACGTCATATAAGAACTGTGTTCCAAACATAAATACATGATCTCAGCGGTTAGACTCATATGGATATGAAGAATCAACTGATGGTGAGAAAACGCTAATGGTACTGTCGCCAAATTAGTTACATTTTCGCTAGAAACAGACTGTATCAAATATGAGTGAATGACTATCATAAACCATACAGAGCCACCTCCCCGACAATATTGCGCAAACTGTTTGTTTATTTTTGGACCGCAATGATTATAAGAGACGATTTTAAGATGACTCAATGTTATTCTCCATAGAGAAATTACTTCCATGAATCGGGGGATGAGCGAGTCTTCACTGCTCTATTGCTAAATACTATATGATTATAAAAAAATGAACAAGGGATGAGCAGTGAATGAACAGGTTCTTGCAGACTTCCTACTTAGCAATGTCCAGTCCTTTGGGAACGCAACAAAACCGTCCTTCAGTCCTTATATGGCAATGTACTTCTTTAGCCCGCAGTTCTCCTTAGGTTCACAACATAATTGAAATATGTTCACTGAAACACAATAGCCTACTGCCTATAACAATCACTGCAATATAAAGCAATAAAAACTCCAATAGTAAAGTTAAAAGCATAAATAAAAGCATGCACTGTATATTAAACAGGCCAAGTAGGGGCTATAGTGTTCAGACTAATTAGTTAAAGGGGAAGACCACCCATTTTCAATATTGAACTATGTCATTAATATACCTTAGAGGAGTTGTGTGGAAATAGAAAAAAAGTTCACCCCCTTCTGTGTTGCCTAGAACTGGAGGATTGATTTTGGGGTTTGTATTGTAAAGTACACCTTGATGACATCACACATTGTACTTCTCTAAGGTATATTAATGACATACCGGTAGTTCAATATTGAAAATGGGTGGTCTTCCCCTTTAATCTGTGGAGAGGTATAAATATAGTATATAATTGGAAAAGTTGCTAACAGCGCCACCTGGAGGACCATAGAGCCCAGGAACTCAGATTACCACTTTAAATAGATTGGCACACAGGTCCTTGTTGAGCATAGTTAATAAACCAGAAAATCCAAGGGTTAAAAATAAAAAGCGATGCAGCCACAACAGATCTGGAGACTCTTGGAGTGTGGCTGTGGTGAAGATAAATGGCATTACGATATAATCTCCATCCATGGGACGTCGAGGTTGTTTCCTGTCACGCCAAAGTTATCGAAGTGGAACCTCGCTGGATCATAGTTGACCTGATAGCGTTTGTCTTCAAAGGCCTCAATCCTGCGACAAACATACCAGTAGAGGTAAACCCCCAAACATACCAGTAGAGGTAAACCCCCAAACATACCAGTAGAGGTAAACCCCCAAACATACCAGTAGAGGTAAACCCCCAAACATACCAGTAGAGGTAAACCCCCAAACATACCAGTAGAGGTAAACCCCCAAACATACCAGTAGAGGTAAACCCCCAAACATACCAGTAGAGGTAAACCCCCAAACATACCAGTAGAGGTAAACCCCCAAACATACCAGTAGAGGTAAACCCCCAAACATACCAGTAGAGGTAAACCCCCAAACATACCAGTAGAGGTAAACCCCCAAAGCCTCACGTCAGGAAGGCCAAGCGCACGGCGTCCAACTTTCACTTCATCATTAAAGGTATATTCAGTGACTGTATTTCATTCAAATAAAAATATAATTGGTACGTTTTCCAATCATTCTCTTCACTAGAATGTGTGCTGACCATCTAAGGACTTCCACCATGGCCCGTGTTGCGAGCATAGCTAGATTCCGTTTTCAGTGGTGGCCAGCCAGTTCTCGACCAATCAGGCTGTAGTTATGTTATGATGTTTAGTTATGATGGTCAAAATAAAAGTTTTGAGAACCACAGTCGCTCTGAATTAAGAACGCCTGCTAAATGCCTAGATTGTAAACCACTGAACTCATAAAATGCCACAGTCTCGTAGTAAATCAGTATCATACATATCCTGAAGCTGGAGACGTAGGCCTACCGATATTCAGTGATTGGGTCTAATGATCAACACGAGAACATTATATCGGTGTATAAAAAACTAAACATTTCCACGCTGTAAGGCCAGTAAGAGACAAGATGACCCCCGGCCACTTTCATTATCACTGAATACACCTTTAACCTTTGTTATAGGCAGTAGGCTATTGTGTTTCAGTGAACTGATTAATTAATTGTAGAGATGGAAACTGCACTTAGGCCTATGCTGGGCAACCAATACAAGGAATAAAAAACACCACTACACTAAAACAAGGATTTAAGGACAGCCCGCCGAAGCACACCCAGCGTCAAAGAGGAGTTACTTAAAGCTATACTGTGTAAGATGCCCAACTAGTGGTCATTAGCCCTATAGCAAACCGCGGTCGCGTCCGCGTCTTTCGGCCGTTTTTCGTACCTTCAGACCCCCGCGTCTGCCTCCACCTCGCTGAGATCTATCTTTTGAGGGGTCCCTTGTTCCTGTGCGTTCAGTAATTCCAGAGATACGGACTCCTTCACCCTGCCTGGTAGGCGAAATTACCTAGAGAAGGGATGGTACAAACGGGCGACAACAAATATGGCTGCCATAGCGACCCCACTTCAAGATGCGCTGTGATTGGCCGGCAGTTGTATAACCCTCGCTGTGATTGGCCGGTAGTGTGATGACGCAATTTTGGCGCGAGATCCGGTCCCCGGCAAGGATCGCAGTTTACATATATAGAGAAGGCTTTACAGGCTGAAATTCACGGAGTGGGTGTTCTAAAACTTTAGCGATTTAACAGTTAGGACAATTTTAAGATTTGTTTTATAAAAAAAGTTACATGGTACAACTTTAACTTTGGAGAGGGGCTAGACCGCTAGACGTTGAGTGGCTTCCCCTCGTTCACTCTGTTGCCTCGATCGGTGGAGGAGCAGGGTGGCCGATAGTCTACGTCCACAGTCTCCACACTCTTGTTCCTTGACTTTTCTCTCTTTCGTCCGGCCGTCGTCTGGCTCCGTATCGCTGGCGGTTTCGTTATGGTGTTTGTCTGCTGTGTCGGTGTGCTGTGCGTTCTGGCGTCCTTCGTGTTCTGTGTTCTGTCTCGTTGTGGCGTCTCGCCGCCTCTCTGGTGATTAACTGGGCACACCTGCGCCATTCACGCAGCCGTCGCAGATTGTCTGGACCTGTCCATTATTGCCGTGGGAACTGTTCTTGGGGCAGCAGCAGAATACATATTGTACACCAAAATAATCATCACAAGAAATGAAAACACAACTGGTAAAAGATAGAAAACATACATGCAGTGCAAAACTGACCCCATCACATTTACACTACTGAAAGTATTCCACAAGTGTTGCACTGGGCAGCAAGGTTACCTTGGAAAACAAGGAAGTGTTGGTCAAATAGAATCCATTTTCTGTTACTGCATCATCTATTTCTCACATTCTTGAGAGCAATGTTTAGTTGTAAATTACACTGTGTGTTTGTTTACATGGCTGTCATGTTGGATGCGGCATAACATTCACACAGTGCAGCTGGTGCTCTGAGCCGTTGATTAGGCACCTACGAGCCAAACATAAATGTAATTGTCAACGACAAAAACACAATTCAATCGTTAATTGCAATTATTTGAGTGACAATTAATAATGTTAAATGTCATAATCGTGATTATTTTTCATTTCGCCCTAGAAATGTATTAAAGGCATGTGGTCTGGGGCCCAGACTGCTTCCACTAAGTAGAGTAAGCTTTCAAGTAGCCACCGTCCGATACCTTTGTTTTGGTGGGAAGCGAAACAGTTTATTTATTTATTTTCAGCTTCAACTCCACTTGTCTTTCTTTTCTCGTTGATGCTGTTGAAAAGCATGGAAGTGGAGGCATGGTAGACGGTTCCTGGTTGTGGCTATTCTAATCGTAGTCCTCTGAACAATGTTTGCTCCAAATCTGGTGCTGATAGGAGCAATGGTGTGCCTAATGTGGCCCCCGGGGGGCCCCTGATGTGACCTCTGGGGGACACATGTGGCCCCTTGTATGACTATTCTTATGGCAGTCCCCTGAACTGTGTTTGTGCCTAGTTTGATGCAGATCTGAGGCTATGGTGCACCTTGCAAGTCCAAATGACCGTGGTCACCCACCCTATGGGCAATTTCGAATACAGGATAATGATGATTATCTTGAACCTTAAAGGGATATTTCACTTTAAAAAAAAAACTTTTGGTAATTTTATCGTCTAATCAGGCTTTTATGCACACCCTGAACAGTTTTTAATTTGCTTGATTCAATATTTAGATATTTGATGTAAATGTTACCAGGCCCTCAAGGCTTTTTGGAGAAGATGTTTGACTGACAAATTAATGGATAATAAGTTTGTGACTCGGACTGCTAAAGTTTTTTAACATGAAAACCATGTGGATTAGTACCGAATACCGATCGTTCGACCATCCGAGTGGGTATAGTTGTTTTGTTTTTTAGATAGCAGCGATTTATAGCTTTGCTCAACTGTATTCTTACGGTGTAGATTTAATGTTAATATTTATGATTTGATTATACTTTTTTGCTGGATGGTAGATACTGAGTAATGTTGAGCTGGTCATTTTAAAAGTTACATTTTGGGCTTGATAGTCATATCACATTAAGTTGAAGTATCTTATCTTATAATTATTACTCTCTCTGTTAGGCGACAGAGGGAAAGAGAAAAAGAGACAGACACACACGCCCATGCACACGCACGCACGCACACACACACACCTTGCTTGGCGAGAGGAGATGTGTTACAGATGAGGAAACATAAAGAAAGTAAAATCCACGTAGCCTAGGCATTTAGCCTGGGGAGTGTATCAAGTGAAGTTCCTCGCTCATGTCAAACACAATCGGTCCGTTGCGGGACAGCTCCGCCATCAGGAACACTTCTTACCTTTTGTGAACTGTATATCTAAAAAGTAAAGGACCCATACCAGTCTCTCATCTTTTTACTTCTCAGGCGTGGAAGAAAATCGAAGCAGCGTGTTGAAATAAAGAGTTTATATAGCAAATTTTGTCAGCCAGTGCAATATTTTCCCCACTATCATTCGCTATGTTTATACCACGTGACTAGGGCTGTCACAATTATTACATAATCGTCTAATCGTGATTATTTGACATTATCGCAATTATTTTGTCATAATCGTCATAATCGTGAATGTTGAAAAATGTCCGAACTAGTGGAAATAGCAGATCTACAAGCTCACAACGCGTTGCATCGCAACGCGATGTGAGCTTGTAGATCGTCTATTTCCACTATCAAAGTTATTTTTTAAGTAGTAAGTTGTCAAATATGTCAGTAATTTCTTTGTATATTTAGGTTATGTGTCATATCTACCATGTACAACTTCAAAGCCTAAAAGCCAAACAGAAATGTAATCATCAACGACAAAAACACAATTAAATCGTTAATCGCCAATTATTTGAGTGACAATTAATCGTCATGTAAAATGTCATATCGTGACAGCCCTACACGTGACCACGCTAAAACCATCTGACAAATTGAGCGATTTAAACTCTTTATTTCAACACGCTGCTTTGATTTTATTCCACGCTTGACAAATAAACAGATGAGAGACTGGCATAGGACCTGGGATCCTAGGATCGAATGTTCACAAAAGGTAAGAAATGTTCGCGAAAGGCGAGCGTCTCCCCAGCCGCCCATTATTTTTGTCTCGGATCTGTTGAAATAGCGAGGGGCACATATTGACAATAAATCTGCTTGGAGGTCTGACTACAAAATGATGTCACGGCTTAAAAGCCCCATACTACCTCCCCCTAGCCAGCCAGGTGCTCCCCAATTCCCCTGGCGCGGCAGGGGGAGTGCAGAAACCAGGACTACAGGTTAGGTAGTTGGCATTGGGTGAGAAAATGGGTTGCAAAAAACGTGGGATAAAAATAGAAAAAAATAACAATAATAACATTGATAGTGGAAATAGCCGATCTACAAGCTCACAACGATGTGACACGTTGTGAGCTTGTAGATGTGCTATTTCCACTATTTTTTACTTAAAAAATATATATGATCATTTTTCAACATGGACACGATTATGACGATTATGGAAAATAACCACGATTATGTCAAATAATTGCGATTAGACGATTATGTAATACTTGTGACAGGCCTATACAGATGTGAGGGGACTTCATTTATATTTAATTTGTAATTATATTTAATAGTTACATTTAGGAATAAGCATCTGTATTTTTAATTAATGTTAATATCTTGCTCAATACTGATATGAGCATGTAGATTTGTACTGATTTACTCAATTCATGGAAATGATTTGTTTTTGTTGCATCCCTAAGCCAATAATTTGAGGAGACTTTCTGTCTCCATAGGGAACAAAGTGGGCTCTTTGTGTCTCCATAGGGAACTACTGCCGGTCATCACATTGTTGGCTTAGGAATGCGAGAGAAAAAAAATAATAATCGATGAATTCAACTCTCTATGAGGTGAGTAAGTGATAGAAAATATATTTTTGGGGTGAACTATCCCTTTAATAGTTTTAAAGGGATTCCTGGCTAATACGACACATATGCCCTTAATACATTATAATTGTCCTCTATAACTAAAAGGTAAAATTAAAAACACCTTAATTATTTTATTTCTTCTAGAAATAGCTAATCATTCACTCAATAGGGGAAATGCCCGTTGCAAGTTGATGGTGTCATAAATGTAATTTGTGATCTATCCCTATGGAATTTATGGCATGCATGTGCAAATAAAAAACAAACGTAATATTCCTATGGTTAATATGAGCATCAAATCATTATTTCAAATGTGTTTGTGTTTTGTTTTTTTGCACATGCTATGCCATAAAAATGACACATGACATTTATGACATCATCAACTTGCGACGGGCATTTCCCCTATTGAGTGAAAGATTAGCTATTTCTAAAAGAAATCAAATATTTAAGGTGTTTTTAATTTTACATTGTAGTTATAAAGGACAATGAACCAATCGCAACTCCGCCCCCCTCCGCCTAGACCTCCGACCAGAATCACAGCCGCCTCTAAAGGAACCATTCACTTGAATGGACATCCAGCGGATTTTTACACATTAAATATTAATTCCGTTTTGGACCCAGAGCTTCGAAATCTCTTCCAATCCATCAACAAGGCCTGGATCTGCATTGGAAAAAATATTTAGACCTTTAAACTTTTAAAACAATACGACATAGGAATATATAAGGTCGCAGCAGAGGAATAAGGAACATGTCCATGGTTGCTGGACCACAGAAAGCCGTTTCAAACCAATTTAAATATGAATGGACTGTATTGGCCTAAACGACAATAACCCATGACTACAAACACCTTATTTGTTATGTTAAATAGCAACTGATATGTAATGTACGTCTGTGAATGTCTGAATGAACAGGGGTAGCGACGCGAAGTGTTGTATTTCAACTCTGCTTTCGACTGCAGGCTGTGGGTAGGGGCGTCACAAGGGGGGGAAAAGTGGGACTGACTTACCAGGGCCCAAGGTGGAAGGGCCTTAATTATTTTAGACTTTATCGATTGAAAAATAGCAGATATACAAGCTCATAGCGTGGCACTGAGTGCCGCGCTGCGAGCTTGTAGATTTGCTATTTTTGAAATCCCACGATGAAGAACATTCATGTGGGCCCACAGCGAATCCTTGTACCCAGGGCCCAGAATTTGGTGCGACACCCTTTCCTCTCCCTCTGCGTCTCGGCAGCTAAACTTGTCAGGAATCGCGAACATTTCACGCCAGAGATATCAAATAAGATTTATAAGCAATCGGCATGATAAGAAACAGGTAGCCTACATTTGAAGCAGTTTATTCTGGTTGGTTGTTTGTGTAATGGAGAGTAATAGCCTCTAAACAAATCAGTGAAAAGTGAAAACGGCTCTGTATAGGTCCAGCAGACAGGCGATTTCCTCATTCTGCTGTTGCGTCCTTATATATTCCTTTGTCGTATTGTTTTAAAAGTTTAAAGGTCTACATATTTTTCCAATGCATATCCAGGCCTTTGTTGACGGATTGGACGAGATTTCGAAGCTCTGGGTCCAAAACGGAATTAATATTTAATGTGTAAAATCCGCTGTATATCCATTCAAGTGAATGGTGCGGCTGTGATTCTGGTCGGAGGTCTCGGCGGAGAGGTGGGGGCGGAGCTCCCGGTACTCATCCATTATAATGTATTAAGGCATATTTGTCGTATTAGCCAGGGATCCTTTTAAGTAATGGGAGGTGACAAGGACATTGAGGGGCGGGCACATGTCCATGTCTGTTAGGTTGTGATTGGTGTATTGTTCTCCTCTTTGTACAATCATTCAAAGCAGTCAGTGGATCCACCTCAGGCTGTCTAGTATAGGAAGAGTTTGTAGTTGCCATTTCTCCACAACTCCTCCAGTATATATCAATCATTTCTGATCAGATCTGACTGTGGACTCCAGACATCAGGTGAAGATGAACTCTCTCAACCCCACCAGGGATAAATCTGCTGGACCACATGAAGCCACGGGCGAATACCATGAGAAACTCAGTAAGTTGTCTGCTTTTTTTCTGGTTCTATCCATAGCCTACTACAATAAAGGTTGAAATAAAGCTTCCCCATTTTGCAATGTCTATTCTGTTTGGTTTGGCTGTGTGTAACTCTGCTGTGTGTTAGTTTTGTCTTGTTTAACTCATTCACTGTCCAGAATATTTAACCAACCACCAGCCACTGTAGCCCAGCAGATTAATGGTTCAATCGTTCACTTTGTGATACAAGCGTGAGACTTGGTACATATACTCTTCAAATCCCGCTCTCTTCAAAAATAGCGCTGGCCACTCAAAATTTCAAGATGGCTGCTCCCAAAATCCAAGATGTCTGCCCAAAAATGTTGTTTTTCCTTCATAACTCGAATTGCATTCATTTTAAGACCCATAAATGTATTGAAGTTGAATATAAAGATGGGCATTGCGGATGTTTTGGTACCAAGTACATGTCTGTATCTATCATGGTTCTTGAGATACAGCATATACTCAGAGCAGATTAATGGCTAATTTCATACGAATCGTTCATTTGTAATGCAAGCATGAAATTTGGTACAAATACTCTCTAAGTGCCACTCTTATAGAAAAAGGCGCTGGCCACTCAAAATTCCAAGATGGTGACCTTTTTTTTTCAAAATGGAAGCCACC
The DNA here is from genome assembly GCF_963921795.1 of Nannobrachium achirus. Classification (NCBI taxonomy): domain Eukaryota; kingdom Metazoa; phylum Chordata; class Actinopteri; order Myctophiformes; family Myctophidae; genus Nannobrachium; species Nannobrachium achirus. Next base: position 68,088,438 of record NC_137817.1, on the reverse strand, counting down.
TTCTCAGAGGAGATCTTGATATAATAAGAATAAGAATCGTTCACTTTGTGATACAAGGATGACATTTGGCACATTTACTCTGTAAGGGCCACTCTTATGAAAAAAGGCACTGGCCACTGAATCATTTGTTCCTTTTTCAAAATTTGCCTTTAATCTGCTCCGACTATATGCTGTATCTCAAGAACCGTAATAGATACAGACATGTACTTGGTACCAAAACATCCGCAATATCCATCTTTATATTCAACTTAAATACATATATGTGTCTTAAAATGAATGCAACTCGAGTTATAAAGGAAAAACAATATTTTTGGAAAGACATCTTGGATTTCAGGGGCTGCCATATTGGAATTTTGCGTGGCCAGCACCTTTTTCCATAAGAGTGGCCCTTACAGAGTAAATGTGCCAAATGTCATCCTTGTATCACAAAGTGAACGATTCTTATTCTTATTATATCAAGATCTACTCTGAAAAGGTGGCTTCCATTTTGAAAAAAAGGTCACCATCTTGGAATTGAGTGGCCAGCGCCTTTTTCTATAAGTGTGGCCCTTAGAGAGTATTTGCGCTAAATTTCATGCTTGCATCAAAGTGAACGATTCTTATGAAATTTGCCATTAATCTGCTCCGACTATATGCTGTATCTCAAGAACCGTAATAGATATAGACATGTACTTGGTACCAAAACATCCGCAATATCCATCTTTATATTCAACTCCAATACATATATGGCTCTTAAAATTAATGCAACTCGAGTTATAAAGGAAAAACAAGATTTTTGGACAGACATCTTGGATTTCGGGGGCCACCATATTGGAATTTTGCGTGGCCAGCGCTATTTTTGAAAAGAGAGGGATTTGAAGAGTATATGTACCAAGTTTCACGCTTGTATCACAAAGTGAACGATTCTGATGAAATGACCCATTAATCTGCTGGGCTACTGCCAGCTTGCTTTTTCTTTTCTTTTCTTTGTTTCAAGTTGTCACAGAATATTTTCAACTTCTTCGATTGATCCCCCGATTGTTAACACACTTTCTATGCTTCCGGTAAAAAAAAAAAGAAAAAAGATTGATAATAATAACTAGAAGCAGTGCTCTTCCGAGCACAGGTCTCCACCAGGTCAGGTAGGTCCTGGTGGCGCTAAATGTGAAAAGGATGCCATGTCTTCTTTGGCCTTTAACGGCAATGTGACGCTGCATGCATGATTTTAGGCATTTTGTTCCAAAAATGAGTCTGGCAAAAGTCGACCTGCTGGTGGCGCTATAACAGGCCAATGTGAAAAGAGTGGCATTTGTTCCTTGACCTGGTGAGAATGTGTGTGCAGAATGTGTCTGTAATCACAAGCTGCGTTCATGATTTAAGACATTTTGTTCAAAATGGACCAGAAAAAAAGTCATTTTGGGGGTGAACACTCCTTTAACTTATTTACTGCCCCAACCCGAGATTCCCGAGATATTCCCGTTGGTCCAGGCCACGACGCCAGAGATATTCTTTTTTATTTCATTTAATCACATTTTGATCTGGTCGCTGGAGTAGTGAGAACGCCGCCGTCGACCCCTGCAATGTTGTGGCCCTCGGCTTGGTACCCTAGACATGATTCGGCCCTTGGGGAAAACTAATTGGGGAACCCTGACTTATAATTAGCCCAATTCACGACCCGCCCACTCAGCATCCCCCGGGTGCTGAAGTCCCGTTTTGAAGGGGAAAATCCTACTATAAGCCTATAGAGTTAGCACAGAAATCGCAAATTTAATGCAATTTCCGAATAGTAAAGTATAAAATACGGCTAGCATGATCAAGAACACAAGATAGTAAACGGCACAAAGCATTATAATTTACTTTACCGTTAGAAATAACGATTTGTTGGCTTTAAGTCCAGTATAGTTTCCCCTTCTAAATTGAAGTCAGCACCCGGGGGATGCTGAGAAACGGAAGTAGGTGGGCGGGCCGTGAATAGGGCTAATGTCTCTTCTACATACACAGCTATAGCCTACAAACAAATAGTTTGCGTAAAGTATCAATAGGCCTTTATAGAACTAACCTTTATACAAGACTGTCATTTTGATCCGAAATATAGTTTGTTTTGGACCACTGTCTTACATGGATGGACAATATATCTTCGCTCAGAATTAAATAATTCCGAGCAGGGAGTTCAACATGTTCAGCTATGATAAATAAAATATTCTTTTTCATTCCACCCTATATGCCTCAGATAGTTAGGCCATATTATTTGTATGCACAAAGTGGCTCTGCAAATTTTCAGAGACCAACCAAGCATACCATAATTCATTGTATTACCCGGCTTAGTTGAATGCTTGATTCTGATTGGTCAAGCGCTGAAATCAGCGGTGAATTATTGGAGAATAATGCCGCTCCGCTCTATAACGGACCGCTGCCTAATCAAAGGCTCAGAACACCTGCTGCATTCAGGCTGCGCTGTGTGAATTTAGTACTGTATCCAACATGTCAGCCATGTAAACAAACACACAGCGTCATTTACAAATAAACGTTGCTCTCAAGAATGTTTTTCAAAACATTTTAGGCGAGAAATAGACGACGCAGTATCAGTAAATAGATTCTATTTGATCAGCATTTCCTTGTTTTCCAATGCGACCGTGTTGCGCTGGGGGGACGCCCAGCGCAACACTTGTGGAACATTTTCAGCAGTCTGTAAACATGGAAATACTTTGTTTTGTTTTTAGTTTTGAGTCACATTATTAATTTTATTGAGTAGCCGGGTAATAAGCGGGATAACATCTCGCTCAACGGTGATTATGGAGTGATAGAAGCCCTTCAGGTTGATATGCCACCTCTGCTATCGCGTCGGTGGCATATCAACCTGTCGGTCTCTTATCACTCGATAATCACCGCTGAGCGAGATGTTATCCCTTACATAAGAGGGCAAAATCTTGTACATGTAGTCATTGGCGATTCTAGCCTCTTCTTGCAGGGGGTGCAAGACTCGGTTCCTCATGTGCGCTTGGATTTTATCCTGTTGTTTTAACAGGATTTTTTACCTAATTGTAACACAATATAAACTGTGCTTTTTCTAGACACCATGAGCATATGTCTATATGATTTATTTACTTATGTTTGCAGCAACGTGTGTGTAAAATACATTTAAGAGGAGCAGTTCACCACCAAATTCGCTACCAGAGATAAATAACAGACACTGTTTTGCTCCTTGGAAATTCGTTGCTTGTGGTAGCTTCAATGACTTTATGGGGTTGTTCACCCGACACCCCTTAAAATCGCCTATGCATGTAGTAACAGCGACACGCTCCCCATAAGTGTTATGTTGATTTTCCTGTTGATCTAAATATCAATTAGTTTACAGTAAAGTAATGTATTTCTACCTCTCACCTACTGTATATAGGGCTGTCACAATTATTACATAATCGTCTAATCGTGATTATTTGACATTATCGCAATTATTTTGTCATAATCGTGAATGTTGAAAAATTTCTGAAATAGTGGAAATAGCCGATCTACAAGCTCACAACGCGTCGCGATGCGACGCGTTGTGAGCTTGTAGATCGGCTATTTCCACTATCAAAGTTATTTTTTTAAGTAAGTTGTCAAATATGTCAGTAATTTCTTTGTGTATTTAGGTTATGTGTCATATCTACCATGTACAACTTCAAAGCCTAAAAGCCAAACAGAAATGTAATTATCAACGACAAAAACACAATTTAAATCGTTAATCGCCAATTATTTGAGTGACAATTAATCGTCATGTAAAATGTCATATCGTGACAGCCCTAACTGTATATTCCATGTGTCTTTGTCTTCAATCCAGTGTTGGACCATCGGACTGGCTTCCCTGTGCTACTACCAGTAAATGAAATAAGAAGCTTGGATCCTCCGGACCCCCATTATATAAAATATAACATTGAAGGGAAACCGGGCTTTCACACTATTGCATCAATTGCTAAAGAGGACCCCCAGAGAATTCATACGCTTACATCAGTTGCTAAAGAATACCCACATTTACCACTGGTGAGTTTGTATGTGTCAGGAAAAGTGGTTAACTTTTTGGCAGACACTGGAAAAGACACTTCTAGTATAAGGCAGCAAGATATGTTCTGTTCCTGTGAAGAATGCATAGAAAGTACCCAGACTGACGGCATTGAAATGGATTTGAATGGGACGGTAGTGCAGCACCCATTCACTGTGAGTTCTGATTGGCCGTGGTCCATACTGGGTCATGACTTGTTGAGTACTTATTTTGTCAGTCTATGTTAGGTAATGTCAACGTTGATTATTTTGTCAGTCTATGTTAGGTAGGGCTGTCACGATTATGACATTTCACATGACGATTAATTGTCACTCAAATAATTGGCGATTAACGATTTAATTGTGTTTTTGTCGTTGATAATTACATTTCTGTTTGGCTTTTAGGCTTTGAAGTTGCACATGGTAGATATGACACATAACCTAAATATACAAAGAAATTACTGACATATTCGACAACTTACTACTTAAAAAATAACTTTGATAGTGGAAATAGCCGATCTACAAGCTCACAACGCGTCGCGATGCGACGCGTTGTGAGCTTGTAGATCGGCTATTTCCACTATTTTTGACTTATTTTTTAATATATGAACATTTTTCAACGTAGAAACGATTATGACGATTATGAAAAATAATCACGATTATGTCAAATAATCACGATTATGTCAAATAATCGCGATTAGACGATTATGTAATAATTGTGACAGCCCTAATGTTAGGTAATGTCAACGTTGATGCCCATTGTCATGTTTTCCTTGGAAGTTGATTTCACATCACATAAATACACACTACGGCAGGGGTCTTCAACGTTTTCAGGCCAGGGACCCCTTAGTTGAGAGAGAGATGACGCAGGGACCCCCTCAACCTGTTCATAGATTCCATTACATATAGTTTCATCGTTTGACAGCACAATCATCATCAGTGTATTTTGGATTCATGTTAATGCGTGTTTTCAAATATCTAACCACTTGAACGGTCAATAATGAATAAACTTGACCTTTCACTCTGTACTTAGTCTGCTCTTTTTCTCCTCCAAACCAAACCTCTTTGCCGAAAATTGCCAATCTACAAGCCGCGAGGCGTTGTGAGCTTGTAGATCTGCTATTTTTGGCTACAGTTCTCAGAATATGGACGCTAGGGTATCAAGTGGTTATTATAAAAAAGGAGGGAAAAAAAGCCTCTATCACACAAAGATTTGGAGGACCCCCTGTAATAACTATGAGGACCCCCTAGGGATCCCGGACCCCATGTTGAAGACCCCTGCACTATGGACCAGAGTGGAAAACACTTACCTAAAATGTCCTTAAATGCAGCAGAAAGCTCAGTGTGGGGGGGGAAACCAGATCAGTGGGGGTCCCATCCTCTTTTACAGTACACTTTAAGACATAATAAGACAGAATAAAGCCATAATAAGAAATAATGTGTTGGCAATTAGAGCTAATATATTTTATTAGACAGAAACAAAGACAGAATAGTAGAAAGAGTGAATACATTCTCTGGCACCGTCACCTGACGCGGAACTGCAGCGGCAGACACTGCCGCACGACCGCTAGTTCGACCAGCAGTCGCACTGCCGCAGCAGTTACCAGCGATGCCGGTGCCAGATAATGTATTCGCGTTCTGCTATTCTGTCTCAGCCACCACCGCACGGACGGGCAGTTTACCGCTACGGGACCTGCCGGTCCGTGCGGCGGCCGCCGGTCCTACTGGCGGGACTGCTGGTCCTATCGCTGGCGATGCAGTGCGACTGCTGGTCGAACTAGCGGTCGTGCGGCAGTGTCTGCCGCTGCAGTTCCGCGGCAGGTGACGGTGCCAGAGAATGTATTCGTTCTTTCTACTATTCTGTCTTTGTTTCTGTCTAATAAAATATATTAGCTCTAATTACCAACACATTATTTCTTATTATGGCTTTATTCTGTCTTAATTTGTCTTCTTATTATGTCTTAAAGTGTACTGTAAAAGAGGATGGGACCTCAGTGGGGATGCTACTTATCTTGTATATCGTCGTTGTCGGGTGAAGACCTTGTATGTCCAACACCGTTCGTTTCGCATTTTTTCATTTTAAAAATGATTTAAACTAGTGAAAACTGCCGATCTACAAGCACACAACGCCTCGCGGTGCGAGGCGTTGTGTGCTTGTAGATCTGCTGTTTTCACTACTTTTGTGCGACGGGCCTTGTACGATGAAGCAGGGCTTTACTTTGCAAAAGAACATACAAATTTGAAACTTGGAGATACGAGGTTTCTGCCCGACAGTGACGATATCCAGTCTTAAAACACAGTTGATAGACTATGCATTCATATGGTCGTTGTTACAATTTCATTTGAATTCAATTACATGTAAACATACATTTACTGTGAGTTCTGGATGGCCCATATTGGCTTGTGATTGGTTGAGTAACCTCAATTTTCAACTAAATCAGGGGTCTTCAACAGGGGGTCCGGGACCCCTAGGGGGTCCTCGCAGTTACTGCAGGGGTCCTCCAAATCTTTGTGTGATAGAAACTTTTTTCTCCTTTTTTTTATATTAACGGGGGAGACCACCCAACTTGATGACATCACACATTGTACTTTACAATACAAACCCCAAAATCAATCCTCCAGTTCTAGGCGACACAGAAGAGGTGGAACCTTTTTTCTATTTCCACACAACTCCTCTATGGTATACTAATGACATATTTCAATATGTGAAAATGGGTGGTCTTCCCCTTTAACCACTTGAACCACTTGAACTTTAGCCAAAAAATAGCAGATCTACAAGCTCACAACGCCTCGCGCTGCGAGGTGTTTTGAGCTTGTAGATCGGCTATTTTTTGGCAAAGAGGTTTTGTGTAGAGGGGGAAAAAGAGCAGACAAAGTACAGAGAGAAAGATCAAGTTTATTAAGCATTGACGGTTCAAGTGGTTAAATATCTGAAGACACAAATTGACATGAATCCAAAACACACTGATGATTGTGCTGTCAAACGATGAAACTATATGGAATCTTATGAATAGGTTGTGGGGGTCCCTGCTTCATCTCTCTCTCAACTAAGGGGTCCTTGGCCTGAAAACGTTGAAGACCCCTGAACTAAATGGTAATGGTAATCTCAACGTTGATTCATAGTCATGATACTTTCACAGTGGTTTCAATTGAAGCAGCTGTGTTTATCCCATTTAGGCCTAGAATTATTGACTGTTTTAACCAGTGAAAAATAGCAGATATACAAGCTCACAGCGCGGCACCGAGTGCCGCGCTGCGAGCTTGTAGATCTGCTATTTTTGAAAAAGTGTGCAAATCTTTGAATATATGTATTTTCAAAGCGAATGTTTGTTACTTAAATTTTGCTTCTGGGTGGTCCCTGGAACTAGATATTTTGAGATGGGGGTCCGTGGCCAAATAAATATCATTTTGGGGGTCCTTCACATGAAAAATGATGAGAACCACTGACATAGTAGTCTCTCGAGAACAGACTAACTGAGCTCCAGTGAAGTGAAAAGGACCTTTTCTTTGACGATGGCTGGCCAGATTGCTGACATAGAAACATTGGGTTTTTCAAAAAATCTTAGAAGGATTCAAAAGACACTCATAGAATCGGGTCAAAATTCAAATTTTCACAATTTTTCAAAAATAGCAGATCTACAAGCTTGCAGCGCGGCACTCGGTGCCGCGCTGTGAGCTTGTATATCTGCTATTTTTTTATATTTAAAGCATAAAATATTGCGTCATATTGTGTTCAGGCCTAAATGGGTTAAAATATACTTTTCAGACTATTGTCACACTTTTGACAAATACTTGTTGTATACTTTAGTTTGAATGACTTTGTTTGCTTTTGTTTGAAATAAACATTCATAGTCAAGAGGTGTGTTTTGTGGCTTCATGATTTGCAGTACTAACATGACAAATAAGGCTGGGCGATATTAGGAAAACCTTCTATTAGGCTTGTCACGATACTGGATTTCTAACTTCGATACGATATTTTGAAACATTTCGATACTCGATACCATTTTCGATACCACGCAACCAAAGCGATTTCAGTGCAAAAATGTTTATTTTTATTTAAAGAAAAATACAGAACTTCTTGAGGTAGATGGTAGTGCACTTTTTTTTTCACATTCTAAGTACAAATAGGCCTTTAAAATAACTAGGAATAAGCCAAAGTAGGAAGGACACACACTAAATTAATGTTGGTGTAAACCAACGAGAGAGGTAAAAACTGATCAATATTATCGATATTATCGATATTATCGATATTATTGAAACTATGGAAAAGTCATATTGAAAATCGATACTATATTCAAAATCGATACTTTTCGATAAATCGATATTTTTTACAACTCTACCTTCTATATTGGATAATGTTGTTGAATATACCTTGATATCGATATTATCACGATATTAGTAAAAAACAATTGCAGTATATCGTCGTTGTCGGATGAAAACCTTGTATGTCCAAAACCGTTCGTTTTGCATTTATCATTTTAGAAATGATTTAAACTAGTGAAAACAGCCGATCTACAAGCACACAACGCCTCGCACGCTTGTAGATCTGCTGTTTTCACTACTTTTGTGCAACGGCCTTGTATGATGAAGCAGGGCTTTACTTTGCGAAAGAACGTACACATTTGAAACCTGGAGATACGAGGTTTCCACCCGACAACGACGATATAGTTGTTGATGTTTTTCTGCTAAATACATTATTATTTTTGCAATACATATTCAACTAGAAAAGAAAATTTCTACAAAATCTTAAGTGTGCCTGCAGCTCGCTAAGTCTGTGCAACCTTGTGTAGCGGTTGGTGTTAGCATTAGCGTTACATTTTTTAACATTAGCATTTTTTGCATAAGCTTTAACATTATGGTTCTTCATATGACACCACCCACGTCTGTACGACAAACGGATCACGAGATAAAGGGTCACTTGGAATGGTGTGCTATTAACTTTCTTTCCAATCCGCGTTACCATGGCGAATTTTTTTTGAGAAAATTTTTTTTAGAAAAAAAACATTTTGAGAAAAAAATATTTTTTGAGAAAACATTTTTTTTGAGAAAAAAAAATTGAGAACAAAAAAAATTGAGAAAAAAAAATTGAGAAAAAAATTTTTTTGAGAAAAAAAAATTGGAGAAAAAAAAATTTAAGAAAAAAAAAATTGAGAAAAAAAAATTTGAGAAAAAAAAATTTTGAGAAAAAAAAATTTTGAGAAAAAAAAAATTTTGAGAAAAAAAAATTGAGAAAAAAAAATGTGAGAAAAAAAAATTGAGAAAAAAAAAATTGAGAAAAAAAAATTTGAGAAAAAAAAATGTATGACACCAGCCGCGAGTCTGTACGACAAACGGTTCATGAGTTATAGAGGCACTTCCTGTTTGGCAAAGGGCACTTCCTGTTATAGAGGGGGCGGGGCTTAATCAATTACAGCTCATCCCTATTGGCTGGAAAAAGACCAAAGTTGTGTGTGCATTTTAAAGTTTAAATCACGTTGCTAGGCAAAAGTATGGCAGAGTTATGTGGCGCCAAAGTTTCTGGGTTTTTTTTCGGAGTCCCCCATTCAAAGTCAATGGGGGTTTTTGAGCGTAGTTTTTTGCGAATTACGTTGCCATGGTTACGCGGATCGGAAAGAAAAGTAATAGCACACTATTCCCGGCCGAGCCGCACATTTTGATGTATATATTGCGGGGGTGGCGTAAATCGTGCGGCAGTTATTACGTGCCGAAGTTTCCCCCATTCTAAGTCAATGGGGTTTTTTGGCGTCGTTTTTTGCGAATTACGTCGCAATGGTAACGCGGATCGGAAAGAAAAGTAATAGCACCCCATTCCCGTCCGAGCCGCACGTTTTGATGTATATATTGCGGCGGTGGCGTAAATCGTGCGGCACTTATTACGTGCCGAAATTTTGTGAAGTGATTATTATTATTATTAAGTGTGCCTGCCGTGCAAAGCAATGGCAAAACACTTACTAGAAGAGAAAATTTCTAAGAAATTTTAAGTGTGCCTGCAGCTCGCTAAGTCTGTGCAACCTTGTGTAGCGGTTGGTGTTAGCATTAGCGTTATTTCATTTGACGCAACCCGCGTGTCTGTATGACAAACGGTTCACGAGATCAAGGGTCACTTCCTGTTTGGTGAGGGGCACTTCCTGTTTGGCGAAATAGGCCCCAATTAAGGTCATGGACGATTAATGAATTAAAGCTGCAAGCAGCGATGACCAGGCCCTCGGAGCTCTACCCACGTCACAAGGCCAGCAGCCAATCAGAAACCAAACAGGAAGTCAGCCATTTCGACTAATTAGTGGCGTTTTGGAGCATTTTTGGCCGTTATCACGGGTCGCACTTTAACGACAGTTTTTTGAGAAAAAATTGTTTTGTGAGAAAAAAAATTTGAGAAAAAAACTTTTTTGAGAAAAAGAAATTTTGAAAAAAAAATTGTGAGAAAAAAAAATCTTGAGAAAAAAAAATGTGAGAAAAAAAAATGTTGAGAAAAAAATAATTTTGAGAAAACAATTTTGAGAAAAAAAAATTTTGAGAAAAAAAAAATTGAGAAAAAAAAAATTGAGAAAAAATTTTTTTGAGAAAAAAAAATTGAGAAAAAAATGTTGAGAAAAAACATTTTTTGAGAAAAAAAAAATTTTGAGAAAAAAAATTAAGAAAAAAAATTTGAGAAAAAAAAATTTGAGAAAAAAAAATTTTGAGAAAAAAAAAATTGAGAAAAAAAATTTGAGAAAAAAAAAATTGAGAAAAAAAAATTTGAGAAAAAAAACTTTTGAGAAAAAAAAAATTTGAGAAAAAAAAATTTGAGAAAAAAAAAATTGAGAAAAAAAGAAAAGGTATGACACCAGCCCATAGAGCTATAATAATAATAGAGAGGGCAACTGATATCCCCGCCCGTCCACTTGCATTGAGTTGCTCACCCAGCGCATGAAGCGTACTTCCGCGTTTGAAAAGCCTCTGAAAAGTGACGTATTGGGTCAACTATTTGACCCTGTGACGCGTTTTGCGTCATAGTTTGTTTTCATGGACGCGCCTGCGGCTCAAAGTCATGAACGAGCACTGCCACTGTGAACGCGCTGGAGCTCAAGTCATGAACGAGCGCCGCGAGTACGAGCTCTGTTGGTTTAGAAGGTTGAGGACTCTCTCTAGTGGGGAAAAAAGAGAAACGCCGCACAGTACACGGCTCCTCTCCCGTCCTCTCCCCGCTTGAGAAGCACTCTGCTCGGATTAGATCTTCGATACGTCCCGCTGGACTGAGGCATCGCCTGGAAGTGTAACTCCACGTTGAATTAATTAACCATTGTGTATTCCATGGTTTAACCTAGGGGGTCCGCGGGGACACTGCAGGGGGTCCGCGAAATTGTTGAAAAAAAAAAAAAAACGTTATATATTTTTTATTTTTATTTAAAAAAGAAAGAAAAATAATAATGTGTCTTTAAATATAACAAAAAGACATGATTCTGTCTCTTTTGAATAGCTTGTATACATGATTATTGTGCAATTGACAGATTGTTAGTGATAGATTGATAGTATTGACATTGGTTCTCAGTTATTAAGGTATGTTTATAAATGGAAGTGGTACAGCCATGCACTTGTACATGCATGTTGGATGGAGCAGGGACCCCCAAGGTAGGGGGTCCCTGCTCCATCTCCCCATCAGTTTGGGGGTCCCTGGCCTGAAAACGTTGAAGACCACTGTAAACAAACAAACAGAATGCATTTCAAATAGATCAGTGGTTCTCAAAGTGGATTCCAGGGACTCTGTGGGGTCTATACAAGTGTATACTGACAGTGTACAAATGGAACCAACATTTGGTTCATTTGGTTCCATTTGTATGCTGTAAAGAGTTAAGGGGAGACCTTGAAAATGTGAAAGTTTGAGAAACACTGGAATAGATTACCAAAGTGGAATCCATATTAATAACCAAGTCCATTGCTTGAAGTTTCTGAGGTAAATTAGTTAATGTATACCTCTATGAAATTAACTGTTATGGTTTATACACACCATTGACAATGGTCTAACGTTTTTACATGTGAAATTCATTCAAAAAAGTGTGTTATTTTGTGTCATATGGTCCTGGCCTGTGGCCATCCTGGCTATAGTCCAAACCTTATAGCCTAACTAGAGTATTAACTAAACCAATTAACCAAACCAAACCTGGTTCAGAGACCACAGATACGTTTATGAATACTTTATAAATGTAGATATTATAATGATTATGATCCAATACTAGAGGTCACACATTTAGGAAATCCCCCCCCCCCCCCACCCTTGACCTGGTGAACACCTACAAATATCTAGGCACTATGTTTGATAGTAAGCTTAAATTCGATGTGAACTGTGAAACATTTGCAAGAAAGGTCAGCAACACCTCTATTGTTTTGTTGGTATATGGAAACCTGAACGTAAAGGACAAAAATCACCTTAGGAGAATTGTGAGAACGGCTTCAAAGATAGCTGGAGTAGACTTCAGTAGCCTGGATCAAGTCTACCAAAGGCAGGTGCTTAAGAAAGCCAAGTCCATTGGTATGGACAGCTCTCATCCTCTCAGCTCTGAGTACAAGCTGCCTACTGCCTACTACAAGCTGTAGTTGTAGTTTCATCATCTTTCAGGTACAGATATTTGACTGCACAGGTGTTAAAATAATGTGATGGAATATTATCAAAAAGATGATCTGGCTGGCTGGGAATGTATTCTGTTGTTTCAGAAATGTATTTTCAACATGGTATGAACAATGTATAATTATAATAAAGCTCTATATTCTGATAGCAATCATTACCATAAGAGTATGTGTACAGCAACAGGTGTCTGTATCTCCAGCTGTATAAACTGAAAATGAGTTTAGGTGGGTTGACAATTTTATCACTGTACACTGATTGAGTGTACAGTGAGTGCTCCAGTTCCAATGTTGCATGCTCACTTGTTTATCAACTATCATGACATAAGTTCTTGCTTTGGATAGAAGTGGTATTTTGGACTCTCCCATTATTTACAACAGGGGTCTTCAACAGGGGGTCCGGGACCCCTAGGGGGTCCTCAGAGTTACTATAGGGGGTCCTCCAAATCTTTGTGTGATAGAAACTTTTTTCTATTCCACTTGAACCCTAGTGTCCTTATTCTGAGAACTTTAGACAAAAATAGCCGATCTACAAGCTCACTGTGAGCTTGTAGATCTGCTATTTTTGGCAAAGGGCTTTGGTGTAGAGGGGAAAAAGAGCAGACTAATTACAGAGTGAAAGTGAAGCTTATTAAGTATTGACGGTTCAAGTGGTTAAATATCTGAAAACACAAATTGACATGAATCCAAAATACACTGATGATTGTGCGGTCAGGCGATTAAACTATATGGAATCTATGAAAAGGTTGTGGGGGTCCCTGCTTCATCTCTATCTCATCTGGGTCCGTTGCCTGAAAACGTTGAAGACCCCTGATTTACAATATCAACCTGTGTTGTCATTCAGTGTGGTAATCTTAGCATTTTGCATGGATTCCTTGGGTGAAACGAGTCATAGTTAAAGTTACTGGTCTGTTCTAGACAAGCCTAGAGTTGTGTTCTGTTCCAGAAACAAGTTTAAATATAATTCATATAGTAGCTACAGTCTGAAATAGAGTATTTTTATTAGATGACAGTGTGTTGACATATAGAGACATTCTTTGAAATCCACATTAGATATTATATATATATACTCTATGCATTAGATGCACTTTGTCCAAAATGAATACATTTAATTACGCACAGTGTCACAGACAGAGTGATGGAGACAGGCCATGAGACAGACCCACTTATAACTCTATGAGACAGACAGGCCTACTCAGAAATGGCTTTCGCCTACTTGTGGGTTATCAAACCATCAATCTGGGAACCCATCGTCAAAGAATAAAGGGCGACACCTATCGGTCTGTCTCTCTTAGCGTTCTCTGAGGCTGTCTCGAGAGATTATCAAACCATGTATGTATCGCATTTAAATTCCATTTTGATAGTAATCTTCATTAACATTTCACGTAAAGCTCCTATTTAAAAAAAAGATCGGACTTTTCAGAACCCAATGCAAAGTCAATGGCAGACAGCCTCTGTCAAGATGACAAAACGCGAAAATCGTAATAACTAATACTAATGAGTAAACCAACAGTTTTATAAGAACAATAGTGTTGTAACTAAGAGATTCGGGAAGGTATCTATATTTAATAAACACAGAATAAGAAGTAATAAGAAGAAGTCGCTATGGTTATTTCCTGGTTTAATGCGGTCTGCGGTGCGGTGCTCTCCGCTCCGGAGAGGAACAGAGGATTCAGCTGTCTGGAGTGGAGGGGGTGGAGCCAAAAGGCGCGTTCATGAGATTTATGAATAGTTGACCCAACTGCCATACCTCAAACGGCCACCATGTACTTTTTGCTTCAAAGCGCCCCCAGGGTTCTGGGGGCTTGCACCAGCCGCAAGTCTGTACGACAAACGGTTCATGAGTTATAGAGGCACTTCCTGTTTGGTGAAGGGCACTTCCTGTTAAAGAGGGGGCGAGGCTTAATCAATTACAGCTCATCCCTATTGGTCGGAAAAAGACCAAAGTTGTGTGAGCATTTTACATTTTAAATGACGTTGCTAGGCAAAAGTATGGCAGAGTTATGTGGCGCCAAAGTTTCTGGGTTTTTTTCAGAGTCCCCCATTCAAAGTCAATGGAGTTTTTGGGCGTTGTTTTTTGCGAATTACATCGCAATCGGAAAGCGGATCGGAAAGAAAAGTAATAGCACACCATTCCCGGCCGAGCCGCACATTTTGATGTATATATTGCGGGGGTGGCGTAAATCGTGCGGCAGTTATTACGTGCCGAAGTTTCCCCCATTCTAAGTCAATGGGGTTTTTTGGCGTTGTTTTTTGCGAATTACGTCGCAATGGTAACGCGGATCGGAAAGAAAAGTAATAGCACACCATTCCCGGCCGAGCCGCACGTTTTGATGTATATATTGCGGCGGTGGCGTAAATTGTGCGGCAGTTATTACGTGCAGAAATTCGTGGCGAAAGACTTAATTAATGACTTAAGTATGGCGGATTACAATAAGTGTTTTGCTATTGCATAGCAGGCACACTTAATTAAATTCCATTCATGCCTAATTATCCCACAAGCCCCAAGCCCTGGTGTCAAATACATAACCGTATAACCTTATTACCTTCTGTGCTGTTGCTGTCATTTCTGACATCACCCTGGTCTTGATGTCTGCGACCTTTTCGCTGCTGATGTAGTTTTTGCCTTGAATCTGGGATCCATGAAGGACGCCATGTCCAGAAGACAACTTTGTGTTCATGTAGTCCAGGATATTTCATCTTAAAACTTTTTTTTCTTTTTTTCTTTTTTTTTTGCATGTCCTTGGTGCCATAACCATAAAGGTCTGTCCACACCGGCGAATTAGCGAAAGCGACGTGAATAAGCGAACCAAAAAGGCGAAGAATTCGCGATTCGCCTTTTGGAGCCAGAGCTCTACTTCAGAGCTCAACACACACTCACTGTATGTCTCCTTCACTCACCGTCGTCTATCTCTCTGTCTGTCTGTCTGTCTGTCTCACTCATTCAAGTTTGCTGCCTCGAACTCGGACGTTGCAACGTGTAGAAGCTGATCACATTAGAACAGTAGGCCTAGGCTACCTGTTGTCTCAAAGCTGCACACCGTCGTGGGGAGAAAATAAAACTGCTAAATTAACATTTAATAGTTAGCTAAAGTTTCAACAAATGTTATTATGCACACAGTAATGTTTTCAACCTAGATAGTCAATATTTCAGAGTAGCTAAAGAGTTAGGCTACTGTTAAAACTATAACTCACCATCTTTTATAATATATATTTTAATTTCAGGCCGAGATGAAGTGTCACCCGTGAGATGCTAACGATGATTGATGTTGTAGCCTACTGCTCTTTTAAAAACGGTTAACAGTTAAAGGGATATTCCACTTTCAAAAAAACTTTTTGTCATTGTATGGTCTAATCAGGCTTGTATGAACACCCTGAACAGTTTTTAATTTTCTTCATTCAGTATTTAGATATTTGATGTAAATGTTACCAGGCCCTCCAGGCTCAGGGCCTCTCCCCACACACACTCATTGTAACTTCAAACTCCATTTTAACCATGATAGATTCATTAAAAACACCCATTATTTTTTTCTGGTGACTCATACTACCCTCCTAATACGTGAGCAGGCCGTGTTTTTTCCATAACGTTTTTCATGTATTTTTAATAATTCTTTGGGAAAATGGAAAAAACTAAATACAATAAAAATATATAAAGAATTAATGAAAACTGTATTGCCAGAAGGTTCAAGGCCAAAGGGTTCAGAAGCTCAAACACAGTGTCACTCTGAGAAGACCACATCCCTAACCCTATATGGACTTGGCGTTTAAGCTTGGTTTGGGGAGATGAGAATGGCAGCTCTATTGAGATGACCTTGTGGTCACACACACACACACACACACACACACACACACACACACACACACACACACACACACACACACACACACGTCATACACCAGCAGGTTGCCAATAGGTGCCGAGTCACTGATGACAACGGTCGAGCTCGTGTCCCTTGTGTGAGTATGACACAGAAGGCCTAACGTTTAATCTTAAGATCTTGAGCTTAGCCTGAACATTGTCTCATTCTTACCTCAGATTCCATTGTGTCACTCTTGTCAGTATCTTTCTCCTTCTACTCTGTTCTTTAGACTTTCCTAAGATGGCTCCCTCTAGTCTCCATGCTCTATACCAGTGTTTCTCAACCTTTTTTCTGCATGGGCAGTGGGCACACTTTTCATGTCCCAAGAATCCATGGGCACACCAACATAATACGGGGGGGGGGGGGGGGGGGGGGGTAAATACCGGTATTGTCACTGTTGGGAAGAAACCTTGTATGTCCAAGTTTCAAATTTGTACGTTTCTTCTCAAAGTAAAGCCCTGCTTCATCATACAAGGCTGTCGCATAACAGTAGTGAAAACAGCCGATCTACAAGCACACAACGCCTCGCACCGCGAGGCGTTGTGTGCTTGTAGATCGGCTGTTTTCACTAGTGTAAATCATTTTTAAAATGATAAATACAATACTGGCTTTCAAGCAGTTTCAAGGGGCACACTTGACCCTTCTCAGGGGCACACCAGAGGTCCCCAGGCACAGTGGTTGAAAAACACTGCTCTATACAGTAAGTGGTTCCCAAATTGCGGGTCCCCAGATGATTAGCTTGTCTAACCCAACATACAGTATAAGTGTTTAAAGGGTATCTGCACAAGTCAAGTTACAATTTAATGACTTTTAAAGGACAACTTTTTTTTTAATTGTATTATTTTTTTACAACAGGGGTTAATATTTTAGATTGAAGAAAGAAAAGATGAGTGTTCAAATGTTTTCATTTACTGCTTTCTATCATTTAGTGGTCTTAACGATTTAGATATCAGTGGTTGGGGCATGGTACAAGTGGCTAAATACTGTATGTCTTTTTAGACACAATAAGCCCATTCCCAAGATGCACCTCAATCTTTCATGGGCAGATCTCTGACATTATTTTGGGGGGTTGTGGCCTGAAAAGTTTGGAAACCCTTGCTCTATCTGTATCCTCTGCTCAGTCCTCTGTCCTTCCACTTTACTTTGTTAAGTTAAAGCGGAATGACGATCATGTCGATCATGTATTAAGATAGAGAACTGAGACTGTTCATTTTCCGCCACAGACAAAGTGTGTAAATTAGAATGGTTGGAGCCTGTTGTATCTTCAGGGGTGTGAAGGACTGGACGCAGAGGCTTTGACAACGTTTGAAACAGTTTATTGCAGAACATGGAGAATGAAGGGATAAAGGAAAGGAGATGCAGGAATGGGAGACAAATGGATAAGAGAAGAAGGAAAGGGTGAGAGGGGGGATGGCTCTGAGGGTTGCTTCGTTCTGTCAGGGTTTTCAAGGGAATGTTCAAGGTGAACTGGCTCTTGTGCATGTGACGTGCATGTTTGAGACCATGTTCCTGTAGGATGGGAGAGAATCTATCTGTAGACTGGTTATCTGCCAAGGGCCAGCTATACATGTTGTGTATGTCCAGAGGTGATAATTTGGGGTTGACCATGAATTTGTTTACCCTGTGGTGCTTATCTGACTGTACTTGTCCTTGTTATGAGAGTACTTCTAACTTGAACCTGTAATGAACAGATGAGTGAGGCATAATATACAGTATATTATATAAGTGTGTGTATGTTACAATTATACAACTGATACAACAAGCCAATAACAAATGTCTTTGATGAATGAGTATAGACTTATCATTTAGAAATTTATTTACAGTGGAAGTTTCTCCAAATACCGCAGCTATAAAACAGAGGAAAAAAACATAATAGAAAAAATGTAAATTCAAACTTTTCTCTCGCTTTTCTCTTGTGTCCATTCTAGACCCCTTGCACCTGCATGTGTCTAAAGAGGATTCCCCTGTACAGCGGGAGAGGAGCCCCAGTCTGGTCCAGGAGGAACCTGAGCCTCCACAGATTAAAGAGGAACAGGAGGATCTTCTGCAGAGACCAGAGGGGGATGATATGATCACGTTACTAGCAGTGAAACTTGAAGATGACGACGAAGAGCCGGTAGCCGGCACCTCGACTGAAAACATGAAAACACAAGCTTATATAGACTATTGGGTACAATCACAACTAACTAGTGACGACCAGCTCGCCGCCTCACATCGTCCTGAATCTGACGCTGAAGACAGTGATGAGTGGGAGACCAGGGGAGCTCAGTCGGCCGACCAGCTCCGCTCTTCACAATGTTCCGAATCTGACACGGAAGACACGGGGGGTAAAAGCTTTAGTTGCACGGAGTGTGGCAAAATATTTAGTCGAAAGGGAAATCTGAAGAGGCACACGATGATTCATAAAGGGGAAAAGCCCTTTACGTGTAAGGTTTGCGGCAAAGCGTTTGGCCACCTGGATCATCTAAAAAGACACATGAGATCTCATACAGGGGAGAAGCCCTTTACTTGTACCATTTGTGGCAAAGCCTGTAGTCAAAAGAGTGATCTGAAAACGCACATGAGGACTCATACAGGAGAAAAGCACTTTACGTGTGCAATTTGTGGCAAAGGCTGTAGTCACTTGGGCCATCTTAAAACGCACATGAGGACTCATACAGGGGAGAAGCCTTTTACCTGTACAGTTTGTGGCAAAGGCTGTGTTCAACGGAGTGATCTAAAAAGACACATGAGGACTCATAACAGGGCTACAGACTAACAGCGTTCCACCAATGTCGCCAGGACATACTAATTTGCATTTTGGGGCAAAAATGTATTCCCCCTGCAACCAGGGGTGTCACACCGAATCCTGGGCACAAGGATTCACTGCGGGCCCCATGAATGTTCTTCACAGGGGGAGGGGATGTAATAAAACTGGGAACGCATTATTACGCGTTATTTTGTGCTTTAACTATTGAAAAATAGCAGATGTAACGGCACCGAGTGCCGCGCTGCGAGCTTGTAGATCTGCTATTTTTGAAAGATCTTGATTTTTTGGGGGGGTCAGTGCAGTGCTCAAACATTTTCATGTGAAGGAGCCCCAAAATGATATGTATTTGGCCACGGAACCCCATCTCAAAATATTTAGTTCCAGGGATCCCCCAGAAGCAAAATTTGAGTTGCAAATGTTCACTTAAAAAAATACATATATTCAAAATTTTGCACACATTTTCACGATTCAAAGATAACAGATCATATTACTGTCACTGTGCAAGCGGTGTGCAAACTCACGGCACGAGACTCTCAAAACGTGTTTACATTTGTTGCACACATTCTGTGCTATTTGGAAAGGATGGACAGAGAAGATTTGTACAGATATGCTGTCAAACTGATAATTGTCAGCATCCAACAACCCTAGCTGAACATTTCTGATTAAACGAGAGACCTTGCCATCTGCGTCTCCTTTCCATGGATGATCAACACCTTGCTACTCTGTTAACCAAAAATGTGCCTCATAAAGAGTAGTTAAAGCTATCGTATGATTATCTAAGATACCTTTAAAATGCCTTCATTACCCTTCTCTACATCCATGTCTATATCAGCTACGAGTGTGTGGCCTCCATTGAGCTGACCCATGCCACAATTATCAGGCATCAACTTCTCCGTGTTCTGACTGTTGTCACCATTAAAGAGGGCCTCTGAGAACGCAGATGGACCTTGTTTGTTGACGATGACGTTGGACTCAGATGTTAAATGTAATGTTAAATTGGCATATAACTATGATTTTGCCACACAGACTTAAAACGTGAGATGTTGTTTGAATCAAGGATACATTGTTAAATTAAATGTAGTGTTTCAATGTTTCATAAACACTGTTTTCAATTGCAAATTTAGTTTTTTTTTTTTTTTTTTTATCCTTGTGTGCTTTTAGTAAATTAATGAATCCCATTGATCGTAAATGAACAATGAACTAGGGTATGTTTCTAGGGTTTCGACTGGTTCTACCGAGCGAAGACCTGCACTCAATGCGGTTGCAGCCCGGAAATGGGTAGCATTCAGACCTGATATAGAAACAACAAAACAACAACAACAGGCTTCAAAACGGGTCTGTAGAAACCAATGGCATCACTTTGTCCATTATTTTTAGATGATGGTTGACACGTGACATCACACCTACAAATGTATTATCACCAGTAAGACTCCCTAATCGGGAGATAAGCGACCGTTGGTCGCTTATCTCCACAAATAGGCCAAAAGTTTGTTTTACCAATTATTACACTCTATGTGAACATTTACATCAACAAATCCCAAGTACTATGCAGAACGACCATTATCATTAGGGCATTCACCAAATATTCGAATATTTGAATATCAAAGTCACTATTCGACGTTGTTCACTGAAGTCGAATATTCGGTTTATTTATTATTATTATTATTAATTATTGTCGTTAAAAGATATATATATATACTGTATTTCTTCATGGTTTATAAAGCTTGGCTAGATAGGAAGTCATAAGAACCCTGACAAGCACTTGGAATTGTAGGTATTACGTTTAATGTGAATCGGTTCCGCAGATAAATATTGTGAAAATAGCAGATCTACATGCTCGAGCATGTAGATCGGCTATTTTCACAATGTTCTCATCTTGCTTACTTAATATTTGACAGTTTGGCCAGTCCTGTGGAATATTCGACTATTCGAATACTTTGAGGTCGAATAATTAGAATACTAAAAATCACTATTCGTGAATGCCCTAACGACCATTCATGCTAATCCAGAATGATAATGAAAAGGCATAGACAATAAAGCAGAGGAATCGCCTTATCTGACAATATCAACATGACTAAATGAAAAAAGCTCATCCAACTCTTTTATTCTTGTTGTCATGTGTATGCGTGTATTCTTGTCATCTTGTTTATACATTTTTTGTTTTAACAGTCAATAGATCTGCACATTCACAATGAATGTTGCTTTTTGGTATTGCCCAATGCCCATTCAACTTCAAACTCCACATTAACCAAGTTAAACTGAAAACTAGGCCTGTCAAAATTTGCCAAAAATGACATTCTGAATTTGAAGCATTCGCAATTCGGAGCTTCAGAGCTTTTTTATTTTTTTACATGTTATATGCACACCAATACAGCCATTGTTGCCGTTTTCTTGGGTCGCGTGTTAACAAAGAAACAAACCTATTTGCATATCAATAGACCTGTATTAGGCGACGTTCGCGACCCCCCAAACCTGAAGCTGTTTATTCTAATCTAGACAGTTGCTTCTATCGCTTTACTGGTGGTCGTGCAGGTCCGCGTTGGTCAGGGACGTGCAGAGAATGTTGAGAGGGGCAGGGGCTGACATTTCTAAAAGGGCCCTTTGGTGGACAATTCTCTCTTAAAAGGGCAGGGGCTCAAGCCCCGTTTGATGTCTGTGTGCACGTGCCTGGCGTTGGTAAAAGCGCAGAGCAGCATCGCATCGTCTATGCGAAGCGTCACAGCAGCTGTGATGGAAGTTGGAAGTGGAACAACCACGACGTGAAACGAGCAATTATAATCACACCAATGGATTATGTTTTGGTTTGAATCAGATTAGGTAGTCTACAAGAGTGTGACGGAGGGAGTTTTACCGTGAACGTGGCTGCGTGCAGGCAGACTCGTGAGAGAAGAAATCCATGCTTTTTTACATTGTGTTTTCGGTGGAGAAGTCTCGTTGTCTGCCTTCCCGTCACTACCAAATGAGTCGCCTGTTTCAGCTTGACTCGTTATCATTCTGAATCAATTAAAGTTACATTGTGTGATTAAACGTGAGCACGTTTAACTCAAGAGGCAAAGCACTGTGTCTGCTAGGCGGAGGACGGACGGTCAGTGTGAAGGGAAAGTTAAGTAGCTGGAGGTTTATTCTTCGCTGTAGTCGGTGTCGCTACATGCACCCTTAATCTACAAGCCCACAACGTATTGGATCAGCGACGCATTGTGGACTTATTGATCAGCCCACTTTTGCAGCGGCGAATGGAGACTTCTGCCTCGCGAGACCAGCCACCTTTTAACGTTACATGCGCCCAGAATCTCGCGAAAAGTGCGGCAGATTTGTTTTAATTAAATATAAATTAATTCGAAGCTCAATTTTTTACTTTCGAATATTATTTTATTGTTAACATTCGAAGGAATATTCAAATATAGAATATTCGTTCACAGCTCTACTGAAAACACGTCATTGCTTCTAGAGGCTGATGCTCTCTTATTGAATTAAGCCATACAGAATATACTTCAGTGATTGTATTTCATTCAAATAAAAATACAATTGGTACATTTTCATTTCATTCTCCTCACTAGAATGTGTGCTGACCATATAAGGACTTCCACCATGGCCCGTGTTACGAGCATAGCTAGATTCGGGTTTCAGAGGTGGCCAGACAGTCCTCGACCAATCAGGGTAGAGTATGGCCGTAGTTATGTTATGTTGTTTAGTTATGATGGACAAAATAAATGTTTTGAGAACCACAGTCGCTCTGAATTAAGAACGTCTTCTAAATGCCTAGATTGTAAACTACTGAACTCATAAAATGCCACAGTCTCGTAGTAAATCAGTATCATACATATCCTGAAGCTGGAGACGTAGGCCTACCGATATTCAGTGATTGGGTCTAATGATCAAAACAAGAACATTATAATGGTGTAAAAAATCTATAAACAAATAAACATTTCCACTTTGTAAGGCCAGTAAGGAACAAGATGACCCCCGGCCACTTTCATTATCACTGAATACACCTTTAAGTGGAGATTGATTATCTGAATTCTTTGGGCTGAGCAGCTATTGATAGGGCTATAAGATGCCACAATGTTATGAGGATATATCAATAGTCAGGTAACGGTAAAAAGTGTGCAGAGAAGTCTAGTCACAGGCTCACAGCTACAGACATAAAATCAGTGAAATGAGGAGACATGAAAACATGGCTATGATTGTACATCAATTATCACAAAAATATAAATAGACTTTGTAACTAGTTTGTAACTAAGTTACAACTTGGTGTGAGGTCTCTTGCATTTGTTCTTTTCATTGTTTTTATCCCATGATGACCCATTGCCAATTATCTAATGTAATCCTGGGCGCAGCACTACCTCTGCCAACCTGGGGAGAGCAACGGACTGACCTCATGCTTCCTTCTATGCATGAGGAGTCCAAGCCGCTTCTTTTCACCTGACAGGGGAGAGATTCTCTGGCTGGTGTTTCTTTCCCCTCCATCAGGTGCCCCAGCTGGCCAGGGGGAGGCAGTATAGAGACCAGGATTGTTGCATGTTTTTTGTGAGTGTACCTACCCTAGGAGACATGGGGAGAACATGCAAACTCCAAACAGAAAGGCCCTTTTGTCAACCCCACGCGGAGGAGAGAACACACCCCAGCACCCACAGAGTCCCCAGCGGAAATGAAAAGGTTGAGAAACATTGATCTATATGAATAACAGCCATGTGGCTGTTGTTCTGTTATGGAGTCTAGACCTGCCACAGTCCATTACCCTACTGAACTGAGATTGTTGGTGGTTGTTTGTGGTCTGTGTTGTAAGTCACTATGTTGCTACTGGGACTAAACAATCCCCTTTTGTTTTATGCAAATTCCATACAAGCATTCCAGAATAATATCTATGCAGTGATATTAGCCTGGCCATGCCCCCTTGTGAGAGACAAAGTAGAAAATGAAATGAAAATTTTCCTAGGATACATTATATGAAGATGGTCCTAGGATACATTATATGAAGATAGATCGTTTGTTGATGGTGGAAGTGGTCCTTTAAGGTTAATTTCTTATAGTTTAGTTTTTTAAAGAAGAATACTAAAAGTAATGTACAACTGCAATTAATTTTATTCTGTAATCATTCTCTGAAAACCACATATAAATTGCCAAGGTGTGTTTCCCCAAACACACATTTTTCAATCCCTTTTTATTAATAACGTAATATAAAAAAAGAGAGAGATATATCAAATGTCTCTTTTCAGTCTCAACCTAAGAGGTTAGGGAACCACTAATCTGGGTTCCCAGAAGTTTTTCTCTTTTTAGGGAACCACTGATCTAAGGGGTTGGACAGATGGTGCCATGGTGGCCATTTGTACACAAACCAATGTAGCCCTATTTTATACCGTGGCTATTTGAAAATAGCAGATCTACAAGCTCACAACACGTTGAGGTGCGCTGTGAGCTTGTAGCCTACATCTGCAGAAGCTGTAGATTTTGACACTTTCATACTTTTACTCAGTGAGGTGTATATTTAAGGGCATTCCAGACAGGCACAGCACAGGACGGTACTGCGGGTCCTCCACACTGCCAGGAGTGTGTTGAGTGAGTGAGGGAAGTTTGAAACTGGCTGTCTGAACTGGTTGGTGCTTTGATGCTGATATTGTGGATTGTCGATGTTTGCCTGTCCACTCAATTGTTTGGGGTGTGGCCCCACCCTCTCCCTATGGTGCACTGTAGGCTTTAAACTTGAAGAAATCAGGAGGTGGGCTGTGCTGCTCATGTGTGGCTTGGTGTAATAACCCTGAGGCGTTTGCCTGTGTTTATACAAGCCATCGGGTAAATTATTTTATTGTGTTGCCTATTGATACACTGCATTACCTGTGACTTGATTTGATTATACTGTATACTCCTGTGCTTATGAATTGTGTTTTCATGAGTTATGTGATTTGTCATTGTAGGTCTATGTGGAACCAGTGGCACAGTTAGGACCGCTGTTCCTTTCCCCTCTTAGTTGATTTCATTGATGTATTGTAGCCATTCTCCCATTTCCTCATTGACACACTATTTTTTTTTACTTTTTTAACTACAAATTACTTTTAACTACTTTTCAAGTATTTTGAAAACCTTCTTTTCTAAATAAAACTCTTGTCATAATTGTACCAAGTCCTTGATTCTGTGGTAATTATAGCGGGTTACACCTACATTTTGAATTCCGCACTTTCACTTGTTACAGATTATTTTTATATTGCAGTATTGATACTTTTACTTGAGTAACACATGTGAGTACTTTTTTCGAATACTAGTCTGTTCGCCCTCCCGGCTGGTCGCCTCGGCCGTCTATCCGGCATAATGTTAAACAGACTCTGCCTCACCGCCTGCTATTCCTAAACATAACCTTGGTAAAATGGTCAAAACCTTTTAAAGTTTTCAAATAATTGTAGTGCAGTAGAAGTACAATATTTGGATTATGATTTAGTGGCATAGAAGTAAAAGTATTGGAAATAATAAATACAGAAGAAAAAAAACTCAAAAGTGTATTTACAGTAGGTACAGTGCTTGAATAAATGTACTTACACCACTCTGCATGTGCTCAAATCACTTCCATTGTCCTGTATCCTGCATGAGTTCTGTCTTCTGATTGGGTTAGTCTGTTTGGTAACACTTTATAATATCCTCCAAAAAAACTAGTAAGTAATACTTAACTAATACATTAGTTAACTATTACTATTACATTACTTATGCATTACTTAAGCATTTATTAAGCTTCAATTCATGATGAAGTACAAGGAATTGATCATTACTTACTGCTTTAAAACACTATTAGTTAAGGGCGTTACTTAATATATTAATTCATATGAGCCTACATGGGGGGGGGGGGGGGGGGGGTTTGTAGATCTACTTTTTTCCGTCAATGTTATGCCCAGCACGAGTGCTCATATTAGGGGAAGGATACCAAGGATCCAGGGCTAGAGGGGGAAATTGGGACTTGGGAACCAGGCGCAAGGGGCGTTCCACTCGCATCCGACTCTGGGGCATCCGACTCTGGGGCCTCGGCCTCGGACCGCAGAGTGGGGGACCACCCCCGGGGACCACCTCCAGGGACCCCTGGCAATATGACTGTGGACTATGGCTCTGAAGAAGCAGGCGGCCGCCACTCTGCTCCTATCCAACTTCGGGGCCTCGGCCTGGGACTGCAGAGTGGCACACGCTCAGGGACCCCCTGTATATATATATATGTTACAGTTAGTTTGGGTAACTCAGTTAGATTGGGGTAGGAGCGCTTGTTTTTGTTCACCTCATGTCCCAGTGGTAGAGCATTTGACTGCATTAGTCCCACGCTGGTGAATGCTACTATGCCTAAACCTAAACCTAACCCTAAACCTTACCCTAAACCTAACCCTAACCCCTAACCCTAAACCTTAGCCTAAACCTAACCCTAACACCTAACCCTAAACCTTACCCTAAACCTAAACCTAACCCTAAACCTCAGTAAAACTATGCCTAAACCTAACCCTAATCCTAACCCTACACAGCAAAATTCCTAGAGTTGACCGACTGTTGTCAGATTAAATGTACTCTGTCAGATTCATTTTGACTAATGGTAGTGTCAAATGACCCCTAGAGTTACTTAGAGTTGGTGAAAAAAAAGTGAGTGAAATGGTCATTTACACTGAACTCTGCGCAGACGCAGTAGATTAACCCCACCCACAAATTCAGTCCAGAGATTTTCCTCACGCCGCCATCTTTTGGATGTATACAGGAGACTTCTGAAGGTAAGCCTAGAATCCAATTTTTAACTTTATAAATGTCGATTTCTTTCGGTTTTCTAATCATTTAACGTTAGCTGGCTGTAAACTATACTGTTCATGTGATTGTCGTCGTTTGGTAACGTAAATGCAATCTGTTCTAACGCGAGTCCTTCCGCCCGCCAATTCGGTCCATTGTTTATAGTAGCTACTAAGCTAAATTAAGCTGCATGAGCTTGAAACGTGCGGGCCGCAGCTCACAGTTTGCAGGCTGGAAAGGTAACACTGATTTCTGTCGGGCATGGTCCGTCATTTTCCTTGCCAAATTACCGATAATAACGTTACATGCTTCATACTGCTGTTGGCTAGGGTAGGTAACTGGCTTTTTGAATTTCCCTCTTTTTTTCTGCCCCGCAACGCGTAGCTCCCCCCTTCCCCCGCCTCCCCGTCTCCCCGGCCGTTCGTCTTCCCCGTCTGTCACCATACAACAACATTACACCGTCACGATGCAATATGTAATTGTAGGAAATCATGTCATGTTTTTGGTATGGTGACAGACGGGGAAGACGAACGGGGGGACGGGGGGAGCTACGCGGAGCGGGCCAGAAAAAAGAGGGAAGCAGGTAACTGGTGATTTGTATTTTGTTTGTTAGCTTGTAGCTGTTAGCTTGCTGTTAGCTTGTTTGTTGGCTTCCTTTCTGGATTACATGTGTTTTACCTTGGAGTAACATCTTGTCCTGTGTATTAATGAATGGATATTATTGAGATATAGCCGTGACCCGTGAGCAGTGGTGGAAAACGTACTTGTCATATATGCTATATATGTTAATGTTCTATATAAAGATATATGGTGAGTGTGCCTTTAAGAACATCACGACACTGCCGCAAAGCAGGTCCGTTTCATAGTGATTACGTCAGGACGTATGTTGTACTCCTATGCATGCACTACGCGCCAATCTGTACTAGTCTGTTGTTGATACTGCTGCTCTGCCCAACGTTTAAGTAAAGCCTCTTCTGTTTGGATTATATCTCTTGTGTGGACATTGCCATTCATTACATGATGTCAGATGAGATGCCAGGCTACTAGTCTGTTGTTGATACTGCTGCTCTGCCCAACGTTTAAGTAAAGCCTCTTCTGTTTGGATTATATCTCTTGTGTGGACATTGCCATTCATTACAGTACTCACATTCTTTACTTAAGTAAAAGTATCAATACTGCAACTTAGATGTACTCTGTTACAAGTAAAAGTCCAGAATTCAAAATGTACTTGAATAAAAGTATGAAAGTATTGGCATCAAAAAGTACTTGAAGTACCAAAAGTAAAAGTACAAAAATGTTTGAAAATAGCAGATCTACAAGCTCACAACGCGTCGCGATGCGACACGTTGTGAGCTTGTAGATCTGCTATTTTCAAATAGCCTAGGTATAAAATAAGGCTAAAGTGGTTCATGTATGTTTTATAATATTGTAATTTATACCTGCAAAGTAACTAGTAACTAAAGTTTTCAAATAAATGTAGTGGAGTAAACGTACAATATTTGGATCTGAGATGTAGTGGAGTAGAAGTAAAAGTATTGGAAATTGGAAATACTGAAGTAAAGTACAAATACCTCAAAATTGTACTCAAGTACAGTACTTAAGTAAATCTACTTAGTTACTTTCCACCACTGCTCGTGAGGTTGTACTTGTATATTCCACATGATTGTTGCTACTGTAGGTCGATATTGCTCCAATACTGCAATATGCCACCAGACCTAAGCCTCCTATAACTTTGTGTACCCATTACTCTCCAGGTGCCATCATGCTCATCCAAACCAAAATAAACAGTGAGCAGAAATTTGTAAAGATAACTCAACCAAGCCTGGGTGAATTCTTGAATGCGGGTAAGTCATCAGTCACTCAGTTGAATAATGCAAGAAAATACAACAAATTAAACACAAACACGAGTGCAGTTGATAACCCACAAGCTTATTGGGTGGATGTCTAATAAGCTTGCTATCTCTCTTCTCTCCATTAACAGCCAGGAATCTTGAACATGAATAAAGCTCTTTCTCCCCCCCCCCCAATAGCTTTCATCAAATTCTCCATCCCAGCCATCAGTGAAGGTGTCAGAGTCTACAATGAGGCAGGGACCGAGGTGGATGCCGATGTCTTTGAAGAGGTGGTGCAGTATCCCAATGCTGGTGTATTCACAATCAGATTTGATGACGGTAAACTTGATTTAATGCTCGATTTCCATTGCTTGTTTGCTGGATCTGTGTACGCCCACCCCAGTCACACATTCAAACATCTCATGAGCTTCTGTAAAGCCTGCTAGTTCTCATTGTAAACATTCTGTGTTGTAACAGAAATTAATTTTGATCTGTGTCTCAAACTATGCCATATTTGAAATTATTTGGTCCCGAAAAGTCGTTGAAACTAGTGGGAACTCTGAATGTTGGTAAGACTAAGTCACAATATTAAACTGAAAACCCACTAATGCCTCAAAGTGTAAGGAAGTATGAACTAATGGATTAAACAGTCCTCCAGACAAACCATACACGCGCTGGACTCCTCAGTTGTCCGGGTGGGCTAAAAGATGCAATAGTGGACCTATTTTAGCACATATGGACTGGTTATTAGTGTTTTGCCTACACATTAACATAACTAGTGCTTTGCCATATACTGTACTGATATTGAATATTAATCTGACTGCCATTTTGCATTGAACATTGCCATTTGCATTAGGTTCAGAGGAGACACCTTCATCTGGCAGTCCTATGATGTCACAGGCTTCATCATTTGGCAGTCCTATGAGGTCACAGGCTTCATCATCTGAGATGTCAGCCTCTGATTCCGATGCCACAATTATCTTGCCCCGCCGTCCCAGAAATGAGGAGGAAGAAGCAAAGCGTGTAAGTTACTGTGTAAAGTGTCAGTTATAGTGATAACTGTAGGCAGTTAGGTAGAGCTTTCATGAAATTCAGAAATTCAGTTTTATTTCTACCAAATTCCAGTTTTTCCATTTTACTATTAATTTAGTGGTTAGGACAACTTTTTTTTTTATGACATGGCACTCTCAGACAGCCGCAACGATTTTTTTTTAAAGTGAAAACCAAGTTGTGAGGTGATGTAAGGACGCAAGAACAAGCCCATTCTCAAAACAACATAATCGAAAACAGAATTATCTCTCTAGCCTTTCTTTCAAAGGCTGTAGCATGCACATTTTTAAAACTACAGTGAAGACCCTGGGCTCATATGAAACTAGAAGAGCTCTTGGTA
Organism: Nannobrachium achirus; assembly: GCF_963921795.1. Lineage (NCBI taxonomy): Eukaryota > Metazoa > Chordata > Actinopteri > Myctophiformes > Myctophidae > Nannobrachium > Nannobrachium achirus. The sequence continues at coordinate 68,058,276 of NC_137817.1, read as the reverse complement.
CCAGCGTTATCATGCTTAGCGTGTCGGGAAGGGGGTGCAATAACGCTCCAAAGTTAGGCAAATTTTTGGCATGGGAAAAATTGGGGTACACATTGCCATTCCTAAACCCTGCTATTCCTACACACTGCCATTCCTACTGCCAACCCTAACCCTAACCCTAACCCAAACCCTAACCCTAACTCTAACCCTTACCCTAACCCTAACCCTAACCCAAACCCTAACCCTAACCCTAACCCAAACCCTAACCCTAACCCTAACCTCAGTAGGAATAGCAGTGGGTAGGAATGGCACTTTTAGGAATGGAGAACTGACCCCGAAAAATTGGCATGGCCATTTTCAAATTGCCCCATCACCATTTTTAACTGCCCACTGTCACTCCATCCTGGAGCCTGGCCTGACATCACCAGACTAATTCACAAATAACACATGAGCTCGGCAGATTCATCTGGTTCCTTCCCAGGCTACTTAGACATAATCTAATTGCATTACAAAAAAACTCGACAGAAAAACAACGCTGATTTATTTTGCACATGATCTCACATAATCTGAAAACAGTTTTGCAGGCATTCATTTAGTTAGACAGTTATTGAGATTTGATTTAAGTTGTGGACCAGTGAGTCATTTGTGCATGAATGACATCACTGGTCCACAACTTAACTCAAATCAACAATTCATGTCTCCTTCAGCAGAGACGGGACAGACATGTGCCTTTGCTCTGGTTTTTCCACAGTTGGTAGAAGCTGTGCTGACCAAGAAACCTGGAGGAGATCGTGTTATCAAGGAGTATAACCGAACGAAAAGCCTGACTGACTCCACAAGGCGAAATATGGTTAAGATCCTCTGTGCAGACATGACTGAAATTCATGGGTAATTAATGTCTTTTTTTCAAGCAACACATACATTTATGGAACCAAATGTCAAGTGAATATTGTGGCAGTTAAAATATGAATACCAGTAATCTTAGGAATTCATAGGTACAGAAATATTGGGATAACTAGCAATGTACCTGGCGTTGTCCGGGTTAAATAGGCACAAAGCAATACAACTGCCTTTTGCTTGGATGGAAATTATGGTGGTGTCCAGTTTAAAGAGACACCACTTTTTTGGAGTTTATCTCATTTGCCACATCCCCTCCACATAACCAAGATACACCATGCCTTACCAGCACTGTCTGCTCAGTTTACAGTGAGCTACAGTCATGAAGTTAGTTAGTATCGCTATAGAATGGAGGTTAATGGTACAGCTGTTAAAAATCCGCCAAAACACACATCTCATGGTGCCAAAATACATGTTGTGCTTCGGGTACTCGCCACACGATGAAATATTAATCCAAAAATGCACATAATCTGTCTTTTTGGAAGGAAAAGAGGTCGGAGGCCATGTTTGGAAAGTAGTGCTTTACTTTAGCCTCAAACAGCCGTCGCCCCGGATTACTCCGCCGCGCTGTGCAGGCGGAGGAATATGGTAGTTGTGCAGTGCAGACACAATGTAGTGCCAAATGCGACGCCAGTTTGACGCTAAAGTAAAGCACTGAAAATTTTCAAAATAGAGTGAACATGTACACTGATATTGACTTGTTTAGGTGGGCGTTGTTTTAGGTGGCTTTTAGGTCGGTAAATTAGTTTTCACAGCTGGCCCCCACTCGCTACAGCACCGCTCTGAGCCAAGGGGCAGAGGCTGCAGTAACTCGATACATGGATCGCTCAGCGTCCAGATCGCTTTGCATATTACACTGACTGTATGCAAGTATCTCATAGGAGCAGACTTCAACCGGACCGGACTATCCCTTTAAATGTTCGCCCATTTTCTTTAATCATCATTGTTATAAAGCTTCTCTTTTTTTGTAGAGGAAATTAAGAGACATCGCAATTGAAGGACATTGCAATTGAAATTATTTGAATTAAATTGAAATGATAAAATGCCTATTTCCCTGTATATTCACTTTGCTCTTGTCAGGACAACACCGCCAACCCATGTGAGACAGAAGTATGCTCGAGGGATAGTTGCCCTGTTCCCTTACCTGGCTGACCCACAAGCCGAAAATGGATATGTAAGTACAAACCTTAAAGTGTTGTAACTTGACAATTTTGAGTCTATGCAGCAGAACCTTGGATTATTTGATCAGACATCCAAACTGATCTGTGCACTACATGCCAGCTGCCACATAAAACCAGTAGAAGTCAATTCAACATTGACACCAAAATATAGCAAACAATACCCGCTAGACTCACTAGGTGGCAGTGCTGGGTCTCATAACAGAGAACATAGATTGGCACAAAGCTAGATGGAGCCTGGTCAGGTGACCTGTGCTTATGACCTGTGCTTATGTTATGGTTTTGTTTTCTATTGATTAATCAAGTTTGGTGGGGGGTACAGTACAAATCGAGACCATCGCCACTTCAACATGGCACTCACTTGCTATAGCCTCAAATCGCCTGGTGTTTCAAACCAATAATTATTTATTCAAACTGCTGCAATATTTTGTGTTTGTTATAACTTTGATAACACATGTGATACTGTTACAATTTTCAAAGGAACATTACTACGATGCTAAAGGTGCCAGTGGTTTCCTTGCTTGGAGACTCAAAACGATCCAGAGGACCAGCGCTTCATCTAGCCGTGGCGAGTCATCAAGCCAGCTGACTGAGACTGATGGAGGGCCGACAGCTAGAAGAGATTCTTCACATACTCCTGAGATGACCCCGAGCCAAGCCCAATACAAGGAGGCGGTTTCTTTGATGAAACATTCCGCTGATGCTGCCACTATCAAGCAGAAGATGAAGATGACATTTGAATACCGACGCAACATGGTCCTGGACTCAGAGAGATCTTCTGATGTCTTGACCGAATTTCCTCGGTTCAAAGACATCAAAGGCCTGGTATGTATATATATATATATATATATATATATATATATATATATATATATATATATATATATTTTTTTTTTTTACAAATATGGTGTTAAAATACTCAATGTATACTCAACATGCCTTGTCAGCTGCCACACACACACACACACACACACACACACACACACGTTAATCTTGATGTTGATGGAGTACTGATTATAATGGTTTCTGAAATATTTTGGATTGATATATCTTATCATTTATGTTTTGCAGATAGAACAAGACTTTGTCCAGCTTTTTGGAGAAGATGCAGCATCCAGGTTCCTTGAGAGGTTGGTCTAACGCTACAGTAGTCCTCCTAGTCTCAGCCAGCTTGTGGCTAGTTGAGGTTGTTCTCCTATAGAGCTGGACAGTCACGTGACTTATTTGGTTCCAGAAGTGAATTCCCCATTAATTTTCTCCATAGGCATTTCGAAAAATCCTTATAATAAGAGTTTTAAGGCTCGAACCAAGCCAACACGTCTTCCAGATAATCCTGAGTGACCATAAAACAATAATAATAAGCGAGAACAAAAAAATTACAACGGGAAAACAATCGCAAAATAACCGTTGTTATTTTCCAGCTCTGTCCAGCTCTATAGCCCTTCATTGCACTCTCATTCTTCATATCACCTATAACCCTACTCATTTGCTCCATCTAGAGAGCCAAAGTGAACGCTACTTCCTGCTTCAGCATGCATACCAAGGGATTTCATCCATTTTATTTTCCATAGACATTTTGTAAAATGCTTCTAAAAATAGTTTTACTTGGTCAAACCAAGCGATTCAGCTATATTTAGAATCCAGAGAGACCATAGAACATTTCACTAGGACAAAAACAAAACATTGAACAAATATCTTCTTTAAATCTGCTTTTTTTTTTTACTGTCTATTGGTATGTGAATCTGTCCATGCAAGATTAATAAATTCTCATTTCCTCTAGATGGCCTACTGCATTCAAGCAAAAGATCATCCGAGAAAGCAGGACTCTTCCCACAACAAGTGACCTTCAAGAGCTGCTCTTTGTAGCAGAACTCGCATCAGATGAAGAGGACGTCGATGAATCTGGTAGGTTAATTTATTTCTTCTAGGGATGCCCCTTCTTAGTCAATTCACATTTTTCACTTCCCAGCCAAATTCACCCATTTTTGTGTCTTAAAAGGCAGGAAGAAACACAGGTGCAAGCAACATTGATTAGGGTTTCCAACTTCCAATCCATTTAGGTGATCCAGTGCCGGGGTCCTCGTTAATGTTCTGCTCGTACCTGTTACTACTTGCCTTTGAGACACAAAACGGGGCGAATTGGGTGGCAAGTGAAAAATGCTCATTAGTTGCCCGATTGGTCTGTAGGATTTTTAAAGGAGAATTATGCCCAATTTAATAATTCATGTTATTCCTATGGTCTGACAGTCCAAAAATATACCGGCTCTTTCGCAAATCCAAAAACTAGAGTGCTAAAAGTATTGGGAAAGATGGTACCTTACCTGGTAAGGTGGTTGGTTTTTCCTCAGCGGGATCACCACAGCCGAGAATGCGCTCAACACTACCGGAGTTTTTCTTTTTTCTGTGCCACCCCCCTCCCCCAAGACCGGCGTAGAAGCTTCTATTATGATCGATTTTATCTCCGCAAAGCGTCGACGCTCTAAATATGGTATTCGGGACAGCCCTAGTGGGTTGGTTGTATTGTCGATAGACCAATAACCTTCTTAGCCCATCAGAACTCAAAATACAGGTTAACATTACCTTTACACAAACCTTTACAGCCCTATAATTTCTGTAAATGATCAGGCAAAAAATGCTGTGGTAAAAAAAGAATCCTCTTCAAACCTGTATCTCAATATGAACAAAGCCAGTAGGGGGCCGTGCTGCATTACTGACATCAGTTTGTCATAATATTCAAGGAAATCTTGGTTTAGCTAGATTTAGACAAATGGTGTTATTAAAATGTAAGATATGTGCCATTATATAAATGTTATCTCTTTTCTAGGCTGCTGGGACAGTGATTTATGTTCCATCCTCCTCGTGCTCCACCTGATTCCGCCTACGGCCCAAGGCCGTAAGAGACCCGGCAAGGTGTCCGCTGCCGCAGCCGAAAAGCATGTTGTGGTGTTCAAGAAGGTTAGTATTTTAGCCTAGTAAAACAAATGTCAAACTGCGTTTTTGTTTTTTAAGGAAAACATTATTGCAAACCTTTCAACAACATCTTCCATACATAAAATGATTCTTGGGGAAAAATACATTTCTGCAAAAGTGGTTAAACTGACATATTCACACAGAATAAAGGCAGGCCCCGTAGGAGTTGAGTAAGTTGACAGTCTATTGATATATGGGAGATAGGGGTGTGCTTCTCTCCCTACTAAGACGATCCGATATGCATCTAGATACACGGGCTACGATACGATCCTGGGATGATACACTTTATCCAGAACGAGTTCAGTGATTGGATTTAAGTTGTGGACCGGTGATGTCATTCATACCCAAATGGCATCACTGGTCCACAACTGAACTCAAATCAACTCTCAATAACTGTCAAACTAAATGATTGGTTGCAAAACTGTTTTGGATAAGTGAGATCATGTGCAAAATAAATTGGCATGGTTTACGACATGCAAAGAACATTGATGCTTTGTTCCGCCAAAATCTTGCTAGGAATTTAGCCTAGTAGCTCTGATAAGACCATTTTACTTCTAGATTTTTAAATCTATAACATCCTTTTGTCCTCAGAGTGGAACAAGCATCCAAGAACATCTTGACGCCATCAGCACCACCACTCAACCCTATCTCCTTGCCGTTGGGCCGAAGAGGAACACCATCCATGACTACTTCATCATTCTGGACAAGCAGGCCATACCATGTGCATCTACCAGTGCGCTAGGTGCTTTCGATGAACTCTTCAAGGCACACTTCGTGTTTGGAACCTCTTACAATCAGGTGCTGTACAACATGTACACCTTCATGCAGACAACTGTATACGAGATAGATATTGGGAAAGTCAAGGAGGGCGCGCGTGCTGCAGAGATCAGAGCTAGAGTGCTACACTAGTGCATGCATAGGGACACACCATGGGGATGATTTGTTTTGTTTGCAAGGCCCATTTTTTGAATACCAACTTGCTTGTGAGGCATTTGAAATTAATTCATGGTTTCTGTCCTGGTAAAACACTCCGCCTAAAATGTGCTCAGGCAGGATGTTGTTATGCCTGTGGTACCTTTTCAGGTTTTAGGAAGCATTTGAACACAAAACATGCAGAGCAAATTGAGCATGAAGTAAATGTCAGACCAGATGATGTGGCTGATGACGATGTTGCAGACGATGCAACACATTTAGAAGAAACAGCCACTAGCTCTCAGGTTTTTTCAGTATCCGAGGATACTCTTGATATCTCTGCATCCAACAAGAGTACTCTTAATATGTGTGCATCTGCTATTGCGCACCTTCAGGTTGCAGGTGTCGGGCAGTCTACTGTAAATAGTTTTGTATCGTCTATGGAAGAAGTAGTACTAGAGATGCACAGTCAAGCCAAAGATGCAGCTTTGAAATGTTTGTCTTCACAGGACACAAGTACTAAAGCCAAAATAGAAGAATGTTTTGAGAAAATTGAAAACCCTTTCACTTCATTGAATTCTGAATCGAAACGCAATGCATATTTTCAGCAGAAATCGAGAATGGTTGAACCCGTGGAAAAAGTACTTGGTGTCAGGTTTGATAGTAGAAGAAATAAAACTACTGGAACTTATGATCAGAAAGTAGTAACTGACAAATTTGTCTATGTTCCTATTCTTGAAACATTGAAGTTTATTCTCAGTAATCCAAACACCAGTGATATGTTCAGGTGCAGTCACACCCCCAAGGATGGTGTTTATGTCGATTTGAAAGATGGGTCATATATGAATAGGCATCCTCTTTTTTCTACTGAAAATGATGCATTGCAGATCCAGATTTTCTTTGATGAACTGGAGACAGCTAATCCTCTTGGCTCTAAGAAAGGTATCCACAAGCTCGGTGCTATTTATTTTACATTGAGAAATTTCCCACCCAAGTTTAATTCATCTTTAGTCAACATACATTTGTGTGCACTTTTTCATTCCCAGGACATTAAAACCTATGGGTTTAACGCAATACTTGAGCCAATTGTCAATGACCTAAAAGTGCTTGAAACTAATGGGATTGAAGTTCCCATGTTTGAACGTCCTGTTCGTGGCAGCATTGTGCAAGTCACAGGAGATAATCTGGGAATACATGGATTATTTGGGTTTGTGGAATCATTCAGTGCTCGGAATTGCTGTCGTTTTTGTCTAATTGAAAAAGCGGATATTCAAATCTTATTCTGTGAAGATGACCAACGTGTGGTATTGCGCACAAAAGAAATGCATGAACAACATTGCCAGAGTATACAAGCAAACCCAACACTACCTCATGTCTACGGCGTGAAGCGTTCATGTTTATTGAACTCTCTGCAGTATTTCAACATCTCTGATAACTTTGCGGTCGATATAATGCATGACCTTTTAGAAGGCGTAGCACAGTTTGAGGTCAAACTCATACTGCAGTATGTGCAAGATAACTTTTTGACCAGCAAAGACCTGGCTGGTAGAATACAGGCCTTTAACTACGGTTACACTGAGAGGAGAAATCGCCCTCCTGCAATAAAGTTGATTGATGGAAGTAATGATTTGGGCCTCAATGCCATACAGTCCTGGTGTTTTTTGCGCAACATGCCATTGATATTTGGTGATCTAGTACAGAGAGACGATCAGTACTGGCATCTTTTAATGTTGCTTCTACAGATTGTCAATATTGTGTTTTCTCCTATTCTAACAGAGGGTATTACCATCTATCTGAAACACATTATTGTTGAGCATCATCGGCTTTTCAAGAACTTGTTTCCTGCTAGGAATCTCTTGCCTAAACATCATTTCATGGTTCATTATCCTCGATGCATAAGAAATATTGGACCAATTCTGCATGTGTGGTGTATGCGCTATGAGGCAAAACATAACTTTTTCAAGACCCAACTAAAGAGTTTCAAAAATATCACCATGACATTGGCCAAAAAGCACCAACGACACATGGCATTGCATTGGGGATCTTTTAGCCAAGACCGATTAGGTGTTGGTCCAGGAAAGACAGTGGGACTCAGTGAACTGAAAGAAGGTCCTAAGATCGCAGCCAAACTAAAAACTCCAATAACTACCAATGTTCTCTCAGTGAAGTGGGTAAAGCACCATGGTACTGAATATCGCCGTGACTTGATTGTATGTGTTGAGGTAGCCATTGACATCCCAGTGTTTTGTCAGATCAAGACTATTGTTGTGAAAGATGAACAAGTTGTTGTTATTGCTTCAGATGTAGAAACAATTTGTTTTGATGAGCATTACCATGCATTCAAAGTTGCATTCAAGCCAGGCGGGGTGCTTAAAGTGTTTGATGTCAAAGAGTTGTTCTACTTCAAACCATTTGATGTTCTCATGGCATATGGAGCAAGTGATTCCTTCCTTTATGTAGTGCCATATTGCCATCTAATGCAGCATTGAGCAGTGTTTGTGTGGAGCGGTGGTTTTACTGCATACGGCTGTTGCCCAGGGTAGGCGATTGATCCATCTGAGGAATGACACCTAGATCTATGACGGTGTAGCCTGATGTATTCTTTCTATGGTGTTGCATCTCATGGTGGTTATATCATTGATTTGATCTTAATCACCGCTCCACACAAACACTGCTCAATGCTGCAATTCAATAGAAAGGTGAAATATTAATCTCTAAAAAGATAACTGGTTTAATAATCCTGCTTTCCAGATCACCTAAAGGTCATTTGTTCCCTTGACAATTCATCTTGCCTTTTTGTTTTTGTTTTTGTTTTTATTTATTTGATACAAAAACCTTACCATGTAAGGTCTGTCTTATAACACTTCAGAGGATAATTAGATGTTCAAGGGCTGTTTCTTCAAAAACAGTTTGAATAATTCAAAATAATTTTTAGTTTAAAATTAGATATGAAGGGTTTTCTCACCCCCTCCCACATGCAGCCAGCCCTGTATTTTCATAATTGTTAATAATGCCAAAACAGTAATTTTAACATTTCACATATTGAGAATGAAGAGTGCAGGTCAACTGTTGAGTTGGCTGCAGTTCTCCCAGCAGTCAGAAAAGAGTACACCTTGAAAAAGGTTGTTCTATACGGAGTACAGCTCAAATGGCAACATCAGGATTATCCTCAAGTGTTAAGAGAGTCGAAGTCACTTTATTTCAAGTGTTAAGAGAGTCTAAGTCACTTTATTGCAAGTGTTAAAGAGACTCCAAGTCACTTTATTGTTCTTATACTGTTAATGTATCAGATCTGTGTGTGAAATCCATGTTCTGTGCAGGCAAGAGCAATTTTATTTTTCTATTGTTTATTTTTCTATTGTTATTTTTATGTCCAACCACATTGCACTTTAAATTTGAGTTTGGATGCTCAATAAATGAAGAGATGGACATAATTAATGGTTTTATTGTTTTTTTTCCCCACATTACATGCACATTTTATAGTATAGTAGATTTGATATACACTGACAAGAGTTAATTAAAAATCAACACTTAGTGTAAGGTGGTAATAACTCCCACTAGGAGTAAATCAAATGTTTTAAAGAGTTAATTTGTATTCACACTGGTGAGAGTAAGCTTTAAATTTACACTCAGTGTTAACCCATTTTAACATTGATGGAGAGTTAAACTAAGATTAACACTCAGTGTTAACTCCATTTAACATTGATGGAGAGTTATATTAAGATTAACTCTCAAGAGTAAAATATAATTAACACTATGGGTGTTAATTGCCTCATGGTGTCAAATTTTATTAACACTATTCAGTGTTGTGCAAGGTGTTGCAGTGTTAAATTTTGACTCTTTCCAGAGTTGAATTAACACTGAAAAATCAACACTATGTCAAGTGTTAATTTAACACTCTACCGTGTGGGACCATATGTTATCCGAGCCAGTGTTAAAATTAACTCTTTAAGTGTTGATTTAACACTGCGAATTTTACTGTGTAACCAACCAGAAACCACCACACCCCCCACCCTCCCCCCAACCCCCCAACCCTCCCCCCCCCCCATCCTGTCTCACTGTCTACCCCAGGGGAAACAACTGGACCAGATGTAGAATCCAGCCCTGTACCAGCCTGGAACGCAAGAACCATCGCGACAACAGCAGAGGTTCACCTCTCCGAAGCGGATTTCCCTAACCTCACTCCGAACAGAGAGACACCTAGGCTTCAACGTCCCAGACAGAGAAGAAAGAACCAAAACAGAGCACAGGAAACCCTGGACAACCTGGATGAAGAAGGGAGCATGGAAGAACTCCAGGATGGAAGACAAACCACCCCAGACAGCCCAACATCACCAGATGGGATTGACGAAGGAATAGAGGAACTAAACGCAACAACTCCGGCCACAGAGAGTCCCCAAGCAGAGGACACAGAGGAAGAAGAGGACAGCATTTCCTGCACAGCCTACAAACCACGCAAACATGAGGGCAAAAAGAAGAATTGGAGACTACACCCCAACAAACCGATAGTCATCATGGGTGACTCCAATCTAGCAACGATTCCCACCTACTCAGATTCCAACGTACAGATAGAATCATACCCGGGCATGAACCTGGAGTGGGCAATCACAGTGTTAGAGCACACCGAAGTTAACGAGGAAACAGAACGTCTCATTCTGAGTGTAGGCCTAACGAACATGGACCAGAAGAGTACTGTGACCAGTCAGAAAAACTTAGGACGACTGATCAAGATAGCCAAAACCAAATTCCCTAACGCAAACAGACAAGTAGCGCTAATAAACTTCTCTGAGGATCTAGAAGAAAACCAAAAATGGATCCTTACCAATCTGAATAAAGAAATTAAAAAAACCAACTGTCTCCCAATGTTGGACCCAACCAAATTTAAAACACAATGGGACAACGTACACTGGACGAGAAGGACAGCTACTAGTATAGTTGACCTTTGGATGGAGTCGTTAAACTAAGAGGCCCTGAACGCCACGAAGCACTAAGGGAAAAAGAAAAGACCCAAACAAATAGTATAATCAATTTATCGCATTATTTTAGACCTAACGAACACGAAAAAACCCTATTGGAAAAAGGGCTATCATTTGTACCCACAGTAGACATTTACCGTGAACAGATGAATAATCTGAGAAAGGACGTTTCCAAATATCACCGGAGGCTAAAACTAACAACACATTTTGGAAATACGGACCAAGAGGAAATCCCCAGATTCATGCCAGCATCTTACTGGGAACCAGCAGGGGAGCAACTCCCACAGGGCCTGAAGCTACTGATCCAGCAAGATTTGACGACGATCAGAAAAATGCCGGGTCATCTGAAGGAGAAGCCGAACCTCACTGCAGACCAGGTAAGAGCACTCAGATCCCTAACTAACAACCAAGATATAATAATCAAACCCGCTGATAAGGGGTCATCGATTGTGATATTGGACAGACAGCAATATATATTGGAAGGCATGAGACAATTGAAAAATGTGAACCACTACAGGGAACTAGCCAAACCGATATTTGAACAAACAGCTTTAGAAGCTGAAAAAATTATAAACACCTTAAGGCAGAAAAAATTCATAAACAGAAAACAGGAAAGATACCTGTTAGGAGTGGACAAACCCAAGGCTAGAACTATGTATCTTTTACCAAAAATACATAAAGATCCAGCCAGTTGGACAATTCCCTACGAAATTCCAACAGGGCGTCCGATTATCTCAGACTGCGGATCTGAGACTTATGGTACGGCTGAATTCATAGAATATCACCTTAACCCCTTATCCATAAGACACAAGAGCTATATTAAGGATTCCTATCATTTTGTGGAAATTATAAAGAACATTGTCATTCCAAAGAATGCAATATTATTTTCGATAGATATTGATAGTCTATACACAAATATTGACACAAACGCAGGGCTACAAGCCATCAGGGACATTTTCCGGAAATACCCGGACAGAAAGCGACCAGACAAAGAGCTTTTAGAATTATTGGAAATGAATTTAACAAAAAATGACTTCCAATTTAATGGCAGGACGTTCCTCCAGATCAGTGGAACAGCCATGGGCAAACGATTTGCCCCGTCACTGGCCAATATCTACATTGCATCCTGGGAGGAATCAGTAATGGAAAGATGTCCACTCAAACCATCACATTATTACAGATACCTGGATGACATATGGGGCACATGGGAATACACCATGGAGGAATTCCAGGATTTTATTACAATCCTAAACACACATCACAGAACAATAACAGTCAAATATGTCACAGACATGACACAAATTGATTTTTTGGACATCACTACATACAAGGGTAAATATTTTGACACAACAGGAAAACTTGACCTGAAAGTATTCTTCAAAGCTACGGACACACACGCTTTATTACATAAGAGCTCGTTCCACCCACCACACTGCTTTTCAGGAATCGTCAAGTCACAGCTACTGCGCTTTAAACGGATTTGTACCCAAAAAAAAGACTTTGAAACAGCATGTAAAATTCTTTTCAAAGCCCTAAGAGAACGAGGCTACACAAGAACTTACCTAAGAAAGGCCTACAGCACCTTTGAGGAGGTCAAGATCAGAGACCAGAGACCCCTTTTAGCCTTAGTAACAACTTATTCCAGCCAAAGCATATTGGCCAACAAACGCCTAAAAAGCAACTTTGAAAATAGGCAGAACAATCTACTACAGGATTACAAGATAATCTCTGCCTATCGCAAAAATAAAAATTTAAAGGACTACCTGGTCCGTAGTAACTTGAAACAAAGTAACAGGGCTACAAAACCAACTCCAAGTTATTTTAGCCCACAGAAACAAATTATAAATAGATCAAAAAGAAATGTAGTTGGAATTAAACAAATTATACCCTACAACACACAAAATGTGATATACCTTATCACTTGTGACATTTGCAAACTACAGTATATTGGAGAAACGGGAAACTCCATAGCGTGTAGGCTTAACCAGCATCGCTATAATATTAATAACCATAAAGAAACACATTTACTGATTGTAAAACACTATTTAACACATGGGATCCAAGCCCTTAAGGTGTGTGGTCTAGAACACAACAGAAATTGGACTGTTGGAGAGAGGAAATTCCAAGAACAGGAATGGATTAGAAGACTAGATACTAGATACCCAGGAGGGCTAAATCTATAAAAGTTAAACACTCTACCTACACAATCCCTAACACAAAGGCCCCCAATGCTTTTGTGATTAAACAACAATGAGCCTACTTGGCCTTTGTCATGCCTAGGAGCTGGTGTGAAACACACCCGAAACCAGTAATGGCCCATCCGGCTCCCTTTGTTATGCCTAAAACAAAAGACTGGGGGATGAACACAAACTCAAACCTTGAAATTTAAATAAACTTACAGCCTCGTCCTACAACAAAGGCCAATATCAAGGTAAGATTTACAGAAATTATACTGATCATGGCGTTTATCGTGCGCTTGCCCAGGCCTTACGGCCTGGGCATAAATATAACGATTACATTCACCACGGCTTCGTAACTCGCGCGGCGCTCCGCCGGCCGCGCGGCCCTGGCCCGCTCTTCGCGGGCACTCGCGCCTGCGGCGCTCGGGCGCGAAGAGCAGGACCAAGGACCGCTGGCCTTCGCGCCGCTTGCAATGTCGTGGACAATAACTGTGACATATATTGTTTTATAAAAACATAACCCTAGAAAGGTTAGTAAACATTTGGAAAAACTAAAAAGGACTAATTATAGACATGACATTGGACTCTTTCTTAGTTTTAAAGAATGGCGCGTGCATTCATTCTCTCGGGACTGTATACATGGAAGAAACCACAAACAGTGTTCTTTATGTGACAATCCCGATTGAAATCAAAACCCCTCCCTAACCTCAGTCAAATTATTCCTAGTTCCCCGAAGGAGGCGGTGCCTGCTCCACATTGTGCACAAAAACGAGCGCTCCTGTTCTCAATCTAACTGAATCTCAAACTAACTGTGACATATATCAGGCATGCAAACTTGTAGCTTTCCGGCGAAAATCGCTGTTTTGAATCCAAATTGATCGTTTGTGTGATTCGTTCAGATTCGATGTAAAAATATTTGGGGGGGTGTCGTGTCATCTAGGCTGCGTTGAGCAGCAGTGAGAAGAGGAGCGCTTTTTTCTCTTTTTGGCTCCGTCCGTTTTGTCTAGTGGTGATGGTGGATGGGGAATATGGTCGTTTTATTTTTGAACAAATCAAGCGCTCGCTTTCTCTTGCCTGTGACGTCAACACCCATGCTTGACTCTGTCCAGAGTCTTCTAATCAGAGAGTCCTGCCACTGCGGGGTCAGAAACAGCGCTGGTCACGTGGTTCATTGTCACTTTACACCTCATAGACTTCAATGCATTTTGTAAACTTCCGGTTCGCCGTTTGTCACTATACGCCAATAGATGTGTGCGTAGAAGACCTGGCCCCATGAAGTGAACGGGAGTGACGCAATTCTTCGTAGGTAGAAGGCTCTGACTCTGTCCAGTCTGCAGCCGTGCAGCGCTGAGGGGAGCGCTCAGCAGCCAGTCAGCACACAGCCACAGACGGAGCACATAGCAAAAAAACTTGGCTAGGTTGTCGTGATACTAGTGTGGTGTAGTTGTGGATTGGACTTTTTTAATTCGCTTGCATCGGGATGCGGTCGCTATTCTGCATAGATGCGCTGATGCGGTGACGTAGAACAGTATTTACCAGCAGACATTAAACTAAAATAAAGGGCGCTTTGCTAAGTTGCGTTCCAGCAATCTCACACCAGGAGGTTCTAGGGTCATGCAGTCTGACCCTAGAAGGTTTGATACTCATGAATAGGCACATTGGTGAATGGACAAAGATTAATTTAGCTAGCATGAAATGATAGATGGCCGAAGCTGATGCTTTAATTTAGCTAGGAGAAAAGCCTGATGGCTGTCGAAAGCTGATGCTTTTGTTTAGCTAGGAGAAATGCCCGATGGCTGACAAAGCTGATGCATTAATTTAGCTAGCATGATAGCTGAGGCCAAACTGGTCAAGAATCATCAATTTGGTGCACTTGGTGAAGAGTTTTTGATTTTTGGTATGGTGTTAGGTATGGGTATAAGGTTTTCATAAACCATCGCAAACAAGTTGGGCTCGCCCCCTAGTGGTCTGTTTGCAATGAATCAAATATTAGATACGTCAGTACATGGTGCAAACCCCAAATAATTGATGAAAGAGATTTTTCAATGGATTCTGTTACTATTGGGTATGATAAACAACATACTAAAAATTCAAGAAGAAATAACTACTGGAAAGGCACCATTTTCAAGATGGCGTCCACGATGGCTGCCGGGAGCTGAAAATGCCTATAAACTGGGTTTTAATGTGTAAAAATTCATAAAAAATCTGCACTTGGTGAAGAGTTTTTGATTTTTGGTATGGTGTTAGGTATGGGTATAAGGTTTTCAAAAACCATCGCAAACAATTTGGGCTCGCCCCCTAGTGGTCTGTTTGCAATGAATTCAACAGTAGATTTGTCAGTATATGGCTGAAACCCCAAATAATTGATAAAAGAGATTTTTCAATGGATTTTGTTACTATTGGGTATGATAAACAACATACTAAAAAATCAAGAAAAAATAACTACCGGAAAAGCACCATTTTCAAGATGGCGTCCACGATGGCTGCCGGGAGCTGAAAATGCCTATAAACTGGGTTTTAATGTGTAAAAATTCATAATAAATCTGCACTTGGTGAAGAGTTTTTGATTCCTATTATTCCTATTATTATTATGTTCATGTGAGATACATTGCAGGGCTGAATGATGAACTGTATTGAAGGGCTTGAGGACAGAAGCAGCAGCATTTTTATAATAACATGGTCATAGTCCAACACAAAACATGAAGCAATCATGAATCACACTTGACCTTACCTCTTCTCTCCTCCTCCTAGGTCTCTCACTCTTTCCTGTGTGTAAAGAGGAGGTCACCCCTGAACAGGAGGAGAGGAGCTCCAGTCTGGTCCAGGTGAAACCAGAACCTCTACAGATTAAAGAAGAACAGGAGGAGGAGCGACTTCAAAGACCAGTGGAGGCTGTTGGGTCAACGTTGACGTCACACAGACATGTTCAACAAATAGAAAATGCAGGTAGATCTGTCTGAAGAGTTCATTTGCAAAAACAGATAAAAGCCATTTTGGGAAAAAATGAGATGACTATTGTAAATAATGGTTAAGTTAGAGTTTTATTAGAATATAAAATCAATTTTGTTGTTAAGGCAGATATATCCCATTCTAAACGCCCTCAAAGATCAGGTTTTGTAGCAAAAACAGACAAATGACATAGCTCTTTGTTTGCAGAAACAGATAAATCCATTGGGCAGCGTGTTTAGACCACGTGATCCAAGATGGTGCCCCATTATGCATTATGTCTCAAACATTGTTCAGGGGTCTGCCATGAGGATAGTCAAACCAGGGGCCATGTGTGGCCCCCAGGGGCCATGTGTGGCCCCCTGTGGCCTCTGGGTGCCAGAGGCGCACTGTTGCCCCATTATGCACCAAACTTCTCTCAAAGACTATTCCAGGGGTCTGTCATGAAGATAGTCACACCAGGGGCCATGTGTGGCTCCCAGGGGCCAATTGTGGCCCCCAGGGGCCTCTGGGTGCCTTAGGCGCACCGTTGCCGCATTATGCATACTGTTGCCCCATTATGCACCAAAAGTGTCTCAAACACTGTTCAGGGGTCTGCCATGAGGAAAGTCACACCAGGGGCCATGTGTGGCTCCCAGGGGCCATGTGTGGCCCCCAGGAGCCTCTGGGTGCCATAGGCGCACTGTTTCCCCATTATGCGCACTGTTGCCCCATTATGCACCAAAAGTGTCTCAAACACTGTTCAGGGGTCTGCCATGAGGAATGTCACACCAGGGGCCATGTGTGGCTCCCAGGGGCCATGTGTGGCCCCCAGGGGCCTCTGGGTGCCATAGGCACACTGTTGCCCCATTATGCACCAAACTTGTCTCAAACACTGTTCCAGGGGTCTGCCATGAAGATAGTCACACCAGGGGCCATGTGTGGCTCCCAGGGGCCATGTGTGGCCCCCAGGGGCCTCTGGGTGCCATTGGCGCACTGTTTCCCATTATGCGCACTGTTGCCCCATTATGCACACTCTTGCCCCATTATGCACCAAAAGTGTCTCAAACACTGTTCAGGGGTCTGCCATGAGGAAAGTCACACCAGGGGCCATGTGTGGCTCCCAGGGGCCATGTGTGGCCCCCAGGGGCCTCTGGGTGCCATAGACGCACTGTTGCCCCATTATGCACCAACATTTTCTCAAACAATGTTCAGGGGTCTACCATGTGGCCCCATGTGGCGTGTGGCTCCCAGTGGCCCCTGATATGGTACACTGGGGCCCCTAATGTGGCCTGTGAGGTGGCCCCTGGTGTGACTATTGTCATGGTAGACCCATGAACAGTGGTTGTGCCAAGTTTGGTGCAGATTGGATCAAACGGTGCAGATCAGAGCAGCAGTGCGCCTTTGGCCCCTGGGGGCACCAGGGGCCACTGATATGGCACACTGGGGCCCCTGGTTTAGCCCTTTGTGTGACTATTGTCATGGCAGACCCTTAAACAGTGTTCATGCTAAGTTTGATGCAGATTGGAGCAATGGTGTGCCTTTGGCACCCCTGGGCCCCCGGGGGCCCCTGATATGGTACACTGGGGCCCCTGGTTTAGCCCTTTGTGTGACTATTGTCATGGCAGACCCTTAAACAGTGTTCATGCTACGTTTGATGCAGATTGGAGCAATGGTGTGCCTTTGGCACCCCGGGGCCCCCGGGGGCCCTTGATATGGTACACTGGGGCCCCTGATGTGGCCTGTGAAGTGGCCCCTGGTGTGACTATTGCCATGGTAGACCCCTGAACAGTGGTTGTGCCAAGTTTGGTGCAGATTGGATCAAACGGTGCACCTTTAGCACCCCAGGGGCCCCTGAGTTGTCCCCTATTGTGCCCCCTGGTGGCTATATGTGGCCCCTATAAAAGTACAGACTGCTTAAGTATGTTGTCAAAACTTTGTTTTTGCTCTCCTGTAAGAGTAATGTAATTCTGGAAATCCTTTTTGCGTCCTCGATATGGCCACATTCAATGGTGAAACATCAATTGTGGAGTTATCTGTTTTTGATAAAAAACGAGTGTTGGAGTTATCTGTTTTTGCCAAAAGACAAAGTTTAAATGAAGACAAAAACTATTTTCTAATAAAGTTACATTTTTTATGATACATCTATTTTGTTAAGTCATTTTTACTTAGTCAAATCCACCCAACTTCAGTTTGATTGATATTACTTTGAGTGCACAATAAAAAAACTGGATTTGTGAACATTTATAAAAACGGAGTTATCTGTTTTTGCAAATGAACTCTTCTGTAGAGCTGATATTACATGAGCCCTTCATTCAATTTAGCGGGTCGTTGTTTAGCTTTTTGCAATTGTTAACTTGTTTTATCTTTTGTCTAGAGTTTCCACACCTCCCTGCATGTAAAGAGGAGGTTACCCCTGAACAGGTTGAGAGGAGCTCCAGTCTGGTCCAGGTGAAACCAGAACCTCTACAGATTAAAGAGGAACAAGAGGAGGAGCTACTTCAAAGACCAGAGGAGGATGCTGGGTCAACGTTGAGATCACTAGCAGTGAAATGTGAAGATGATGACGATGAAAACAGAGACACAGAGCCTCTAGCCAGCATCTCAACTGAACACATGAAAACACAAGCTTGTATAAACTACTGGGTACCATCATCACAACCGGCTAGTGACGACCAGCTCCTCTCTTCAAATTGTTCTGAATCTGACATCACTGAAGACAGTGATGACTGGGAGGAGACCAGGGAAGACCAGCCCGCTTTAAACAAACTGAACTCTCATGAGACATAAAATATGGAAGAACGACGCTTGTCTTTGAGCAACGAGCTGTCCCGGGACTCGTCATCACGACAAACTCCACCCACGAGCAGTCAGACAGGAAATAAATGCTTTAGTTGTACAGAGTGTGACAGAGTCTTTGTTAAACTGAGTAGCCTGAAACGACACATGAGGGTTCATCCACGTAACCAATGCTTAGCTTGTACAGAGTGCAGTCAAGTCTTTAGTTACAGGAGAGACCTGAAAGAACACATGAGCTCTCATATAGGTGACAAATGCTTTACCGGTATGAGGGCAGGTGAAATGCAATATCTGAGGAAACACATGCATACACACACCGGTTCAAAAACCTTGACTAGTGCAGTCAATATCTATACTTGTAGTGAGTGTGGCAGAGTCTGTCGTGGAATGGGTTTTCTGAAGCGTCACATGAATACTCATGCAGGTTCAAAAACCTTGACTAGTGCAATTGATAGCTGTACTGAAAAAGGCTTTGCTTGTACCGAGTGTGGTAAAGATTGTATTCTGGTGAGTGACCTGAAACACCACATGGTTTACCATGCAAGTAAAAACTCCAGGTGTACAGAATGTGGCAAACCCTTTGGTCACATGTCAACATGTCAACTGAAAATACACATGGGGTTTCATAGAGGTGTAAAACCCTTTAATTGTTACAAGTGTAGACAAGTCTTTGATGACAGGAGACTCCTGAAAGAACACATGAGCTCTCATATAGGGGGAAAAACCTGTACTGAGTGTGACAGAGCCTTTACTAGTATGAGTGATCTGCAGCGACACATGATTTCTCACACAGGTTCAAAAAGCTTGACCAGTGCGGTTAATAGCTATACCTGTACCGAGTGTGGTGAAGGATTTGTTTATTTCATTCACATGAAAAAACACCTGGTTACTCATGCGGGTAAAAACTCCAGGTGTACAGAATGTGGCAAACCCTTTGGTTTATGTCTCAACTGAAAATCCTTGACTAGTGCAGTTAATAGCAAAGGCTTTGGTTTGGAACCAGAACCTCTACAGATTAAAGAGGAACAGGAGGAGGAGCTACTGCAAAGACCAGAGGAGGCTGATGGGTCAACGTTGACATCGCTAGCAGTGAAACGTGAAGATGATGACGATGGAAACAGAGAGACAGAGCCTCTAGCCAGCATCTCAACTGAACACAACTATGCCGCTAAAATGTGGCACGTCCAACCGAAACGTAGGTGTTTAGATCCTCTCCTTTAAAACCGCTCTGAAAAGTCACAGGTGGCTGCCACTATCCTTATCCTTGTCTGTCATTCAATGTATGAGTTTCTTGGGCTAAAACGGCCCCCACAAAACTGTGAAAAGTGATGACTCATCACTAAACTGTCGTTTTGTGGGGCCGTTTCTAGCCCAAGGAATGTTTTTCTGTGAAAAACAAATTCTTCTAATACATTCAGAACAATTAAAAAGACTAGTTAGATACCTCATGTCAAGATTTTTTCTTTTTTTTTTAGTCTTTTTTTTTTTTTTTTTTTTTTTGAAGGGGTGAAAACCGCTTCCAAGAAGTGCCTTTGTCCGTCTCGTGCGTCCCCATGTGAGGACTGGTCAAGCTTCACATGACAATTTGGCTCTCCAGATAAAACCATTCATCCATTCAAAATTCATAAAAATATAGAACTAAAGCACATCTTTTCTCATAGCTCTAGAACACAATAGAAATTCACCGCTTCACTTCGAACCGAGGTTTGATTTTTTTCCTTTATAGTATAGTGTATAGTAAGTGAATGAGACCCAAACTTACCCTAGCTGCCAAAGATTCTCCTAGGGGGGGCTAAAAAATGATTGACCCAGGGCCCTCGCGGGGGCATGTGCTTTAACCCTCGTAGGGTCTTCGGGTCACTTTGACCCGGTTTTCAATTTTCAACATCAAGAAAAAGTATGTTAACCCTCGTAGGATCCTCGTGTTTTAGTCACACCCAGGGCCTTCGGGTCACTTTGACCCGGCTCATATTAAACCATTCTAAAGTATTTAGAAATCCCCAAAAATCATATTAAACACAATTTGATTGTCATTATTAACTACTTTACTAACAATTCAATAAATATTTTGTATTATCCCTGCCAGGCCGGGATGGCCAAAGGTGAGGGATTATGTTTTCACTCCTCTGTCTGTGGACAGCTAATCTCAGGCAAATTGGACCAATTAGTGTGAAACTACACACATACACTCCCGGGAGGCCTAGGAAGAACCTCCTCCCCTAATTCTTCACATTTGCCTCTTATAGCGCCACCATCAGGCTGTTGTGTGAACAGCTAATCTCAGGCACCACTTCAGCATCAAACTTGGCACACATACGCCCAGGAGGCCTAGAAAGAAACTCCACTAGAAATCTTTTCCATCTGTCATTTATAGCACCACCATGAGACTGATCTTTGCAAAATATCTTGTTGGTATTACAATATAGACTTTGTCCAAATCTCACACCAATTGGTACATATTATCCCTATTGTCATTTGATCAAGAACTATATGTCAAATATTTCTTGTCCCATTCTGATTTGCACAAAGTGCTACAGGTGCTCTGATGGCACAGTGTCACTGCCACAGAGGTTGTGGATTTGAATCAATCGTGGGGCATCTATGCAAACACAATTGTTGTTCGAGGGAAGGGAAGCTGGGCGGAGAGGTTGATAATTGTACATGTATTCCTACAGCCAGGCTGGGCGGCAGCTGGTTTTGGGAGGGAGGAGTAGGACGAAGGGCGAAGGCCCTACGTCCACTCGGTGGGGGGTCCTCACTGTCAGGTGATTCGGTAGGATACAACAGCAGTGACAACATAGGGGAGGAATCAATTGGCATAAGGACTGGATTGGGGAGAAAAAGAGGGTAAACCATAATTGGCTACTCAAAATAAAATAAAATAAAAAAGAAATGCTACAAATCACGTCGGAATGCTGTGGAACTTGGAATTTGTAAAGTGGCATAGGGATGAAGTTCCCATTTGGTAGCAAAATGTGCCACTCCCGCAAAAATCGTAAGCATCTTTGGAATCGTGGCCAATCTGAATAGAAAATGTGACACATACTGTAGGCCATGACATTGATCAAATGACCAGAGAAAATCGGTATTGTAAATATCCCCCAAAACTTGTTTTGCTCAATTCTGCCTCATGGTGGCGCTATAACAGGACGATTTGGGGTTGAATATCTTCCTAGGCCTCCCGGGGGAGTACATGTAAAGTTTCACGCTGACTGGTCCAGCGGTGACTGAGATTAGCTGTTCACAGACAGAAGCAACGAAAACATAATCACTCACCTTTGGCCATCCCGGCCTGGCGGAGATAATATTGAATGAATTGTTATCAATGTAATTTGTAATGGTGAGCAAATTATGTACTCAAAAATCCATATGTCCAATGTTTTTTCAGAAAGAAATGGTCTAAATATTAGCCATTTAGCATACACTTTGAATGGCCGGGTCAAAGTGACCCGAAGACCCTGGGTGTTATATGTTGATACAGGGGGGTGTTGCAAATGCATGACATGTACCATTTTCATATCACATGTTTAGTACAGTAAATAAGCCAAGCAGAAGAAGTTTCATGGATAAAAACATATTTTAACCCTCGTAGGGTCTTCGGGTCACTTTGACCCGGTTTTCAATTTTCAACATCAAGAAAAAGTATGTTAAAATATGTTTTTATCCATGACAAATTCCAAGTTCCACAGCATTCCGACGTGATTTGTAGCATTTCTTTTTTATTTTATTTTATTTTGAGTAGCCAATTATGGTTTACCCTCTTTTTCTCCCCAATCCAGTCCTTATGCCAATTGATTCCTCCCCTATGTTGTCACTGCTGTTGTATCCTACCGAATCACCTGACAGTGAGGACCCCCCACCGAGTGGACGTAGGGCCTTCGCCCTTCGTCCTACTCCTCCCTCCCAAAACCAGCTGCCGCCCAGCCTGGCTGTAGGAATACATGTACAATTATCAACCTCTCCGCCCAGCTTCCCTTCCCTCGAACAACAATTGTGTTTGCATAGATGCCCCACGATTGATTCAAATCCACAACCTCTGTGGCAGTGACACTGTGCCATCAGAGCACCTGTAGCACTTTGTGCAAATCAGAATGGGACAAGAAATATTTGACATATAGTTCTTGATCAAATGACAATAGGGATAATATGTACCAATTGGTGTGAGATTTGGACAAAGTCTATATTGTAATACCAACAAGATATTTTGCAAAGATCAGTCTCATGGTGGTGCTATAAATGACAGATGGAAAAGATTTCTAGTGGAGTTTCTTTCTAGGCCTCCTGGGCGTATGTGTGCCAAGTTTGATGCTGAAGTGGTGCCTGAGATTAGCTGTTCACACAACAGCCTGATGGTGGCGCTATAAGAGGCAAATGTGAAGAATTAGGGGAGGAGGTTCTTCCTAGGCCTCCCGGGAGTGTATGTGTGTAGTTTCACACTAATTGGTCCAATTTGCCTGAGATTAGCTGTCCACAGACAGAGGAGTGAAAACATAATCCCTCACCTTTGGCCATCCCGGCCTGGCAGGGATAATACAAAATATTTATTGAATTGTTAGTAAAGTAGTTAATAATGACAATCAAATTGTGTTTAATATGATTTTTGGGGATTTCTAAATACTTTAGAATGGTTTAATATGAGCCGGGTCAAAGTGACCCGAAGGCCCTGGGTGTGACTAAAACACGAGGATCCTACGAGGGTTAACAGTGTGACTGAGGATGATATCAACGCACTTAATGCGAAATATTCACGTGTTTTCAGACGCTTCAATGCAGAGGTATCCGTAGATACCGGATACTGGGTATCCCGGTATCTCGCAGTGGACGGTTGATAAAAAAACAATGAAACAGTGGCTTGATTAGTAGTGAAACGTCGACATCTAGTGGTCAACCTCAGAGGTACACAATAATAAAAACTGAGCTGAATTCCAGCATCGAACTAGATGCCATGGATTCCCTGTTCCCCGGTGTAACGCTCCACGCCACAGACCCCGACGGAGCGGCGCGGTATTGGGCGCCGATGACCCCGTGAGTCGCCACCGAGGCGAGCGCTAGCGAGCCGAGTTGCCGCGACGAGCGGTGGGAACGGCGACCAATCCCACTCAGCCGCGTTACCGAGATATGTGCCGTTATGGACAGAATAGTAAATATTCAGTCCCTCACTATCCACGTCTACCCCACTGCACGTCTACCCCACTATCCACGTCAAAGATAAATGCACAAAAAAGGAGTCACATCATCTGTTCATTAGCTCAGTCAGTAGAGCACGGATGCAACAAACCCACGGCTTGGGTTCGATTCCCGTGAGGGGAATATAATATTCGAGGCGACAGATATCGGCGCATGCGTACATCAAAGTGCACGGAAACAGGATACCCCGTGGATACTCCGTGGATACCCTGTGGATACTCTCTGCATTCAAACGTCTGATAAATGGTGAAAAAGTCCGATTGAATGCGAAGAGAGTCGAAGCTGGTGACTGAGGCCTCTATTGAGTCGACACTGTTTGATTGTGTCAATTGTATAAACTTGTAATTGCTTATTTTTGTTTTTGGTTTGTTTTCTCGTATTGCTTTTCTTAATGTCATGTGCTTTATAAATAAAGTTTGAGTTGAGCTGATCTACAAGCTAAAAAAAGAAAAATAGAGATCTATGTTTGGAGAAAGACTTTATTTTGGAATAAATCCTTTTTATTACTTTTAATTAGACGTTTTCTATATTCATATAATTTTCTCAGAGCTGTCAGAATATAGTGTGTTTTATCACGTGCACTAAACAAAAACCATCCACACACACAATCAATCAATGAATGGGTCTAGTGAGTTAAAATCGACTTTTATTCAAAGTTAATCTGAACTAAATTGATAAAATGTTTGTGTGATTTAAGGAAGTATCAAAATTACCCAATCAAGTGAATTTTTGAGATTTTATTTTCTAATGGCACTTAACAGCAGGTCAAGACCTATACAGTGTACATCATTCCCAACAATTACCCCACAATAAGTATCGAATTATGCATTATCAACTAAATATACTATTTAGCAACATTTAATTATGTATTGCTATCAACTTAATATATGTAGTAACATTGAATTATCTAAAAAATAAACAAAATGACAAAAATAAATAAAAATTGATTGATTGATTTAATAATTTATTAGAAGTTTGCAATAGGAAATAGTACATATCCTAGTAAGCTTTACAGCTTATTGAGCGTGCAATACCGTTGAGTGACCAGAGAGGTGCTGTTGAACAGCCTTGAAATGTGCATGCACGCATGCACACATACACACAAACACACACACACACACACACACACACACAAACACACACACACACACACACACACACACACACACACACACACACACACACACACACACACACATACACATACACACAAATGAATGGACACCACCACTTGGTTCATACTGGTGTGATTTTTTACAGAAAAAACACTTTTACAGATCCTTCTCAAAAAATTAGAATATTGTGTAAAGGTACATTTTCTTGAAATGTTCATATATTTCATGAAACTTTCATATATTCTAGATACATTGGACATTCAGTGAATTATTCCAAACCTTTTTTTTGGGGGGGGTAAAATTTAGAATTTTTATGGCATACATCTCATGAATATCAAAAGTCCATATTTCAAAATATTACAATACACTCAAAACAAGGATTTATAATAGAGAAATGTCAAACTTCTGAAGTCAGAGTGGCTTGAAGTCCAGTGGGAAGTTTCCACAGTCAGTTATGATTTGAGGTGCTATGGCACCTGCAATGCTTTTTCACACAATATTCTTATTTTTCGAGAAGGATCTGCAGGTATCTCATATAACATTGAAAGACAGACGGATGAACAGAGTAGCCTACTTTGCATAGGATAACAATCACAAACAAAAACATTCTCCATAACAAATAGAGAGATTACTCTATGAAGAAAACAAGCTTCTGTTTCATTGATAAATGATCTCTTCTCATCAAAACCAAACCAGTAGAAAGACCCAACTTCGACATTGTGGTATTTGATACCAGTGTTGCACACTCATTATCAACATGATTAATCTCATAATGTGTGGTCTACATTGGAGCAGCTGAACTGTTTGGGTTTTTAGTTTGTCTAGGTCAAGGAGTTTACACGATTAGGACTGATTAACCAAACGGAAAACATAAAACAACAGACTTGTTTTGTGCGCGGAACTCCAAATCAATCTGCGTTCCCACACGGACATATTAACGGAGTGTACCGATATGTGTGCACTCCCTTAATATGTTCGTGTCGGAACGTGGTTTTGTTTGTGTCTCATGGCCGCGGTGATCTACAAACAAGCGTGTTTTTGCTATGCTACACATTGATTATTGATTTACAGATCTGTTTTCTTCGGCATTTTCCATCTCTATCATCAGGTAGGATATTGTTTTGTTTAGTTACTGGTCGAGATTAAAGGGAGATAATCATAGAGTTATCACCAAGGCAACTAGTTAGGCACAGAGTTTGGACGCTCCGTGTACAAACAGAGGGTCCAATGGTGTGTGTGTGTGTGTGTGTGTGTGTGTGTGTGTGTGTGTGTGTGTGTGTGTGTGTGTGTGTGTGTGTGTGTGTGTGTGTGTGTGTGTGTGTGCGTGTTTAATCTAATACCAGCTAGACACTCACGGTGGGACTACACCAAGCCGTTTCGCGCGCGTCAGTGCGTATGCGTGCGTATGCGGGGCGCGCGCGCGTATGTGCGTTTTGGATAGATCCAATGTATGTCAGTTCAGCAGGCTACACCAGGCGTACGGATAGCGCGAACCACGGATACGCATTCCCTAAAAATAGGATCGGTTCTATTTTTTAAGCACGCCTATGCGTTTTGTACATAGACTATCTGGTCTTCCTCACATATACTCCCTCCTTGGTGTAGCCTGGAGCGTTTACGCATACGCGAGCCTCTTCACGGACAGTACGCGCGTATGTGCACATTTTTTGGTGTAGTCCCACCGAAAAATGCGCTCATACGCGCGTACTGTCCGTGAAGACGCTCGCGTATGCGTAAACGCTCCAGGCTACACCAAGGAGGGAGTATATGTGAGGAAGACCAGATATTCTGTGTACAAAACGCATACGCCTGCTTAAAAAATAGAACCGATCCTATTTTTAGGGAATGCGTATCCGTGGTTCGCGCTATCCGTACGCCTGGTGTAGCCGGCTGAATTAATATGTATTGGATCTATCCAAAACGCGCATACGCGCGCGCGCCCCGCATACGCACGCACACGCACTGACGCGCGCGAAACGGCTTGGTGTAGTCCCACCGTAACGGTCGGACTACACCAGAAAACGCGCGCGTATGCGTGCGCTGTCTGTGCGTGCGCTGTGCGTGTGCGAAAAGCCCCTGGCTACACCAAGGAGGGGGTAGCCTTACATTAATTCTCTCCTGTAGTAGCTTCTGCTTTGATGACGTCTATGGCTACAGGAGAGTCTTAACGCTTTGACAGACAGGTCGGGAGTATGGTCTGCAAAACTGCTACTGCGGCTCTACACATGCATACATGCGAGACATCTTCCGTACAAGTTCTGCAAGGTGTATGCGACTTGTACGGTAGCCTTGTTTAATGTATAAGTCCGTATTGTTAAATAAAATGAGTTTTTACCAAGTGTGTGTCTTTTCCAAATCGAGCAGCTCTGGTCTGGTTAAAGATGGCTGCACTTATCACGTGACGTTCATCCATTCCCCCATTCGTTCATACAAGGACATGACGTATGTGTACATACGGAATAATGCTTCCAGCCACCAAAGGGCGCTGTTGCAGCTAACATTGTAGCAAACGAGGAAAAGCTGTACACTTGTTAAAAACGAATTTTATTTAAAAATACGGACTAATACATTAAACAAGGCTACCGTACAAGTCGCATATACCGTACAAGTCGCATACACCTTGCAGAACTTGTACGGAAGATATGTCTCGCATGTATGCATGTGTAGAGCCACAGTAGCAGTTTTGCAGACCATACTCCCGACCTGTCTGTCAAAGCGTTAAGACTCTCCTGTAGCCATAGACGTCATCAAAGCAGAAGCTACTACAGGAGAGAATTAATGTAAGGCTAAAGGAGGGGGTATATGTGCGGGAGACCAGATAGTCTGTGTACAAAACGCATACGCGTATATAAAAAATAGAACCGATCCTATTTTTACAGCATGCGTATCCGTGGTTCGCGCTATCCTTACGCCTGGTGTAGCCGGCTGAATTGATATACATTGGATCTATCCAAAACGCGCATACGCGCGCACGACCCGCACACGCACGCATACGCACTGACGCGCGCGAAACGGCTTGGTGTAGTCCGGCCGTAAGTGTTTCGGGGCGCGTGTGTTGGTTGCAGATAGATAGAATAGCTACATAGATAGATGAAACAGCAGCTTCTCAGCATTGAAGTCAGACATGCAATGCCTTTGTTAATGTTTTATGATATAGGACGTTTCCATGAAAAGAACATAAAAGAACATAACAGTGGTGGGAAAAGTACTCAAATGATTTACTTAGTATCAATACTGCAATGTATAAATACTCAGTTTCAAGTAGATGTGCGGCATAGCTCAGAGGTAGAGAAACCGTTATTAGAGCATGAAGGGTTCCTGAAGTGTTCCCAGTTCGAATCCGGGCTCCTCCTGAGTTAATGTCGAAGGGTCCTTCGTCCTTGAGCAAGACTCTGAACCCCTAATTGCTCCCGGTGAGTAGGTTGGTGCCTTGCATGGTTTCCTCCGCCAGCGTGTGCGTGAACGGGTGAATGTAATGCACAATCACTGTAAAGCGCTTTGGATAAAAGCGCTATATAAATGCACCATTTACCATTTACAGAATGCAAAATCTACCTGCCACGTACGGTATGAAATAATGCTAGAAATGTTTGAAAATAGCCACGGTATGAATATTATTTATATCTGCAAAGTAACTAGTAAATAAATGTAGTGGAGTAAAAGTACAATATTTGGATCTGCGATGTTTTGGAATAGAAGTAAAAGTATTGGGAATTGGAAATACTCAAGTAAAGTACCACTGAAAACAATTATTATTTACATTCTGACAAAAAACGGGACGATTTCGTAGTGAATGTTGAAAACCTAGTCTTTAAGAGATATTTGTCGGGAGGGATCACAGGACACCAAGCTTGAAACTGGGACAATCCCGGCCAAAGTGGGTCACCCTAAGAAAAGTTGGTCACCCTAAGAAGATAGATAGACAGATAGATAGATAGATAGATAAATACTGTATTCACCATATTCCTGGCCATTTTATGGAGGCTGCCATTTTCCCATAAACATCTTTTCACTTCCTCCCAAGTAAGGAAGTGACATGGAATTGTCTGTTGCCAGATTTTGCCAAAGAAATAAGCCCAACAGAAGCAACTAGGCTATACTACTTTACATTTACGTTTGAAAATAGCAGATCAGCAAGCTCACAATGTGTCACATTGCGACACATTGTGAGCTTGTATATTTGCTATTTAAAAAATATTGAGAGAAAACAAATATTTTGAATATTTTTTAAACATTTCAACAACATAAGTCCCTGGCACCACATATTTTCAGATGGGGGTCTGCGACTGTGGACAAATATGTTAATCTGGGGTCCTTGATATGAAAAGATGTGGGAACCACTGGTTTAAAAAACATTAGAAAGTAAGCCCAATAAGCAACTGATAGGTATTTTGTTATGGTTCATATCATCTTTTTATCAATACATATTGATGACCAACTGACCACTGGACCCTAAGGCACAGCCCGTGACTGTGCCATGTCATGTACAGTACCCACAAGGCCGGCTTCTGTCTGGTAGAACTGAGGCCTTATCTGCTGCCATGGAGCCTGTACCAAAAACAATGAGAATTGTTTTGGTTTATATGGCTCAGCCTGGTGTCATGCAGACACCAGCGAAGGACTCTTTGTCTTGTCATTTGTGGACAAGAAACATCCTATGAACTGTTGAAATGTCATCCATTGACTGACGAAATGACCATACTTATATTCATGTCAAAACATAATTTGTCAGAGAGCACAAACCATTATTTCTGTTCTGTACCTGTCTTGAATTCTCTCTCTCCAGTAAACATTCCATTCTCACTCTGAATCACTCTCCTGTCTTATTTCTGTGTGATGGATTAATGTATCTCATAGGGGAATAAGAAGGTGTTGTTGTTTACAAATAATAATATATTTATCAGCAACTATACAATTTTTTTAAAGACACAAATTGCTTATTATAAGCAGACATGGCAACCCAGGTACATTCAGAGCCCAGAGCCCAGAACGCCATCTACTGACACTTTAATGAAAGGACAACAGGAAACCAAATGATGTTTTTCAGGCCAGCTTTTTCAGCCTCCGCCTCTTTCAGGATATGAACAGGAAGCCGGGGGCGGGGCCAGGAATATCGTGAATATTTAGATATCAATCTCTCTCTGATTGCTTTTTGTATTAAATAACAAACCACAGACCTAGATTAATTTAAACAAGCCATGGCTTTCTTGGGCGTTTCCTTTTAGTTGATCTTGTACCAATGAACTGTACTCTCATGAAACTGTAACTATGCAAACCTCTAATACATACTTCAATCAATCAATCAAAAACAGATGAAAACTATAGTGTGCCTATTCTAATCTCTACAGAGTCTCATCAGTCAGATCAGCAGGTGCTGAGGACGAGGTGCAGAGGAGGAGACTCCTGGTGGTGAAGCTGGAGGAAGCTGTGGAGACCAGAGAGGCTGACCAGATGTTCACAGGGACTCACATCAGCATCAGCACCAGAGGAGGAGGAGAAGGTAGTGCTGCACCGCCTCCCGGTGGCCCGGAGGATCACAGTGATGGGAAAGCAGCTGGACATCCCAGTGTAACAGAGGTCAGTGCAGGGGTTGACAGTAAGGTCTCAGAGGCACTTGCCTGTCGGGCAAGTGCAGGCCATATTCTACTTGCCCTCAGGTCTTGGCCACTTGCCCCCCCCCGCAGCGATGGAAAGTATATTTACTTAAGTACTGTACAATACGTTTACTTCTACTCCACATCTTGGATCCTAATATTGTACTTTTACTCCACTACAATTATTTGAAAACTTTAGTTGCTTACTGCAGATATACATTATAATATTATAAGACATATGTAAACCACTTTAGCACTTTTGCTTTTACTTTAGTACTTTTACTTGTAAAAGAGTATTTCTATATTACAGTATTGATACTTTTACTTAAGTAAAACCTTTGAGTACTTTTTTCTACAACTACCCCCCCCCCCCCCCCCCCCCAACACACACACACCCACACACACACACACACACACACCAAAAAAGGAAGAAGAAAATAAAATAGTCTTGCTTGTTTCTCTCTCACAAACAAAACCTGGCAACGCTGGACAGCAGACCATCAGAGTCGGAGATGTGTTTATGTTAGTTGTTAGCACAGAACGCTAACAAGCAGGCTGCCCTGCAGTGCACATGCATGCTGCTCATGATTAAATGCATTATGTAGCGCAATACAGGGAGGGAAACATCGGGAAAGCACTGTTGATAGCATGGAAAATAGACGCTTCACTAGTAAAATAGACGCTTTGCGCCGTTCGCGGACATGTCAATGTTTTAGCGACTTTTGCAGTAATAGTTCTGTCTTCTTTCACTTTCTCCCCAACGTTTGGTGACCTGTGCTTCAGCACGTAAAGTGCGTGCATTAATCTGGCCATGCTGTAGCATAATGTGAGTGTGTATGCCTTGTAGATTCGCTGTTTTTGACGGAGCTCACATAACCACTGGCTGGCGGCTGCCTGCACGCGCGTTCGTTCAGTGTGTGTGTGTGTGTGTGTGTGTGTGTGTGTGTGTGTGTGTGTGTGTGTGTGTGTGTGTGTGTGTGTGTGTGTGTGTGTGTGTGTGTGTGTGTGTGTGTGTGTGTGTGTGTGGAGGGACTTCGGAGGGAGAGAGAGACGGACAACTAGCCCTGTAGCCCCTGTTCAAGTATAGGCACACATCTCATTATTATGTTGCTCAAAATGTGCACTTGCCCGTTCGGGCAACCCAGTAGCACAATTCACCTGCCCGACCTTTTTATTTACTTGCCCCGGGCAGTCGGGCAACCGTTAGTGTCAATCCCTGCAGTGGGTCCCATGTTGACGTCCAGATAATCAGGAATCTGGGGAAATCTCACCCTTTCGATGGGTCATTCTTTCGACAACCAGCGTCGGCAGGTTAGATACTCACCCGCGTCAGGGTTACTGAGGTTAGGGTTAGGGTTAGGTTTATGCATAGTGGTTAACATTCACCCGCGTCGGCAGGTTAGCTACTCGCCATTAATATTCATCCGCATCGAAAGAATGGACTGTCGAACAGATGCTATGTCATCATTTTCACTCCCAGCACCTTATATTTATAGCATATTTTAGCGAGGAAAACGTTGGGATTAGGCCTAACAAAAAATGTGTTGGTTTCCAGTTGGCGACCGACCCTATTAAATACGCGCGACCCAGATGATTTTATTGGCATTTGGAGTGAAAATAAAAAAATAGCAGCCCATCCACCAGTACAGCTGAGCCCTGCACAGCCACAGAGAGACGTGAGATGGAGTCGAAACATTTATGACAGCGTGGCATTCATCTGAAAGACTGTACGGCAACAGCAACAGTGCTTGCGGACCCCCGCGTGTCTCTCTGGGTTATGGTGCGACTGCGGGCTCACGGCTCAGCTCTCTGTCGCTCGCTCGCCGAGCTGTGTTATTTTGTCAAATCTAAGCTGGAAAATCTAACACTTCCGGTAGCCGATCTTTTCAGAATAAGATATGTTGCGCTAGCCGCAATATGACTTCCAGGCGGTGGTCATTTTCGTAATGCAATAATACTTCCAGACGGTGGTCGACTTCTTAATCTCTTCAGAATAAGAGTATCGCTGAAGACATTGAAATATGATTTAATTTGTCATAATTCATTAAAACTGTAATTAAACATTCAAATTCAATTACAAAATTATGTTTTAAATGATTCATTAAAACTGTAAATTAAACATTAAAATAAAAAATAAATAAAAGAAAACTACCTACCCATCCTTCCCATGAGGAAATAAAATTAAATTCCTTGCTACCCATCATGCCCACAAAAAAATAAAATAAAATAAATTCCCTACCTACTCAGCCCTAAAATGACAGCCAACCGGAAACCAAAGTTTTTTTTTTAGGCCTTATAGCCATTTTGGTTAGAACGGACTGAAAATAACTTTGTACTTCAATTTTTAAATTACAGTAAATATTTTTAAGCGTCCAAATAAATTCCAAATATTATCAAATTATCTCATGGCACCCCAGGGTGCCCCGTCACCCAAGTTGAAACCCCCTAATCTACTTTACACGGGGTTCCCACGGGATGAAATTAGAAAAATATTTTTCCAGTACTGGAAAAGTTTTGGAATTCACCGTTTGTCAGCCTTCTGATTGGTCCCTGAGACTCCCTGACTGGCCAACCAGAAAAATACATTCACTTTTTGCAAGCGGGGGTGGAGTTCTGCAGTCGGAGAAAGTGGGAGCCGTCTTTCACCGGCTGTCCGCAGTGCGGAGCACGGCCAGGCCGCTCGCGACCATAGCGTTTGCGATCATTGTAATGAATGAGCTTCAACAGACTAGTTCACATGGACCTTATCAATGGTCTAACTTGTTACGTTTGGGTACATATATTTTAAATGGGCAGAATTACGAAAAGCCAGCCTATTATGTGAGGAGAACATGGAGGAGAACAGATTATAGTTCTCCTCTTCCTACCCAAGATGCAATGCGCGATTTCTATACTCTCTCTGATCCAGAGGATTAAACTAATTAAAACATATATTTTCGGGGGAAAATTACTGTTTTGCTATGTAATTACTGTACCTTTTTCTTCCCTTTTTATTAATATCACGTAGATGTGTTTTTTTTTTTGGTACTTTATATAGCTGTAATGAGGCTATGAAGGGAAAAAAAATCCCATCCACTTCCACTATAAAAGAATCTGCAATAGTGATTCTGTCCCACTGGGATTAAACAAATTAAAACATATATTTTCGGTGAAACCCCCTGTTTTGCAATGTAACTACTGTACCTTTGTCTTCCCTTTTTATTAATATCACCTAGATGTTTTTCCTTTGGTACTTTAAATGGCAATAATGAGGCTATGAAAGAAGAAAAAAATCCCATTCACTGCCACTATAAAAACAATCTGCCCAGGGTTAATGTCCCATCATAGTAACAGGGCAGAATGGGGCGGGATTTGCAAAAGCCTGAATTGATCAAGGTTCCTGGAAGTTCCTGGAAAGAATAGCTATGCATTGTTTTTGGTTATTGATTTTGTTTACTGCCACCATAAATCGACTTTGAGGGTGCCACAGTTTTTGTACCTTTTGACGTGGGTACGTGCGTGTCCATCGTGCACGATCCGCATGCACGCCACGGTCCGTTCCAAGTGTGCAAGCTTTAATTTTGCTGCACTGCCTGTCTTTGGGCATTGCACAGAGGAGTAAGTGACTAGTTATTGCGCTGAATTGTTATATAGTCCTGGAAATTGGGTTAAATATTCTGGAAAAGTTTTGGAAATTCATTGGTAAAAATGTGTAGGAGGATCCCAGTACACAACATTCCAATACATGTAGAATTGCCTTTGAAGCCCTCAATGATCCCTGAAACTGAGCCTGTGAGCCAATCAGATCTCAGTAAAAACATGGATTACAGTGTTTCTCAACAACATAGATGTTGTTTTCATATAGGCTGACTGTTGTTCTTAAAGAGGTGGTGCCATAGTTTTGTACTTTTTCTGTTTTTCATGTGTCTAGGAGGTTGAAAGTACCTCATTAGACCCCCTGGTGTGGTTTTTATGAGCAATTATTTATTCACTTGGTATTTGTTTGTTTTCTCTTGGAGGCTGCCACCTCTGGTCAAAAGTCTCAGTTAAAAAACACAGATAAGATGACATCACAGAATCAACTCCTCCCCTAATTGCCATTCACCCAACACTGTGGGGTGTGGCTAACTCAGCTAGGTCACCACCCACCATTACATCCATGCATACTTAATGAACTGGGGGTGTGGCCACATAAAAACCCAATTTTAACTCTTTCTGTATACTTTTTTGGAAAAAATCTTCCTCCTAGTATAATCATAATACCTGATAATCATGTTTTAGAGGGGGGAAATATCATGGCACCACCTCTTTAAAGACAGTATAGTGTTGACATGGTCCAGGTTGTGGCCGTCTAAAAGCATTGTTTCTATTATAAGTTCTAAGGATGCTAATGATTATCATGCACTCGCACAAATGTGATCGCTGACGTGTTTAACTGCCACACAAGGGTAGGCAGTTTTGAAAAGGTTAAAGTCTTTTTTTCTTTGTTTTTCTTTGTTTTTCAAACAGGGCCATATTAGATGACCGGAAATTCTCTAACCCTGGCCTGTAGGTATTTTTGAGCTGGCAAATAGGCTTTTTTAATTATTGTATTTTTTAAAGGTGTGTGTGTGTGTGTGTGTGTGTGTGTGTGTGTGTGTGTGTGTGTGTGTGTGTGTGTGTGTGTGTGTGTGTGTGTGTGTGTGTGTGTGTGTGTGTGTGTGTGTGTGTGTGTGCGCGCGCGCGCGCGTGTGAGTGTCAGATGTCCAACAGTGATGACTGTGTGTCCAGTCACAGCATGTCCCCTCAGTGCCACATGCATTCCTCCCTGAGCTCTGCTGCCCCCTGGAGGACTGATGGCTGCATGGCTCCCATCTTCACCATGGAGGACAAGAGCACTGAGACTGAGGCAGGCTGTGAGTGACCACACACACACACACACACACACACACACACACACACACACACACACACACACACTCTATCATACAGGATGCAGTGATGAGTCCTATTATGTTCACCCGATATACAGTACATTGCCGGGCAGAATGATGATCTCTATCGAGGGGCTTGAGGAAAAAAGCAGCAGCAAAACATGGTCATAGTCCAACACATAAAAAATGAAGCAATCATAAAACACACTTGACCTTACCGCTTCTCTCCTCCTCCTAGGTCTCTCGCTCTTTCCTGTGTGTAAAGAGGAGGTCACCCCTGAACAGGAGGAGAGGAGCTCCAGTCTGGTCCAGGTGAAACCAGAACCTCTACAGATTAAAGAGGAACAGGAGGAGGAGCTACTTCAAAGACCAGTTGAGGCTGTTAGGTCAACGTTGACGTCACATAGACTTGTTCAACAAATGGAAAATGGAGGTAGATCTCTCTTTCTGTATATGTAGAGCTGATATTACACAAGCCTTTCATTCTATTAAGCAGGTCGTTGTTTAGCTTTTTTCAATAGTTAACTTGCTTTATCTTTTGTCTAGAGTTTCCACAACTCCCTGCATGTAAAGAGGAGGTCACGCCTGAACAGGAGGAGAGGAGCTCCAGTCTGGTCCAGGTGAAACCAGAACCTCTACAGATTAAAGAGGAACAGGAAGAGGAATTACTTCAAAGACCAGAGGAGGCTGCTGGGTCAACGTTGACATTACTAGCAGTGAAACGTGAAGACGAGCCTCTAGCCTCCACTGAACACATGGAAACACAAGCTTATATAAACTACTTTGTACCAGCTAGTGAAGACCAGGTCCTCTCTTCAAATTGTTCTGAATCTGACATCACTGAAGACAGTGACGACTGGGAGGAGACCATGGAAGACCAGTCCGATTTAAACAAACTAAACTCAAAGCTGTTCCAGGACCTGAAATCATCAAAGCAAGCTCCATCCATGAGGACACACACTGGGAAGAAAAGCTGTAGGTGCACAGAGTGTGGCAAAGGATTTAGTTACATGAGTAATCTGAAGGAACACATGAGGACTCATACAGGTGAAAAACCCTTTAGCTGTACTTTGTGTGGCAAAGGATTTTATCAGATACATAACCTGAGACAACACCTGCCTACTCATGCAAGAGGAAACCCCATGAGTTGTACAGAATGTGGCCAACCCTACAGTTCCATGAATGATCTGAAAAAACACACCAAGAAACATACATGTGAAAAACCCTTTAGTTGTTACGAGTGCAGCCAACTCTTTGATGACAGGAGCCTCCTGAAAGAACACATGAGCTCTCATAGAGAGAAACTCTTTAGCTGTACTGACAGTGAGAAAGTATTTGTTCGTATTGGTGCCCTGAAAATACACATGCTTACTCATACAGGTCAAAAACACTTTACCTGTAATGAGTGCGGCAGAGGCTTTGTTTACATGGGTTCTATGACGAGACACCTGCTTAATCATGTAGGTTCAACAACCTTGACTGGTACGGTTAATAGCAAAGGCTTTGGTTCGAAACAACAGGAGGCTGCTGGGTCAACGTTGACATCGCTAGCGGTGAATCGTGAAAATGGTGGCAATGAAAACAGAGACACAGAGCCTCTGGCCAGCACCTCAACTGAACACATGAAAACACAAGCTGATATAAACTACTGTTTACCATCATCACAACCAGCTAGTGACGACCAGCTCCTCTCTCCAAATTGTTCTGAATCTGACATCACTGAAGACGGTGACCTGAAACGACACAAGAGGGTTCGTCCACGTAAAAAAGGCTTTGCTTGTACTGAGTGTAGCCAAGTGTTTAGTTACAGGAGCCATCTGGACGAACACATGATGAGCACTCATACACGTGAAAAACTCTTTAACTGTACGGAGTGTGGTAAAGGTTGCAATTCAATTGGTCATTTGAATGCACACATGAGGATCTGTGATAAACTGTTTGGCTGCACTGAGTGTCCTAGAGTATTTATTAAAGTGAGTCAGCTGAGAGAACACCTGGTTAGTCATGCAGGTGGAAACCCCTTGAATTGTACAGACTGTGGCAAACGCTTTAATAAACCGATTAATCTGAAACGACACATGAGGGTTCATACATGTGAAAAACCCTTTATATGTGACAAGTGCAGACAAGTCTTTGATGACAGGAGCCTCCTGAAAGAACACGTGAGCTCTCATATAGATGACAAATGCATTCCATGCCCTGAGTGTGGTAGAGTCGTTAGAGGAATGGCTGCTCTGAAGCGACACATGAATACTCATGCAGGTTCAACAACCTTGACTAGTACAGTTAATAGCTATACGTGTTCTGAGTGTGGGAAAGTATTTAATTACCTGAGAAACATGAAACAACACATGGTTACTCATGCAGGTGAAAGCCCCATTCGCTGTACAGACTGTGGCAAACCCTTTGTTAGAATAAGTGATCTGAGAAGACACATGATGTTTCATAAATGTGTAAAGCCCTTTACTTGTTACGAGTGTGGCGATGTATTTGATGACAGAAGCCTCCTGAAAGAACACATGAGCTCTCATTAGGGGAAAAATGCAGTGAGGGCAAGTGCTAAAGGCCGATTGTAAATTCAGACGGCCGGTAAGGTCGGTTCATGAGATATAGAGTCCTTAACCTTAATCGGTGCTTACTTCGCCAAACAGGAAGTGCCCTTCGCCAAACAGGAAGTGCCTCTATATCTCATGAACCGTTTGTCGTACAGACGCGGGGGTGGTGTCATATGACTTGATTAAGAGTCGTTAACCTTAATTGGTGTTTCCTGCACCTAACAGGAAGTGCCCTTCGCCAAACAGGAAGTGCCTCTATATCTCATGAACCGTTTGTCGTACAGACGCATGGGTGGTGTCATATGACTTGATTAAGAGTCCTTTACCTCAATCGCCAAACAGGAAGTGCCTTAATCAAGTCATATGACACCACCCACGCGTCTATACGACAAACGGTTCATGAGATATAGAGGCACTTCCTGTTTGGCGAAGGGCACTTCCTGTTTGGCAAAGGAAGCACCAATTAAGGTTAAGGACCCTTAATCAAGTCTTATGACACAACCCTCATGTCTGTACGACAAACGGTTCATGAGATATAGAGGCACTTCCTGTTTGGCAAAGGACACTTCCTGTTTGGCGATTAAGGTCAAGGACTCTTAATCAAGTCATATGACGCCACCCACGCGTGTGTACGACAAACGGTTCATGAGATATAGAGGCACTTCCTCTTTGGCGAAAGGCACTTCCTGTTTGGCAAAGGAAGCACCAATTAAGGTTAACGACTCTTAATCAAGTAAGGCTTTTTTTGTGGTGTTTATCCTTTTAGTTCCCATATTGTGTACCAGTGAACTTTACTGTCTTGCAAACTTCTAATAAAATCTTCTCTCTATCAATCAAAGAAAGAATTTTATGTAATCTCATTCAAATCATCATTCACTGACTCACTGTCCTATATGACAGTGCAGATCAGTTCACGGGGTCCTGCAGGGTGAAGATGCCATGTAACCTCCAGGGGGCAGCAGAGCATTACCCAACAGCAGATATTGTACTGTTTGCAGCTTCCACAGGACATATCAAGATAGTGCACAGCCCTCTGCACTCCTTTAAATTATGTTCGTCAGGGAACACGGATTTGGAGTTCTGCACACAGAAAAATCTGTTGTTTTCGCCATCTTGCTATTAAAACAATGAATTGCCACCCTATGTAGTACAGTTTTCAGGGCAAATTTTAAACATGGCTGCCAGGTGAATATGAACTAAGTTGATAAAATGTTTCTGTGTGATTTAAGGAATTATCGAAATGACTCAATCAAGTGAATTTTATAGATTTTATTTTTCGAATGGCACTTAACAGCAGGTCAAGACCTATACAGTGTACACCATTCCCAACAATTACCCCACAAGCAACTAAATATACTATATTGTAGTGACATTGAATTATGCATTACTATCATCTTAATGTAGTAACATTGAATTATGTGTTACTATCAACTTAATATCTGTAGTAACAGTGAATTATGCTTTACTATCGTCTTAATATATGTAGTAACATTGAATTATGCATTACTATCATCTATATATCTGTAGTAACAACTATCAGGTGAACTTTAACCTGTCTTAAAACATGCTTGCTTATCACCGATCACCCAATGGAGGTCTGGTTCTCATCATTAGTGAAGTCATGATCAACACGATCATTAGACGTGGAGGCGGTGTAGTCGTCATAATTGTAATCGTATTCAACAAATAATGATAATTAATCCAGTCCACAAATCTGTGGACACCTGGCTTGTTGCTCTTAGTACAGGAGGCCCCCAGCTCACCAAACCAGCCACGTAGTGAATCCCATCCTGTTCACACATCAGAGGACCACCTGAATCACCCTGTAGAAACAACCAGTTGAATACAGAGTAATTATGAAGACTTTAATACAACCAGCATTGATAGATAGAATATGTATTGCAGTTTATTGATGTTTGAAGGCCATTAACACGTTGCAAGCCGCGGCAGAACCCTCTGAACAGAGGTAGCGCCGAAGAAATAAGCCATTTATTTACAAACATGTTTTAAAAAAACAAAGCCCACATGATAACAACACGTACTGGAGTGCTCGACACAGCGTACATATTCATCCTGCAGAGGTCGGCGATCTTACTTTGGCGAGGCGGAGGGGAGATCAATTCCATTCGTTTACGTGCGGCGAAGCAGGGAAAGGAGCGATAGAGAAGCGGCGCCCGAACGTGATTGAAACCGCGATCCACGAACAGAGACAAAGACCAGCCATCTTGTTTGAGCTTCTTGCTGAGTTTCAACACTGGGGAGAGGATGAGGCTCCTCCTGGCCAGCCATCCATCCAGAATGTGAGTCAACGGCGTGGCCTGCTGGATATTAGGAGTATCACACCCAGCACCAGAAAATGACTGTCAGAGCATATTAACCCTTTCAGATCGCTCCAAAAAGACACAGAGAAGAATTTCCGATGTTTTTTTTTTTTTTATTATAATTTATATCAAAAGTCCGGGAATAGACGGCGTGGCTGATGGGACCCAGTAGGAAGTCCGAGGGAGTACGGCCAGGCTTAGAAGGTGTTAACACAGCATACATTTTATTTCCTTTCCTTCCTTCCTTTAACATCTCCTGGTGGACCTTCTGCCAAAAGCATGTTCTTAGGATCATCTGTTGGAGAAACATTTGTGTCACTTTAAAAGCCCTCTTTATGACTCAAAAACTAAACACGCTTCAACAAATGATGCTGTTGTGTTACTGAACAAGAACCTAAGAAGTCTATTCCGCTTACACTGAACATTTAGAGAGAGTGGTGGTGATCTCTGTGATCCATGTCTGTGTGTCCGCTGGCAGACGTACTCTCCAGAATCAGCAGCAGTCACATTGTCCTTCACCAGCTGAGGACCAGTGGAGATATATCTGGTGTCTCTGTACCAGGTGTAGATGTCTCCTCGTCGGTTGGCATCACTGCTGCAGGTCAGAGTCACGTTGCTGCCCTCAACAACTTCTCCTGGTGGATCCACTGATACTGAAGGCTTTTCTGGAGGTTCTGTGGAGGAATAAAGATTGATGCTGTAGTGTACAATAAATCAAGGGTCTTCAACAGGGGGTCCGGTCCTCAGAGTTACTACAGGGGGTCCTCCAAATCTTTGTGTGATATAAAAATGTATTAGCCAGTTGAACCCTAGTGTCCATATTTAGAGAACTTTAGAGGAAAGCCGATCTACAAGCTCACAACGCCTCACAGCGCGAGGCGTTGTGAGCTTGTAGATCTGCTATTTTCAATAGAGGGGAAAAAGAGCAGACTAAGTACAGAGTGAAAGATCAAGCTTATTAAGTATTGACGGTTCAGTGGGTTAAATATCTGAAACCACATTTGTCATGAATCCAAAATACACTGATGATTGTGCTATCAAACAGTGAAACGGAATCTAATAATCTATGAACATGTTGTGGGGGACCCTGCTTCATCTCTCATTCACCTAAGGGGTCCTTGGCCTGAAAACATTGAAGACCCCTGCACTACATTTACTGCAGTATTTATAAGGAATAGGTGACCGTATTACTCTCTAGGAATGAACAATAACAATTCATTAATTTTAGGGTTTTGATTGCTTTAAGTATTCATTAGAAGTTTTGCATAGGAAAGGGTACAGTGTCATGACAGTATAGGTCACTTTACTGTCTTGCAGCTTATTAGTGGGCTCGCCTGAAAGGCGAGCACACTCTAGATATTGTCATTATTAGTGGGCTCGCCTGAAAGGTTACTTTGGCGACGTGTGCTATTATTTTTTACAGCAATCGGCCAAATGGTGGCGCTGTAGGAAGCCTTCGAAAGTGCGGACTTTGAACAGGCAGAGCTCATGCTCTGTTTGAGGTACAGCCATGAAACCTGTATACACGTATGCGTCTCCTCATGCCGAACAACTTTGCTCTGACTTTTAACCTCTGACCTTTAGATCCCCCAAAATTTGGAATGATATGAAAAACAGTAAAAATCTATCTCCTCCTGGGATTTTTGCGTGACGCACATGAAACATTTTTCACATGAACTTTGGACCAATACGGTCAAACTGTGTGGTCGGATTTCTTTTAAAGTGAAACATTATTTTTTAATAATTCAATAGATATTGCGGTTTTATGCAAATTATTCTTCTGCCTCTAAATCATGCATGCAAAGTTACACGTTCATGGCATTTGGCAAAGATGTAGAGGGTTAGTCAAAGTATCACTGAAACCAATTTTATTCCAATCGGCCAAAGGGGGGCGCTATACGAAGCGTTTGAAAATTCAAACTTCAAACGGGCATAAGTCATGACTCGTTTCGTTTGAAGACATGCAACTTGCTTACACGCGTGCTTTGACTCAAGTGGAAGACATCTGTGTCTTTGTTAAGTAAGCTCCGCCCTTAGATTTTCCGCCATTTTGAGCAGTTTGTAAAACGCTTAAACACGCTTTTATTCTGGAATTTTCGCGTCACATGCTCACAACTTTTTTTACATGAACTTTGGACCAATATCTAAAGATCTGTCAGATCGGAGTTTTTTTTAATTGAAACATGCTTTTTTAATAATTCAATGAATATTGCAGTTTTATGCAAATTATTCTTCTGCCTCTAAATCATACATGCAAAGTAACATGTTCATGGCATTTGGCAAAGATGTAGAGTGTTAGTCCAAATATCACTAAAACCAATCTTACTCCAATTGGCCAAAGGGGGGCGCTATATCATTTTGAGCAGTTAGTGAAACGCTTAAACCTGTTAGGATTTTTTTTTTAGCAATTTGCATGAAACATTCTACACACAATCTAAGGACCTTTATCTAATATGCCTATGAAGTGCGCACACACACAGAAAAATAAATATATATATATATATATAGCTGCAAGCAGCGATAAAGTGGCCAAAGCCAAAAACACCTCAAATCATGAACACAGCCTGCAATGTGCGTGAAATCTTGCAAGCACATTCCCAATAGGTCAAGGAACAGATACCACCCTTCTTACATTGGCCTGTTATAGCGCCACCAGCAGGTCAACTTTTGCATAACACATTTTTGGAACAATATGCCTCAAATCATGCATGCAGCGTCCGATTGCGTCAGTAACGTCAAAGAGAGCACTGCTTGCGATCTTGACATTTTGTCCTTTTATAGCCATTGTTTTCTGGCTTGAAGCGAGCCCACAATTGTTTCGAAGGAACAATATTTTCTAGTTTCTATAGAGA
Organism: Nannobrachium achirus; assembly: GCF_963921795.1. NCBI lineage: Eukaryota > Metazoa > Chordata > Actinopteri > Myctophiformes > Myctophidae > Nannobrachium > Nannobrachium achirus. Next base: position 68,014,944 of record NC_137817.1, on the reverse strand, counting down.
TGGATAGAACAGAGTACTACGCAGTAGATATCTGTCACGTCCGCACAGCGGACTTGGGACATTGACTGTCCGCTTTATGTTTTGTATTATATGATATTTCTGACAACTGTCCGTATTGGTTTTGGAATTATTAGGACTGTATCTCTGTTCACCACGTTATGTATAGTCTGATATTCTGTACACTGTTGTGAAATGTTTCTGCCTTTAAGTAAAATCCGTATTTGTCTAGATTACCGTTCTGTTTGGTTTTCTGTTACTCCTTAGTGCCCTGTATCTTATTTTGTTGTATTGTTCTGTGTCTTCCTGTCAGTCCCTGTAGTTCTGTTTACCAGCCTTGTCTGACCTCCCTTTGATTAGTTATGTTCTCCGCCTGTGTCCTGTTTTGCCCCAGCCAATCCTGGGGATGCCAGCACTCCTCTCTTAGTATACGACAGCTTTTTCATATGTAAATAATTGATCATTTCAGGAGCAATACACGTGTGCACAAACACACACACACACACACACACACACACACACACACACACACACACACACACACACACACACACACACACACACACACACAGGGTAGAGAGAGAGAGAGAGAGAGAGAGAGAGAGAGAGAGAGAGAGAGAGAGAGAGAGACAGAGACAGACAGTATAGATTAGTGTCATTGTTGAAGTCATTGTTTGTTACCTGAACAGATCAGCTCCAGACTGAAGATGGAAGGCCAAGGCTCAGTTATTCCACACTCCTTTAATGAAGATGCAGAGCCAACACAGTTCGATGTAATCGTCCATGCAGGTTGTTCTGTGGAACCAGATCTCTGTACTGTAGAAACATGAGAGCCACAGCCCAGCTGTCTACACACTACAGATGATTTCATCTGGTTCCAGTCATCAGTTCTCCATTCCACTGTTCTCCATTCTCCCAGGTATTCATATTAAGGCTAATATCAATAAAGTGTAGGTTGTCTTTTACCTGAGCAGGTGAGTCGAACAGTCTTGTTAGGTGAGCAGGTGTTTCTAGTTGGGTCTGAGGTTATACAGTCCAGGAGAACAGACTTGTTGCCTTCACACTGGAACTCTTTGGTCGACATGGGAGCCTTCAATTCTCCATAGAGCGCCCCCTGGAGGACTGAAGGAGCCCCACAGCCCAGCTCCCTACACACCACCTCTGCATCCTGCTGGTCAAAGTCACCTTCACACACTGAGAGCCACGACTGATCAGACTTCACCTCTACTATGCCTGAACACCAACCAGACCCATTCACCAACCTCACTGACTCTGGAGAGAGAGGGAGAGAGAGAGACACACAGAGAGAGAGACTAGTGAAAATGACAATTTAATTACTTTTTAATACCTTTTTTAATAAAAGACTATTAATGGCTAGTAGACTAGACTGGTTGTGGACCCCCATCTCAAAATATGTTGTTCCAGGGACCCCCAGAAGCAAAGATCTTAGTTAAAATTGTTCATTATACTTTTGGGTCTATTTTGCATCTAGCTTAAGACAGACAACCAGTATAGATTAGTGTCATTGTTGAAGTCATTGTTACCTGAACAGATCAGCTCCAGACTGGAGTAGGAATTTTGAGACACCATTACTCCACAATCCCTTAATGAAGATTCGGATCCAACACAGTCAAATATAATCAACCATGCAGGTTGAGCGGTAGAACCATGTCTCCTCTCTGTAGGACCAACAGAGCCACAGCCCAGCTGTCTACACACTACAGATGATGACTGCTGGTTCCAGTTTTCATGATCCACTGTTCTCCATTCTCCCAGGTGTTTCATCTCCAGTCTACCAGTACAGTGACTGGTTCCTCCCACCAACCTGACATCATCAGGCTCTGTATACAGACAATAGAATAAACATTAAAGGAGTAGTTCACCCCCAAAATTACTTTTTTCTATTGATTAAACTAATACTCAACAAAGTAAAGTTTAGGTTGTCTTTTACCTGAGCAGGTGAGTCGAACAATCTTGTCAGGTGAGCAGGTGTTTCTAGTTGAGTCTGAGGTTCTACAGTCCAGGAGAACAGACTTGTTGCCTTCACACTGGAACTCTTTGGTCCACATGGGAGTCTTCACTTCTCCATAGAGCGCCCCCTGGAGGACTGAAGGAGCCCCACAGCCCAGCTCCCTACACACCACCTCTGCATCCTGCTGGTCAAAGTCACCTTCACACACTGAGAGCCACGACTGATCAGACTTCACCTCCACTATGCCTGAACACCAACCAGACCCATTCACCAACCTCACTGACTCTGGAGAGAGAGGGAGAGAGAGAGATTTTTCAATTTTATTTAAAAAATACCTTTATTTGGGGCACCTGGAGACCCCTGCACTACATTTACTGCAGTATTTATAAGGAATAGGTGACCGTATTACTCTCTAGGAATGAACAATAACAATTCATTAATTTTAGGGTTTTGATTGCTTTAAGTATTCATTAGAAGTTTTGCATAGGAAAGGGTACAGTGTCATGACAGTATAGGTCACTTTACTGTCTTGCAGCTTATTAGTGGGCTCGCCTGAAAGGCGAGCACACTCTAGATATTGTCTTTATTAGTGGGCTCGCCTGAAAGGTTACTTTGGCGACGTGTGCTATTATTTTTTACAGCAATCGGCCAAATGGTGGCGCTGTAGGAAGCCTTCGAAAGTGCGGACTTTGAACAGGCAGAGCTCATGCTCTGTTTGAGGTACAGCCATGAAACCTGTATACACGTATGCGTCTCCTCATGCCGAACAACTTTGCTCTGACTTTTAACCTCTGACCTTTAGATCCCCCAAAATTTGGAATGATATGAAAAACAGTAAAAATCTATCTCCTCCTGGGATTTTTGCGTGACGCACATGAAACATTTTTCACATGAACTTTGGACCAATACGGTCAAACTGTGTGGTCGGATTTCTTTTAAAGTGAAACATTATTTTTTAATAATTCAATAGATATTGCGGTTTTATGCAAATTATTCTTCTGCCTCTAAATCATGCATGCAAAGTTACACATTCATGGCATTTGGCAAAGATGTAGAGGGTTAGTCAAAGTATCACTGAAACTTATTTTATTCCAATCGGCCAAAGGGGGGCGCTATACGAAGCGTTTGAAAATTCAAACTTCAAACGGGCATAAGTCATGACTCGTTTCGTTTGAAGACATGCAACTTGCTTACACGCGTGCTTTGACTCAAGTGGAAGACATCTGTGTCTTTGTTAAGTAAGCTCCGCCCTTAGATTTTCCGCCATTTTGAGCAGTTTGTAAAACGCTTAAACACGCTTTTATTCTGGAATTTTCGCGTCACGTGCACACAACTTTTTTTACATGAACTTTGGACCAATATCTAAAGATCTGTCAGATCGGAGTTTTTTTTAATTGAAACATGCTTTTTTAATAATTCAATGAATATTGCAGTTTTATGCAAATTATTCTTCTGCCTCTAAATCATACATGCAAAGTAACATGTTCATGGCATTTGGCAAAGATGTAGAGTGTTAGTCCAAATATCACTAAAACCAATCTTACTCCAATTGGCCAAAGGGGGGCGCTATATCATTTTGAGCAGTTAGTGAAACGCTTAAACCCGTTAGGATTTTTTTTAGCAATTTGCATGAAACATTCTACACACAATCTAAGGACCTTTATCTAATATGCCTATGAAGTGCGCACACACACAGAAAAATAAATATATATATATAGCTGCAAGCAGCGATAAAGTGGCCAAAGCCAAAAACACCTCAAATCATGAACACAGCCTGCAATGTGCGTGAAATCTTGCAAGCACATTCCCAATAGGTCAAGGAACAGATACCACCCTTCTTACATTGGCCTGTTATAGCGCCACCAGCAGGTCAACTTTTGCATAACACATTTTTGGAACAAAATGCCTCAAATCATGCATGCAGCGTCCGATTGCGTCAGTAACGTCAAAGAGAGCACTGCTTGCGATCTTGACATTTTGTCCTTTTATAGCCATTGTTTTCTGGCTTGAAGCGAGCCCACAATTGTTTCGAAGGAACAATATTTTCTAGTTTCTATAGAGATGGATAGAACAGAGTACTACGCAGTAGATATCTGTCACGTCCGCACAGCGGACTTGGGACATTGACTGTCCGCTTTATGTTTTGTATTATATGATATTTCTGACAACTGTCCGTATTGGTTTTGGAATTATTAGGACTGTATCTCTGTTCACCACGTTATGTATAGTCTGATATTCTGTACACTGTTGTGAAATGTTTCTGCCTTTAAGTAAAATCCGTATTTGTCTAGATTACCGTTCTGTTTGGTTTTCTGTTACTCCTTAGTGCCCTGTATCTTATTTTGTTGTATTGTTCTGTGTCTTCCTGTCAGTCCCTGTAGTTCTGTTTACCAGCCTTGTCTGACCTCCCTTTGATTAGTTATGTTCTCCGCCTGTGTCCTGTTTTGCCCCAGCCAATCCTGGGGATGCCAGCACTCCTCTCTTAGTATACGACAGCTTTTTCATATGTAAATAATTGATCATTTCAGGAGCAATACACGTGTGCACAAACACACACACACACACACACACACACACACACACACACACACACACACACACACACACACACACACACACACACACACACACACAAACACACACAGGGTAGAGAGAGAGAGAGAGAGAGAGAGAGACAGAGACAGAGACAGAGACAGAGACAGACAGTATAGATTAGTGTCATTGTTGAAGTCATTGTTTGTTACCTGAACAGATCAGCTCCAGACTGAAGATGGAAGGCCAAGGCTCCGTTATTCCACACTCCTTTAATGAAGATGCAGAGCCAACACAGTTCGATCGTCCATGCAGGTTGTTCTGTGGAACCAGATCTCTGTACTGTAGAAACATGAGAGCCACAGCCCAGCTGTCTACACACTACAGATGATTTCATCTGGTTCCAGTCATCAGTTCTCCATTCCACTGTTCTCCATTCTCCCAGGTATTCATATTAAGGCTAATATCAATAAAGTGTAGGTTGTCTTTTACCTGAGCAGGTGAGTCGAACAGTCTTGTTAGGTGAGCAGGTGTTTCTAGTTGGGTCTGAGGTTATACAGTCCAGGAGAACAGACTTGTTGCCTTCACACTGGAACTCTTTGGTCGACATGGGAGCCTTCAATTCTCCATAGAGCGCCCCCTGGAGGACTGAAGGAGCCCCACAGCCCAGCTCCCTACACACCACCTCTGCATCCTGCTGGTCAAAGTCACCTTCACACACTGAGAGCCACGACTGATCAGACTTCACCTCCACTATGCCTGAACACCAACCAGACCCATTCACCAACCTCACTGACTCTGGAGAGAGAGGGAGAGAGAGAGACACACAGAGAGAGAGACTAGTGAAAATGACAATTTAATTACTTTTTAATACCTTTTTTAATAAAAGACTATTAATGGCTAGTAGACTAGACTGGTTGTGGACCCCCATCTCAAAATATGTTGTTCCAGGGACCCCCAGAAGCAAAGATCTTAGTTAAAATTGTTCATTATACTTTTGGGTCTATTTTGCATCTAGCTTAAGACAGACAACCAGTATAGATTAGTGTCATTGTTGAAGTCATTGTTACCTGAACAGATCAGCTCCAGACTGGAGTAGGAATTTTGAGACACCATTACTCCACAATCCCTTAATGAAGATTCGGATCCAACACAGTCAAATATAATCAACCATGCAGGTTGAGCGGTAGAACCATGTCTCCTCTCTGTAGGACCAACAGAGCCACAGCCCAGCTGTCTACACACTACAGATGATGACTGCTGGTTCCAGTTTTCATGATCCACTGTTCTCCATTCTCCCAGGTGTTTCATCTCCAGTCTACCAGTACAGTGACTGGTTCCTCCCACCAACCTGACATCATCAGGCTCTGTATACAGACAATAGAATAAACATTAAAGGAGTAGTTCAACCCCAAAATTACTTTTTTCTATTGATTAAACTAATACTCAACAAAGTAAAGTTTAGGTTGTCTTTTACCTGAGCAGGTGAGTCGAACAATCTTGTCAGGTGAGCAGGTGTTTCTAGTTGAGTCTGAGGTTCTACAGTCCAGGAGAACAGACTCGTTGCCTTCACACTGGAACTCTTTGGTCCACATGGGAGTCTTCACTTCTCCATAGAGTGCCCCCTGGAGGACTGAAGGAGCCCCACAGCCCAGCTCCCTACACACCACCTCTGCATCCTGCTGGTCAAAGTCACCTTCACACACTGAGAGCCACGACTGATCAGACTTCACCTCCACTATGCCTGAACACCAACCAGACCCATTCACCAACCTCACTGACTCTGGAGAGAGAGGGAGAGAGAGAGATTTTTCAATTTTATTTAAAAAATACCTTTATTTGGGGCACCTGGAGGCCTAGTGGACTAGGCGCATAACATATAGGCATTGCCATTTCGTCATCAATGCCAGTCGGCATCGCCGGTTCGATTCCCGATCCGGGCAACCTTTGCCACATGTCACTCCCTGTCTCTCCCCCATTTCCTGTCAGTCTAAGGCAAAAAGCCCCCCCAAAAATATATTTTTTTACTTATTGCACGATTTACATCAACAGTAACCAAACAAATATGCTAAGAACAGACTGTTCTTAGCATACTTAGAGTATTTTGGACCAAATACAAAGAATTCTGAAGAAAAATACTCACCCAACCCCATCCCACGCCCTGACTAGGATCAATGTGTGCTATGTGTCTGTTTGTAGCTATCGCTCCATGTACTATCCTCCACTGGAGGTCAGCTGCTGCTGTTTTTCATCAGGCAGCTTGTACAGGACCCGCCAGCATCCTTTTGGGGACGTATCTGTCCAAACAACAGAGCCACAGCCCAGCTCTCTACACGCTACAGATGATTTCTTCTGGTTCCAGCGAAGATACACTGTTCTCCATTGTCCCTGGTGTTTCACCTCCAGTCTAACAGTAGAGTGACCGCAGTGACTCCAGTCTACCGCAGTGCGGGTGCGCACTGCGCTGTGACAGTGGCAATCAAAGCTCCTATTAGGTCTATCTAGAAACGCTCGGGAAGCTGTCGGCGAGCGCTGGAATCGCGCACGGACCTGCCTCGCAGAGTCTTTCATACACAGCGAGCAAAACGATCTGCGAGCAACGTCCGATCTCGAATCAGAACGCCGTTTATGTCGGCGAGCGCCAAAAATGGTCGGCGACAGCACAATCGGCTCAAAAATTCGGGCAGTGTGTTTGAGCCTTTAGACGTAAATAAAACCTTCGCGCTTCACACAGAACACAGATCAGAGAAACAGGGCTTCAAAGATGTGAGTTATTATTGGATTCGGCGGCGCGATGCGGCCGCATTGCCCGATTACAGGCCGGGGGAAAGGGCTTTCGGTCGGCCGCCTAGATTTTAAATTAAGAGCCAGGCTTGGTGCGGCCTCAGATTATTTTATTCATTTGTGACTAGGTCTGGTACTTTGTTCCTTATGTCTGCATTGGTCATTTTTCTTTTTTGTACAGATTATCCAAGTACAGAATCTAAGCTTTCATATGATGTATCATTTGTTGAAATTGGAGCATATTTGAAGAAGTTATGGACATTTTAATCTTGTTGCACCATAAAACCCAAAGTGCTTAAAAAGCCATTTGAATGCAAGGAAAAAAGAATTGACACCTCTAGGTAGCCAGAAGTGGGTGTGACAATGGGAGGGACAATAGGTACTTACCTACACCCCTAAATCACTCCCCCCAAGTCAAACCACACCCACAGTGGTATAGCTGTCAACTTCAAATGTACTTTTATTCCACTACAATTATTTAAAACTACTATTTAGTAGTAGACCTGTGGTAATATATTGTGCTATAGTGCTTGCAGCCATAGTGGCCAGTGGTCTTTTCTACCTCCTCCCCTCCTTATATGCTCATCCTGTCATTTTCTTCTTTTTGTAGTTTTTATTTTTCACTAAAATAGTGTATTACAAAAGTACCTACATTTTATAATTAAGTAAAAGTATCAATACTGCAATGTAGAATCACTCTGTTACAAGTAAAAGTCCAGAATTAAAAATGTGCTTGAGTAAAAGTACAAAAGTATTCGTATCCAAATGTACTTAAAGTACCAAAAGTAAAAGTACAAAAATGTTTGAAAATAGCAGATCTACAAGCTCACAACGCGTCGCACCGCAATGCGTTGTGAGCTTGTAGATCGGCTATTTTCAAATAGCCTTGGTATAACATAGGGCTAAAGTGGTTTATGTATGTTTTAAACTTTAGTTATTGCTTTGTAGATTTTGATTTTAATAGTCCAAAACCACTTCATTTAATACCGGACTTCTACTTGTAACAGAGTATATCTAATTTGCAGTGCTACTGCCTACTGATACTTTTACTTAAGTAAATGAGAAAAGGAAAGTATTTCTTCCTATAGTGACACAAAGTTCTATGGGGCACCAGTTTTCGTCAGTCCACGTTGCTCTACGGGAATGCACGTGCGCAACACCGTAACTCGTGACCTATCGAAATTGGTCGTCTAACTGTGCTAACTGCTTCATGTAACACATCATCAGTGTTTGTGTAACTTCAGTCAGAAGGATAATCTGACAGTTCTGACAGGCTTAACCGCCTCGCGTTGTGAGCTTGTAGAAGAGCAACAATAGAGCAACAATTCCAGTTGTGTATACGATGCCTGCGTTAGCCTGCAGCTAGCGCTAGCTAGCGTTAGCCGTTAGCCACCGCTTCGCTAGCGTGAAGCTAACGCTATAGCGTATCTCGCAGCTCGGCCAGTGGCCGACGGCCACTAGTCTGTAGTATAACATAAAGCCCCGCCGTTCTCGAACGCTTCTTGCCTTTTGTGAACATTATATCCAAAAAGTAAAGGTCCTATGCCGGTCTCTCATCTGTTTACTTCATAAGCGTGGAAGAAAATCGAAGCAGGAGGAGACGTTTGACGCTATGTCACCAATGAGCCCTTACGAGGCAGGAACGGCTGCGCACCCTCTCGTCTGCATGTAATAAACATAAAATACGGTTCGTTACTCAACAAAACAAAGACGGCGTAAGGGTGATGGAAGCCTACTTTACTTAGTGGGAATACACTTTTTTACCAGAGAATAAACTTTTTCACCTGAGGTTTTAGTTACTCCACACCGCCCTCTACAGATCTTGGCAATAGAAATGTCCATTGACCACATTTTGCCTTCCGGTGAAATATTCTGTTATCTGGATAAAAAAGTGTATTTTAGACGCGATGTTGGGAACTCTGAGTGTTCCCACTAAGTAAAGTAGGCTTTCAACTCCCCAAATCCGTCTTTGTTTTGGTGAGTAGCGAAACTGTATCTTTTATTTTCACTACAGACGAGTGAGCGTGCCGCCTGTAATGCCAGCACAAGGACTCATAGTGACATAGCGTTTTCAACACGCTGCGTTGATTTTCTCCACGTTTTCTTTGTGCGTCCGAGAGCGACTGAGATAACGATTTATACATAAAAAAAATACATCCTTCCAGAATACTGTCTTCAGCAAACCGTTAACATTAGCGAGATGAACTTAATTACTGTGTGTAGACTGTTTACAAGCAGATAGCACGCTGTATGGGCGTGCTGAAATACGAGACAATGCATTCCTTAAACCAATCGTGCTCCTGTGAAATCGCTATGCAAATCTAAAGAGCTCCATTCTCCGCCTCCTAAAACAGCAGTAAAACTCTCCCAAAGCAAGGCAACTTTGCTACACTAATGTTGCCATTTAGCGACCTTAACAAAGATATCTTATGGAATGAAAACCCTCTTCTATATTCAAACTGTTAATTATATACAAAAACGAAAAACAAAGAAAATTTTAAATCAATCTTATTTTCGCATTTTCTGACTTTTAAAATTGCCGACATTTGGACGGTTCCTCCAGCATCAGTCACATTTTATTAAAACAGCCGGACTAGTTCGGGATAGGCACACTGGAATACGTCGCGCCGCCGACAGTGAACATTCGGTGAACATTGGAGGGGGGTCTAAACTTTATTTTAAACCATTTTCAATGGAATAAATCGTCGGACCATCTAAAATGGCTCGTTGGGAAACGCTGGACGAGCCAGGACCACCCACGTTGGTCCAAGCAGCTCAGGGTGCGTAAAAAAAAAAAAAAAAGAAAATTGTTCGGGATAGGCACTAGATGAGTTAAAAAGACATATTTAGCCACTTGCATGCATGCCCCCAACCACTGAAATCAAGCTTGTATTGCTAAAATGGATGAAAAGATAAAAAGCATTAAATGAAATAATTTTCACAATCATCTTTTCTTTTCTCTAATTACATTATTACAATCTAAAATAGCTTGTTCAGTCTCTCAGTTGAACCCACGTAATAAAACGTTTATTTTTGTATCATTTAAAAACTTTCAAAAACATTCCCCTCTAAAAAGAAAAACATTTAATGATTTAAAATACATAAATAAATGTTTTTTTTTTCTAATTTCATCAATAAATACAAATCTATGAAATTATATTAGAAAACACAGGCCTATTTAAGAAGTACTGAAAATAGACGATCTACAAGCTCACAGCGTGCATTGTGTCTCTGTCTATGCCTGTCTATTAAAGAAAAGTCCCTAATTATTATAACTAGAAGTCGGGCGGCCCAGCGTCTAGTCGGCGACCTGGCCAACTCGGGAACGATGTAAATAGGGAATGAATGCCCCGCCCTTTAATGCAAACCCCATTATACCTGTTGTCATAGGACCCGTTTTGACCATCTGTTTGCCTGTGTCCATTTATGCCCATATATGGAGATATCTGTATCTGTCTGTCTGTCGGCGTCCATTTTATGTCCATATATGGAGATCACTGCAGATATAGTTCTGGGTCCATTTTATGCCCATATGCCCATATATGGAGATATCTGTCTATTTGCGTCCATTTTATGCCCATATATGGAGATCTCTGTATCTGTCTGTCTGTGTCCCTTTATGCCCGTATATGGAGATATCTGTTTATCTGCGTCCATTTTATGCCCATATATGAGATCTCTGTCGCTTTTTGTTTGTTTCTTCTTTAAGCAGAATACACAGCCTGCTTATTTATGCCCATATATGGAGATCTCTGTATCTGTCTGTCTGTGTCCCTTTATGCCCGTATATGGAGATATCTGTTTATCTGCGTCCATTTTATGCCCATATATGAGATCTCTGTCGCTTTTTGTTTGTTTCTTCTTTAAGCAGAATACACAGCCTGCTTAAATCTGCATCATTCAAGTCATCCTCCCAGTCCCACGCTTTGTCGCTTGTCTTATGTTTGTCTTTGTCTCTTTTATTTTATTTTTTGGAGCGGACCCCATGAATGCCCCACCCTTTAATGCAAACCCCAATATACCTGTTGTCATAGGACCCGTTTTGACCATCTGTTAGCCTTTGTCCCCACCCTTTAATGCAAACCCCAATATACCTGTTGTCATAGGACCCGTTTTGACCATCTGTTTGCCTTTGTCCCCTTATGCCCATATATGGAGATCTCTGCACACACAGTACCGGTTGCGGAAAACTCTGATGTCAGACATCAGCTCCCCATTCGGGGATTCATGTTATGCCCATATCTGGAGAACACGCGTGCCGGTGGGAAGAACGGTTCTCGAGATTCACATACATACATACACATTCACAGAGATTTTTTGTTGACTCATGCGGCGTACGTGATGTCAGAGCCTTTTATGAAGTGATGTCACAATGAGTCAGCGATTGTGCCGATTTCCTCAGGAACAGCCTGATGTCAACAATCAGCTCCGCGTAAGGAGATTCCGAACGTTTCGCGCCGCTTCGGGAAAACCGCATGCCGAGTCGGGCCGAGGCCCGGCACTGCACTCCGCGCCGCGGCGGGGAACGCGCGTGCCGAATCTGAAGCCGGTGGGACGAACGGTTCTCGAGATACGCGGATTACATACACACAGAGATTTGTCGCATTTATAGATAGATAATAGGATATTCCTATAACTATATCTGTAGGCTATATTATATTTTTATTATAATTTTTTCATTATATCGGTAACAATCGGTGGTAGGCCAATTTTGCTGCATTATTGTATATGAGTAAGTCACTGTTTTACCCAGTTAGAATCGTGCAAATTCACCCGACCCGACCCGAAAAAAGGTCAAAAATGTCTGTCTCTGGAAAAGTTGTCACCTTTTTCACTTTGGGCCTGTTAGCATGTCTGATATATATATAGGCCTATACACTGTATGACCAACTAATTTGCATGTATTCCCTTTAGTATGATAAGTATAGTGAGCATAAAGCCCCCAACAGTGTTGTGTGAATGGTGTGGAACATAGGATTAGAATTCATTTGTATTCAAATTGCTTATAGGCCTACTGGAAAATACTTAGCATTCTGCAACATTGGAAAGGTGACACACATTCAGCTGCGTTTCATCCATATATTTGGCTTTTAAATGAGCACAGAGCACTGTATAGATCAGACAGCCACATCATCTTAAAAGGGTTTATTCTACCAATTAGGGGTGCAGGTTGTACAGGTTGAAAGAGTCAAAAGTGGCACTTGGGCAATTAAGTCACAGGACAATGCTATACCATTGTATTATAACAAGACAATTCGACTTAGGCTTAAAGTGGGGACCTGAAAGATTGCAAATTAATTTAGTCATTTTTCATCCATATGTTTTGCCTTTGCAAGGTTAAACGTTCATATGAGCACTGTACAGATTGCACACATCAATGCACAAACATTATGTGATTCTGTCATTATGGTCAAATAGCAAATGTACACATTGTCACCTTCCTAAAAGAATGACATGCTGTTTTGAGTATCATTTTGATTATGCTGACAACCTCTCTGAGGTCTCTTCTCAATAAGGATAAAGGCTATTTAAGCAGAGGTTACCTCTGGTTACATTTCTGGAAAAAGACAACGCTTCTGATAAATAATGTACAATTGCATGGCTTTCCCCACTAACTAAACACCCATGTGCTGCTTCAAATTAAATTAGACCAAAGCTGAAACAACGTGTGTTTGTTGTGTAAAGCTAGAGCTTTAACCCTGTATCTGCAAGTGCATCTTCAGACCTGTTTGCTTAAAGCTGCTTCCCCGTGTATGAATCCTTATGTGCTGCATCACCACGTTTTCGTCTAAAGCTGTTACCACAAATGTCACAGCTAAAGGGGTTTTCAACTGTATGAATAAGCATGTTGCTGCTTCTGACCATTTGCTTGACTAAAGCAACTGCCACAATATTTACAACTGAAGGGTTTTTAACCCTGTATGAATCCTCATGTACTGCTTCAGAGTACTATACACACTAAAGCTGTTTCCACAAATCGTACAGATATAGGGTTTTTCCCCTGTATGAATCCAATGAAGCAGGATGTGCTTTTTCAGATAACTGGTACCACTAAGAATGTTAAATGTCACAGCTATAGGGCTTTCCCTGTATGAACCCCCATGTGCTGCATCAGATTATTTATTTTTTTTACTAAAGCTGCTGCCACAAACTTTGCAGCTGAACAATTTTTACCCTGTGTGAATCAGCATGTACCGCTTGCTATGACTACTTTTACTAAATCTGCTGCCACAAACTCTGCAGCTGAAACAATTTGAATACAAATGAATCATAATCCTATGTTCTACACAATACTGTTGGGGGCTGTGTGGGTAAAACAAGTTGTGAGAATGGGTCAGAGTGTACTGTTGCTGAATGGATGGATCAACTCTTTTGCATGTATTCCATTTAGTATGATACTAGTGAGCATAAAGCCCCCAACAGTATTGTGTGAATTGTGTGGAACATAGGATTAGGATTCATTTGTATTCAAATTGTTTATACTGGAAAATACAACATCTGAAAGGTGACTCACACACAGAACTTTGCATCCATATATTTGGCTTTTATAGGTATATGAGCATAGAGCACTGTATAGATTACGACGTATACAAGCATTAGGCAGTTAGTTCTCACATAATGGTCAAATATCAATTTTACAAATTCTCACCTTCCTGCCACAAACAAGCTCATAACCAGTGGTGGAAAATGTAATTAAGTAACATATGCCATTTTATTTTCACACTTTTGCAACAATCTGTACAGATGAAAGGTTTTCCAATGTATGAACCCTCATGTGCAGCTTCAGACTATTTGAATGATTAAAGCTGCTGCCACAAACGGTGCAGCTAAAGGGCCTTTCCCCTGTATGAAACCTCATGTGCCGCTTGAGATTACTAGTATCACTAAAGCTGCTGCCACAATCTGTACAGCCGAAGGGTTTTTCCCCTGTATGAATCCTCAAATGCTTCTTCAGATTACTATAACCAATAAAGCTGTTGCCAGAAAATTCACAGCTATAAGGTTTTTCCCCGTATGAATCCTCATGTGCTGCTTCAGACTACTTTTAACACTAAAGCTGCTGCCACAAACATTACAGCTAAAGGGTTTTTCCCCTGTATGGGTTCTCATGTGCAGCTTCAGACTTTTTGCCAGACTAAAGCTGCTGCCACAATCTGTACAGTTAAAGGGTTTTTCCCCTGTATGAATTCTCATGTGCAGCTTCAGATTATTTGCCTGACTAAAGCTGCTGCCACAATCTGTACAGCTAAAGGGTTTCTCCCCTGTATGAATACTCATGTGTCGCTTCAAATTATCCTTTCTGCTAAATTGGTTGCCACAAATAGTACATCTAAATGGCTTTCCCCTCTAATAGTCTTCACGGATGACTTCTCTTTTGATGATTTCACATCATGTACCAGTTTGCAGCTCATAGACAAGCTTTGTCCGTTCACATGTTGAGTCTTGTGTGATTGCTGTTTGTTTAAAACTGACTGGGCTTCCCTGGTCTCCTCCCACTCATCACTGTCTTCAGTATCAGATTCAGAACAGTGTGAAGACAGGAGCTGAGCATCACTGGTTGGTTGTGATGTTCCACAGTCCTCTATACGTGCATAGGAGGTGCTGCTGGCTGGAGGGTCTGTTTCTCTGTTTTCAACATCTTCACTTTTCACTGTTATAGTCAGGTCCGCTATGTTAATAAAGGTTTATTCGTTGGATTTTTTTGGAGATTTGTAAAACTATACATTTTTGGAATCTTCAGAGCATGGGGAATCCAAAAATCTTTGTTTGCATTTGCACAGACACCTGCAAAGCCTCCATTTTGGACGTTCAAAATGGCCGACATAAAATACACAATTTGTGCTATCTTGGCTTCTAGACAACCTAGAAACGTAATTAAACATGCTAATCCTATGTTTTCTGGGTCAAGGAATCGAATGAATGAATGATGGATGTAAAATTTTCTGGACCCCCACCCCCTTTCTGGGGGTTATCTATTTTGGGACCTCCCAGAACAGTACGCTAGCCAGTTAATGTCCGATTTTCATAATATTAGAGTTGTTTTGTAGGTTTTAAAACATCCCAAGTTCATTTATTAGACTTTTAAAGCAGCCAGAATAACCTTTCTGACTTTTGGTTGGGGTCTTTCCTCACCTGGGACCCCCTAGACAGACCCCTGTCTAGGGGTCTGTCTCAGTAATCGCTCTGCTACTGCTCCAGAACAATGTTAAATTAGATCATAATTGAAGCATAAAAGTTGTTGTAGCTGGGCTCTGAAAACAAAAATGAGTAGTAGCAAATACCAGGGGTCTTCCACAGGGGGTCCGGGACCCCTGCTGGGTCCTCAGAGTTACTACAGGGGGCCTGCCAATCTTGATGGGATTTTTTTTTTTTTTACATTTGAAACTGAAACTTTGAATGTTTTTATGTATCCTGGGTTTATTGCGGCCATAGGTCGCAGTTTGCGACCATAGGTCACAGTTTACTATCAGAACCGTCACATCTTGACCGTATCTATCTGTCTGTCTGGACGGGTAACGCTTTTTTGTTGATTGACTCTCACACTCTGGCATCCCGCTCTGACATCACTGTGATGTCAGGGAACCAAATCCCCTTTATGCCCATATATGGAGATCCCTGTGATGCCAGGGGAACCATAAAAGGACAACTAGGTAGTCATCCGGCAACAGCTCACAGCTGTGAAGCCGGGAGGAGTTCAGATTGACAATCAGGTTCACAGGAGGGGAGGGTGCGAGCAAAGTGTGGTAGAACAGGGGAAGGGCAAGGGCCAGACCCAGAATTTGACATAATGAAAGTATTGCAACTTCTCACTTGTGCAGACTAACGTGTCCATTTATTGCACTGCACTCACACTGACAACACAACACACACACACACACACACACACACACACACACACACACACACACACACACACACACACACACACACACATACACACCTCTTTGTTATTGTCACCCCAAAACCCTCACCCTATCCTCTTAAAGAGCCCATGGTCAGCGCCGGCACCAGCGCTACTGCCATCTTAGCCTGAATGACACATCTCTGATTAACCGTGTCCCTGATTGGCTGTCACGGCTCTTTGCCATTGTCCCATTGGCCACAAAGAAAAAGGAGACCACATTTCTTGACTCTGGAAATCTTTGGGAGTTTCCGCCCCGCCCCCCTTTCAGAGTCTAGTGTTTGTTACTTTCGCTTTGACAATGCACGTTTATCTTTCTGGATATGAGAGAAAGAAAAAGCGTCAAACGGAACTGCAGCAACAGCGATCAGGTAAACAGAAACACACATTCAAATTGCACTGTCAGTTGTAACTTGTGTTGTACGACGGAGCCACGTTGCTGCTGCTGTTCTGGCTTCTCCGCCTCTGTGTAAGGCTGGTCATAAAGTAATTAAGTCATAAAAAGCGCAGTTTTCAAAGCGGAGAATCGGTTTATGACCGCAGGGTTCTGCACGTTCTCACTCTCAATAGTATCGCGTCCCTCTCCCGTGTCCCATGTAGACTACTAGTAATGGAAAAAGTACTCACATGTTTTACTTAGTAAAAGTATCAATACTGCAATGCAGAAATACTCTGTTACAAG
The DNA here is from genome assembly GCF_963921795.1 of Nannobrachium achirus. Classification (NCBI taxonomy): domain Eukaryota; kingdom Metazoa; phylum Chordata; class Actinopteri; order Myctophiformes; family Myctophidae; genus Nannobrachium; species Nannobrachium achirus. Next base: position 67,998,075 of record NC_137817.1, on the reverse strand, counting down.
TAAAAGTCCAGAGTAAAAGTACAATATTTGCCGCTGAGATGTGGAAATACACCAGTATAAGTAAAATAACCTGAAAATGAATTGTGCTTAAATACAGTACTTGAGTAAGTGTAGCCTACTTAGTTACTTTACAGCACTGCCCGTGCACTAGACACACAGTAACCATGGTAACCACTCCAATTTAACCCTTTCATTTTAAGCAAAATCTTTTACTGTGTGTAAAAAAAAATAGCCGATCTACAAGCTCACAGCATGCATTGTCTCCGTCTATGCCTGTGGCCTATATATTAAAGACAAGTCCCTAAATATTATTATATTCATATAACTATATCTATAGGATATATTATATTTTTATTGTAGATTTAATTTTCTTCATTATATCTAGAACATCGGTGCCGTGGTAGGCAACAAGTCCAATTTTGCTGCATGTATTGTATGTGTAAGTCACTGTTTAACCAAGTTAACTCATTGAGTGCCAATCCCGAACTAGTTCGGCTTTATTATCGTATCGCAGAGTGCCGATCCCGAACAAGTTCGGCTTTAAAAAAAAAAAAAAAAAAAAAAAAAATTTAAAACATTTTTTTTGAAATTTTTTTTTTTTTTTTGGACCTCATCAAATCTGGTGAACATGATTTCAATCGCGATTTTGCATGTTCCACCCCCATACAACCCCATCTAACATACAGGGCAGCCATGTTTGTTTACATAACATGTAAAACATAATGGCGATTATCTCAAGAATGCCTGAACGGATTTCCAATCGGATTTTTTTGTTTGAAAGCTGTGAACAAACTGCACAAATCCACTCCAATGCAATCCAGGATTGCATTGGATTTTTTAGAGCTCATTCTTCTCTGTTTTTTTCCCATGCATGAGGTGTGCAAGGTTTAATCATGGCTAAGTTGACGAAAATAAGGCTTCTAAAATGCTTGGTAGCCAATAGCTAACTTCAAGCTAACTTCATCCTCTTCCTGTACATGCACAAAGGAAAGTGTTCAGGCAAGTCATGGCTGCAGGGCTTCTGCATATACCAGCATATCTCTATGGGATTTTCTATGGCCACTGGGCGCCCTCTAGTGGTGAAAGGGGTGGCACTAAATGAGTAACTTAGAATGACGATTCTGCAATTTGGCCTATTTATATACAAAACCCAGAATTAAACCCATTATAAAATTGATTAAAAAACAATAAAAAATTATATTATTTTTTCGAGGGGCTCTCGCTACGCTCGCGCCCGCAGGAAGGCCCCATAGCAAAATCATGCTTAGGGCCCCCGTGGGCCCAGAATCGGCTCTGCCCATGGTCAATTATGCCCAAAAAGATTCACTACAATGCAGTCATTTCAGACATGCAGGATCTATTGTCTTCATCATTGTCATCTTCAATGTCCAACCTAATAGTGTTCACACAGTCTCCACCATGGAGTGAAAGGCAGGTTACTTGAGCAGCTGCAGCCATATTTGATGAGCTCAAGTACTGCCTTTGGAGCAGGGAGGGCAAGACACCTGACTGGAAAATACCCTCCACTCTCTGAATTCCATCTATTTTCTTCGATTGGTCAGGGCAATTTGTCAGGTATGATTTATCCTGCATTGTGACATAGTTGGCACAGATGTGGTAGCAGTGCAGCACGAGTTGGAGGTAGCATCTCACCCTCAGTTCTTTGACAGAAATAGTTCCCATCTGAGTAATCGCAGGGTTGTTGGACCTTTTGAACTGTAAACATGGCATGCAAAATGCTCCAATGATTGCAATGTTGATGGAAGCTCACCAATAATAAGCTCAGGAGGAATGGAACCCTTTAAGGTCCTTGAAGTGGTTAATGACTTGGTCATCATCACCAGGCTTCAAGTAGGCATTGACCCATGTCTTTTTGGAGATTCCAACAAAATTCTCTTCCCCAGCCAGCACCAGAAAAATCATGTAGGCCAAGGAACCCTTGACATTTGTGACATCCAATAACTTGAACTTGCTTGAATATGTGTGTGCACTTCCACAAAATCGTGTCCCTTGATGAAGGTATCGTATTATGATGCCTACTTTGTCATACCTGACAAATTGCCCCAAGCTTCGATCAATCGAAGAAAATAGATGGCATTTAGAGAGTGGAGGGAATGTTCCAGTCAGGTGTCTTGCCCTCCCTGCTCCAAAGGCAGTACTTGAGCCCATCAAATTTGGCTGCAAAGCAGGTTGCACTCCTCCCTGCAAATGCTATGGTGGAGACTGTCAACACATATGTCTTGCAAATTAGGGAGGACATGTACAGTATTTTAGTGAATCTCTTTGGGCATAATTGACCATGAGCTCTTTAAGAGGATAGGGTGAGGGTTTTGGGGTGACGATTAACAAAGAGGTGTGCGTACGTGCGTGCGTGCGTGCATGCGTGTGTATGCGTGCGTGCGTGCGTGCGTGTAGGGATGTCCCGATACCACTTTTTTGCTGACCGAGTACAAGTACGAGTACTTCATTTTGAGTACTCGCCGATACCGAGTACCGATACGAGTACAATTAAATAATAATACAAAATGTCTTTAAATTACGTTTTTTTTTAATTATTATTATTTTTTTTTATCAGATGTTCCTCACTTTCTGGCTGTATATAACACATTAAATTGCATTGCTTTCCCAGAACATGGCACAACTGCCACACATTTCATTTCCTGTACTGTGCATGATCTTCTAGATCTGCTATGCTCAAACATTTTGTATTTTTACTTTTGATACTTTAAGAGAGAGAGAGAAAGGCGAAGTGGCGGAACACACAGGGTACTCAGGCGCTTTGTGAGCAGTATCTGACGAGTACCGATACCGCAAAATAGGCCGGTATCGGGGCGAGTACCGATACCACGAGTACCGATACCGCATCCCTACGTGCGTGCGTGTGTTTTGTCAGTGTGAGTGCAGTGCAATAAATGGACACGTTAGTCTGCACACCCAAAGTGAGAAGTAATACCTTAATCCGTGCAATAACACCTGTCAACCATAACTGTCTAACACAAAAATTGTATAAATAATACTGAGAATACTAATAAATCATCGAAGTACAATACATAAACCCAGGATACATAAAAACATACATAAAAAAGAAAATCCTTTCCCATTAAGATTTGGTGGGCCCCCTGTAGTAACTATGAGGACCCCCCAAGGGTCCCGGACCCCCTGAGGAAGACCTCTGGTATTTTGCTTACTCATTTTTGTTTTCAGAGCCCAGCTACAACAACTTTTATGCTTCAATTATGATCTAATTTAACATTGTTCTGGAGCAGGAGCAGAGCGATTACTGTGATAGGCTCATGGGTCTGTCTAGGGGGTCCCAGGTGAGGAAAGACCCCAACCAAAAGTCAGAACGGTTATTCTGGCTGCTTTAAAAGTCTAATGAATCAACTCAGGATGTTTTAAAACCTACAAAACTCTAATATTATGAAAAAGACATTAACTGGCTAGCGTACTGTTCTGGGAGGTCCCAAAATAGATAACCCCAAGAAAGGGGGTGGGGGTCCGGAACATTTTACACCCATCATTTACTCAGTCGATTCCTTGACCCAGAAAACATAGGATTGGCATGTTTAATTAAGTTTCTAGGTTGTCTAGAAGCCAAGATAGCACAAATTATGTATTTTATGTCGGCCATTTTGAACGTCCAAAATGGCGGCTTTGCAGGTGTCTGTGCAAATGCAAACAAAGATATTTGGATTCCCCATGGTCTGAAGATTCCAGAAATGTATAGTTTTACTAATCTCCAAAAAATCCAACAAAAATACGTAGTGGACCTGACTAGTAATGTCAACATTGTCCCATTAGCCTCTAACGGAACAGTCTCTTGTATTTGGAACAGCTCCGCCCCTTCCTCTTTAATCTGTTGAGATGCTGGTTCCTCCAATCTGTGGCCCCTCTCCTTCTGTTTAGGTGAATACGCTTCTTTACACACAGGGACAACGTCTAGGGGGAGGATAAAAACATGAGAATGAAGTCATTACACTCATTGAGGTTGAACCCACGTATTCCAACAACTAAGTATGTGTCAATTAACCTGTGATTCATATTTCATTGAATGCACACAGGCATGAATGGCTAGTGTTTGTCCTCTGCATACACTGCTGAATGCATCCAAATGAACGAATGAATCCAAAGAATGTTTAGTACCCTAAGCATCCTATGGAGTGATGTGCCGAGTGAGAGGTTGGTCGGGTCAGCTGTACAGAAATGTCATGGAGCACACTGGAGCAATCATGTTTTATCACAGCTTTAGAATCATCATCACTCTTACCTTTTGTGTATCTTGTGCACGGTACACAAATACCCTCTTCCTTTAAGACCAGTTTCACATCCCTGTCCGGTGATGGCTTTGAGGACACTGGCACAACACAGTGTGTTGCCTCCACCTACACAAAACAAAAAAAATATCCTAGATAGTTAACTTAAAAAACCCTGCTGCATAGTCTCCTCATGATCTTCTAGATTTGGTTTCTAACATTTTAGGCCATAACATACTAAGCCACTTAACCCTTAAGTGCTGTTCGGGTCATTTTGACCCGTTTTACATTTTCATTTGGAAAAAAAAGGTAGAAGTTTATTTTTTTCCACCTGAAACTCACTGGCCTTAAAGATTCTTCTGAGATGAACATGTAAAAAAATATATTTTTGCACTTCACCCATGCTACACCCCCCTCATATTTTTTGAACCTTTAGTGCTGTTCGGGTCATTTTGACCCGGAAGCACAGATGCACAGAAATACACAGTATTATGCCAAAACACAGACACACAGTCACCCCCACTTCTAACACCCCCCTTCCAAAGCCCCATTCCGAACCCTCCCCTGATGCACAGAAATACAAGGAATCATGTGCAAACACAGATACACAATCACCCCCTAACCCCTTCCGCCCCTCCCCCCTCCAACCCCCCTCACCTCACCCTTACCCCCTCCCCTCTAAACCCCCCAACCCAACCCCACCTCCCTCCCACCGCCCCCCCCCCCCCCCCCCGCCGCCACCCCAGATGCACAGAAATAAAAGATAGCATGTATACTAACACAAACACACAGTCACGTCCTTCCCCCCCCTCCCTCCTATCCCCCCCCCCCCCTCACACACACACCCTACACCCCCTCACCCTCACCCTCACCCCTCACTTATCTGAAGTTTTCCTTGTGACTGTACTGTATCTTAGGGGAAATTTTACATTATTTTACATAAACATAAGGTAAAGTAACACTGTAATTCAGGGGTGCTAAGGATGAAATTGTTGTTTACAGGGGTGCCCTGAGACCAAAGTGTTTGAAAACCTCTGTCCTAGTGTATACGTTCAAGTGTATATTCATATGTGACGTTCATGTGTGTTCACATGTGTGTTCAGCTCTATGTGAGAATGATGTCCTGTTCTTGAACCACAAGTATTCAATTAATGGGCATATTGGGGGGGGGGGAAAAGTTCTTAAAAACATTGATTTACATTTTTCCTATAAGCATGAGCAATATTGCCCAGTATTAAATAAAGTAGTTTTTTTACCTGAATTTCAGCTAAATCAGTAAAAACGCCTAGCTCTTTCAGTGTTTAATGTGATATAGCAAAGCAGAAATGCAAACATTTACCATATATATCATATGAATTGTTTGGTATTGAGTCAAAGTCAATGTATCATGATGATTTGTTAAGTTAAAATTTATATTAGTGTTGTTGTTTTTTAAACCAAATATCCCCCGGGTCAAAATGACCCGAACAGAACGAAGGTGTAGTGAATCTGAACAGAACTTAAGGGTTAAACACAAGCAAATGCTGTACACTTGATTTGATCAAACTACCATGGCCCTCTCCTTTTATAAACAACACTTAAAATCTATGGAGCAAAAATAATTGATCTACAGGCTCAAGCCATGTTGGCAATGCATTGAAAATGCATTGACACTGTAGTATTTAATGCTAGTGTTCAATGTCCTGCAACAAGGCCTCATCCAACAGATGTAATTTATAATCAACTCACCATTTTACTTTGTGAAACAGCTGTGTATTCCATGGTGTTAGAAAGATCCAGTGTAATTATTTCATCCTTCACATCCAACAGGCCACTGTTAAACCTTGCACATGATAGAGGGACGAAACAAGCCTTCAACACTACTGCTGTTGCATTCACCTGTAAAATGAAATGCAGAAAATACAATTCATGAAAACATGTCTTGTGAAAAGCAGATGTTTGAATGTTATATCATTGTAATAGATATGCATTAACAAGGGGCGGGATGGAACACCTCATCAACCGTAGGATATTATGTTTTGTGACGGATACTCCACATAGCTACCCGATAATTGCGACCGCAGGTCGCAGTTATGAAGAACGTCATATCTTGTCCTTATCTCTGAATCATTTCTGTGACGCCTCAATGTCTATACCAGCTGACCTGTCTATTGTATGCCCATATATGGAGATCCCCAATGTCATCAATATTAAGCCCATAGCTTGCAATGCCCATAAATGGACATATTGTGTGAGTCTCATGTGGTCTATAACATAAGACATCTATGATGTCAGACGTCAGCCATATCCATATTTGGAAAAAAACAAACCGCAACTCAAATCACTTGCAAATTAATTCTGTATTTGTTAGGTCACTTTTCGCCATTATGCGTCTTACTGGTAGATAATGCAATAACACAAACATAACAAACCTGGTTCTAAATCTTCCTCCTTTTGGTTTCTCTACAGGACTGTTCAACTTCCCCAGGTCGGTTCATCTGTAATGATAAATGTCTTGGTATTAAACAAAGGGGGGAAAATACTTAGCATTCTGCAACATTAGAAAGGTGACACACATGTTTCATCCATATATTTGGGTTTTACAGGGTTAAACATGTAAATGAGCACAGAGCACAGAGATCATACAGCCACATCATCTTAAAAGCTTTATTCTACCAATTAGGGGTGTAGGTTGTACAGGTTGAAAGAGTCAATAGTGGCACTTGGGCAATTAAGTCACAGGACAATGTTATACCATTGTAACAAGACAATTTTACTTAGGCTTAAAGTGGGGAGCTGAAAGATTGCAAATGAATTTAGTAAATTTTCATCCATATGTTTTGCCTTTGCAAGGTTAAACGTTCATATGAGCACTGTACAGATTGCACACATCAATGTACAAACATTATGTGATTCTGTCATTATGGTCAAATAGCAAATGTACACAGTGTCACCTTCCTAAAACAATTACATGCTGTTTTGAGTATCATTTTGATTAGGCTGACAACATCCATATAGAGAAGTTGGTGCTGTTCTCACCCCAGTAGTGGTCTCTGTAAAGAGCTACTATGCCATTTTATTTTCACGATACAATGTGACTATTTAGCACAAGGCACAAGACAATGTGTCCTTTAAAACATTTACACACTAATTCAGATGTTTAGTTTAGTTAGGCCTGGCTGAAATGGTTGAACAAAGAATACTTTCATTACTTTCACTTACTACACACTATAAACATTGCTTAAGTGTACATATTTCTTTGGTTTGTTACATTATACAAATTGGAAAACATTTACATTAATATCTAGTCAGTTTAAAACATAAGAAAGGAAGGTCTGCCTGCAGGTTAATTCACAGTGGCTCTATGCCTATACCTATAGGCTATGCATGGAAGCAAAGGAACCAAAAGTTATGCTTGTTGTGAGGCAGACTGTAGCATCTGTGGCTTGCCATACTGTGATTAGAATGAATGTTCCTCATGCACATTTACAGACTTCGGAAAAAGTCAAATAATGTACAACTGTAAGGCTTCCCCCCCATGTGTTGTTTCAAAGTTTAAATTAGACCAAAGCTGAGAAGTATGCAGCTAGAGCGTTCCCCCTGTATCAATCTGCATGTGCATCTTTTACTTAAAGGTGTTGCCACAATCTGTGCAGCTAAAGGGATTTCCTGTGAATTCATTATCATGTGTTTCTTCAAAGTTGTAAAACTACTAAAGCCGCTGCCACAACCCGTACAGCTAAAGGGCTTTCCCCTGTATGAATCCTCATGTGCTGCTTCAGATTACTACTTTTATTAAAGCTGATGCCACACACTGTACAGTTGAAGGGTTTCCCCCCTGTATGTATCATTGTGTGCAGCTTCAGAATACTATTAAGACTAAAGCAGCAGCCACAAACTGTGCTGCAAAAGGTATTTTTTTCCCTGTATGAATCCCTATGTACTACCAAACACTCGAACTCAGACATATTGGATTGTAGAGCTTTGTAACTTATTTCTACAAAACATATCCATCACACCACATTTACATGCATCTGTGCCAGTTTACACAAATCAAACCATTATTTATGGTTGTAGGGTTTGAATACTCAATCTTTATTTAATCTGTTGGAGGCCACAGGTTGGGAATGCTGTGGACTGTTTTCTTTAGAGGATGCTTGTCCCTTTGTTAATGGGTTAGGGTGTGTAGCCCTGTTGCTGAATGGATGGACCAACTCATCTGCATGTATTCCCTTTAGTATGATAAGTATAGTGAGTATAAAGCCCCCAACAGTGTTGTGTGAATGGTGTGAATGGTCTGGAACATAGGATTAGGATTTTTTTTTGTATTCAAATTGCTTATAGGACTACTGGAACATCATGACGGTGACACATATTCAGCCGTGTTTCATCCATATATTTGGCTTTTACAGGGTTAAACATGTAAACGAGCACAGAGCACTCTATAGATCAGACAGCCACATCATCTTAAAAGGGTTTATTCTACCAATTAGGGGCACAGGTTGTACAGGTTGAAAGAGTCAATAGTGGCACTCGGGCAATTAACCCATTTAGTCCTAACCTGTAGTTAGGCCCAAATCAGAAATTAGCCTACAAAAACAAATATGTTGATAGATACTGTACATGTACTGTAAGCCCCTCCCATACACTAAAATGTGTACACGACAATGTAATACCATTGTATTATAACATTTATTTTCAAAAGTGTATATGAATACAATGATGGTATCATTATTCCAAACTAAAACAACGCACAAAAGAAAACCTTTCTCTTACTACACACTATAATAAACATTACAAAAGTGTACACATTTATTGGGTTTGTTACATTATAACAAAATGTAAAACATTGACATTGTTATCTTGTCAGAAAGGAAGCACTGCCTGGGTTCATTCAAAGTGGCTCAAAATCTGCAATAGGTAAATGCATGGAAGCAAAGGAACCAACAGTTATGCTTGTGGTGAGGCAGACTGAAGCTTCTGTGATTAGAATAAATGTTCCTCGTTCAAATTTCCAGACTTCCCCCTAACTGAACCCTCATGCTGCTTCAATGCTGAGTGAACTGTACCGTCATGAAACTGTACCCTTTCATATGCAAACTTCTAATAAACTAAGTCTTCAATCAATCAATCAATCAATGCTCATGTGCTTCTTCAAACTATCAATCTGGCTAATGTTGTTGCCTCAAACATTACAGCTAAAGGGGTGTTCACCTGTATGAACCCTTGTGTGTTTCTCCAAATTACACAATCTGTACAGCTAAAGGGTTTTTCCCCTGTATGAATCGTCACATGCTGCTTCAGAGTACTATCATCACTAAAGCTGTTATGGTTATGCTTTTCCCCTGTTGGAACGAACCATTATGTGCTTCTTCAAACTAACAATATGACTAAAGCTGTTGCCACAAACGTTACAACTGAGTGTTTTTTTTTTAATAAATCACCTTTTTCATTTCATAGTTACACAACTTTTATGATATTAGATTATACAAAAGTCCTGACCTGAGTCACCTGACCCAAATTCTCAAAAATATGTGAACATTTTGGTCCGGCGGGGGTCAGGTCAAGCTGACGGGCTCGGTCTGAAAGCTTAAAGCTCTACTCCACGAGGAACCAACAAAATGATTTATTATAGCATAAAGATAATTTAACCCAGTTTAATCCTATCATCGGTATTGAAAATAGATGATCAACAAGCTTAACATGCTGTTGTGAGCTTGTATATTATGTCAAATAGCAAAATGTACCTTCCAAAAAAGAGTTATTGAGAAATAATTGATCATGCTGTTCCCACCCCAGTAATAATAGCCTGTGTCAAGAGTGTAACCTATGACCTTTTATTTTCACGCTTTTGCAACAAACTGTACAGATGAAGGGTTTTCCCTGTATGAATCCTCATGTGCAGCTTCAGAGTACTACTTGTATTAAAGCTGCTTCAGACTATTTGATTCACAGCTTCAAAGATTCAGAAAAGTTCCTCACTGTAAACACTCACCGTGGGCTACATGTTTACCACAGGCTCTTGTATGGTGTTTCAAGTGCACCATCCATTTTCAGGGAGTGATGGATCAGATAATGCAGGGTCTTGACCTCTTCATAGAGTTTAATAGAGTTGAACATTAAATGAATCTAATTGACAAATTGAGGCAGCGGAAGGAAACAGGGCTAATGAAAAAGGGTTAGAAAAACATTAACAGTCAAAACTATATTTCTCTGTCCAACTCCTTGCAACCACATGAAATGTCCCTATTCTGGGTGCATACTAGCCTGACACTCAGCCTGAATTGATATTTTGTTTCACTCATATTGCTGAAACATATTTTCCATATACATTTGGGGGTCCTTGACCTTAAAATGTTTGAGAACCATTGACTTTGAGACACAGACAAGCATAGTGTACTTTGCAAGCATGTGTATCCACTGGAACAAAAGGCCACCAACAACTCTAGTAGATCTATATGCATAATGTCACAGTGTGAGCACTCCCCTGATGAGCCCACTTCAAAGGGTTAGACACCAGATAATGAGCCTGCCTACCCCCTCACTCTATCCTGAGCACTCTACCTACCTTGGCCCCTCCCCTTCTGGGAGGACCAATCAAGTTCAAGGGTCAGGCCTTCAGTCCAAAACATGAGGGGAGAGGATCATTTAAAAGGTCTTCACTCCATGGATGAACAGCACAAGCAACTTGAACTAAAGCTCTTGGAACTCCTGCACTTCACTGCTTTGTCTCACAAGAACCTTTGCATCAAGGTTCCACCAGCTGCCCACTACTACCACTAGTTCTACTACTGCTGCTAGTGGTGAAGATCTTAAGAAGATAGAATGCAGCAAATCTGTGGTAAGTCTCACTTTTAATTATCTTTGGGATCTAACTTTACACAGCAAGCTCCTCTGTGTTATTTTAACTTGCAAGAGTTACTTAAAATAGGCCCATTCTGTTCAGAGTTAAATTAATGATCCTGAAGTGTGCATTTTTGTTTTACTTTTCATCAAAGTTAAATTAACATTAATGATTTCACTGTATTATTATTATTAGAGCATGCAACTTGTGTGCCATGCAGCTAAAACACAATGAAACTGTCTACTTGCAAGCATGATGATACAATGATTTTAATTCTATATTCTATTTGCTTTTGTAGACACCAAGCCCTTCAGCATGGCACAGTACCCTCCTGCAGATGAACCCTACCAGCAGACAAAGTTGACGTTGGAGAACTCTGATCTGTGGAAGACCTTCCATGGCTTTGAAACAGAGATGATTATCACCAAGCATGGAAGGTAAATACTTTCACCCAAGAGTCTTACAGAAACTGTAATAATCACAGGCATTCCTATAGCTTCAACTAACTGGTAGTTGAACAGTAAGCTCATCAGTGTTGTTGTTTCTGTGTCTTTTCAGGAGAATGTTTCCACACTGTAACATCAGCCTCTCTGGACTCCAGCCCTATGCCAATTACGTTGTTATGGTGGACATGGTTCCTGTGGATAACTTCAGATACAAGGTAAGGATAATGTTCTGCAGAGATAAACAATATTTGCAGGCTCCAGGTTATCCAATTATCACTGTTTGTTTAACCCTCACATGAAAAAAGAGAGGTGAAGTGAATTCGCTTGGATTTGGTGATAGGATTCTTTTATTATATACTATATTGTACAATTTTTGCAGTGAAAATTGCCATTTGTCGTAATGTTAAATGTAGCATAGAATCAGATTTCCGTTATCACCACACCAATAACGACTTCATTCCATATGGATTGACGTATATTTGTTTTACTCAACAAGATGTTCTTGTGCAGAGAAAATGATGTAAAACCCAGACATGCTTGACATTAGACTTGCCCCATGGTTTCACACCTAACCCCCCTTCTTCTCCCATCTTCTGTAGTGGAATAATGAGAAGTGGGAAGTAGCAGGCAAGGCAGAGCCCCAGCCACCGTGTAGAACCTACGTCCATCCTGACTCCCCCGCCACGGGAACCCACTGGATGAAGCAGTCCGTGTCCTTCCTCAAGATGAAACTCACCAACAACACCTTGGATCAGTTTGGACATGTAAGGATAGCAACTACAACTTGCAGTGTTATGAAAGCACATTACTACAACTACTACTGTTAATAGCAGTACTTATGCATTATGTCTCATGCTGTTTTTTGCCCTCTCTTTGATTATTAGATCATCATGCACTCGCTGCACCGCTACCAGCCCAGGTTCCATGTGATCCAGGCAGACAGCCTCTACACAGTCTGCTGGGGACATGTCCAGACCTTCACCTTCCCAGAGACTGCTTTCACGGCAGTCACTGCTTACCAGAACACCAAGATCACCAAACTGAAGATTGACCACAACCCCTTTGCCAAAGGATTCAGAGAGGACGGCACTCGCCCTCAAAGCAAGAGGTGCCGCTCAAACAACAGTCCCAAGAGTGCTGCAAAGAAAGCCAAGATGGATATGAAGGCCATACACAATAGTCCTCCAGGTAATACGCCCTTCCAAAAAAGATATATTTACATCTTAAACTAAACCAGGATGGAATTCTAAATGTATTAATAATGCATAACTATGAAAACAATTCTCAAATTAAACTGTGTGATTTTCCCCTCAGGCATCCAGAGGTCACCCCATGCCACTCAATCAATGAAGAGTCCCAAGGAGGAAGAGCAACTTTCACCCTGGGCTGTGGAGTCCTTGGAGTTGCAAGGACAAGACTACAGCAGCGAAGAGCAAATGGTCCCAGCATCCATTGCATACCAGCACTACCCCTCCAGATCCGGTGAGCATTCAGGACTCCCATCCCCTGTCTCTGTGGTGGGAGAAAGTGACGGACGGCGCAGCTACGAATCCCACGTCCCAGACGTGGCCACCGTTCCCGAGCACAACCAGGGCTTCAGGTTGGACCTCTGCAGGGAGATCGATCATCTGAACCAGCAGCGATCCCCGGTCCAGAGCCAGGCTGCCATGCCTGTCAGCCAAGACTACCGTCCCGCCCCGGCCGTTGGCATGCACGTGCCATTCAAAACCAACGCTGCCATCCGGGGTTACCCACTCTACGGGCACGGGTACTACCCAGCTGAGCAGGGTATGAGTCACAGAGGAGAGGCCGAGGCAGCAGGACAGTACGTGGTGCACCCGCTCACACACCCCTCTCTCCATTCGCACGCCGCCACCGTCCCCGAGCACAGCAGCCACCAACAACGCAGCTACCATCACCATGGTGGGAACACAGCAGAGTGGAGCCAGCACCCACTCTTCTCCTACCCCTGTTGGTGAATTGTGAAATGCCCTTTTATTTTGAGAGAACATGTAACGGAGGTGATGCAAACCGCCCCACCCGGGCTTCGAACCAGGCCTCCTGTGTGAAAGTCCAATATCTTAACCATTACAATGGGATATCCCTATGGACTGAGGGAAATACTAGCCTTTTTAGAGGCTTCAGGCTAGGGCTGCGACTTTCTCTGCCACCAACCCACTTAGTTTCTTGGGGTAAAATGTAAAAAGCATTGTATGAAAATGAAGAACTTGTTTATATTGTCAAAAGTGTTAGAGTTAGATTTTAGAGAGTAAGACTCTCTGGCTTGTACAGTGTAAATTAACAGACTACGCATTCTATTCTTTTTTGCAATATGTACATTATGCAACACTATATGAAATGTAAAAAAGAAAATCTGTATCACTGTGTGATGGACAATAAAGGTTTATTTTTTATTTTAACCATGTGTCATGTATGTTTATAATATAGCACAATCAAATAGTTTTTCTTCCTGATACGAGAAACACGATAGGTTTCAGATGTTGGATACCTTCCTACTCAAATGTTAGAATAAACATACATTCTTACTCAATTATTAGAATAAACAGTCTAAAACGACTAATCCTCAGCAAGAGTATAAAATCAGCAGTATTTATCATTACTGCGTTTGTGTTACCCCGGCCACATGAAAAAAAAACAGGAGTTTTACATCTGCCAGTTTACACAAATTAAACCATTATTTCTGGTTGTAGGGTTTGAATACTCAATCTTTATTTAATCCGTTAGAGGTCACAGGTTGTGAATATTGTGGACTGTTTTCTTTAGAGGATGCTTCTCCCTTTGTTAATGGGTTAGGGCGTGTAGCCCTGTTCCTGCTGTCGGGGGGATGAGTTATACAGTATGTGACTATGCGTGCAATGTATATCCAAGCAAATGTAAGGGCTGTAATATGACATGTTAACCTATGACTAATCATGTTGTCTTACAGACAAGGAGGGCAGAAGTTAAAATGGCTGCAACTCTTTTTCTCCATAATGTACCACTGGCTGTAACTGACCATCTGGGGCCTCTCACGAAGGAATGTTTCAAGGATTCAAAGACAGCCCAGGAATACAGGTGTGTTACAGTTTATTGTTTAACTGTCACTGTCTCTCTGCATTCTTTGTATGCAATTACCTTATTGTAAGTCGCTCTGGACAAGAGCATCTGATGAATGTCTAAATTGCTATCTGTAGGTGTGCTAGGACTAAGATGACAAGCATCATAAATGGGGCATTGGCAGCCCATTCCTGAACTCTGGCCAACCATCGCTAGAAAGTTCCTCCGGTACACCAAAGGAGCCATGAAAGAACGAACGAACAGAGGTGGCGAACATCATTTCTGGTTGTAGGGTTTGAAACTGCATGTGCATCTTTTACTTAAAGCTGTTGCCACAATCTGTGCAGCTAAGAGGATTTCCTGTGAATGAATTCTCATCTGTTATTTCAAAGTTGAAAGAAAAAAAAACTACTAAAGCTGCTGTCACACACAGTAGGCTACAGCTAAATGGCTTTCCCCTGTATGAATCCTCATGGGCTGCATCAAACCATGTTTTTCCTCTAAAGCGGCAGCCACACATGTTACAGCTAAAGGGGTTTTCTCCCGTATGAATCCTCATGTGCAGCTTCAGACTATCTGCCTGACTAAAGCTGCTGCCTCAACCTGTACAGCTAAAGGGCTTTTCCCTGTATGAATCCTCATGTGCTGCTTCAAATTACTACTTTTATTAAAGCTGATGCCACACACTGTAAAGTTGAAGGGGTTTCCCCCTGTATGTAAGGGCCAATTGAGTTCGCATTGTGTGCATGTATCTTTAAGTATCTTCTGGAGATTCTGATTTCCATTGAATGGTGCTATGCTGGTTGACATTTGTTCGTACTCTTGCCTCTTGCCCTGGCCTCATGTAAATGATCAATGTCCTAAGTCAACTCCTGTGTTTCGTGAAACTCCTGTGAATGAATTCTCATGTGTTTCTTCAAAGTTGTAAAACTACTAAAGCATGCATGCCAACGGCCGGGGCGGGCCGGTAGTCTTGGCTGACGGGCATGGCAGCCTGGCTCTGGACAGGGGATCTCTGCTGGTTCAGATGATCCATCTCCCTGCAGAGGTCCAACCTGAAGCCCTGGTTGTGCTCGGGAACGGTGGCCACGTCTGGGATGTGGGATTCGTAGCTGCGCCGTCCGTCACTAACATTAGAAAGGTGACACACATGTTTCATCCATATATTTGGGTTTTACAGGGTTAAACATGTAAATGAGCACAGAGCACAGTATAGATCATACAGCCACATCATCTTAAAAGGGTTTATTCTACCAATTAGGTGTGTAGGTTGTACATTTTGATAGAGTCAATAGTGGCACTTGGGAAATTAAGTCACAGGACAATGTTATACCATTGTAACAAGACAATTTTACTTAGGCTTAAAGTGGGGAGCTGAACGATTGCAAATGAATTTAGTAATTTTTCATCCATATGTTTTGCCTTTGCAAGGTTAAACGTTCATATGAGCACTGTACAGATTGCACACATCAATGTACAAACATTATGTGATTCTGTCATTATGGTCAAATAGCAAATGTACACAGTGTCACCTTCCTAAAACAATTACATGCTGTTTTGAGTATCATTTTGATTAGGCTGACAACATCCTTATAGAGAAGTTGGTGCTGTTCTCACCCCAGTAGTGGTCTCTGTCAAGAGCTACTATGCCATTTTATTTTCACAATACAATGCGACTAGTTAGCACAAGGCACAAGACAATGTGTCCTTTAAAACATTTACACACTAATTCAGATGTTTAGTTTAGTTAGGCCTGGCTGAAATGGTTGAACAAAGAATACTTTCGTTACTTTCACTTACTACACACTATAAACATTGCTTAAGTGTACATATTTCTTTGGTTTGTTACATTATACAAATTGGAAAACATTTACATTAATATTTTAAAACAGTTTAAAACATAAGAAAGGAAGTTCTGCCTGCAGGTTAATTCACATTGGCTCTATGCCTATACCTATTAGGCTATGCATGGAAGCAAAGGAACCAAAAGTTATGCTTGTTGTGAGGCAGACTGTAGCATCTGTGGCTTGCCATACTGTGATTAGAATGAATGTTCCTCATGCACATTTACAGACTTCGGAAAAAGTCAAATAATGTACAACTGTAAGGCTTCCCCCCCATGTGTTGTTTCAAAGTTTAAATTAGACCAAAGCTGAGAAGTATGCAGCTAGAGCGTTCCCCCTGTATCAATCTGCATGTGCATCTTTTACTTAAAGGTGTTGCCACAATCTGTGCAGCTAAAGGGATTTCCTGTGAATTCATTCTCATGTGTTTCTTCAAAGTTGTAAAACTACTAAAGCCGCTGCCACAACCCGTACAGCTAAAGGGCTTTCCCCTGTATGAATCCTCATGTGCTGCTTCAGATTACTACTTTTATTAAAGCTGATGCCACACACTGTACAGTTGAAGGGTTTCCCCCCTGTATGTATCATCGTGTGCAGCTTCAGAATACTATAGACTAAAGCAGCAGCCACAAACTGTGCTGCAAAAGGTATTTTTTTCCCTGTATGAATCCCTATGTACTACCAAACACTCTAACTCAGACATATTGGATTGTAGAGCTTTGTAACTTATTTCTACAAAACATATCCATCACACCACATTTACATGCATCTGTGCCAGTTTACACAAATCAAACCATTATTTATGGTTGTAGGGTTTGAATACTCAATCTTTATTTAATCTGTTGGAGGCCACAGGTTGGGAATGCTGTGGACTGTTTTCTTTAGAGGATGCTTGTCCCTTTGTTAATGGGTTAGGGTGTGTAGCCCTGTTGCTGAATGGATGGACCAACTCATTTGCATGTATTCCCTTTAGTATGATAAGTATAGTGAGTATAAAGCCCCCAACAGTGTTGTGTGAATGGTGTGAATGGTCTGGAACATAGGATTAGGATTTTTTTTGTATTCAAATTGCTTATAGGACTACTGGAACATCATGACGGTGACACATATTCAGCCGTGTTTCATCCATATATTTGGCTTTTACAGGGTTAAACATGTAAACGAGCACAGAGCACTCTATAGATCAGACAGCCACATCATCTTAAAAGGGTTTATTCTACCAATTAGGGGCACAGGTTGTACAGGTTGAAAGAGTCAATAGTGGCACTCGGGCAATTAACCCATTTAGTCCTAACCTGTAGTTAGGCCCAAATCAGAAATTAGCCTACAAAAACAAATATGTTGATACATACCGTACATGTACTGTAAGCCCCTCCCATACACTAAAATTTGTACACGACAATGTAATACCATTGTATTATAACATTTATTTTCAAAAGTGTATATGAATACAATGAATAATGGTATCATTATTCCAAACTAAAACAACGCACAAAAGAAAACATTTCTCTTACTACACACTATAATAAACATTACAAAAGTGTACACATTTATTGGGTTTGTTACATTATAACAAAATGTAAAACATTGACATTGTTATCTTGTCAGTTAAGAAAGGAAGCACTGCCTGGGTTCATTCAAAGTGGCTCAAAATCTGCAATAGGTAAATGCATGGAAGCAAAGGAACCAACAGTTATGCTTGTGGTGAGGCAGACTGTAGCTTCTGTGATTAGAATGTTCCTCGTTCAAATTTCCAGACTTCCCCCTAACTGAACCCTCATGCTGCTTCAATGCTGAGTGAACTGTACCGTCATGAAACTGTACCCTTTCCTATGCAAACTTCTAATAAACTAAGTCTTCAATCAATCAATCAATCAATGCTCATGTGCTTCTTCAAACTATCAATCTGGCTAATGTTGTTGCCTCAAACATTACAGCTAAAGGGGTGTTCACCTGTATGAACCCTTGTGTGTTTCTCCAAATTACACAATCTGTACAGCTAAAGGGTTTTTCCCCTGTATGAATCGTCACATACTGCTTCAGAGTACTATCATCACTAAAGCTGTTATGGTTATGCTTTTCCCCTGTTGGAACCATTATGTGATTCTTCAAACTAACAATATGGCTAAAGCTGTTGCCACAAACGTTACAACTGAGTGTTTTTTTTTTTATAAATCACCTTTTTCATTTCATAGTTACACAACTTTTATGATATTAGATTATACAAAAGTCCTGACCTGAGTCACCTGACCCAAATTCTCAAAAATATGTGAACATTTTGGTCCGGCGGGGGTCAGGTCAAGCTGACGGGCTCGGTCTGAAAGCTTAAAGCTCTACTCCACGAGGAACCAACAAAATGATTTATTATAGCATAAAGATAATTTAACCCAGTTTAATCCTATCATCGGTATTGAAAATAGATGATCAACAAGCTTAAAATGCTGTCGTGAGCTTGTATATTATGTCAAATAGCAAAATGTACCTTCCAAAAAAGAGTTATTGAGAAATAATTGATCATGCTGTTCCCACCCCAGTAATAATAGCCTGTGTCAAGAGTGTAACCTATGACCTTTTATTTTCACGCTTTTGCAACAAACTGTACAGATGAAGGGTTTTCCCTGTATGAATCCTCATGTGCAGCTTCAGACTATTTGATTCACAGCTTCAAAGATTCAGAAAAGTTCCTCACTGTAAACACTCACGTGGGCTACATGTTTACCACAGGCTCTTGTATGGTGTTTCAAGTGCACCATCCATTTTCAGGGAGTGATGGATCAGATAATGCAGGGTCTTGACCTCTTCATAGAGTTTAATAGAGTTGAACATTAAATGAATCTAATTGACAAATTGAGGCAGCGGAAGGAAACAGGGCTAATGAAAAAGGGTTAGAAAAACATTAACAGTCAAAACTATATTTCTCTGTCCAACTCCTTGCAACCACATGAAATGTCCCTATTCTGGGTGCATACTAGCCTGACACTCAACCTGAATTGATATTTTGTTTCACTCATATCGCTGAAACATATTTTCCATATACATTTGGGGGTCCTTGACCTTAAAATGTTTGAGAACCATTGACTTTGAGACACAGACAAGCATAGTGTACTTTGCAAGCATGTGTATCCACTGGAACAAAAGGCCACCAACAACTCTAGTAGATCTATGCATAATGTCACAGTGTGAGCACTCCCCTGATGAGCCCACTTCAAAGGGTTAGACACCAGATAATGAGCCTGCCTGCCCCCCCCCCCCCCCCACTCTATCCTGAGCACTCTACCTACCTTGGCCCCTCCCCTTCTGGGAGGACCAATCAAGTTCAAGGGTCAGGCCTTCAGTCCAAAACATGAGGGGAGAGGATCATTTAAAAGGTCTTCACTCCATGGATGAACAGCACAAGCAACTTGAACTAAAGCTCTTGGAACTCCTGCACTTCACTGCTTTGTCTCACAAGAACCTTTGCATCAAGGTTCCACCAGCTGCCCACTACTACCACTAGTTCTACTACTGCTGCTAGTGGTGAAGATCTTAAGAAGATAGAATGCAGCAAATCTGTGGTAAGTCTCACTTTTAATTATCTTTGGGATCTAACTTTACACAGCAAGCTCCTCTGTGTTATTTTAACTTGCAAGAGTTACTTAAAATAGGCCCATTCTGTTCAGAGTTAAATTAATGATCCTGAAGTGTGCATTTTTTTTTTAACTTTTCATCAAAGTTAAATTAACATTAATGATTTCACTGTATTATTATTATTAGAGCATGCAACTTGTGTGCCATGCAGCTAAAACACAATGAAACTGTCTACTTGCAAGCATGATGATACAATGATTTTAATTCTATATTCTATTTGCTTTTGTAGACACCAAGCCCTTCAGCATGGCACAGTACCCTCCTGCAGATGAACCCTACCAGCAGACAAAGTTGACGTTGGAGAACTCTGATCTGTGGAAGACCTTCCATGGCTTTGAAACAGAGATGATTATCACCAAGCATGGAAGGTACTTTCACCCAACAGTCTTACAGAAACTAATAATCACAGGCATTCCTATAGCTTCAACTAACTGGTAGTTGAACAGTAAGCTCATCAGTGTTTTTGTTTCTGTGTCTTTTCAGGAGAATGTTTCCACACTGTAACATCAGCCTCTCTGGACTCCAGCCCTATGCCAACTACGTTGTTATGGTGGACATGGTTCCTGTGGATAACTTCAGATACAAGGTAAGGATAATTTTCTGCCGAGATAAACAATATTTGCAGGCTCCAGGTTATCCAATTATCACTGTTTGTTTAACCCTCGGTTGGAGGCCTTTCAATTAGCACCCTTCCAAGACTTCTCTTCATAGGAGCAATCTGGCTTTTTATATGTCCATATCAGTTGGCCTGGACCGTGTGGTCTCATACACACTTATTAGCATGCACATGAAAAGAGAGGTGAAGTGCATTCACTAGGATTTGGTGATAGGAAAGAAAGAGGCCAATGTTGCATGTATGATGTTGGATCGGTTTTTAAAGACTAAACCAAAATTATCAACTACAATTGTATTTTTTATTATATACTATATTGTATATAGTATATATTGTATAAATAGCATTTTTTTTGCAGTGGAAATTGCCCTTTGTCGTAATGTAGCATAGAATCAGATTTCCATTATCACCAATATAGGCTTAATTCCATATGGATTGATTTCATGCATATTTGTTTTACCCAACAAGATGTTTTTTTTCTTGTGCAGAGAAAAAGATGTAAAACCCAGACATGCTTGACATCAGACTTGCCCCATGGTTTCACTCCTAACCCCCCTTCTTCTCCCATCTTCTGTAGTGGAATAATGAGAAGTGGGAAGTAGCAGGAAAGGCAGAGCCCCAGCCCCCGTGTCGAACCTACGTCCATCCTGACTCCCCCGCCACGGGAACCCACTGGATGAAGCAGGCTGTGTCCTTCCTCAAGATGAAACTCACCAACAACACCTTGGATCAGTTTGGACATGTAAGGATAGCAACTACAACTTGCAGTGTTATGAAAGCACATTACTACAACTACTATTGTTAGCAGCAGTACTTATGCATTATGTCTCATGCTATTTTTTGCCCTCTCTTTGATTATCAGATCATCATGCACTCGCTGCACCGCTACCAGCCCAGGTTCCATGTGATCCAGGCAGACAGCCTCTACACAGTCTGCTGGGGACATGTCCAGACCTTCACCTTCCCAGAGACCGCTTTCACGGCAGTCACTGCTTACCAGAACACCAAGATCACCAAACTGAAGATCGACCACAACCCCTTTGCCAAAGGATTCAGAGAGGACGGCACCCGCCCTCAAAGCAAGAGGTGCCGCTCAAACAACAGTCCCAAGAGGGCTGCAAAGACAGCTAAGATGGATATGAAGGCCATGCACAATAGTCCTCCAGGTAATACCCCCTTCCAAAAAATATATATTTACATCTTAAACTAAACCAGGATGGAATTCTAAATGTATTAATAATGCATAACTATGAAAACAATTCTCAAATTAAACTGTGTGATTTTCCCCTCAGGCATCCAGAGGTCACCCTATGCCACTCAATCAATGAAGAGTCCCAAGGAGGAAGAGCAACTTTCACCCTGGGCTGTGGAGTCCTTGGAGCTGCAAGGACAAGACTACAGCAGCGAAGAGCAAATGGTCCCAGCATCCATTGCATACCAGCACTACCCCTCCAGATCCGGTGAGCATTCAGGACTCCCATCCCCTGTCTCTGTGGCGGGAGAAAGTGACGGACGGCGCAGCTACGAATCCCACGTCCCAGACGTGGCCACCGTTCCCGAGCACAACCAGGGCTTCAGGTTGGACCTCTGCAGGGAGATGGATCATCTGAACCAGCAGCGATCCCCGGTCCAGAGCCAGGCTGCCATGCCCGTCAGCCAAGACTACCGGCCGTCCCCGGCCGTTGGCATGTCTGTGTCATTCAAAACGAACGCTGCCATCCGGGGTTACCCACTCTACGGGCACGGGTACTACCCAGCTGAGCAGGGTATTAGTCACAGAGGAGAGGCAGAGGCAGCAGGACAGTACGTGATGCACCCGCTCACGCACCCCTCTCTCCATTCGCACGTCGCCACCGTCCCCGAGCACAGCAGCCACCAACAACGCAGCTACCATCACCATGATGGGAACACGGCAGAGTGGAGCCAGCACCCACTCTTCTCCTACCCTTGTTGGTGAATTGTGAAATGACAATATCCCCTTTTATTTTGAGAGAACATGTAACGGAGGTGATGCAAACCGCCCCACCCAGGCTTCGAACCCGGGCCTCCTGTGTGAAAGTCCAATATCTTAACCATTACAATGGGATATCCCTATGGACTGAGGGAGATACTAGCCTTTTTAGAGGCTTCAGGCTAGGGCTGTGACTTTCTCTGCCACAAACCCACTTAGTTTCTTGGGGTAAAATGTAAAAAGCATTGTATGAAAATGAAGAACTTGTTTATATTGTAAAAAGTGTTAGATTTTAGAGAGTTAGACTCTCTGGCTTGTACAGTGTACATTAACAATGGAGTCTGTTGAATCACAGACTACACATTCTTTTTTTGTGATATGCACCTATGCAACACTATATGAAATGTAAAAAGAAAAAAATCTGTATCACTGTGTGATGGACAATAAAGTTTATTTTTACATTTTAACCATGTGTCATGTATATTTATAATATAGCATAATCAAATTGTTTTTCTTCCTGGTACGAGAAACACAATAGGTTTCGGATGTTGGATACCTTCTTACTCAAATGTTAGAACATACATTCTTACCCAGTTATTAGAATAAACAGTCTAAAAACGGTTAATCTTCAGCAAGAGTATAAAATCAGCAGTATTATCATTACTGCGTTTGTGTTACCCTGGCCACACGAAACACAGGAGTTGACTTAGGACATTGATCATTTACATGAGGCAAGGGCAAGAGGCAAGAGTACGAACGAATGTCAACCAGCATAGCACCATTCAATGGAAATCAGAATCTCCAGAAGATACTTAAAGATACATGCACACAATGCGAACTCAATTGGCCCATATTACCTTGTTACATTATAACAAAATGTAAAACATTGTCATTGTTATCTTGTCAGCTAAAGGACAACTTTAGTTTTTTACAACAAGGGTTCATATTTTAGATTGTACCGGTAATTAAAGAATATAAAAGATGAGTGTTAAAATGATTTCATTTACTTCTTTCTATTGTTTTAGAGATTCTTATTTCAGTGCTTGTATGCAATGCATACAAGTTGGCTAAATATGTAATTTTACACAGGATAAGCCCATTCCCAAGATACAACGCAACCTTTCATGGTTGGATGTGACTTATGGGGGCTAGAAGTGTTACTGTAAATAGCAATAAAGAAACTGCTGGCTTATTGTGTCTAAAAAGACATATTTAGCCACTTGTACGCATGCCCCACATTTTAGCACGGTAAACGTGATAAAATAATAGAACGAAGCAAATGAAAACATTTTAACACTCACTTTCTCTAATTACAATCTAAAATATGTCCTTTAAGAAAGGAAGCACTGCCTGGGTTCATTCAAAGTGGCTCAAAGTCTGCAATAGGTATATGCATGGAAGCAACAGTCAAAAGACAAAGCTTCTGCTAAATAAGGTACAACTGTAAGGCTTTCCCCCTAACTGAACTCTCATGCTGCTTCAATGCTAAGTGAACTGTACTGTCATGAAACTGTACCTTTTCCTATGCAAACTTCTAATAAACTAAGTCTTCAATCAATCAAGCAATGCTCAAGTGCTTCTTCAAACTATCAATCTGGCTAATGTTGTTGCCTCAAACATTACAGCTAAAGGGGTGTTCAGCTGTATGAACCCTTGTGTGTTTCTCCAAATTACACAATCTGTACAGCTAAAGGGTTTTTCACCTGTATGAATCGTCACATGCTGCTTCAGAGTACTATCATCACTAAAGCTGTTATGGCTTTTCCCCTGTTGGAACCATTATGTGATTCTTCAAACTAACAATATGGCTAAAGCTGTTGCCACAAACGTTACAACTGAGTGTTTTTTTTTAATAAATCACCTTTTTTATTACATAGTTACACAACTTCTATGATATTAGGTTATACAAAAGTCCTGACAGCTTTTGCTTAAAGCTGTTGCCACAATCTGTGCAGCTGCGGTTTTCCTGTGAATGAATTCTCATGTGTTTCTTCAAAGTTGTAAAACTACTAAAGCTGCTGTCAAACACAGTAGGCTACAGCTAAAGGGTTTTCCCCTGTATGAATCCTCATGTGCTGCATCAAACCACGTTTTTTCTCTAAAGCGGCAGCTACACATTTTACAGCTAAAGGGTTTTCCCCCTGTATGAATCCTCATGTGCAGCTTCAGACTGTCTGCCTGACTAAAGCTGCCGCCACAACCTGTACAGCTAAAGGTACAGGTTTTACCCTGTATGAATCCTTGTGTGCTGCTTCAAATTACTACTTTTATTAAAGCAGATGCCACACACTGTAAAGTTGAAGCGGTTTCCCCCCGTATGTACCCTCATGTGCAGCTTCAGAATACTATTAAGACTAAAGCAGCAGCCACAAACTGTGCTGCAATTTTTTTTCCCCCCTGTATGAATCCCTATGTACTACTACCAAACACTCTAACTCAGACATATTGGATTGTAGAGCTATGTAACTTATTTCTACAAAACATATCCATTACACCACATTTACATGCATCTGTGCCAGTTTACACAAATGAAACCATTATTTCTGGTTGTAGGGTTTTAATACTCAATATTTATTTAATCTGTTAGAGGTGACAGATTGTGAATGGTGTGGACTGTTTTCTTTAGAGGATGCTTGGCCCTTTGTTAATGGGTTAGGGTGTGTAGCCCTGTTGCTGAATGGATGGACCAACTCATTTGCATGTATTCCCTTTAGTATGATAAGTATAGTGAGCATAAAGCCCCCAACAGTGTTGTATGAATGGTCTGGAACATAGGATTAGGATTCTTTTGTATTCAAATTGCTTATAGCTTATTTGGCTTTTACAGGGTTAAACATGTAAACGAGCACAGAGCACTGTATAGATCAGACATACACATCATCTTAAAAGGGTTTATTCTACCAATTAGGGGCACAGGTTGTACAGGTTGAAAGAGTCAATAGTGGCACTCGGGCAATTAACCCATTTAGGCCTAACCTATAGTTAGGCCCAAATCAGAAATTAGCCTTATGCGTCTTACTGGTAGATAATGCAATAACACAAACATAACAAACCTGGTTCTCAATCTTCCTCCTTTTGGTTTCTCTACAGGACTGTTCAACTTCCCCAGGTCGGTTCATCTGTAATGATAAATGTCTTGGTATTAAACAAAGGGGGGAAAATACTTAGCATTCTGCAACATTAGAAAGGTGACACACATGTTTCATCCATATATTTGGGTTTTACAGGGTTAAACATGTAAATGAGCACAGAGCACATAATCTTAGAAGGTACACAGTGTCACCTTCCTAAAACAATTACATGCTGTTTTGAGTATCATTTTGATTAGGCTGACAACATCCATATAGAGAAGTTGGTGCTGTTCTCACCCCAGTAGTGGTCTCTGTAAAGAGCTACTATGCCATTTTATTTTCACAATACAATGTGACTATTTAGCACAAGGCACAAGACAATGTGTCCTTTAAAACATTTACACACTAATTCAGATGTTTAGTTTAGTTAGGCCTGGCTGAAATGGTTGAACAAAGAATACTTTCATTACTTTCACTTACTACACACTATAAACATTGCTTAAGTGTACATGTTTCTTTGGTTTGTTACATTATACAAATTGGAAAACATTTACATTAATATCTAGTCAGTTTAAAACGTAAGAAAGGAAGGTCTGCCTGCAGGTTAATTCACATTGGCTCTATGCCTATACCTATTAGGCTATGCATGGAAGCAAAGGAACCAAAAGTTATGCTTGTTGTGAGGCAGACTGTAGCATCTGTGGCTTGCCATACTGTGATTAGAATGAATGTTCCTCATGCACATTTACAGACTTCGGAAAAAGTCAAATAATGTACAACTGTAAGGCTTCCCCCCCAAATTTCCAGACTTCCCCCTAACTGAACCCTCATGCTGCTTCAATGCTGAGTGAACTGTACCGTCATGAAACTGTACCCTTTCCTATGCAAACTTCTAATAAACTAAGTCTTCAATCAATCAATCAATCAATGCTCATGTGCTTCTTCAAACTATCAATCTGGCTAATGTTGTTGCCTCAAACATTACAGCTAAAGGGGTGTTCACCTGTATGAACCCTTGTGTGTTTCTCCAAATTACACAATCTGTACAGCTAAAGGGTTTTTCCCCTGTATGAATCGTCACATACTGCTTCAGAGTACTATCATCACTAAAGCTGTTATGGTTATGCTTTTCCCCTGTTGGAACCATTATGTGATTCTTCAAACTAACAATATGGCTAAAGCTGTTGCCACAAACGTTACAACTGAGTGTTTTTTTTTTATAAATCACCTTTTTCATTCCATAGTTACACAACTTTTATGATATTAGATTATACAAAAGTCCTGACCTGAGTCACCTGACCCAAATTCTCAAAAATATGTGAACATTTTGGTCCGGCGGGGGTCAGGTCAAGCTGACGGGCTCGGTCTGAAAGCTTAAAGCTCTACTCCACGAGGAACCAACAAAATGATTTATTATAGCATAAAGATAATTTAACCCAGTTTAATCCTATCATCGGTATTGAAAATAGATGATCAACAAGCTTAAAATGCTGTCGTGAGCTTGTATATTATGTCAAATAGCAAAATGTACCTTCCAAAAAAGAGTTATTGAGAAATAATTGATCATGCTGTTCCCACCCCAGTAATAATAGCCTGTGTCAAGAGTGTAACCTATGACCTTTTATTTTCACGCTTTTGCAACAAACTGTACAGATGAAGGGTTTTCCCTGTATGAATCCTCATGTGCAGCTTCAGACTATTTGATTCACAGCTTCAAAGATTCAGAAAAGTTCCTCACTGTAAACACTCACGTGGGCTACATGTTTACCACAGGCTCTTGTATGGTGTTTCAAGTGCACCATCCATTTTCAGGGAGTGATGGATCAGATAATGCAGGGTCTTGACCTCTTCATAGAGTTTAATAGAGTTGAACATTAAATGAATCTAATTGACAAATTGAGGCAGCGGAAGGAAACAGGGCTAATGAAAAAGGGTTAGAAAAACATTAACAGTCAAAACTATATTTCTCTGTCCAACTCCTTGCAACCACATGAAATGTCCCTATTCTGGGTGCATACTAGCCTGACACTCAACCTGAATTGATATTTTGTTTCACTCATATCGCTGAAACATATTTTCCATATACATTTGGGGGTCCTTGACCTTAAAATGTTTGAGAACCATTGACTTTGAGACACAGACAAGCATAGTGTACTTTGCAAGCATGTGTATCCACTGGAACAAAAGGCCACCAACAACTCTAGTAGATCTATGCATAATGTCACAGTGTGAGCACTCCCCTGATGAGCCCACTTCAAAGGGTTAGACACCAGATAATGAGCCTGCCTGCCCCCCCCCCCCCCACTCTATCCTGAGCACTCTACCTACCTTGGCCCCTCCCCTTCTGGGAGGACCAATCAAGTTCAAGGGTCAGGCCTTCAGTCCAAAACATGAGGGGAGAGGATCATTTAAAAGGTCTTCACTCCATGGATGAACAGCACAAGCAACTTGAACTAAAGCTCTTGGAACTCCTGCACTTCACTGCTTTGTCTCACAAGAACCTTTGCATCAAGGTTCCACCAGCTGCCCACTACTACCACTAGTTCTACTACTGCTGCTAGTGGTGAAGATCTTAAGAAGATAGAATGCAGCAAATCTGTGGTAAGTCTCACTTTTAATTATCTTTGGGATCTAACTTTACACAGCAAGCTCCTCTGTGTTATTTTAACTTGCAAGAGTTACTTAAAATAGGCCCATTCTGTTTAGAGTTAAATTAATGATCCTGAAGTGTGCATTTTTTTTTTAACTTTTCATCAAAGTTAAATTAACATTAATGATTTCACTGTATTATTATTATTAGAGCATGCAACTTGTGTGCCATGCAGCTAAAACACAATGAAACTGTCTACTTGCAAGCATGATGATACAATGATTTTAATTCTATATTCTATTTGCTTTTGTAGACACCAAGCCCTTCAGCATGGCACAGTACCCTCCTGCAGATGAACCCTACCAGCAGACAAAGTTGACGTTGGAGAACTCTGATCTGTGGAAGACCTTCCATGGCTTTGAAACAGAGATGATTATCACCAAGCATGGAAGGTACTTTCACCCAACAGTCTTACAGAAACTAATAATCACAGGCATTCCTATAGCTTCAACTAACTGGTAGTTGAACAGTAAGCTCATCAGTGTTTTTGTTTCTGTGTCTTTTCAGGAGAATGTTTCCACACTGTAACATCAGCCTCTCTGGACTCCAGCCCTATGCCAACTACGTTGTTATGGTGGACATGGTTCCTGTGGATAACTTCAGATACAAGGTAAGGATAATTTTCTGCCGAGATAAACAATATTTGCAGGCTCCAGGTTATCCAATTATCACTGTTTGTTTAACCCTCGGTTGGAGGCCTTTCAATTAGCACCCTTCCAAGACTTCTCTTCATAGGAGCAATCTGGCTTTTTATATGTCCATATCAGTTGGCCTGGACCGTGTGGTCTCATACACACTTATTAGCATGCACATGAAAATAGAGGTGAAGTGCATTCACTAGGATTTGGTGATAGGAAAGAAAGAGGCCAATGTTGCATGTATGATGTTGGATCGGTTTTTAAAGACTAAACCAAAATTATCAACTACAATTGTATTTTTTATTATATACTATATTGTATATAGTATATATTGTATAAATAGCATTTTTTTTGCAGTGGAAATTGCCCTTTGTCGTAATGTAGCATAGAATCAGATTTCCATTATCACCAATATAGGCTTAATTCCATATGGATTGATTTCATGCATATTTGTTTTACCCAACAAGATGTTTTTTTTCTTGTGCAGAGAAAAAGATGTAAAACCCAGACATGCTTGACATCAGACTTGCCCCATGGTTTCACTCCTAACCCCCCTTCTTCTCCCATCTTCTGTAGTGGAATAATGAGAAGTGGGAAGTAGCAGGAAAGGCAGAGCCCCAGCCCCCGTGTCGAACCTACGTCCATCCTGACTCCCCCGCCACGGGAACCCACTGGATGAAGCAGTCTGTGTCCTTCCTCAAGATGAAACTCACCAACAACACCTTGGATCAGTTTGGACATGTAAGGATAGCAACTACAACTTGCAGTGTTATGAAAGCACATTACTACAACTACTATTGTTAGCAGCAGTACTTATGCATTATGTCTCATGCTATTTTTTGCCCTCTCTTTGATTATCAGATCATCATGCACTCGCTGCACCGCTACCAGCCCAGGTTCCATGTGATCCAGGCAGACAGCCTCTACACAGTCTGCTGGGGACATGTCCAGACCTTCACCTTCCCAGAGACCGCTTTCACGGCAGTCACTGCTTACCAGAACACCAAGATCACCAAACTGAAGATCGACCACAACCCCTTTGCCAAAGGATTCAGAGAGGACGGCACCCGCCCTCAAAGCAAGAGGTGCCGCTCAAACAACAGTCCCAAGAGGGCTGCAAAGAAAGCTAAGATGGATATGAAGGCCATGCACAATAGTCCTCCAGGTAATACCCCCTTCCAAAAAATATATATTTACATCTTAAACTAAACCAGGATGGAATTCTAAATGTATTAATAATGCATAACTATGAAAACAATTCTCAAATTAAACTGTGTGATTTTCCCCTCAGGCATCCAGAGGTCACCCTATGCCACTCAATCAATGAAGAGTCCCAAGGAGGAAGAGCAACTTTCACCCTGGGCTGTGGAGTCCTTGGAGCTGCAAGGACAAGACTACAGCAGCGAAGAGCAAATGGTCCCAGCATCCATTGCATACCAGCACTACCCCTCCAGATCCGGTGAGCATTCAGGACTCCCATCCCCTGTCTCTGTGGCGGGAGAAAGTGACGGACGGCGCAGCTACGAATCCCACGTCCCAGACGTGGCCACCGTTCCCGAGCACAACCAGGGCTTCAGGTTGGACCTCTGCAGGGAGATGGATCATCTGAACCAGCAGCGATCCCCGGTCCAGAGCCAGGCTGCCATGCCCGTCAGCCAAGACTACCGGCCGTCCCCGGCCGTTGGCATGTCTGTGTCATTCAAAACGAACGCTGCCATCCGGGGTTACCCACTCTACGGGCACGGGTACTACCCAGCTGAGCAGGGTATTAGTCACAGAGGAGAGGCAGAGGCAGCAGGACAGTACGTGATTCACCCGCTCACGCACCCCTCTCTCCATTCGCACGTCGCCACCGTCCCCGAGCACAGCAGCCACCAACAACGCAGCTACCATCACCATGATGGGAACACGGCAGAGTGGAGCCAGCACCCACTCTTCTCCTACCCTTGTTGGTGAATTGTGAAATGACAATATCCCCTTTTATTTTGAGAGAACATGTAACGGAGGTGATGCAAACCGCCCCACCCAGGCTTCGAACCCGGGCCTCCTGTGTGAAAGTCCAATATCTTAACCATTACAATGGGATATCCCTATGGACTGAGGGAGATACTAGCCTTTTTAGAGGCTTCAGGCTAGGGCTGTGACTTTCTCTGCCACAAACCCACTTAGTTTCTTGGGGTAAAATGTAAAAAGCATTGTATGAAAATGAAGAACTTGTTTATATTGTAAAAAGTGTTAGATTTTAGAGAGTTAGACTCTCTGGCTTGTACAGTGTACATTAACAATGGAGTCTGTTGAATCACAGACTACACATTCTTTTTTTGTGATATGCACCTATGCAACACTATATGAAATGTAAAAAGAAAAAAATCTGTATCACTGTGTGATGGACAATAAAGTTTATTTTTACATTTTAACCATGTGTCATGTATATTTATAATATAGCATAATCAAATTGTTTTTCTTCCTGGTACGAGAAACACAATAGGTTTCGGATGTTGGATACCTTCTTACTCAAATGTTAGAACATACATTCTTACCCAGTTATTAGAATAAACAGTCTAAAAACGGTTAATCTTCAGCAAGAGTATAAAATCAGCAGTATTATCATTACTGCGTTTGTGTTACCCTGGCCACACGAAACACAGGAGTTGACTTAGGACATTGATCATTTACATGAGGCAAGGGCAAGAGGCAAGAGTACGAACGAATGTCAACCAGCATAGCACCATTCAATGGAAATCAGAATCTCCAGAAGATACTTAAAGATACATGCACACAATGCGAACTCAATTGGCCCATATTACCTTGTTACATTATAACAAAATGTAAAACATTGTCATTGTTATCTTGTCAGCTAAAGGACAACTTTAGTTTTTTACAACAAGGGTTCATATTTTAGATTGTACCGGTAATTAAAGAATATAAAAGATGAGTGTTAAAATGATTTCATTTACTTCTTTCTATTGTTTTAGAGATTCTTATTTCAGTGCTTGTATGCAATGCATACAAGTTGGCTAAATATGTAATTTTACACAGGATAAGCCCATTCCCAAGATACAACGCAACCTTTCATGGTTGGATGTGACTTATGGGGGCTAGAAGTGTTACTGTAAATAGCAATAAAGAAACTGCTGGCTTATTGTGTCTAAAAAGACATATTTAGCCACTTGTACGCATGCCCCACATTTTAGCACGGTAAACGTGATAAAATAATAGAACGAAGCAAATGAAAACATTTTAACACTCACTTTCTCTAATTACAATCTAAAATATGTCCTTTAAGAAAGGAAGCACTGCCTGGGTTCATTCAAAGTGGCTCAAAGTCTGCAATAGGTATATGCATGGAAGCAACAGTCAAAAGACAAAGCTTCTGCTAAATAAGGTACAACTGTAAGGCTTTCCCCCTAACTGAACTCTCATGCTGCTTCAATGCTAAGTGAACTGTACTGTCATGAAACTGTACCTTTTCCTATGCAAACTTCTAATAAACTAAGTCTTCAATCAATCAAGCAATGCTCAAGTGCTTCTTCAAACTATCAATCTGGCTAATGTTGTTGCCTCAAACATTACAGCTAAAGGGGTGTTCAGCTGTATGAACCCTTGTGTGTTTCTCCAAATTACACAATCTGTACAGCTAAAGGGTTTTTCACCTGTATGAATCGTCACATGCTGCTTCAGAGTACTATCATCACTAAAGCTGTTATGGCTTTTCCCCTGTTGGAACCATTATGTGATTCTTCAAACTAACAATATGGCTAAAGCTGTTGCCACAAACGTTACAACTGAGTGTTTTTTTTTAATAAATCACCTTTTTTATTACATAGTTACACAACTTCTATGATATTAGGTTATACAAAAGTCCTGACAGCTTTTGCTTAAAGCTGTTGCCACAATCTGTGCAGCTGCGGTTTTCCTGTGAATGAATTCTCATGTGTTTCTTCAAAGTTGTAAAACTACTAAAGCTGCTGTCAAACACAGTAGGCTACAGCTAAAGGGTTTTCCCCTGTATGAATCCTCATGTGCTGCATCAAACCACGTTTTTTCTCTAAAGCGGCAGCTACACATTTTACAGCTAAAGGGTTTTCCCCCTGTATGAATCCTCATGTGCAGCTTCAGACTGTCTGCCTGACTAAAGCTGCCGCCACAACCTGTACAGCTAAAGGTACAGGTTTTACCCTGTATGAATCCTTGTGTGCTGCTTCAAATTACTACTTTTATTAAAGCAGATGCCACACACTGTAAAGTTGAAGCGGTTTCCCCCCGTATGTACCCTCATGTGCAGCTTCAGAATACTATTAAGACTAAAGCAGCAGCCACAAACTGTGCTGCAATTTTTTTTCCCCCCTGTATGAATCCCTATGTACTACTACCAAACACTCTAACTCAGACATATTGGATTGTAGAGCTATGTAACTTATTTCTACAAAACATATCCATTACACCACATTTACATGCATCTGTGCCAGTTTACACAAATGAAACCATTATTTCTGGTTGTAGGGTTTTAATACTCAATATTTATTTAATCTGTTAGAGGTGACAGATTGTGAATGGTGTGGACTGTTTTCTTTAGAGGATGCTTGGCCCTTTGTTAATGGGTTAGGGTGTGTAGCCCTGTTGCTGAATGGATGGACCAACTCATTTGCATGTATTCCCTTTAGTATGATAAGTATAGTGAGCATAAAGCCCCCAACAGTGTTGTATGAATGGTCTGGAACATAGGATTAGGATTCTTTTGTATTCAAATTGCTTATAGCTTATTTGGCTTTTACAGGGTTAAACATGTAAACGAGCACAGAGCACTGTATAGATCAGACATACACATCATCTTAAAAGGGTTTATTCTACCAATTAGGGGCACAGGTTGTACAGGTTGAAAGAGTCAATAGTGGCACTCGGGCAATTAACCCATTTAGGCCTAACCTATAGTTAGGCCCAAATCAGAAATTAGCCTTATGCGTCTTACTGGTAGATAATGCAATAACACAAACATAACAAACCTGGTTCTCAATCTTCCTCCTTTTGGTTTCTCTACAGGACTGTTCAACTTCCCCAGGTCGGTTCATCTGTAATGATAAATGTCTTGGTATTAAACAAAGGGGGGAAAATACTTAGCATTCTGCAACATTAGAAAGGTGACACACATGTTTCATCCATATATTTGGGTTTTACAGGGTTAAACATGTAAATGAGCACAGAGCACATAATCTTAGAAGGTACACAGTGTCACCTTCCTAAAACAATTACATGCTGTTTTGAGTATCATTTTGATTAGGCTGACAACATCCATATAGAGAAGTTGGTGCTGTTCTCACCCCAGTAGTGGTCTCTGTAAAGAGCTACTATGCCATTTTATTTTCACAATACAATGTGACTATTTAGCACAAGGCACAAGACAATGTGTCCTTTAAAACATTTACACACTAATTCAGATGTTTAGTTTAGTTAGGCCTGGCTGAAATGGTTGAACAAAGAATACTTTCATTACTTTCACTTACTACACACTATAAACATTGCTTAAGTGTACATGTTTCTTTGGTTTGTTACATTATACAAATTGGAAAACATTTACATTAATATCTAGTCAGTTTAAAACGTAAGAAAGGAAGGTCTGCCTGCAGGTTAATTCACATTGGCTCTATGCCTATACCTATTAGGCTATGCATGGAAGCAAAGGAACCAAAAGTTATGCTTGTTGTGAGGCAGACTGTAGCATCTGTGGCTTGCCATACTGTGATTAGAATGAATGTTCCTCATGCACATTTACAGACTTCGGAAAAAGTCAAATAATGTACAACTGTAAGGCTTCCCCCCCAAATTTCCAGACTTCCCCCTAACTGAACCCTCATGCTGCTTCAATGCTGAGTGAACTGTACCGTCATGAAACTGTACCCTTTCCTATGCAAACTTCTAATAAACTAAGTCTTCAATCAATCAATCAATCAATGCTCATGTGCTTCTTCAAACTATCAATCTGGCTAATGTTGTTGCCTCAAACATTACAGCTAAAGGGGTGTTCACCTGTATGAACCCTTGTGTGTTTCTCCAAATTACACAATCTGTACAGCTAAAGGGTTTTTCCCCTGTATGAATCGTCACATACTGCTTCAGAGTACTATCATCACTAAAGCTGTTATGGTTATGCTTTTCCCCTGTTGGAACCATTATGTGATTCTTCAAACTAACAATATGGCTAAAGCTGTTGCCACAAACGTTACAACTGAGTGTTTTTTTTTTATAAATCACCTTTTTCATTTCATAGTTACACAACTTTTATGATATTAGATTATACAAAAGTCCTGACCTGAGTCACCTGACCCAAATTCTCAAAAATATGTGAACATTTTGGTCCGGCGGGGGTCAGGTCAAGCTGACGGGCTCGGTCTGAAAGCTTAAAGCTCTACTCCACGAGGAACCAACAAAATGATTTATTATAGCATAAAGATAATTTAACCCAGTTTAATCCTA
Source organism: Nannobrachium achirus (assembly GCF_963921795.1). Taxonomy (NCBI): domain Eukaryota; kingdom Metazoa; phylum Chordata; class Actinopteri; order Myctophiformes; family Myctophidae; genus Nannobrachium; species Nannobrachium achirus. The sequence goes on along the minus strand of NC_137817.1, from coordinate 67,962,631 downwards.
TCATCGGTATTGAAAATAGATGATCAACAAGCTTAAAATGCTGTCGTGAGCTTGTATATTATGTCAAATAGCAAAATGTACCTTCCAAAAAAGAGTTATTGAGAAATAATTGATCATGCTGTTCCCACCCCAGTAATAATAGCCTGTGTCAAGAGTGTAACCTATGACCTTTTATTTTCACGCTTTTGCAACAAACTGTACAGATGAAGGGTTTTCCCTGTATGAATCCTCATGTGCAGCTTCAGACTATTTGATTCACAGCTTCAAAGATTCAGAAAAGTTCCTCACTGTAAACACTCACGTGGGCTACATGTTTACCACAGGCTCTTGTATGGTGTTTCAAGTGCACCATCCATTTTCAGGGAGTGATGGATCAGATAATGCAGGGTCTTGACCTCTTCATAGAGTTTAATAGAGTTGAACATTAAATGAATCTAATTGACAAATTGAGGCAGCGGAAGGAAACAGGGCTAATGAAAAAGGGTTAGAAAAACATTAACAGTCAAAACTATATTTCTCTGTCCAACTCCTTGCAACCACATGAAATGTCCCTATTCTGGGTGCATACTAGCCTGACACTCAACCTGAATTGATATTTTGTTTCACTCATATCGCTGAAACATATTTTCCATATACATTTGGGGGTCCTTGACCTTAAAATGTTTGAGAACCATTGACTTTGAGACACAGACAAGCATAGTGTACTTTGCAAGCATGTGTATCCACTGGAACAAAAGGCCACCAACAACTCTAGTAGATCTATGCATAATGTCACAGTGTGAGCACTCCCCTGATGAGCCCACTTCAAAGGGTTAGACACCAGATAATGAGCCTGCCTGCCCCCCCCCCCCCCCCCACTCTATCCTGAGCACTCTACCTACCTTGGCCCCTCCCCTTCTGGGAGGACCAATCAAGTTCAAGGGTCAGGCCTTCAGTCCAAAACATGAGGGGAGAGGATCATTTAAAAGGTCTTCACTCCATGGATGAACAGCACAAGCAACTTGAACTAAAGCTCTTGGAACTCCTGCACTTCACTGCTTTGTCTCACAAGAACCTTTGCATCAAGGTTCCACCAGCTGCCCACTACTACCACTAGTTCTACTACTGCTGCTAGTGGTGAAGATCTTAAGAAGATAGAATGCAGCAAATCTGTGGTAAGTCTCACTTTTAATTATCTTTGGGATCTAACTTTACACAGCAAGCTCCTCTGTGTTATTTTAACTTGCAAGAGTTACTTAAAATAGGCCCATTCTGTTTAGAGTTAAATTAATGATCCTGAAGTGTGCATTTTTTTTTTAACTTTTCATCAAAGTTAAATTAACATTAATGATTTCACTGTATTATTATTATTAGAGCATGCAACTTGTGTGCCATGCAGCTAAAACACAATGAAACTGTCTACTTGCAAGCATGATGATACAATGATTTTAATTCTATATTCTATTTGCTTTTGTAGACACCAAGCCCTTCAGCATGGCACAGTACCCTCCTGCAGATGAACCCTACCAGCAGACAAAGTTGACGTTGGAGAACTCTGATCTGTGGAAGACCTTCCATGGCTTTGAAACAGAGATGATTATCACCAAGCATGGAAGGTACTTTCACCCAACAGTCTTACAGAAACTAATAATCACAGGCATTCCTATAGCTTCAACTAACTGGTAGTTGAACAGTAAGCTCATCAGTGTTTTTGTTTCTGTGTCTTTTCAGGAGAATGTTTCCACACTGTAACATCAGCCTCTCTGGACTCCAGCCCTATGCCAACTACGTTGTTATGGTGGACATGGTTCCTGTGGATAACTTCAGATACAAGGTAAGGATAATTTTCTGCCGAGATAAACAATATTTGCAGGCTCCAGGTTATCCAATTATCACTGTTTGTTTAACCCTCGGTTGGAGGCCTTTCAATTAGCACCCTTCCAAGACTTCTCTTCATAGGAGCAATCTGGCTTTTTATATGTCCATATCAGTTGGCCTGGACCGTGTGGTCTCATACACACTTATTAGCATGCACATGAAAATAGAGGTGAAGTGCATTCACTAGGATTTGGTGATAGGAAAGAAAGAGGCCAATGTTGCATGTATGATGTTGGATCGGTTTTTAAAGACTAAACCAAAATTATCAACTACAATTGTATTTTTTATTATATACTATATTGTATATAGTATATATTGTATAAATAGCATTTTTTTTGCAGTGGAAATTGCCCTTTGTCGTAATGTAGCATAGAATCAGATTTCCATTATCACCAATATAGGCTTAATTCCATATGGATTGATTTCATGCATATTTGTTTTACCCAACAAGATGTTTTTTTTCTTGTGCAGAGAAAAAGATGTAAAACCCAGACATGCTTGACATCAGACTTGCCCCATGGTTTCACTCCTAACCCCCCTTCTTCTCCCATCTTCTGTAGTGGAATAATGAGAAGTGGGAAGTAGCAGGAAAGGCAGAGCCCCAGCCCCCGTGTCGAACCTACGTCCATCCTGACTCCCCCGCCACGGGAACCCACTGGATGAAGCAGTCTGTGTCCTTCCTCAAGATGAAACTCACCAACAACACCTTGGATCAGTTTGGACATGTAAGGATAGCAACTACAACTTGCAGTGTTATGAAAGCACATTACTACAACTACTATTGTTAGCAGCAGTACTTATGCATTATGTCTCATGCTATTTTTTGCCCTCTCTTTGATTATCAGATCATCATGCACTCGCTGCACCGCTACCAGCCCAGGTTCCATGTGATCCAGGCAGACAGCCTCTACACAGTCTGCTGGGGACATGTCCAGACCTTCACCTTCCCAGAGACCGCTTTCACGGCAGTCACTGCTTACCAGAACACCAAGATCACCAAACTGAAGATCGACCACAACCCCTTTGCCAAAGGATTCAGAGAGGACGGCACCCGCCCTCAAAGCAAGAGGTGCCGCTCAAACAACAGTCCCAAGAGGGCTGCAAAGAAAGCTAAGATGGATATGAAGGCCATGCACAATAGTCCTCCAGGTAATACCCCCTTCCAAAAAATATATATTTACATCTTAAACTAAACCAGGATGGAATTCTAAATGTATTAATAATGCATAACTATGAAAACAATTCTCAAATTAAACTGTGTGATTTTCCCCTCAGGCATCCAGAGGTCACCCTATGCCACTCAATCAATGAAGAGTCCCAAGGAGGAAGAGCAACTTTCACCCTGGGCTGTGGAGTCCTTGGAGCTGCAAGGACAAGACTACAGCAGCGAAGAGCAAATGGTCCCAGCATCCATTGCATACCAGCACTACCCCTCCAGATCCGGTGAGCATTCAGGACTCCCATCCCCTGTCTCTGTGGCGGGAGAAAGTGACGGACGGCGCAGCTACGAATCCCACGTCCCAGACGTGGCCACCGTTCCCGAGCACAACCAGGGCTTCAGGTTGGACCTCTGCAGGGAGATGGATCATCTGAACCAGCAGCGATCCCCGGTCCAGAGCCAGGCTGCCATGCCCGTCAGCCAAGACTACCGGCCGTCCCCGGCCGTTGGCATGTCTGTGTCATTCAAAACGAACGCTGCCATCCGGGGTTACCCACTCTACGGGCACGGGTACTACCCAGCTGAGCAGGGTATTAGTCACAGAGGAGAGGCAGAGGCAGCAGGACAGTACGTGATTCACCCGCTCACGCACCCCTCTCTCCATTCGCACGTCGCCACCGTCCCCGAGCACAGCAGCCACCAACAACGCAGCTACCATCACCATGATGGGAACACGGCAGAGTGGAGCCAGCACCCACTCTTCTCCTACCCTTGTTGGTGAATTGTGAAATGACAATATCCCCTTTTATTTTGAGAGAACATGTAACGGAGGTGATGCAAACCGCCCCACCCAGGCTTCGAACCCGGGCCTCCTGTGTGAAAGTCCAATATCTTAACCATTACAATGGGATATCCCTATGGACTGAGGGAGATACTAGCCTTTTTAGAGGCTTCAGGCTAGGGCTGTGACTTTCTCTGCCACAAACCCACTTAGTTTCTTGGGGTAAAATGTAAAAAGCATTGTATGAAAATGAAGAACTTGTTTATATTGTAAAAAGTGTTAGATTTTAGAGAGTTAGACTCTCTGGCTTGTACAGTGTACATTAACAATGGAGTCTGTTGAATCACAGACTACACATTCTTTTTTTGTGATATGCACCTATGCAACACTATATGAAATGTAAAAAGAAAAAAATCTGTATCACTGTGTGATGGACAATAAAGTTTATTTTTACATTTTAACCATGTGTCATGTATATTTATAATATAGCATAATCAAATTGTTTTTCTTCCTGGTACGAGAAACACAATAGGTTTCGGATGTTGGATACCTTCTTACTCAAATGTTAGAACATACATTCTTACCCAGTTATTAGAATAAACAGTCTAAAAACGGTTAATCTTCAGCAAGAGTATAAAATCAGCAGTATTATCATTACTGCGTTTGTGTTACCCTGGCCACACGAAACACAGGAGTTGACTTAGGACATTGATCATTTACATGAGGCAAGGGCAAGAGGCAAGAGTACGAACGAATGTCAACCAGCATAGCACCATTCAATGGAAATCAGAATCTCCAGAAGATACTTAAAGATACATGCACACAATGCGAACTCAATTGGCCCATATTACCTTGTTACATTATAACAAAATGTAAAACATTGTCATTGTTATCTTGTCAGCTAAAGGACAACTTTAGTTTTTTACAACAAGGGTTCATATTTTAGATTGTACCGGTAATTAAAGAATATAAAAGATGAGTGTTAAAATGATTTCATTTACTTCTTTCTATTGTTTTAGAGATTCTTATTTCAGTGCTTGTATGCAATGCATACAAGTTGGCTAAATATGTAATTTTACACAGGATAAGCCCATTCCCAAGATACAACGCAACCTTTCATGGTTGGATGTGACTTATGGGGGCTAGAAGTGTTACTGTAAATAGCAATAAAGAAACTGCTGGCTTATTGTGTCTAAAAAGACATATTTAGCCACTTGTACGCATGCCCCTATGCGTACGCATGCCCCATATTTTAGCACGGTAAACGTGATAAAATAATAGAACGAAGCAAATGAAAACATTTTAACACTCACTTTCTCTAATTACAATCTAAAATATGTCCTTTAAGAAAGGAAGCACTGCCTGGGTTCATTCAAAGTGGCTCAAAGTCTGCAATAGGTATATGCATGGAAGCAACAGTCAAAAGACAAAGCTTCTGCTAAATAAGGTACAACTGTAAGGCTTTCCCCCTAACTGAACTCTCATGCTGCTTCAATGCTAAGTGAACTGTACTGTCATGAAACTGTACCTTTTCCTATGCAAACTTCTAATAAACTAAGTCTTCAATCAATCAAGCAATGCTCAAGTGCTTCTTCAAACTATCAATCTGGCTAATGTTGTTGCCTCAAACATTACAGCTAAAGGGGTGTTCAGCTGTATGAACCCTTGTGTGTTTCTCCAAATTACACAATCTGTACAGCTAAAGGGTTTTTCACCTGTATGAATCGTCACATGCTGCTTCAGAGTACTATCATCACTAAAGCTGTTATGGCTTTTCCCCTGTTGGAACCATTATGTGATTCTTCAAACTAACAATATGGCTAAAGCTGTTGCCACAAACGTTACAACTGAGTGTTTTTTTTTAATAAATCACCTTTTTATTACATAGTTACACAACTTCTATGATATTAGGTTATACAAAAGTCCTGACAGCTTTTGCTTAAAGCTGTTGCCACAATCTGTGCAGCTGCGGTTTTCCTGTGAATGAATTCTCATGTGTTTCTTCAAAGTTGTAAAACTACTAAAGCTGCTGTCAAACACAGTAGGCTACAGCTAAAGGGTTTTCCCCTGTATGAATCCTCATGTGCTGCATCAAACCACGTTTTTTCTCTAAAGCGGCAGCTACACATTTTACAGCTAAAGGGTTTTCCCCCTGTATGAATCCTCATGTGCAGCTTCAGACTGTCTGCCTGACTAAAGCTGCCGCCACAACCTGTACAGCTAAAGGTACAGGTTTTACCCTGTATGAATCCTTGTGTGCTGCTTCAAATTACTACTTTTATTAAAGCAGATGCCACACACTGTAAAGTTGAAGCGGTTTCCCCCCGTATGTACCCTCATGTGCAGCTTCAGAATACTATTAAGACTAAAGCAGCAGCCACAAACTGTGCTGCAATTTTTTTTCCCCCCTGTATGAATCCCTATGTACTACTACCAAACACTCTAACTCAGACATATTGGATTGTAGAGCTATGTAACTTATTTCTACAAAACATATCCATTACACCACATTTACATGCATCTGTGCCAGTTTACACAAATGAAACCATTATTTCTGGTTGTAGGGTTTTAATACTCAATATTTATTTAATCTGTTAGAGGTGACAGATTGTGAATGGTGTGGACTGTTTTCTTTAGAGGATGCTTGGCCCTTTGTTAATGGGTTAGGGTGTGTAGCCCTGTTGCTGAATGGATGGACCAACTCATTTGCATGTATTCCCTTTAGTATGATAAGTATAGTGAGCATAAAGCCCCCAACAGTGTTGTATGAATGGTCTGGAACATAGGATTAGGATTCTTTTGTATTCAAATTGCTTATAGCTTATTTGGCTTTTACAGGGTTAAACATGTAAACGAGCACAGAGCACTGTATAGATCAGACATACACATCATCTTAAAAGGGTTTATTCTACCAATTAGGGGCACAGGTTGTACAGGTTGAAAGAGTCAATAGTGGCACTCGGGCAATTAACCCATTTAGGCCTAACCTATAGTTAGGCCCAAATCAGAAATTAGCCTTATGCGTCTTACTGGTAGATAATGCAATAACACAAACATAACAAACCTGGTTCTCAATCTTCCTCCTTTTGGTTTCTCTACAGGACTGTTCAACTTCCCCAGGTCGGTTCATCTGTAATGATAAATGTCTTGGTATTAAACAAAGGGGGGAAAATACTTAGCATTCTGCAACATTAGAAAGGTGACACACATGTTTCATCCATATATTTGGGTTTTACAGGGTTAAACATGTAAATGAGCACAGAGCACATAATCTTAGAAGGTACACAGTGTCACCTTCCTAAAACAATTACATGCTGTTTTGAGTATCATTTTGATTAGGCTGACAACATCCATATAGAGAAGTTGGTGCTGTTCTCACCCCAGTAGTGGTCTCTGTAAAGAGCTACTATGCCATTTTATTTTCACAATACAATGTGACTATTTAGCACAAGGCACAAGACAATGTGTCCTTTAAAACATTTACACACTAATTCAGATGTTTAGTTTAGTTAGGCCTGGCTGAAATGGTTGAACAAAGAATACTTTCATTACTTTCACTTACTACACACTATAAACATTGCTTAAGTGTACATGTTTCTTTGGTTTGTTACATTATACAAATTGGAAAACATTTACATTAATATCTAGTCAGTTTAAAACATAAGAAAGGAAGGTCTGCCTGCAGGTTAATTCACATTGGCTCTATGCCTATACCTATTAGGCTATGCATGGAAGCAAAGGAACCAAAAGTTATGCTTGTTGTGAGGCAGACTGTAGCATCTGTGGCTTGCCATACTGTGATTAGAATGAATGTTCCTCATGCACATTTACAGACTTCGGAAAAAGTCAAATAATGTACAACTGTAAGGCTTCCCCCCCATGTGTTGTTTCAAAGTTTAAATTAGACCAAAGCTGAGAAGTATGCAGCTAGAGCGTTCCCCCTGTATCAATCTGCATGTGCATCTTTTACTTAAAGGTGTTGCCACAATCTGTGCAGCTAAAGGGATTTCCTGTGAATTCATTCTCATGTGTTTCTTCAAAGTTGTAAAACTACTAAAGCCGCTGCCACAACCCATACAGCTAAAGGGCTTTCCCCTGTATGAATCCTCATGTGCTGCTTCAGATTACTACTTTTATTAAAGCTGATGCCACACACTGTACAGTTGAAGGGTTTCCCCCCTGTATGTATCATCGTGTGCAGCTTCAGAATACTATAGACTAAAGCAGCAGCCACAAACTGTGCTGCAAAAGGTATTTTTTTCCCTGTATGAATCCCTATGTACTACCAAACACTCTAACTCAGACATATTGGATTGTAGAGCTTTGTAACTTATTTCTACAAAACATATCCATCACACCACATTTACATGCATCTGTGCCAGTTTACACAAATCAAACCATTATGTATGGTTGTAGGGTTTGAATACTCAATCTTTATTTAATCTGTTGGAGGCCACAGGTTGGGAATGCTGTGGACTGTTTTCTTTAGAGGATGCTTGTCCCTTTGTTAATGGGTTAGGGTGTGTAGCCCTGTTGCTGAATGGATGGACCAACTCATTTGCATGTATTCCCTTTAGTATGATAAGTATAGTGAGTATAAAGCCCCCAACAGTGTTGTGTGAATGGTGTGAATGGTCTGGAACATAGGATTAGGATTTTTTTTGTATTCAAATTGCTTATAGGACTACTGGAACATCATGACGGTGACACATATTCAGCCGTGTTTCATCCATATATTTGGCTTTTACAGGGTTAAACATGTAAACGAGCACAGAGCACTGTATAGATCAGACAGCCACATCATCTTAAAAGGGTTTATTCTACCAATTAGGGGCACAGGTTGTACAGGTTGAAAGAGTCAATAGTGGCACTCGGGCAATTAACCCATTTAGTCCTAACCTGTAGTTAGGCCCAAATCAGAAATTAGCCTACAAAAACAAATATGTTGATACATACCGTACATGTACTGTAAGCCCCTCCCATACACTAAAATTTGTACACGACAATGTAATACCATTGTATTATAACATTTATTTTCAAAAGTGTATATGAATACAATGAATAATGGTATCATTATTCCAAACTAAAACAACGCACAAAAGAAAACATTTCTCTTACTACACACTATAATAAACATTACAAAAGTGTACACATTTATTGGGTTTGTTACATTATAACAAAATGTAAAACATTGACATTGTTATCTTGTCAGTTAAGAAAGGAAGCACTGCCTGGGTTCATTCAAAGTGGCTCAAAATCTGCAATAGGTAAATGCATGGAAGCAAAGGTACCAACAGTTATGCTTGTGGTGAGGCAGACTGTAGCTTCTGTGATTAGAATGTTCCTCGTTCAAATTTCCAGACTTCCCCCTAACTGAACCCTCAAGCTGCTTCAATGCTGAGTGAACTGTACCGTCATGAAACTGTACCCTTTCCTATGCAAACTTCTAATAAACTAAGTCTTCAATCAATCAATCAATCAATGCTCATGTGCTTCTTCAAACTATCAATCTGGCTAATGTTGTTGCCTCAAACATTACAGCTAAAGGGGTGTTCACCTGTATGAACCCTTGTGTGTTTCTCCAAATTACACAATCTGTACAGCTAAAGGGTTTTTCCCCTGTATGAATCGTCACATACTGCTTCAGAGTACTATCATCACTAAAGCTGTTATGGTTATGCTTTTCCCCTGTTGGAACCATTATGTGATTCTTCAAACTAACAATATGGCTAAAGCTGTTGCCACAAACGTTACAACTGAGTGTTTTTTTTTTTATAAATCACCTTTTTCATTTCATAGTTACACAACTTTTATGATATTAGATTATACAAAAGTCCTGACCTGAGTCACCTGACCCAAATTCTCAAAAATATGTGAACATTTTGGTCCGGCGGGGGTCAGGTCAAGCTGACGGGCTCGGTCTGAAAGCTTAAAGCTCTACTCCACGAGGAACCAACAAAATGATTTATTATAGCATAAAGATAATTTAACCCAGTTTAATCCTATCATCGGTATTGAAAATAGATGATCAACAAGCTTAAAATGCTGTCGTGAGCTTGTATATTATGTCAAATAGCAAAATGTACCTTCCAAAAAAGAGTTATTGAGAAATAATTGATCATGCTGTTCCCACCCCAGTAATAATAGCCTGTGTCAAGAGTGTAACCTATGACCTTTTATTTTCACGCTTTTGCAACAAACTGTACAGATGAAGGGTTTTCCCTGTATGAATCCTCATGTGCAGCTTCAGACTATTTGATTCACAGCTTCAAAGATTCAGAAAAGTTCCTCACTGTAAACACTCACGTGGGCTACATGTTTACCACAGGCTCTTGTATGGTGTTTCAAGTGCACCATCCATTTTCAGGGAGTGATGGATCAGATAATGCAGGGTCTTGACCTCTTCATAGAGTTTAATAGAGTTGAACATTAAATGAATCTAATTGACAAATTGAGGCAGCGGAAGGAAACAGGGCTAATGAAAAAGGGTTAGAAAAACATTAACAGTCAAAACTATATTTCTCTGTCCAACTCCTTGCAACCACATGAAATGTCCCTATTCTGGGTGCATACTAGCCTGACACTCAACCTGAATTGATATTTTGTTTCACTCATATCGCTGAAACATATTTTCCATATACATTTGGGGGTCCTTGACCTTAAAATGTTTGAGAACCATTGACTTTGAGACACAGACAAGCATAGTGTACTTTGCAAGCATGTGTATCCACTGGAACAAAAGGCCACCAACAACTCTAGTAGATCTATGCATAATGTCACAGTGTGAGCACTCCCCTGATGAGCCCACTTCAAAGGGTTAGACACCAGATAATGAGCCTGCCTGCCCCCCCCCCCCCCACTCTATCCTGAGCACTCTACCTACCTTGGCCCCTCCCCTTCTGGGAGGACCAATCAAGTTCAAGGGTCAGGCCTTCAGTCCAAAACATGAGGGGAGAGGATCATTTAAAAGGTCTTCACTCCATGGATGAACAGCACAAGCAACTTGAACTAAAGCTCTTGGAACTCCTGCACTTCACTGCTTTGTCTCACAAGAACCTTTGCATCAAGGTTCCACCAGCTGCCCACTACTACCACTAGTTCTACTACTGCTGCTAGTGGTGAAGATCTTAAGAAGATAGAATGCAGCAAATCTGTGGTAAGTCTCACTTTTAATTATCTTTGGGATCTAACTTTACACAGCAAGCTCCTCTGTGTTATTTTAACTTGCAAGAGTTACTTAAAATAGGCCCATTCTGTTCAGAGTTAAATTAATGATCCTGAAGTGTGCATTTTTTTTTTTACTTTTCATCAAAGTTAAATTAACATTAATGATTTCACTGTATTATTATTATTAGAGCATGCAACTTGTGTGCCATGCAGCTAAAACACAATGAAACTGTCTACTTGCAAGCATGATGATACAATGATTTTAATTATATATTCTATTTGCTTTTGTAGACACCAAGCCCTTCAGCATGGCACAGTACCCTCCTGCAGATGAACCCTACCAGCAGACAAAGTTGACGTTGGAGAACTCTGATCTGTGGAAGACCTTCCATGGCTTTGAAACAGAGATGATTATCACCAAGCATGGAAGGTACTTTCACCCAACAGTCTTACAGAAACTAATAATCACAGGCATTCCTATAGCTTCAACTAACTGGTAGTTGAACAGTAAGCTCATCAGTGTTTTTGTTTCTGTGTCTTTTCAGGAGAATGTTTCCACACTGTAACATCAGCCTCTCTGGACTCCAGCCCTATGCCAACTACGTTGTTATGGTGGACATGGTTCCTGTGGATAACTTCAGATACAAGGTAAGGATAATTTTCTGCCGAGATAAACAATATTTGCAGGCTCCAGGTTATCCAATTATCACTGTTTGTTTAACCCTCGGTTGGAGGCCTTTCAATTAGCACCCTTCCAAGACTTCTCTTCATAGGAGCAATCTGGCTTTTTATATGTCCATATCAGTTGGCCTGGACCGTGTGGTCTCATACACACTTATTAGCATGCACATGAAAAGAGAGGTGAAGTGCATTCACTAGGATTTGGTGATAGGAAAGAAAGAGGCCAATGTTGCATGTATGATGTTGGATCGGTTTTTAAAGACTAAACCAAAATTATCAACTACAATTGTATTTTTTATTATATACTATATTGTATATAGTATATATTGTATAAATAGCATTTTTTTTGCAGTGGAAATTGCCCTTTGTCGTAATGTAGCATAGAATCAGATTTCCATTATCACCAATATAGGCTTAATTCCATATGGATTGATTTCATGCATATTTGTTTTACCCAACAAGATGTTTTTTTTCTTGTGCAGAGAAAAAGATGTAAAACCCAGACATGCTTGACATCAGACTTGCCCCATGGTTTCACTCCTAACCCCCCTTCTTCTCCCATCTTCTGTAGTGGAATAATGAGAAGTGGGAAGTAGCAGGAAAGGCAGAGCCCCAGCCCCCGTGTCGAACCTACGTCCATCCTGACTCCCCCGCCACGGGAACCCACTGGATGAAGCAGTCTGTGTCCTTCCTCAAGATGAAACTCACCAACAACACCTTGGATCAGTTTGGACATGTAAGGATAGCAACTACAACTTGCAGTGTTATGAAAGCACATTACTACAACTACTATTGTTAGCAGCAGTACTTATGCATTATGTCTCATGCTATTTTTTGCCCTCTCTTTGATTATCAGATCATCATGCACTCGCTGCACCGCTACCAGCCCAGGTTCCATGTAATCCAGGCAGACAGCCTCTACACAGTCTGCTGGGGACATGTCCAGACCTTCATCTTCCCAGAGACCGCTTTCACGGCAGTCACTGCTTACCAGAACACCAAGATCACCAAACTGAAGATTGACCACAACCCCTTTGCCAAAGGATTCAGAGAGGACGGCACTCGCCCTCAAAGCAAGAGGTGTCGCTCAAACAACAGTCCCAAGAGTGCTGCAAAGAAAGCCAAGATGGATATGAAGGCCATGTACAATAGTCCTCCAGGTAATACCCCCTTCCAAATTATATATATTTGCTATTTGGATCTTAAACTAAACCAGGATGGAATTCTAAATGTATTGATGCATAACTATGAAAACAATTCTCAAATTAAACTGTGTGTATTTCCCCCTCAGGTATCCAGAGGTCACCCCATGCCACTCAATCAGTGGATACAATGAAGAGTCCCAAGGAGGAAGAGCAACTTTCACCCTGGGGCGTGGAGTCCTTGGAGCTGCAAGGACAAGACTACAGCAGTGAAGAGCAAATGGTCCCAGCATCCATTGCTTACCAGCACTACCCCTCCAGATCCGGTGAGCATTCAGGACTCCCATCCCCTGTCTCTGTGGCGGGAGAAAGTGACGGACGGCGCAGCTACGAATCCCACGTCCCAGACGTGGCCACCGTTCCCGAGCACAACCAGGGCTTCAGGTTGGACCTCTGCAGGGAGATGGATCATCTGAACCAGCAGCGATCCCCGGTCCAGAGCCAGGCTGCCATGCCCGTCAGCCAAGACTACCGGCCCGCCCCGGCCGTTGGCATGCATGTGTCATTCAAAACCAACGCTGCCATCCGGGGTTACCCACTCTACGGGCCCGGGTACTACCCAGCTGAGCAGGGTATTAGTCACAGAGGAGATGCCGAGGCAGCAGGACAGTACGTGATGCACCCGCTCACACACCCCTCTCTCCATTCGCACGTCGCCACCGTCCCCGAGCACAGCAGCCACCAACAACACAGCTACCATCACCATGATGGGAACACGGCAGAGTGGAGCCAGTACCCACTCTTCTCCTACCCTTGTTGGTGAATTTTGAAAGGACAATATCCCCTTTTCTTTTGAGAGAACGTGTAACGGAGGTGATGCAAACACACAGCCTCCTGTGTGAAAGTCCAATATCTTAACCATTACAATGGGATATCCCTATGGACTGAGGGAGATACTAGCCTTTTTAGAGGCTTCAGGCTAGGGCTGTGACTTTCTCTGCCACAAACCCACTTAGTTTCTTGGGGTAAAATGTAAAAAGCAGTGTATGAAAATGAAGAACTTGTTTATATTGTAAAAAGTGTTAGAGTTAGGTTTTAGAGAGTTAGACTCTCTGGCTTGTACAGTGTAAATTAACAGACTACGCATTCTATTACTTTTTGCAATATGCAGTGCACATATGCAACACTATATGAAATGTAAAAAAGAAAATCTGTATCACTGTGTGATGGACAATAAAGATTTATTTTTTATTTTAACCATGTGTCATGTATGTTCATAATATAGCATAATCAATTTGTTTTTCTTCCTGATACGAGAAACACGATAGGTTTCAGATGTTGGATACCTTCCTACTCAAATGTTAGAACATACATTCTTACTCAATTATTAGAATAAACGGTTAATCCTCAGTAAGAGAATAAAATCAGCAGTATTATCATTACTGTGTCTGTGTTACCCTGGCCACATGAAGAAAAAAAGCAGTTTTACATCTGCCCGTTTACACAAATTAAACCATTATTTCTGGTTGTAGGGTCTGAATACTCAATCTTTATTTAATCCGTTATAGGTCACATGTTGTGAATATTGTGGACTGTTTTCTTTAGAGGATGCTTCTCCCTTTGTTAATGGACAGGTGAGAATGGGTTAGGGTGTGTAGCCCTGTTGCTGAATGGATGGACCAACTCATTTGCATGTATTCCCTTTAGTATGATAAGTATAGTGAGCATATTGGGGGGATGAGTTATACAGTATGCGACTATTATGCGTGCAATGTATATCCAAGCAAATGCAAGGGCTGTAATATGACATGTTAACCTATGACTAATCATGTTGTCTTACAGACAAGGAGGGCAGAAGTTAAAATGGCTGCAACTCTTGTACTCCATAATGTACCACTGGCTGTAACTGACCATCTGGGGCCTCTCACGAAGGAATGTTTCAAGGATTCAAAGACAGCCCAGGAATACAGGTGTGTTACAGTATATTGTTTAACTGTCACTGTCTCTCTGCATTCTTTGTATGCAATTACCTTATTGTAAGTCGCTCTGGACAAAGAGCATCTGATGAATGTCTAAATTGCTAACTGTAGGTGTGCTAGGACTAAGATGACAAGCATCATAAATGGGGCATTGGCAGCCCATTCCTGAACTCTGGCCAACCATCACTAGAAAGTTCCTCCGGTACACCAAAGGAGCCGAAGAACGAACGGAGGTGGCGAACATCATTTCTGGTTGTAGGGTTTGAAACTCAATCTTCATCTAATCCGTTAGAAGACACACATTGTGAATGTTGTGGAATGTTTTATTTAGAGGATGCTTGTCCCTTTGTTAATGGACAGGTGAGAATGGGTTAGGGTGTGTAGCCCTGTTGCTGAATGGATGGACCAACTCATTTGCATGTATTCCCTTTAGTATGATAAGTACAGTGAGCATAAAGCCCCCAACAGTGTTGTGTGAATGGTGTGGAACATAGGATTAGGATTCATTTGTATTCGAATTGCTTATAGGCCTACTGGAAAAAACTTAGCATTCTGCAACATTAGAAAGGTGACACATATTCAGCTGTGTTTCATCCACACGTTTGACTTTTACAGGGTTAAACATGTAAATGAGCACAGAGCACTGTATAGATCAGACAGCCACATGATCTTAAAAGCTTTATTCTACCAATTAGGGGTGTAGGTTGTACAGGTTGAAAGAGTCAATAGTGGCACTTGGGCAATTAAATCACAGGACAATGTTATACCATTGTATTATGACAAGTCAATTTGACTTGGCTTAGTGGAGCCAGTACCCACTCTTCTCCTACCCTTGTTGGTGAATTTTGAAAGGACAATATCCCCTTTTCTTTTGAGAGAACGTGTAACGGAGGTGATGCAAACACACAGCCTCCTGTGTGAAAGTCGAATATCTTAACCATTACAATGGGATATCCCTATGGACTGAGGGAGATACTAGCCTTTTTAGAGGCTTCAGGCTAGGGCTGTGACTTTCTCTGCCACAAACCCACTTAGTTTCTTGGGGTAAAATGTAAAAAGCAGTGTATGAAAATGAAGAACTTGTTTATATTGTAAAAAGTGTTAGAGTTAGGTTTTAGAGAGTTAGACTCTCTGGCTTGTACAGTGTAAATTAACAGACTACGCATTCTATTATTTTTTGCAATATGCAGTGCACATATGCAACACTATATGAAATGTAAAAAAGAAAATCTGTATCACTGTGTGATGGACAATAAAGATTTATTTTTTATTTTAACCATGTGTCATGTATGTTCATAATATAGCATAATCAATTTGTTTTTCTTCCTGATACGAGAAACACGATAGGTTTCAGATGTTGGATACCTTCCTACTCAAATGTTAGAACATACATTCTTACTCAATTATTAGAATAAACGGTTAATCCTCAGTAAGAGAATAAAATCAGCAGTATTATCATTACTGTGTCTGTGTTACCCTGGCCACATGAAGAAAAAAAGCAGTTTTACATCTGCCCGTTTACACAAATTAAACCATTATTTCTGGTTGTAGGGTCTGAATACTCAATCTTTATTTAATCCGTTATAGGTCACATGTTGTGAATATTGTGGACTGTTTTCTTTAGAGGATGCTTCTCCCTTTGTTAATGGACAGGTGAGAATGGGTTAGGGTGTGTAGCCCTGTTGCTGAATGGATGGACCAACTCATTTGCATGTATTCCCTTTAGTATGATAAGTATAGTGAGCATATTGGGGGGATGAGTTATACAGTATGCGACTATTATGCGTGCAATGTATATCCAAGCAAATGCAAGGGCTGTAATATGACATGTTAACCTATGACTAATCATGTTGTCTTACAGACAAGGAGGGCAGAAGTTAAAATGGCTGCAACTCTTGTACTCCATAATGTACCACTGGCTGTAACTGACCATCTGGGGCCTCTCACGAAGGAATGTTTCAAGGATTCAAAGACAGCCCAGGAATACAGGTGTGTTACAGTATATTGTTTAACTGTCACTGTCTCTCTGCATTCTTTGTATGCAATTACCTTATTGTAAGTCGCTCTGGACAAAGAGCATCTGATGAATGTCTAAATTGCTAACTGTAGGTGTGCTAGGACTAAGATGACAAGCATCATAAATGGGGCATTGGCAGCCCATTCCTGAACTCTGGCCAACCATCACTAGAAAGTTCCTCCGGTACACCAAAGGAGCCGAAGAACGAACGGAGGTGGCGAACATCATTTCTGGTTGTAGGGTTTGAAACTCAATCTTCATCTAATCCGTTAGAAGACACACATTGTGAATGTTGTGGAATGTTTTATTTAGAGGATGCTTGTCCCTTTGTTAATGGACAGGTGAGAATGGGTTAGGGTGTGTAGCCCTGTTGCTGAATGGATGGACCAACTCATTTGCATGTATTCCCTTTAGTATGATAAGTACAGTGAGCATAAAGCCCCCAACAGTGTTGTGTGAATGGTGTGGAACATAGGATTAGGATTCATTTGTATTCGAATTGCTTATAGGCCTACTGGAAAAAACTTAGCATTCTGCAACATTAGAAAGGTGACACATATTCAGCTGTGTTTCATCCACACGTTTGACTTTTACAGGGTTAAACATGTAAATGAGCACAGAGCACTGTATAGATCAGACAGCCACATGATCTTAAAAGCTTTATTCTACCAATTAGGGGTGTAGGTTGTACAGGTTGAAAGAGTCAATAGTGGCACTTGGGCAATTAAATCACAGGACAATGTTATACCATTGTATTATGACAAGTCAATTTGACTTGGCTTAAAGTGGGGACCTGAAAGATTGCAAAGTCATTTTTCATCCATATGTTTTGCCTTTGCAACTGCAATAGTCAGGTCCACTACGTATTTTTGTTGGATTTTTTTGGAGATTAGTAAAACTATACATTTCTGGAATCTTCAGAGCATGGGGAATCCAAAATCTTTGTTTGCATTTGCACAGATGCATGCAAAGCCGCCATTTTGGACGTTCAAAATGGCCGAAATGAATTACATAATGTGTGCTATCTTGGCTTCTAGACAACCTAGAAACCTAATTAAACATGCCAATCCTATGTTTTCTGGGTCAAGGAATCGACTGAGTGAATGATGGGTGTAAAATGTTCCGGACCCCACCCCCCTTCTGGGGGTTATCTATTTTGGGACCTCCCCGAACAGTACGCCAGCCAGTTAATGTCTGATTTTCATAATATTAGAGTTTTGTAGGTTTGTCATGTATGTTCATAATATAGCATAATCAATTTGTTTTTCTTCCTGATACGAGAAACACGATAGGTTTCAGATGTTGGATACCTTCCTACTCAAATGTTAGAACATACATTCTTACTCAATTATTAGAATAAACGGTTAATCCTCAGTAAGAGAATAAAATCAGCAGTATTATCATTACTCAGAGATGCCCACGAGTCTCGTGATCACGAGTCGAGTCGAGTCAAGAGTCTTTGGGGGAGGAGTCCGAGTCGAGTGTCGAGTCTCTGGGGGACGTGGGGGACGAGTCGAGTCGAGTCTCAAGTCTTTAAGTGGCGAGTCCGAGTCGAGTTACGAGTCTTTATATACATATATATCTTTTTTTATTATTTTTTATAATGATCTAGCCTCCAGCTGAAAAAGTTAGATGGCGCATCATGATCACCCGGTACTCACAGATACAGCTACAGCAGCAGCCAGAAGCCATGGCAGGCTAAATTAGGAAAGACACATGCATGTATGTACTCACAATCACGCTACGGAGGCTGTTAAATGTTCCACGATTAATAATAATGGATCCATTTCCCCCAGAAAACAGCTCTGAAGTAGACCTCCTGCCTCTCCTTCCTCGGTGAAAGTTCCTTGGAAGCAACGCAGTTATGTCCAATAGTAGCAGGGTCCCCGGCCGTCCGATCATCATCCAATGAATAAAATAATCCCAAAACCAGCCACACTTCAGTTGCTTGCTTGACACTTAAATCCTTTTTGTAGACCTTTGTAGCTATCTGTACTGACATTTTCCTAAGACAGCTTGAGCTAGACAAGTACTCAAATGTTGTTTTTAATAGGAATTGCGAAGCAATCACAATTTTTCTATTTGAAGAAGCCGCCAGAGCTGGACAGTAAGCAACATAACACTTTACTGCAGTTACTGCCGTAAAACGTATCGCTACTGGTTACCATAGCGACGTGTACTCTCAGTGGGGATTGGACCTGGGAATACATTTTACATCACTGTCGTAAACGTTTGTTGCCGGCGTATAATTAATATACTATATTAATTAAATTGTACTGGCAAGTGCATGATTGTATTCATGATCACTCCTTTACTAAACAGACAGTATGTCAGGATTGATACATTACTTAGTCATTGATACAGCATCATTTTCAATAGCAGTTTTAGTTAAGATATAAATAAAAAAAAATAAACGTGGTTCAACATAATCTTTATTCCAAAATAAAGCTTTTCTTTTACTTCTTTAGCATAAAGTTTTTTTTCCCCTTTCATTTCCACTCCCTCCTGCTTTTTTAAAAGCTATTTTTCTTTTTTAAAGTTACTGCAGTGCTGTGAAGAATCCTGACAGCACAACTGTAACATTACGGGCATATTTGGCATAACTTCACGTTAATGCTTTGAACAATAATTACGTGGGGTTAATTAGTAGATGCAGCTGGTGGAATTGACATCATGAAGAGAAGAGCCCACCGGAGAAAAAAGTGAAAACCCGACGCTAGAAAAGCACTGTCTCACGGAAAATCCTATTATCTTATCAAATTATTAAACAAATGCCACGTTAACTGAAGTAGAATAGCTGATGATGAGCTAAACATATGTGTTTTATTTCGCCGTTTTAATATTTAAATCTTATTCTGAAAGGCTGCATGCAGCAGCTGTCCTGCCTACTGCTGCTACTGAACTAACAGCCTAGGCCTAGGCTACTGTAGGTTTATTGTTCAGCCTATAAACCTCTCAAAATCAACTATGGCTTATATTGTTTAGCCTATAAGGCTCCCAAAAAATCAGAGTTGCAAGCTATTAATCCACCTTGTCATGGCGCGTCGGCGTCTAGATATAGATTGGAAAGACGCACTATAGCCTATAGGCCTACGTGCGAGCGCAACAGATACAAAAAACAATTTAATAATCCTCTAGCAGTGTAACAGTAGGGCTACTGGGCATGGTAACCTCACGTTACTGCTTTAAACAATAAGTTAACTTACGAGGGGTTAATGAGCTCAGCTATTAGACCTATATAGCTGCAGCTGGTGGTAGTGGAACATTATTAATATTATTACGAGAGGAGGCTGCGCTCTGGAGAGAAACCCGACGTTAGATAAGCAGGTTCTCACAGATAATCCTATCATTTTATACAATTATTGAACAAATGCCTGGTTAGCTGAAGTAAAATAGCTGATGATGAGCTAAACATATATGTTTTATTTCGCCGTTTTAATATTTAAATCTTAGGATGAAAGGTCCATGCAGACGGCTGTGTCTGCCACGCTTTGCGAGACAGACTGCGGTTTTCCCAACGGCCCTGAGCTGCGCGCGGTCCAAGTGAACACAGCGAAGCGCTCCTGGCCCCCACCGTTGCGCTTAAGTACGTTGGGAAAAACAACGCGGTCGCCGCTGTCTCCGTGCGCAACACTCAGCAGCACAGCGGCGCGCAGCCGCGCAACAGAGAAGAAAGAAAGAAGAAAGGAGAAGGAAAGGCAATATTTGTCGTGCTTGTCATGCATTATAGTGCTTAAAATAAAGATTGTTCACGTCGTGAACAATGTTTATTTTAAGCACCGCTCATAAGACTCGTGAACTTAACGAGTCTTATGAGCACGAGTCGAGTCAAGTCACGAGTTTTTGAGGGGCGAGTCCGAGTCGAGTGACGAGTCGCCAAAAGTGTCACTCGATTCGACTCGAGTGACGAGTCTTTAACTCGAGTCCCCATCTCTGTCATTACTGTGTCTGTGTTACCCTGGCCACATGAAGAAAAAAAGCAGTTTTACATCTGCCCGTTTACACAAATTAAACCATTATTTCTGGTTGTAGGGTCTGAATACTCAATCTTTATTTAATCCGTTATAGGTCACATGTTGTGAATATTGTGGACTGTTTTCTTTAGAGGATGCTTCTCCCTTTGTTAATGGACAGGTGAGAATGGGTTAGGGTGTGTAGCCCTGTTGCTGAATGGATGGACCAACTCATTTGCATGTATTCCCTTTAGTATGATAAGTATAGTGAGCATATTGGGGGGATGAGTTATACAGTATGCGACTATTATGCGTGCAATGTATATCCAAGCAAATGCAAGGGCTGTAATATGACATGTTAACCTATGACTAATCATGTTGTCTTACAGACAAGGAGGGCAGAAGTTAAAATGGCTGCAACTCTTGTACTCCATAATGTACCACCACAGGGGCGGCATAGCTCAGGGGTAGAGAAACTGGTATTAGAGCACGAAGGGTATAAATCCTGAAGGGTTCCCAGTTCGAAGCCGGGCTCCCCCTGAGTTAATGTCGAAGGGTCCTTGGGCAAGACTCTGAACCCCTAATTGCCTCCGGTGAGTAGGTTGGTGCCTTGCATGGCTTCCTCCGCCACCGGTGTATGAATGTGTGTGTGAATGGGTGAATGTAATGCACAATCTATGTAAAGCGCTTTGGATTAAAAGCGCTATATAAATGCACCATTTACCATTTACCATTTACCACTGGCTGTAACTGACCATCTGGGGCCTCTCACGAAGGAATGTTTCAAGGATTCAAAGACAGCCCAGGAATACAGGTGTGTTACAGTATATTGTTTAACTGTCACTGTCTCTCTGCATTCTTTGTATGCAATTACCTTATTGTAAGTCGCTCTGGACAAAGAGCATCTGATGAATGTCTAAATTGCTAACTGTAGGTGTGCTAGGACTAAGATGACAAGCATCATAAATGGGGCATTGGCAGCCCATTCCTGAACTCTGGCCAACCATCACTAGAAAGTTCCTCCGGTACACCAAAGGAGCCGAAGAACGAACGGAGGTGGCGAACATCATTTCTGGTTGTAGGGTTTGAAACTCAATCTTCATCTAATCCGTTAGAAGACACACATTGTGAATGTTGTGGAATGTTTTATTTAGAGGATGCTTGTCCCTTTGTTAATGGACAGGTGAGAATGGGTTAGGGTGTGTAGCCCTGTTGCTGAATGGATGGACCAACTCATTTGCATGTATTCCCTTTAGTATGATAAGTACAGTGAGCATAAAGCCCCCAACAGTGTTGTGTGAATGGTGTGGAACATAGGATTAGGATTCATTTGTATTCGAATTAGGGATGTGCGCGTGTACACGGTTATCCGTGTACACGGTTTGAAAACCACTATTCGTTTTGAAAATACAATTCGATTATTCTATTAAATATATTTTTAATTATTGAGATATTAACTTTATTAAACATTTAAACTCTGCGCCCATATTACTGTCTTGTCTTAATAAAATGTTACTTTTTAACAAGCAAATTAAGCAATCCCTTGGTTGATTTGCGGAGCATGCCTGTCTGTGTGACAGTCTGACTGACTATTGCGCGCTGCAGTGGTCGCGCTGACACGCAGCCACACACCAGGCAGGCTGTCCGCTAAGCAAGTAAATTAATGGCAATTAAGCGACGTGTATCTTAAACATACTGGATGTGAATCACTCGCCTGCACGCTGCATCTGTGATCCGGTCCATGAATTAATCCATATTTTGAGGTGAGAACATGCCAAGGAGAATGCTTAATCATACATTGGCTGAGTATGGAATACCATTATGTAGCTAACTTTGAACAAAGCTGTTGCTCATTACTATAGCGACTCCAGTCAGACAGACATCAGCTGTTATAGCGAGTCTAGCGACCCAGCTGAGACTGATGCGCTAATTATTACTGACCCAGATTCACGCAATGACAAATTTGAGCAAGATTTCAATATTATATAACATTTTAAAAGGCTTTTATATACTCTTGATACTTTTTTCAAACGAGGTTTGCCCTAATAGATCGAAGTGCTCAGTTTTGGCTATTTTCTGTGTGAAATTACAATAAAAAAAAAAATAACAATTAATTTTAGATTAATCGTGTATTCGATTACAAAACGGTCGTGTACACGTCAGTGAAATTAGTCGCTAGGAACATCCCTAATTCGAATTGCTTATAGGCCTACTGGAAAAAACTTAGCATTCTGCAACATTAGAAAGGTGACACATATTCAGCTGTGTTTCATCCACACGTTTGACTTTTACAGGGTTAAACATGTAAATGAGCACAGAGCACTGTATAGATCAGACAGCCACATGATCTTAAAAGCTTTATTCTACCAATTAGGGGTGTAGGTTGTACAGGTTGAAAGAGTCAATAGTGGCACTTGGGCAATTAAATCACAGGACAATGTTATACCATTGTATTATGACAAGTCAATTTGACTTGGCTTAAAGTGGGGACCTGAAAGATTGCAAAGTCATTTTTCATCCATATGTTTTGCCTTTGCAACTGCAATAGTCAGGTCCACTATGTATTTTTGTTGGATTTTTTTGGAGATTAGTAAAACTATACATTTCTGGAATCTTCAGAGCATGGGGAATCCAAAATCTTTGTTTGCATTTGCACAGATGCATGCAAAGCCGCCATTTTGGACGTTCAAAATGGCCGAAATGAATTACATAATGTGTGCTATCTTGGCTTCTAGACAACCTAGAAACCTAATTAAACATGCCAATCCTATGTTTTCTGGGTCAAGGAATCGACTGAGTGAATGATGGGTGTAAAATGTTCCGGACCCCACCCCCCTTCTGGGGGTTATCTATTTTGGGACCTCCCCGAACAGTACGCCAGCCAGTTAATGTCTGATTTTCATAATATTAGAGTTTTGTAGGTTTTAAAACATCCTGAGTTCATTTATTAGACTTTTAAAGCAGCCAGAATAACCGTTCTGACTTTTCGTTGGGGTCTTTCCTCACCTGGGACCCCCAAGACAGACCCCTGAGCAGTGGTGGCTGAGTGGTTAGTGTCCACACCTAGGACTCCGGAGGCCCCAGAGGTCGCAGGTACGATTCCCCGCTCCAGCTACCACTGCTCCCCTTCCCCCGTGCGCTCCTTGTGGGCATAACATGGGTTGAGTTCAGCTGGGTTAAAGCTGATAAAAAAAGCAGCTGGGTTGGGCTGCGATATCTGAATTTCCCTCGCGGGAGGAGTAGGTAACTATTATTATTATCTCAATAATCGCTCTGCTCCTGCTCCAGAACAATGTTAAATTAGATCATAATTGAAGAATAAAAGTTGTTGTAGCTGGGCTCTGAAAACAAAGATGAGTAAGCAAAATACCAGGGGTCTTCCTCAGGGGGCCCGGGACCCCTGGGGGGTCCTCAAAGTTACCACAGGTGGCCCGCCAAATCTTTATGGGAAAGGATTTTCTTTTTTTACATTTGAAACTTTATGTTTTAATGTATCCTGGGTTTATGTATTGTACTTAGATGATTTATTAGTATTCTCAGTATTATTTACAATTTTTTTGTGTTAGACAGTTATGGTTGACAGGTGTTACACCTCAAAACCCTCACCCTATCCTCTTAACACATGGGCGGCCAAGGTTTATAACATTTATAGCTGTTGCTGGTGCCACCATTGACTTACGTTATGTTTTGATGAGCCCCGCAAGCTTCGTGCGTGTGCACGTGCGTGTCCAGAGAAGATTGAGGAGGTACTCCATTTGTTTACAAACGCTCGCGAAACTCGCGGTAAAAAAATCGCGGTAAATTCGCGGTAAAGTGTCGCCGTGAAAACAATCAGCTCTCTGCCTCCATGGGGCTGTTTTTACCTCATTCTCAGATAAAGCCGTTCTTATGTTTCAAAGTAGAATCTAAAGCCATGTAAAATCCTTCCGTGTGGGGAGAGACAGGGGGCTTCCTGCCCTGGCTGGGTGACGTAATGGATTCAGGGCATGCAAAGGGAAGCTGCGGTCTCGAAAAGTTAACTATTTGTTGACTCGTCCCTCGACGATATAACTTCCTGTGGCAGGGTGACATCTAGTGGCCAAAACTCGTCCCTGAACGAGTTTGGCTCCCCAAGTGTTAAAGAGCTCATGGTCAATTATGCCCAAAGAGATTCACTACAATACCGTACATGTCCTCCGTAATTGTGTTGACAGTCTCCACCATAGCATTTGCAGGGAGGAGTGCAACCTGCTTTGCAGCCAAATTTCATGGGCTCAAATACTGCCTTTGTAGCAGGGAGGGCAAGGCACCTGACTGGAACATACCCTCCACTCTCTAAATGCCATCTATTTTCTTTGATTGATCGAAGCTTGGGGCAATTTGTCAGGTATGACACAGTAGGCATCATAATACGATACCTTCATCAAGGGACATGATTTTGTGGAAGTGCACACACATGAAGAGGCTGATACCCTGATTCCTCATCAAGTCCTTGCCTCTGCGGCTTATGGTGCTTTGCAAGACATATGTGTTTGGTCACCCGACACCAATGTCCTCCACCGATGGAAATAGATATATTCAAGCAAGTTCAAGTTATTGGATGTCACAAATGACAAGGGTTCCTTGGCCTACACAATTTTTCTGGTGATGGCTGGGGAAGAGCATTTGTTGGAATCTCCAAAAAGACATGGGTCAATGCCTACTTGAAGCCTGATGATGATGACCAAGTCATTAACCACTTCAAAGACCTTGACAAGGGTTCCATTCCTCCTGAGCTTATTATTGGTGAGCTTCCATCAACATTGCAGTCATTGGAGCATTTTGCATGCCATGTTTACAGTTCAAAAGGTCCAACAACCCTGCGATTACTCAGATAGGAACTATTTCTGTCAAATAACTTTGAGGGTGAGATGCTACCTCCAACTCGTGCTGCACTGCTACCACATATCCTCCGTGCCAACTACGTCACAATGCGGGATAAATCATACCTGACAAATTGCCCTGAGCTTCCACCAATCGAAGAAAATAGATGGAATTCAGAGAGTGGTGGGTATGTTCCAGTCAGGTGGCTTGCCCTCCCTGCTCCAAAGGCAGTACTTGAGCTAATCAAATATGGCTGCAAAGCAGGTTGCAAGGGACGGTGCAGCTGCTCAAATAACCTGCCTTTCACTCCATGGTGGAGATGTGTCAACACTATTAGGGTTGGACATTGAATATGACAATGATGAAGACAAGATCCTGCATGTCTGAAATGACTCCATTGTAGTGAATCCTTTTGGGCATAATTGACCATGGGGTTTTTAAGAGGATAGGGTGAGGGTTTTGGGGTGACAATAACAAAGAGGTGTGTGTGTGTGTGTGTGTGTGTGTGTGTGTGTGTGTGTGTGTGTGTGTGTGTGTGTGTGTGTGTGTGTGTGTGCGTGTGCGCGTGTGCATGTGCGTGTGTGCGTTGTGTTGTGTTGTGTTGTGTTGTGTTGTCAGTGTGAGTGCAGTGCAATAAATGGACACATTGGTCTGCACTCTCAAAGTGAGAAGTTGCAATACCTTCATTATGTCAAATTCTGGGTCTGGCCCTTCCCCTGTTCTACCACACTTTGCTCACGCCCTCCCCTCCTGTGAACCTGATTGTCAGTCTGAACACCTCCCGGCTTCACAGCTGTGAGCTGTTGCCGGATGACTACCTAGTTGTCCATAAAAGGGATTTGGTTCCCCTGGCATCACAGGGATCTCCATATATGGGCATAAAGGGGATTTGGTTCCCCTGATATCACAGTGATGTCAGAGCGGGATGTCAGAGTGTGAGAGTCAATCAACAAAAAAACTTTACCCGTCCAGACAGACAGACAGATCAAGATGTCAAGAGGTCAAGATGTGGCGGTTCTGTTGGTAAACTGCGACCTATGGTCGCAAACTGCGACCTATGGTCGCAATAAACCCAGGATAAGTTTCAGTTTCAAATGTGAAAAAAAAAAGATCCCATCAAGATTTGGCGGGCCCCCTGTAGTAACTCTGAGGACCCAGCAGGGGTCCCGGAACCCCTGTGGAAGACCCCTGGTATTTGCTACAACTCATTTTTTTTTCAGAGCCCAGCTACAACAACTTTTATGCTTCAATTATGATCTAATTTAACATTGTTCTGGAGCAGTAGCAGAGCAATTACTGAGATAGGCTCAGGGGCTGAGATAGTCTGTCTAGGGGGTCCCAGGTGAGGAAAGACCCCAAACAAAAGTCAGAAAGGTTATTCTGGCTGCTTTAAAAGTCTAATAAATGAACTCGGGATGTTTTAAAACCTACAAAACAACTCTAATATTATGAAAATCGGACATTAACTGGCTGGCGTACTGTTTGGAGGTCCCAAAATAGATAACCCCCAGAAAGGGGGTGGGGGTCCAGAACATTTTACATCCATCATTCATTCATTCGATTCCTTGACCCAGAAAACATAGGATTAGCACGTTTAATTGAGTTTCTAGGTTGTCTAGAAGCCAAGATAACACAAATTATGTATTTTATGTCGGCCATTTTGAACGTCCAAAATGGTGACTTTGCAGGTGTCTGTGCAAATGCAAACAAAGATTGTTGGATTCCCCATGCTCTGAAGATTCCAAAAATGTATAGTTTTACAAATCTCCAAAAAAATCCAACGAATAAACCTTTATTAACATAGTGAACCTGACTACAAGGTTAACGTTCATATGAGCACTGTACAGATTGCACACATCAATGTACAAACATTATGTGATTCTGTCTGTATGGTCAAATAGCAAATGTACACATTGTCACCTCCCTAAAACAATTACATGCTGTTTTGAGTATCTCTGGTTAAATAGCTACATCCTTATAGAGAATATGATGCTGTTCTCACCCCAGTAGTGGTCTATGTAAATAACTACTATGCCATTTTATTTTCACAATACAATGCGACTATTTAGCACAAGGCACAAGACAATGTGTCTTTTAAAACATTAAAAAAAATAATGTATATATTTAGTTTCGTTGGCTGAAATGGTTGAACAATTGCCCCCCCCCCTCCCACACATATTTTCAAAGGTGCACAAAAGAATACTTTCATTATCACTTACTACACACTATAACATTGCAAAAGTGTACATATTTCTTTGGTTTGTTAAATTGTCAATGACATTCATATCTAGTCAGTTTAACACTTAAGAAAGGAAGTTCTGCGTGCAGGTTAATTCACAGTGGTTCTATGCCTATATGCTACCTATAGGTAACGGAATGTGGAAGCAAAGGAACCAAACATTATGCGTGTGGTGAAGCAGACTGTAGCATCTGTGGCTTGTCATACTGTGATTAGAATTAATGTTCCTCATGCACATTTCCAGACTTTGGAAAAAGTCAAATAATGTACAACTGTAAGGCTCCCCCTGTGTGTTGTTTCAAAGTTTAAATTAGACCAAAGCTGAGAAGTATGCAGCTAGAGCGTTCCCCATGTATCAATCTGCATGTGCATCTTCAGACCTTTTGCTTAAATGTTTTATTTAGAGGATGCTTGTCCCTTTGTTAATGGACAGGTGAGAATGGGTTAGGGTGTGTAGCCCTGTTGCTGAATGGATGGACCAACTCATTTGCATGTATTCCCTTTAGTATGATAAGTACAGTGAGCATAAAGCCCCCAACAGTGTTGTGTGAATGGTGTGGAACATAGGATTAGGATTCATTTGTATTCGAATTGCTTATAGGCCTACTGGAAAAAACTTAGCATTCTGCAACATTAGAAAGGTGACACATATTCAGCTGTGTTTCATCCACACGTTTGACTTTTACAGGGTTAAACATGTAAATGAGCACAGAGCACTGTATAGATCAGACAGCCACATGATCTTAAAAGCTTTATTCTACCAATTAGGGGTGTAGGTTGTACAGGTTGAAAGAGTCAATAGTGGCACTTGGGCAATTAAATCACAGGACAATGTTATACCATTGTATTATGACAAGTCAATTTGACTTGGCTTAAAGTGGGGACCTGAAAGATTGCAAAGTCATTTTTCATCCATATGTTTTGCCTTTGCAACTGCAATAGTCAGGTCCACTATGTATTTTTGTTGGATTTTTTTGGAGATTAGTAAAACTATACATTTCTGGAATCTTCAGAGCATGGGGAATCCAAAATCTTTGTTTGCATTTGCACAGATGCATGCAAAGCCGCCATTTTGGACGTTCAAAATGGCCGAAATGAATTACATAATGTGTGCTATCTTGGCTTCTAGACAACCTAGAAACCTAATTAAACATGCCAATCCTATGTTTTCTGGGTCAAGGAATCGACTGAGTGAATGATGGGTGTAAAATGTTCCGGACCCCACCCCCCTTCTGGGGGTTATCTATTTTGGGACCTCCCCGAACAGTACGCCAGCCAGTTAATGTCTGATTTTCATAATATTAGAGTTTTGTAGGTTTTAAAACATCCTGAGTTCATTTATTAGACTTTTAAAGCAGCCAGAATAACCGTTCTGACTTTTCGTTGGGGTCTTTCCTCACCTGGGACCCCCAAGACAGACCCCTGAGCAGTGGTGGCTGAGTGGTTAGTGTCCACACCTAGGACTCCGGAGGCCCCAGAGGTCGCAGGTACGATTCCCCGCTCCAGCTACCACTGCTCCCCTTCCCCCGTGCGCTCCTTGTGGGCATAACATGGGTTGAGTTCAGCTGGGTTAAAGCTGATAAAAAAAGCAGCTGGGTTGGGCTGCGATATCTGAATTTCCCTCGCGGGAGGAGTAGGTAACTATTATTATTATCTCAATAATCGCTCTGCTCCTGCTCCAGAACAATGTTAAATTAGATCATAATTGAAGAATAAAAGTTGTTGTAGCTGGGCTCTGAAAACAAAGATGAGTAAGCAAAATACCAGGGGTCTTCCTCAGGGGGCCCGGGACCCCTGGGGGGTCCTCAAAGTTACCACAGGTGGCCCGCCAAATCTTTATGGGAAAGGATTTTCTTTTTTTACATTTGAAACTTTATGTTTTAATGTATCCTGGGTTTATGTATTGTACTTAGATGATTTATTAGTATTCTCAGTATTATTTACAATTTTTTTGTGTTAGACAGTTATGGTTGACAGGTGTTACACCTCAAAACCCTCACCCTATCCTCTTAAAGAGCTCATGGTCAATTATGCCCAAAGAGATTCACTACAATACCGTACATGTCCTCCGTAATTGTGTTGACAGTCTCCACCATAGCATTTGCAGGGAGGAGTGCAACCTGCTTTGCAGCCAAATTTCATGGGCTCAAATACTGCCTTGTAGCAGGGAGGGCAAGGCACCTGACTGGAACATACCCTCCACTCTCTAAATGCCATCTATTTTCTTTGATTGATCGAAGCTTGGGGCAATTTGTCAGGTATGACACAGTAGGCATCATAATACGATACCTTCATCAAGGGACATGATTTTGTGGAAGTGCACACACATGAAGAGGCTGATACCCTGATTCCTCATCAAGTCCTTGCCTCTGCGGCTTATGGTGCTTTGCAAGACATATGTGTTTGGTCACCCGACACCAATGTCCTCCACCGATGGAAATAGATATATTCAAGCAAGTTCAAGTTATTGGATGTCACAAATGACAAGGGTTCCTTGGCCTACACAATTTTTCTGGTGATGGCTGGGGAAGAGCATTTGTTGGAATCTCCAAAAAGACATGGGTCAATGCCTACTTGAAGCCTGATGATGATGACCAAGTCATTAACCACTTCAAAGACCTTGACAAGGGTTCCATTCCTCCTGAGCTTATTATTGGTGAGCTTCCATCAACATTGCAGTCATTGGAGCATTTTGCATGCCATGTTTACAGTTCAAAAGGTCCAACAACCCTGCGATTACTCAGATAGGAACTATTTCTGTCAAATAACTTTGAGGGTGAGATGCTACCTCCAACTCGTGCTGCACTGCTACCACATATCCTCCGTGCCAACTACGTCACAATGCGGGATAAATCATACCTGACAAATTGCCCTGAGCTTCCACCAATCGAAGAAAATAGATGGAATTCAGAGAGTGGTGGGTATGTTCCAGTCAGGTGGCTTGCCCTCCCTGCTCCAAAGGCAGTACTTGAGCTAATCAAATATGGCTGCAAAGCAGGTTGCAAGGGACGGTGCAGCTGCTCAAATAACCTGCCTTTCACTCCATGGTGGAGATGTGTCAACACTATTAGGGTTGGACATTGAATATGACAATGATGAAGACAAGATCCTGCATGTCTGAAATGACTCCATTGTAGTGAATCATGGGGTTTTTAAGAGGATAGGGTGAGGGTTTTGGGGTGACAATAACAAAGAGGTGTGTGTGTGTGTGTGTGTGTGTGTGTGTGTGTGTGTGTGTGTGTGTGTGTGTGTGTGTGTGCGTGTGCGCGTGTGCATGTGCGTGTGTGCGTTGTGTTGTGTTGTGTTGTGTTGTGTTGTGTTGTCAGTGTGAGTGCAGTGCAATAAATGGACACATTGGTCTGCACTCTCAAAGTGAGAAGTTGCAATACCTTCATTATGTCAAATTCTGGGTCTGGCCCTTCCCCTGTTCTACCACACTTTGCTCACGCCCTCCCCTCCTGTGAACCTGATTGTCAGTCTGAACACCTCCCGGCTTCACAGCTGTGAGCTGTTGCCGGATGACTACCTAGTTGTCCATAAAAGGGATTTGGTTCCCCTGGCATCACAGGGATCTCCATATATGGGCATAAAGGGGATTTGGTTCCCCTGATATCACAGTGATGTCAGAGCGGGATGTCAGAGTGTGAGAGTCAATCAACAAAAAAACTTTACCCGTCCAGACAGACAGACAGATCAAGATGTCAAGAGGTCAAGATGTGGCGGTTCTGTTGGTAAACTGCGACCTATGGTCGCAAACTGCGACCTATGGTCGCAATAAACCCAGGATAAGTTTCAGTTTCAAATGTGAAAAAAAAAAGATCCCATCAAGATTTGGCGGGCCCCCTGTAGTAACTCTGAGGACCCAGCAGGGGTCCCGGAACCCCTGTGGAAGACCCCTGGTATTTGCTACAACTCTTTTTTTTTTCAGAGCCCAGCTACAACAACTTTTATGCTTCAATTATGATCTAATTTAACATTGTTCTGGAGCAGTAGCAGAGCAATTACTGAGATAGGCTCAGGGGCTGAGATAGTCTGTCTAGGGGGTCCCAGGTGAGGAAAGACCCCAAACAAAAGTCAGAAAGGTTATTCTGGCTGCTTTAAAAGTCTAATAAATGAACTCGGGATGTTTTAAAACCTACAAAACAACTCTAATATTATGAAAATCGGACATTAACTGGCTGGCGTACTGTTTGGAGGTCCCAAAATAGATAACCCCCAGAAAGGGGGTGGGGGTCCAGAACATTTTACATCCATCATTCATTCATTCGATTCCTTGACCCAGAAAACATAGGATTAGCACGTTTAATTGAGTTTCTAGGTTGTCTAGAAGCCAAGATAACACAAATTATGTATTTTATGTCGGCCATTTTGAACGTCCAAAATGGTGACTTTGCAGGTGTCTGTGCAAATGCAAACAAAGATTGTTGGATTCCCCATGCTCTGAAGATTCCAAAAATGTATAGTTTTACAAATCTCCAAAAAAATCCAACGAATAAACCTTTATTAACATAGTGAACCTGACTACAAGGTTAACGTTCATATGAGCACTGTACAGATTGCACACATCAATGTACAAACATTATGTGATTCTGTCTGTATGGTCAAATAGCAAATGTACACATTGTCACCTCCCTAAAACAATTACATGCTGTTTTGAGTATCTCTGGTTAAATAGCTACATCCTTATAGAGAATATGATGCTGTTCTCACCCCAGTAGTGGTCTATGTAAATAACTACTATGCCATTTTATTTTCACAATACAATGCGACTATTTAGCACAAGGCACAAGACAATGTGTCTTTTAAAACATTAAAAAAAATAATGTATATATTTAGTTTCGTTGGCTGAAATGGTTGAACAATTGCCCCCCCCCCCCCTCCCACACATATTTTCAAAGGTGCACAAAAGAATACTTTCATTATCACTTACTACACACTATAACATTGCAAAAGTGTACATATTTCTTTGGTTTGTTAAATTGTCAATGACATTCATATCTAGTCAGTTTAACACTTAAGAAAGGAAGTTCTGCGTGCAGGTTAATTCACAGTGGTTCTATGCCTATATGCTACCTATAGGTAACGGAATGTGGAAGCAAAGGAACCAAACATTATGCGTGTGGTGAAGCAGACTGTAGCATCTGTGGCTTGTCATACTGTGATTAGAATTAATGTTCCTCATGCACATTTCCAGACTTTGGAAAAAGTCAAATAATGTACAACTGTAAGGCTCCCCCTGTGTGTTGTTTCAAAGTTTAAATTAGACCAAAGCTGAGAAGTATGCAGCTAGAGCGTTCCCCATGTATCAATCTGCATGTGCATCTTCAGACCTTTTGCTTAAAGCTGTTGCCACAATCTGTGCTAAAGGGATTTCCTGTGAATGAATTTTCATGTGTTTCTTCAAAGTTGTAACACTACTAAAGCTGCTGTCACACACAGTAGGCTACAGCTAAAGGGCTTCCCCTTTATGAATCCTCACGTGCTGCATCAAACCACGTTTTTCTCTAAAGCGGTTGCCACACATTTTACAGCTAAAGGGTTTTCCCCGTATGAATCCTCATGTGCAGCTTCAGACTATCTGCCTGACTAAAGCTGCTGCCACAACCTGTACAGCTAAAGGGCTTTTCCCTGAATGAATCAAATTACTACTTTTATTAAAGCTGATGCCACACACTGTATGTATCCTCATGTGCAGCTTCAGAATAGTATCAAGACTAAAGCAGCAGCCACAAACTGTGCTGCAAAAGGGTTTTTCCCCTGTATGAAATCTCATGTAGGCCTAGGCCTACTACCTAAGACCAAACACTCTAACTCAGACATATTGGATTGTAGAGCTATGTAACTTATTTTTACAAAACATGTCCATCACACCACATTTACATGCATCTGTCCCAGTTTACACAAATTAAACCATTATTTCTGGTTGTAGGGTTTGAATACTCAATCTTTATTTAATCCGTTAGAGGTCACAGGTTGTCAGTTTAGAAAGGAAGCACTGCCTGGGTTATTTCAAAGTATCTCACAATC
This sequence comes from Nannobrachium achirus, assembly GCF_963921795.1. Taxonomy (NCBI): domain Eukaryota; kingdom Metazoa; phylum Chordata; class Actinopteri; order Myctophiformes; family Myctophidae; genus Nannobrachium; species Nannobrachium achirus. The sequence continues at coordinate 67,928,787 of NC_137817.1, read as the reverse complement.
TGCAATAGGTATATGCATGGAAGCAAAGGAACCAACAGTTATGCTTGTGGTGAGGCAGACATCTGTGATTAGAATAAATGTTCCTTGTTCAAAGGCCTCGCTTCTGCTAAATAACGTACAACTGTAAGGCTTTCCCCCTAACTGAACCCTCATGCTGCTTCAATGCTGAGTGAACTGCATCATCATGAAACAGTACCCTTTCCTATGCAAACTTCTTATAAAGTCTTCAATTAATCAATGCTCATGTGCTTCTTCAAACTATCAATCTGGCTAATGTTGTTGCCTCAAACACTACAGCTAAAGGGTTTTTCCCCTGTATGAATCATTACATGCTGCTTCAGAGCACTATCATCACTAAAGCTGTTATGGCTTTTCCCCTGTTGGAACCATTATGTGCTTCTTCAAACTAACAATATCGCTAAAGCTGTTGCCACAACCGTTACAGCTGAGGGTTTGTTCACTCTTATGAATCACCTTTTTCATTTCATAGTTACACAACTTCTATGATACAAAAGTCCTGACCCGACCCAAAGCCGGAACAATATGTGCGGGGAACCAACAAAATGATTTAATATAGCATGAAGATAATTTAACCCATCCATCCATCCATCTTCAACCGCTTATCCGGAATCGGGTCGCGGGGGTAACAGCTCCAACTGAGACTTCCAGATTTCCTTATCCTGCGCAACTTCCTCCACTCCCTCTGGGAGTATACCAAGGCGTTCCCAGGCCAGTCTGGAGATATAATCCTTCCATCTGGTCTTAGGTCTGCCACGGGGTCTCCTCCCAGTGGGACGTGCATCGAGGACCTTCCTAGGAAGGCGCTCGGGGGGCATCCGTACTAGATGCCCGAACCACCTAAGCTGACTCCTTTCCAAGTTAAGGAGCAGCGGTTCTACTCCAAGTCTCTCGCGGGTGATTGAACTTCTCACCCTATCTCTAAGGGAGATACCAGCCACCCTTCTGAGAAAACTCATAATCTTATCGTCGTTATTGAAAATAGATGATCAACAAGCTTACAATGCTGTTGTGAGCTTGTATATCATGTCAAATAGCAAATGTACCTTCCAAAAAAGAGTTGTGATGAATAGCATACAGTATATCCATATTGAGAAATAATTGATCATGCTGTTCCCATCCCAGTAATGATAGCCTGTGTCAAGAGTGTAACCTATGCCCTTTTATTTTCACGCAACAATCTGTACAGATGAAGGGTTTTCCCCTGTATGAACCCTCATGTGCAGCTTCAGACTATTTGCTCGAAGCCGTTGCCACAATCTGTACAGCTAAAGGGCCTTTCCGCTGTATGAATCCTCATGTGCTGCTTCAGACTATTTGATTCACAGCTTCAAAGATTCATAGAGTTGAACATTAAATGAATCTAATTGACACATTGAGGCAGATGAAGAAAACAGGGCTAATGAAAAATGGAAATGGAGTAGGCCTAACAGTCAAAACTATATTTCTCAGTCCAACTCCTTGCAACCACATGAAATGTCCCAATTCTGGGAACATACTAGTCTGACACTCTGATATTTAGTTTCACACATATTTCAAACATATTTTCCATATACATGTGGGGGTCCTTGACCTTAAAATGTTTGAGAACCATTGACTTTGAGACACAGACAAGCATATTGTACTCTGCAAGCTTGTGTATCCACTGGAACAAAAGGCCACCAACAACTCTAGTAGATCAATATGCACAATGTCACAATGCCACTTCAAAGGGTTAGACACCAGATAATGAGCCTGCCTGCCCCCTCACTCTACCTACCTTGGCAATCAAGTTCAAGGGTCAGGCCTTCAGTCCAAAACATGAGGGGAGAGGATCATTTAAAAGGTCTTCACTCCATGGATGAACAGCACAAGCAACTTGAACTAAAGCTCTTGGAACGTGGGGTTACGTTGTAACCTATGTTCTCTGAGTGAAGAGATCATCTCTCCACTTACATATTTAATATGTATTAATATGTATGGGGGAATGACCCCACCTCACATGTGACGTGGATATTCTTTTAAGACACACCAGTGTCACCTGACACTGGCACGCACGGGTATATAAGGCCCAGGTGTGCGTGATCACACTGGTTTACCTTGATCGACATCGTCGCTTCTGAGCGACCTCGAGTGGAGAGATGATCTCTTCACTCAGAGAACATAGGTTACAACGTAACCCCACGTTCTCTATCGTATCGAGATCATCTCTCCACTTACATATTTAATATGTATTAATATGTATGGGGAAACTCTGTAAGACACCTCGTGAAGAAGCGAAGCAGTCCCAGAACCCCAAAGCCAACACCAGTGGGCTCCGACCCAGCACATACCGAATCTAGAATATATTCACATTCATGTGCAATTTAAGGTATTTACAGACGCCAACCACCGCTAAATGCACGGCGTAAGACGCCACCCAGAGCCTTGCCCCGCCAGATGCTAAGGCCACTGATACAGGGAGCTGGCCTGCTAGACTCAGGTCTGACTTGACTGGTGAAGGTGACGGTGACACCTACCGCTGAGTAGCATACAAGACCAACCCCCCGGAGGGTGGATGCAGCCTCGTCCAGTCGGTGAAGCCGGGTGAATGTCAACCGTGTTGACCATGTCGCTGCCGTGCAGATCTCGGACAGAGATGCACCATTCCACAGCGCCCTGGAGGCCACCGATCCACGGGTGGAGTGGAGTGTACTCGCACTCCCACCTGCTTGTATGCCTGCTGAACCACTTCAGTGGGACAGTCTAGCCTTTGACCACGGTCTACCCAAGCACTCAGCTTGAGCCCCCGACGAGCTGTTTCGTTTCACTGTGGGCACCTGTGGCCCTGATGAACGACCAATGCTCTTAACAGGACAGAGTGTGGACCGACTGTGTCTCCACTCTGCCTGTCTGCATGTCAAAGAGAGGACAGAGCTCAATCACCTGAGTGAGCCGTGTCTCTGAGAGAACCATGGGGAGAAAGGCCGGGTTGGGGTGTAACATTACTCCCCCATCATGTGGCCAGGACCTGCCAAGCTCTTCATGGACTGACAGGGCTTGCAACTCCCCAGCTCTCTCTTCTTGCTGTACTCAACAGAGACACATGTTGTTCTGCTGTTACAATATGTCATAGTCAGGTGGAGATTCAATTTAAATTGCTTAAATAGAATCACTGCTTAGCAACTCTGCAACCACGTCGGACTGGTTGGTAGACCATAATCATCTTAGAATGATTGTAAAGGGTCATGGTGCTACACCGACCATTTACAGTGACCGTGTACTGTGCGTAACCAAGCACTGTAAACTTGTGAGTGACACAGAGTAGTCTCAAGAGCTACTGCCATACACCTTACTTGAGGTTTTGTATGAATCGAGTTCAAAGGGACCCCCAATGTAAACAAGCCAACAGCTTTATTGTGGTCTTATCCCTTTTTGTTGACCTTGTATCAGTGAACTGTACTGTCAACCCAACTCACTTGTATCCGTGCCTGCCGCGGCTCTGCCGTGCCACAGCACGGCAGAGCGCGATCATCCTGTGATGGGAAGAGCGCTTCACTGCGTGGCTTAACACCATCACTGGTTTCCACCATGCAGAAACACCACGGATGCGTAGACAGCACTGCTGCAACACACCGTATAGTGCGCTGTTTACAGTATTAAGCACGCTCCGCTGTGATCGCCCATCAGGCTCCACAGCGAAGCTACACCACAGTATGCATCAGCCGTATTCACGCCAATACGTCTGTATAGTGTGCAAACTGTATTACAAGAGAACTTGTTGATCCAGCTCACAGCACGACACTGCGTGATGTGTAATGAGCCTGTAGATCGTTCGGTTACGCTGTAACCTTTGCTCCCATGAGGCTGTGTGCCATGTGGGATGTGCACACATTCCTGTTGGGGCTGGCCTTCCTGCCTGCCTATACAGTATGCCCGCTGGGATTGTTTCACAACCCAATGAGAGAGCCCAGTCTTGGAGACCATCCGCCCAAGGCAGTTAGGTCTATACTTACCTTTGAGGCCCGGCAGGGCCCAATAGTGACTGCAACCCTGCTTCAACACCCTACTGGAGGGTGGGAAGGTTGCAGCTAAATAGACAGACTGGCTCGTACTCTGATCAGGCCATAGGCTGGAATGCAGGGATTGGCGCCAGCACCACCCAAACATTGCCATGTAGGAAGCATCTGCGTCCCTCATGCTCATAGGGAGACATTCTTTTAGCTGACCCCGTTAGAGCAAGAATACGTCCCCGACAGCCGACGTAGCGACGCGACCAACTCGGGACGAGGAGGGAGCTCACTCTGCGGCCTCATACCTCATGCCGGCTTCTACCATGCAGGATCACCCTCAGCGTGGGAACCTGTATGGAGCATTCTTGCATTAGCATGCTCTGTTGTGTCACCGAACAGACATAACTATACAACCGAACGTGTAAGCTGACACCGCCAGCAACACGCCCATATGGTGCATGACTGTGACCAACAAGGAATGCACTGGCCGCATGTTCAGGAAAGCCGGGGGCACCATGTGCTCCGGGCTGACACAAGCCCCAAAGGGCGGAGGCACAAACTCCAGGTCTCTCCACAGAGTTGGGAGGAGCGAGCCCTGAGGATAGCCCGTCCCACTGGAGCAAGGGACAGAGTCCCTGCTTCGGCCTCGATACTTGCCGAGGAACCCTGTGGACTGTGAGAGCTGCTCTTGCCGAGGCATCGGTCTAGGTGCCCAAAGTGCTGCCGGAGCCTGGCCACATTGCCGTGGCACTGCTTCTCTGAGCAAACGGCCCGACCTGTCACCCATTGTTCATCCTGTGCACCCCGCAACTAGTGGGGGGCAGAGATCGGCGAACGAGGGGGCCTGGAACTCAAAGGTTCTGTCGTCTAAGATGAACCTGAGATTGTGCTCACCCTTCCAGACACACGGAGATCCCTGATGCCCATATATGGGCATATTGGTTGGATCGATAGTTCTGGACCACTGGATGTCCCTATATGCACATAGGGACATCCGACCCACTCACAGTGGTAACCACAAATGATTTGTTTGGGTCCTGATGTCATGCTGCCATGGTCTGCATGGCACTATGCATATTTGGGTGTAGCTGAAGCAGGAGCTCATACTAATGTCTATGAGTACGTGTCATAGTCATAGTGATGGGACAGCAATCTGCCGACGGAGCATGCAGGCCACGCTCTGCTCCGCCCGGCTCAGCTATGTTCTGCTGTGTTTTTGCCGAATACGGCTCCACAGCGAAACTACACCAAGGATGTGCGAGCTGACACTGTCAGCTATACACCATATAGTGCGAAACAACTGCCCAAGTTGGAGCCTCTCTTTCCCTTCTCTTCTGAAGGAAAGTCGCCTGCGCGTTCTGTCTGTGTACAGATAGAACAACAACTCTGTTGCATAGGCTAGCATAACTGCTAACAATGTGATCGCAGAGTGTGCATACGAAGCGAATCCATATAAGTGTGTTTTGTCTGCCGGCAGACAGAACTACTCCGCAGCCGCGTGAACCGACACCATCGGCGATACGACGGTCACGAGAGGAGCGACTCGGCGCTAGCTCTCCGAGCTGCACAAAGCAGTGGATTACGAAGGCTGTCCAAGCTTGTAGTGGTTTCCCGCAGAAACCCTTCTTTGCACCAGGCAGGGCTGATCAAGAGGGAGCCATAGCCTAAGCTTGGCTCCTCCCCTGTAATGATGCGGGAGTGTGAATATATGCAGACCCGTCTACATCAGGCAGGGTGAATAATAGGATGGAGCCATAGCCTGAGCTTGGCTCACCTAGCACCGCCACCCTGAGACGTTAGTCTGTTGGGCTGGAGTGGACACGGCTGCTTTGCCTTTAAACAGCAGGCACTTAGCCTCCTATAGACCTAGCTGCAAGACAAGGTCATTCATACAGGAGGCGGGATCCTCACAAGCTGCTATGGCGTGACCCGGCCCAGGCAGGACACACACTGGTCACAGCCACCTCTGGGGAGCAAGCCCCCATTTGCAGCACCATAGAAACCTCCCGCTGTTTCTGTCTCCAGCTTCCATTTATTCACATATACATCCTTTAGATGTTTAGAATGGATGTCCATATGAAACTCAACGTCCAGTAGTTTACTTTGTGTTTCTAGCAGAGTTCTCAGTGTCTCTCTCTCCCTCTGGAAGAGATTGCGCATGAGCTCTGCTGCCACCCGGAGGCGCTAATACACACACTCTGACATTAAGCTCAATGGAATGCACCCATTTTAATGTTCATACTAGGGTCATCAGTATGCACATACACATGACAATGTGTTCGCAAACCACTATAATGTTCTTATTGTGGGCTCGCCTGAAAGGCGAGAACACTATATTATCCTCATTATTTATGAGTGTGGGCTCACAAGCGAGCCCACACTGTTTCGTAGGAACAGTGTTTCTAGTTTTGGTCGTAATCTTCAGTATACTTTATGATACTGATTTACTACGACACTAACATTAGGAGTCCACTTGTACAAGTGGATCTCACATGTTTTTATTTGCGAGGAGGACCACAGTAACTCTGACTCTGAGAGTGTACAAATGGATTTAGAACAGACCCGTTATGATTCGGGTCTGGCTTGTTGTGTGTTCTGGTAATATTTTTGCCATGCAACATTTACTCAGACAATTATGTCAAGCCATAGCATGGCGATGACCCCAGGTTTATGCATATAGGCCTACAGTATATATACATATATCTGTATACACATATACAGTGTTTCCACTGTTTGGGAGGTGCTTAGGACATTATAGGAATTGTGCTTGTGACAGAAGTCGCAACAATTTCTGCCTGCCTTTATGAATCAAGGCAACAGCCGGTACCCTAAGACCTTCACACGGACTTCCAGTGTGTTTGTGCTGTCTCTGTTTAGGAAGGATCGTCGTAAACAATGCCCCGCGGCTGTCTGTTTTGTGTCCAGCAAACTTTCTCGCGTTTTCATCTTCCCGATCTGGAAGAGGTCGCACATATTCTGCTGAGGCGATCCGACACCAACACTCAACATAAGCACACCGGAGTACTTCCCACAGACAGCTGATGCCTCTGCTACCACTTCACACGGCTACACAGCGGGACCCCCCGCGGCGCGTGGCCACGATGGTGTGCAGATGACATGATTAAGAAGCGTCTGCTCTTAATTTCTGACAGCCTCAGAACAACACCAAGTCGTGTAAATCAGCCCTGCTGACAATACAACCTGTACATTGCAATGAAGACTGCCAAACCAAACTTTCATTCCTTGTTTTGCGATTATCCCGTGATGGGAAGAGAGCTTCACTGCGTGGCCGAAAACCATACCGGCCTCCACCACGCAGACACACCACGAATGCATCAACAGCATTGCTGCCATACAACGTATAGTGCGCTCTGTTCTACAGTATTAAGCACGCTCTGCTGTCATCACCCACCGGGCTCTGCAGCAGGCTACACCACGGACGCGTCAACCGAAACTCGGCAATACGTCCGTAGGGCCTATAGTGCGCAAACTGTATGTTAGTTTGTGTTTACAGTATTAAGCACGCACTGCTGTGATCGCCCACCGGGCTCTGCAGCAGGCTACACCACGGACGCGTCAACCGACACAATCGGCCATACGTCCGTATAGTGCGCAAACTGTATGTTAGTTTGTGTTTACAGTATTAAGCACGCACTGCTGTGATCGCCCACCGGGCTCTGCAGCAGGCTACACCACGGACGCGTCAACCGACACAATCGGCCATACGTCTGTATAGTGCGCAAACTGTATTACAAGGAAGAAAGGAAGAATGTTTGTTCTGGATTTACCTACAAACGACGTGACAGAAACCCAGGGAGGAGCACCTCAGCACCAGCTCCCTAATCTGCATTAAGCAGTGGATTCTTGACTTGGCTGCCAACTCGTAAGTAGTTTCCTCCAAAACTTTCTATATACAAAATTCTCTACACTTCTGCTAAGAAGTCCACGTCTTGGACTGCTCGGTGGAGATCATAAAATCAGTGTGATCACGCACACCTGGGCCTTATATACCCGTGCGTGCCAGTGTCAGGTGACACTGGTGTGTCTTAAAAGAATATCCACGTCACATGTGAGGTGGGGTCATTCCCCCATACATATTAATACATATTAAATATGTAAGTGGAGAGATGATCTCGATACGATAGAGAACTCCTGCACTTCACTGCTTTGTATCACAAGAACCTTTGCATCAAGGCTCCACCAGCTGCCCACTACTACCACTAGTTCTACTACTGCTGCTAGTGGTGAAGATCTTAAGAAGATAGAATGCAGCAAATCTGTGGTAAGTCTCACTTTAATTATCTTTGGGATCTAACTTTACACAGTAAGCTCCTCTGTGTTATTTTAACTTGCAAGAGTTACTTAAAATAGGTCCATTCTGTTCAGAGTTAAATTAATGAACCTGAAGGGTGCATTTTTTACTTTTCATCAAGTTAAATTAACATTAAGGATTTGACTGTATTGTTATTATTAGAGCTTGCAACTTGTGTGACATGCAGCTAAAACACAATTAAACAGTCTACTTGCAAGCATGATGATACAATGATTTTCTATATTCTATTTGCTTTTGTAGACACCAAGCCCTTCAGCATGGCACAGTACCCTCCTGCAGATGAACCCTACCAGCAGACAAAGTTGACGTTGGAGAACTCTGATCTGTGGAAGACCTTCCATGGCTTTGAAACAGAGATGATTATCACCTAGCACGGAAGGTAAATACACCCAAAAGTCTTACAGAAACTGTAATAATCACAGGCATTCCTATAGCTGACCCTAACTGGTAGAATTGAACAGTAAGCTCATCAGTGTTGTTTTTGTTTCTGTGTCTTTTCAGGAGAATGTTTCCACACTGTAACATCAGCCTCTCTGGACTCCAGCCCTATGCCAATTACGTTGTTATGGTGGACATGGTTCCTGTGGATAACTTCAGATACAAGGTAAGGATAATGTTCTGTCGAGATAAAAACAATATTTGCAGGCTCCAGGTTATGCAATTATCACTGTTTGTTTAACCCTCGGTTGGAGGCCTTTCAATTAGCTCCCTTCCAAGACTTCTCCTCAGGAGCAATCAGGCTTTTTATATGGCCATATCAGTTGGCCTGGACTGTATGGTCTCACACACACATGCACATGAAAAGAGAGGTGAAGTGCATTCACTAGGATTTGGTGATGGGAAAGAAAGAGGCCAATGTTGCCTGTATGATGTTGGATCTGTGTTTAACATTATCTCCTACAATTGTATTTTTTATTAAATACTATATTGTACAATGTTTGCAGTGAGTGGATATTGCCATTTCATAGAATCATATTTCCGTTATCACCAATATAAGCTTAATTCCATATGGATTGATTTCATGCATATTTGTTTTACCCAACAAGATGTTTTATTTCTTGTGCAGAGAAAAAGATGTAAAACCCAGACATGCTTGACATCAGACTTGTCCCATGGTTTCACACCTAACCCCCCTTCCTCTCCCATCTTCTGTAGTGGAATAATGAGAAGTGGGAAGTAGCAGGAAAGGCAGAGCCCCAGCCCCCGTGTCGAACCTACGTCCATCCTGACTCCCCCGCCACGGGAACCCACTGGATGAAGCAGTCCGTGTCCTTCCTCAAGATGAAACTCACCAACAACACCTTGGATCAGTTTGGACATGTAAGGATAGCAACTACAACTTGCAGTGTTATGAAAGCACATTTACTACAACTACTACTGTTAATAGCAGTACTTATGCATTATGTCTCATGCTGTTTTTTGCCCTCTCTTTGATTATTAGATCATCATGTACTCGCTGCACCGCTACCAGCCCAGGTTCCATGTGATCCAGGCAGACAGCCTCTACACAGTCTGCTGGGGACATGTCCAGACCTTCACCTTCCCAGAGACCGCTTTCACGGCAGTCACTGCTTACCAGAACACCAAGATCACCAAACTGAAGATTGACCACAACCCCTTTGCCAAAGGATTCAGAGAGGACGGCACCCGCCCTCAAAGCAAGAGGTGCCGCTCAAACAACAGTCCCAAGAGTGCTGCAAAGAAAGCCAAGATGGATATGAAGGCCATGCACAATAGTCCTCCAGGTAATACCCCCTTCTAAAAATATATATATTTGCATCTTAACCCATTCAGAACGGGTACACATTATTGTGTATTATTATTTTACGCTTTAACTATTAAAAAAAGCAATCTGGCTAGCCATCGTCAAAGAAAAGGTCCTTTTCATTTAACTGGAGCTCAGTTATTCTGTTCTTGAGAGACTACTATGTCAGTGGTTCTCAAACTTTTTCATGTGAAGGACCCCCAAAACGATATGTATTTGGTCACAGACCCACATCTCAAAATATTTAGTTCCAGGGACCCCCCAGAAGCAAAATTTGAGTTACAAACGTTTGCTTTAAAAATATACATATTCAAAGATTTGCACACATTTTCACGACTTTTAAAAAATAGCAGATCTACAAGCTCACAGCGCGGCACTTGATGCCATGCTGTGAGCTTGTATATCTGCTATTTTTCAATAATGCATTCAATAATGCTAGGACTACTAAACCAGGATGGAATTCTAAATGACTTTTAATGCATAACTATGAAAACAATTCTCAAATTAAACTGTGTGTATTTCCCCCTCAGGCATCCAGAGGTCACCCCATGCCACTCAATCAGTGGATACAATGAAGAGTCCCAAGGAGGAAGAGCAACTTTCACCCTGGGCTGTGGAGTCCTTGGAGCTGCAAGGACAAGACTACAGCAGCGAAGAGCAAATGGTCCCAGCATCCATTGCTTACCAGCACTACCCCTCCAGATCCGGTGAGCATTCAGGACTCCCATCCCCTGTCTCTGTGGCGGGAGAAAGTGACGGACGGCGCAGCTACGAATCCCACGTCCCAGACGTGGCCACTGTTCCCGAGCACAACCAGGGCTTCAGGTTGGACCTCTGCAGGGAGATCGATCATCTGAACCAGCAGCGATCCCCGGTCCAGAGCCAGGCTGCCATGCCCGTTGGCATGCATGTGTCATTCAAAACCAACGCTGCCATCCGGGGTTACCCACCCTACGGGCACGGGTACTACCCAGTTGAACAGGGTATGAGTCACAGAGGAGATGCCGAGGCAGCAGGACAGTATGTGATGCACCCGCTCACCCACCCCTCTCTCCATTCGCACGCCGCCACCGTCCCCGAGCACAGCAGCCACCAAGAACGCAGCTACCATCACCATGGTGGGAACACAGCAGAGTGGAGCCAGTACCCACTCTTCTCCTACCCTTGTTGGTGAATTTTGAAATGACAATATCCCCTTTTCTTTTGAGAGAACATGTAACAGAGGTGATGCAAACCTCCCCACCCGGGCTTCAAATCCGGGCCTCCTGTGTGAAAGTCCAATATCTTAACCATTACAATGGGATATCTCTATGGACAGAGGGAGATACTAGACTTTTTAGAGGCTTCAGGCTAGGGCTGCGACTTTCTCTGCCTCAAACCCACTTAGTTTCTTGGGGTAAGATGTAAAAAGCATTGTATGAAAATGAAGAACTTGTTTAAATTGTAAAAAGTAAAAAGAGTTAGATTTTAGAGAGTAAGACTCTCTGGCTTGTACAGTGTAAATTAACAGACTACGCATTCTATTCTTTTTTGCAATATGCACATATGCAACACTATATGAAATGTAAAAAAGAAAATCTGTATCACTGTGTGATGGACAATAAAGGTTTATTTTTTATTTTAACCATGTGTCATGTATGTTTATAATATAGCATAATCAATTTGTTTTTCTTCCTGATACGAGAAACACGATAGGTTTCAGATGTTGGATACCTTCCTACTCAAATGTTAGAATAAACATACATTCTTACTCAATTATTAGAATAAACAGTCTAAAACGGCTAATCCTCAGCAAGAGTATAAAATCAGCAGTATTATCATTACTGCGTTTGTGTTACCCTGGCCATGACAGGAGTTTTACATCTGCCAGTTTACACAAATTAAACAATTATTTCTGGTTGTAGGGTTTGAATACTCAATCTTTATTTAATCCGTTAGAGGTCACAGGTTGTGAATATTGTGGACTGTTTTCTTTAGAGGATGCTTCTCCCTTTGTTAATGGGTTAGGGCGTGTAGCCCTGTTCCTGCTGTCGGGGGGATGAGTTATACAGTATGCGACTATGCATGCAATGTATATCCAAGCAAATGTAAGGGCTGTAATATGACATGTTAACCTATGACTAATCATGTTGTCTTACAGACAAGGAGGGCAGAAGTTAAAATGGCTGCAACTCTTGTACTCCATAATGTACCACTGGCTGTAACTGACCATCTGGGGCCTCTCACGAAGGAATGTTTCAAGGATTCAAAGACAGCCCAGGAATACAGGTGTGTAACAGTTTATTGTTTAACTGTCACTGTCTCTCTGCATTCTTTGTATGCAATTACCTTATTGTAAGTCGCTCTGGACAAGAGCATCTGATGAATGTCTAAATTGCTAACTGTAGGTGTGCTAGGACTAAGATGACAAGCATCATAAATGGGGCATTGGCAGCCCATTCCTGAACTCTGGCCAACCATCGCTAGAAAGTTCCTCCGGTACACCAAAGGAGCCATGAAAGAACGAACGAACGGAGGTGGCGAACATCATTTCTGGTTGTAGGGTTTGAAACTGCATGTGCATCTTTTACTTAAAGCTGTTGCCACAATCTGTGCAGCTAAGAGGATTTCCTGTGAATGAATTCTCATCTGTTATTTCAAAGTTGAAAGAAAAAAAACTACTAAAGCTGCTGTCACACACAGTAGGCTACAGCTAAATGGCTTTCCCCTGTATGAATCCTCATGTGCTGCATCAAACCATGTTTTTCCTCTAAAGCGGCAGCCACACATGTTACAGCTAAAGGGCTTTTCCCCCGTATGAATCCTCATGTGCAGCTTCAGACTATCTGCATTTTGGATTTTAGAGCTTATTTTTTTTACAAAACATATGGATTTTCCATCCATGTGTTTTGCCTTTGCAAGGTTAAACATTCATTCTGTACAGAGCACTGTACAGATTGCACACATCAATGTACAAACATTATGTGATTCTGTCATTATGGTCAAATAGCAAATGTACACATTGTCACCTTCATCATTTTGATTATGCTGACAACCTCTCAGAAGTCTCTTCTCAATAAGGGGTCCTACATCCTTATAGAGAAGTTGGTGCTGTTCTCACCTCAGTAGTGGTCTCTGTAAACTAAGAGCTATTATGCCATTTTATTTTTACAATACAATGTGACTATTTAGCACAAGGACCAAGACATCTTGTCTTTTAAAACATTTACAAATTAATTTAGATGTTTAGTTTAGTTAGGCCTGGCTGAAATGGTGGAACAATTGTCCCCCCCTCCCACACTTATTTTCAAAAGTGCACAAAAGAATACTTTTACTTACTACCAGAGTTGGGGTGTAACGCGTTACAAGTAACGTGTTACTGTAATAATACTACTCGGTAACGAGTAGTGTAACGGCACTACTCCTCCGAATAACATTACAAATACTGCCTGGTCGCTTTACTCGCTACTTTCGTGCCTGCAGTTCCTGCTTCTGCCTTCAGCAGGAACCGATTGTAAACATCATCACATGTCTTTTAGAACATTGGAACTGCCATTTCCCTAAAATAACTAACCAAAGAAGAGGTAATCAAACACATTTGATTACACATGATTTTCAGCGCAGCAGCAGGTCATGGTGACACTGTGGCAATCAAGCAGCAGCCACCCGACATTTGATAACCGTCGCATATAGATTAATACAAGGGACTAAAAACAGCAAAACCCCCAAATAAGGAGATTTATAATATCAAGCAAAGAAATTAATTACCCTTTGCCTATGATTCAAGAGAGAGAGAAAGCGAGAGAGAGAAAAGAGGAAAAAAATCACACCCGTGTGAACTGAGCGGTGGTTTACCCACCAACCCCCCCCCCCCCCCTCCCCCCCTGTGTGTGTGTGTGTGTGTGCGTGTGTGTGTGTGCCTGGCCTGGCCTGAAAACAGCGCCCCTCCCTTAACATGTGTGGTCATAAAAGGTACTACACCACATGAGGCTACATACAGACCCACAGACCCACCCACATACCCACATACCCACCCACATACCTACACACACGGCCACGCTATGGAGACGGTGTGACCACCGCTCAAAAAAGAGTGGCACGGCAGCGCATCACAAGGTGCGCATCACGAGGTGCGCAAAGCCGACGCTTGAATCACAGCCTAGATTAATATCCTACATGTGACAAGATAAATAAAATCCCCCTATTAAATATCCAGCGACTGCGAGCCACAGGAATGAATTAGCCTACCGGAAATCCATGCGCGGTAGGCTGAGGGAGAGAGGGAAAAAGAGCACCTCACCTAGATCTGAGACTCTGACATGACGCTCATGATGAGGGACAATTAATAATTCCTTATGCAAAAACATCGCTGTTATGTTGCTTTTTTAAGCAAATGGGAAGTTTTCCGCTGCTAGAATCAATTTGACATTGTTTTAGTGCTTCTGCTGGAGTCTGGAGTCATCTCCTTAGTTCCATCACTTTCGCCTGCTAGCCTACAGTATGACCTGCTGCGCTCTGTGGGGGGAAAATCTCCGCCAGGTCATGTCCACCTCTGGACTGTAAAATTCATAGGAGCCAAATGGAATGAAATCTGCTTAAACTGACTGACATATGGATACAGAACTATAGGCTATATAATGTCAGGTGGAAACCTTGTATGTCCATAAATAAATGAATAAACTCATGAATGTATGTGAGCTGCACAAACCTTAATTACAACAAGGCCACAGGGGCTCAGAAACAATTACATTATTATCATTTTTATTAATTGTTCTTCTTCTTATTATTAATATTATTATTATTATTAGACTCATTCAAATGACCACCAGTGAGCCCTGGGACTCACTTCATTGAACAACATAACTGTATTGTATTAGATATTATTATAATATCTAATACATATTTAATACATCTAATATATGGCAATGCATCTCAGGATTATTTATGGAGTAACTCAAAAGTTTCAAAGGTAATTATGTAATATGTAGTGCACTACTTTTTTGAGTAACGGACCCCAACTCCCACATTGCAAAAGTGTACATATTTCTTTGATTTGTTACATTATAAAAATGGGAAAACATTGACATTAATATCTAGTCAGTTTAAAACTTAAGAAAGGGAGTTTAGATTAGAATGAATGTTCCTCATGCACATTTCCAGACTTCGGAAATGTGGCAAATAATGTACAACTGTTACCAATGTTTTCTGTTAATTTCCCTGTTTCATCACTTCAATTGTGCTTGTTTATCCTGTATCCTGCATGAGTTCTGTCTCCTGATTGGGTTAGTCTGTTTGATACAGAACTGGGGTAACACAGAGATCCCAGTTATAAACAAACACTCTAACTCAGACATAACTATTGGATAGAGCCATATAGCCTAACTTATTCTTTGCAAAACATATGAATTTGAATACAACATTTGGTTGTACGGTTTGAAACTCAATCTTCATCTAATCCTTTAGACACAGGTTGTGAATGTTGTGGAATGTTTTATTTAGAGGATGCTTGTCTCTTTGTTAGTGGACAGGTGAGAATGGGTTAGGGTGTGTAGCCCTGTTGCTGAATGGGTGGACCAACTCATTTGCATGTATTCCATTTAGTATGATAAGTATAGTGAGCATAAAGCCCCCAACAGTGTTGTGTGAATGGTGTGGAACATAGAATTAGGATTCATTTGTAATTGCTTATAGGCCTACTGGAAAATACTTAGCATTCTGCAACATTAGAAAGGTGACACACATTCAGCTGTGTTTCATCCATTTATTTGGCTTTTACAGGGTTAAAAATGTAAATGAGCACAGAGCACTGTATAGACCATCATCTTAAAAGGATTTATTCTACCAATTAGGGGTGTAGGTTGTACAGGTTGAAAGAGATCTGATTTAGGCTTAAAAGGGGACCTGAAGGATTGCAAATTAATTTAGCAATTTTTCACAATTGCCCCTCGCTCCCACATTTATTTTCAAAAGTGTATATGAATACAATGAATAATGGTATCATTATTCCAAACTAAAACAACGCACAAAAGAATACCTTTCTCTTACTACACACTATAATAAACATTACAAAACATTTATTGGGTTTATTACATTATAACAAAATGTAAAACATTGTTATCTTGTTGGTTAAGAAAGGAAGCACTGCCTGGGTTCATTCAAAGTGGCTCAAAATCTGCAATAGGTAAATGCATGGAAGCAAAGGAACCAACAGTTATGCTTGCGGTGAGGCAGACTGTAGCATCTGTGATTAGAATAAATGTTCCTCGTTCAAATGTCCAGACTTCCCCCTAACTGAACCCTCATGCTGCTTCAATGCTGAGTGAACTGTACCGTCATGAAACTGTACCCTTTCCTATGCAAACTTCTAATAAACTAAGTCTTCAATCAATCAATCAATGCTCATGTGCTTCTTCAAACTATCAATCTGGCTAATGTTGTTGCCTCAGACATTACAGCTAAAGGGGTGTTCACCTGTATGAACCCTTGTGTGTTTCTCCAAATCACACAATCTGTACAGCTAAAGGGTTTTTCCCCTGTATGAATCGTCACATGCTGCTTCAGAGTACTATCATCACTAAAGCTGTTATGGCTTTTCCCCTGTTGGAACCATTATGTGATTGTTCAAACTAACAATATGGCTAAAGCTGTTGCCACAAACGTTACAACTGAGTGTTTTCTTTTTTCATAAATCACCTTTTTTATTTCATAGTTACACAACTTCTATGATATTAGGTTATACAAAAGTCCTGACCCGAGTCACCCGACCCAAAGCCCCAAAAATATGTGAACATTTTGGTCCGGTGGGGGTCAGGTCAAGCTGACGGGCTCGGTCTGAAAGCTTAAAGCTCTACTCCAAAGGGAACCAACAACACGATTTATTATAGCATAAAGATAATTTAACCCAGTTTAATCCTATAATCGGTATTGAAAATAGATGATCAACAAGCTTAAAATGCTGTTGTGAGCTTGTATATCATGTCAAATAGCAAATGTACCTTCCAAAAAAGAGTTGTGATGAATAGCATACAGTCCTTATTGAGAAAGAATTGATCATGCTGTTCCCACCCCAGTAATGATAGCCTGTATCAAGAGTGTAACCTATGCCCTTTTATTTTCACGCTTTTGCAACAATCTGTACAGCCAAAGGTCCTTTCCCTTGTATGAATCCTCATGTGCTGCTTCAGAGTATTACTTTTATTAAAGCTGCTGCCACAAACTGTACAGCTAAAGGGCCTTTCCCCTGTATGAATCTTCATGTGCTGCTTCAGACTATTTGATTAACAGCTTCAAAGATTCAGAAAAGTTCCTCATTGTAAACACTCACTGTGGGATTTATGTTTACCACCAGCTCTCTTATGGTGTTTCAAGTGCACCATCCATTTTTCAGGGAGTGATGGACTGCAGGGTCTTGACCTCTTCATAGAGTTTAATAGAGTTGAACAATAAATGAATCTAATTGACAAATCGAGGCAGAGGAAGAAAACAGGGCTAATGAAAAATGGAAATGGAGTAGGCCTAACAGTCAAAACTATATTTCTCAGTCCAACTCCTTGCAACCACATGAAATGTCCCTATTCTGGGAGCATACTGGACTGAAACTCAGTCTGAATTGATATTTTGCTTCACTCATATCGCCAAAACATATTTTCCATATACATTTGGGGGTCATTGACCTTAAAATGTTTGAGAACCATTGACTTTGAGACACAGACAAGCATATTGTACTTTGCAAGCATGTGTATCCACTGGAACAAAAGGCCACCAACAACTCTAGTAGATCTATATGCATAATGTCACAGTGTGAGCACTCCCCTTATGAGCCCACTTCAAAGGGTTAGACACCAGATAATGAACCTGCCTGCCCCCTCTGCCACTCTATCCTGAGCACTCTACCTACCATGGCCCCTCCCCTTCTGGGAGGACCAATCAAGTTCAAGGATCAGGCCTTCAGTCCAAAACATGAGAGGAGAGGATCATTTAAAAGGTCTTCACTCCATGGATGAACAGTACAAGCAACTTGAACTAAAGCTCTTGGAACTCCTGCACTTCACTGCTTTGTCTCACAAGAACCTTTGCATCAAGGCTCCACCAGCTGCTCACTACTACCACTAGTTCTACTACTGCTGCTAGTGGTGAAGATCTTAAGGAAATAGAATGCAGCAAATCTGTGGTAAGTCTCACTTAATTATCTTTGGGATCTAACTTTACAAATCCACGGTGAGGCCTTTAGGAGGGCCATTCAACTGCAGCAGCTGAATGGAATGTTTGGATTGGGGTCTGGTGCAACGCACAGGTTCTGAACCTGGTGAGAGCAGGAGAGGACCTGGTAAGACGTAGGAGGAGCCCGGCCAGGAGTCAACCCATAGAGCCTAGTTCTTCCACGCGCCAGAATGGCTCCCCAATCCTGGCAGAGTAGTTCCGGTGCTGCACATTGAGTGACCCTGTCTTTCCCTAATAGGACTGATCGTGGATAGCTACTGGGACGTAAGTCGGGACTTGATCAACCCCGGCTGGGTCACCTGGGCGAGGGTGTATGATGTTGCGAGACCCGAAACACCCGTCGACCCCAGGCTACATCACTGATGATACGTCCCAGCTGCATCCTTGTGATGTTTTTTTTTACACTATTAGTTCTATTTATAGTGGCTCATAGGAATAGACTATGTGACAACCAGGAATAGTTTGGTGACCACCGGAGACTCGGTTGACGGCCGGAATTTAGATGGCACCCGGGAGCAGGTTGGGTTAGCGCCCCAGCCTGTGTCTTCCGTGAGGAAGAAGCCCAACAAATCCACGGTGAGGCCTTTAGGAGGGCCATTCAACTGCAGCAGCTGAATGGAATGTTTGGATTGGGGTCTGGTGCAACGCACAGGTTCTGAACCTGGTGAGAGCAGGAGAGGACCTGGTAAGACGTAGGAGGAGCCCGGCCAGGAGTCAACCCATAGAGCCTAGTTCTTCCACGCGCCAGAATGGCTCCCCAATCCTGGCAGAGTAGTTCCGGTGCTGCACATTGAGTGACCCTGTCTTTCCCTAATAGGACTGATCGTGGATAGCTACTGGGACGTAAGTCGGGACTTGATCAACCCCGGCTGGGTCACCTGGGCGAGGGTGTATGATGTTGCGAGACCCGAAACACCCGTCGACCCCAGGCTACATCACTGATGATACGTCCCAGCTGCATCCTTGTGATGTTTTTTTTTTACACTACACAGTAAGCTCCTCTGTGTTATTTTAACTTGTAAGAGTTACTTAAAATATGTCCATTCTGTTCAGAGTTAAATTAATGAACCTGAAGGGTGCATTTTTAACTTTTCATCAACATTAAATTAACAAGGATTTGACTGTATTATTATTAGAGCATGCAACTTGTGTGACATGCAGCTAAAACGCAATGAAACGGTCTACTTGCAAGCATGATGATACAATGACTAATTCCGTCTATATTCTATTTGCTTTTGTAGACACCTGAGAGCTGAGGAGAGGAGCAACGAGACTGCTGACTGCTCTATCATCTGCCGAGGACGCGAGGAGAATATATCACTTCTGTGATTCAACATGCTGCAGTCAAAGAAAAGAAAACTTGTCGAGGAAGGCCGTACATTCAAGTCTGAGTGGAGAGAGCGCTTTTTCTTCTATGAATACGATGGCAAGCCTACCTGTTTGATATGCAACATGTCCATTTGTGCAAAGGAATACAATGTGAGACGACACTATGAGAAGACGCATGAAGACAACTATGACAAGTTCACTGGAGCATCCAGAGCAGAAAAGTGTGACAAACTTGAAGCAGAAAAAGAACACAGCTGGAGAGCCAGCTACGTCGCTGCAGCAGCAATTGCTGAAGCCTCAAAGCCGTATTCCGAGGGGGAATTCTTCAAAAAGGTAATGCTGTCAGTGGCTGAAATAGTGGCACCTGACAAACGACAGGCATTCGCTAACATAAGTTTGTCAAGGAACACTATGACAGAAAGAGTCAGAGACATCGCAGAAGATTTGAACCGTCAACTGAAAGACAAAGTTATGTCATTTATTGCCTTCTCTCTTGCAATTGATGAGAGCACTGACATGACAGATGTCGCTCAGTTGGCCATATTCATTCGAGGTGTTGATGCGTCTTTGGCCATCACAGAGGAGTTTGTGGAGTTGGTGCCCATGCCAGACACTACAACTGCAAACAACGTATTCACCTGCCTGGTTGCTGCCCTGGATAGACTTGAGGTTGACTGGAGTCGTGCTGTTAGCATTGCAACCGACGGAGCACCATCCATGATTGGGAAAAGGGCAGGCGTTGTCGTGAAACTGAGAGAGAAAATCCAAGCTCAGAATCCAGACCAACAGTTCTGGAATTTTCATTGTCTTATACACCAAGAGTCGTTGTGTAGCAAGAGCCTGAAAATGGACAACGTCATGGAAGTTGTAATCCAAACTGTGAATTTCATCCGAGCCAAGGGACTCAACCATCGGAAGTTTGACAAACTTTTGTCTGACAACGATATCGGACATGGCCTGCCCTACCACACTGAGGTACGCTGGTTAAGCAGAGGAGCTGTTCTGAAGCGCCTTTTTGAATTGTGTGCCGAAATTGGACAATTCATGAAAGACAAAGGGAGACCTGTTGTACAGTTGGATGACCCAGACTGGATTCACGATCTGGCATTTTTGGTGGATATAACACAGCATTTAAATGTGCTTAATGTTGCCTTGCAAGGCCGTAACGTGCTGGTTACGGAACATGAAACAGAGATTTCTACCTTTCTGGTGAAATTAAGATTGTGGGGGAAACAACTGTCAAAACACTCCCTGTGTCACTTCCCTACTTTGCTGTCTGTAAATGTCGCTAATGGAAAGAAGCACAACATGCACATGTACGTGGACAAATTATCACAACTTGCAAGTGAGTTTCAGAATCGTTTTGATATCTTTGCTCAGCTAAAGACAGAATTCTCAGTATTTTCTCAACCTTTCGATACCGATGCAGAGTCGGATGCTGTGGAGAACTTGGATTGTAATGTCCAAATGGAACTAATTGAAATACAGCATAATTCTGACATAAAACGCATTTTTAATAATGGGCTAGGCCGGCAGGAATTCTATCGAATTCTGGGACTGGGAACGAAATATCCTGCGTTTAAAATGCCTCAAAGATCCTCTGTATGTTTGGCACAGCACATCTCTGTGAGCAGGCTTTATCTGTAATGAACCTGAATAAAACCAAACTGCGCTCAAAGCTGACACACAGACATCTAAATGACATCATGATAGTGCAAACCTGTCAGAAATTCGTCCCTGATATGGACAAGTTGGTTAAAGCAAAGAGATGTCAGGTGTCTGGAAAAAACAAGTAAAAGTATTGAGATGCTTTGAGCTGAGCTGCTGTTGGGTTATTTTTCTTCTATTTTTTAAGAAATAGGTCGATTTTGCATTAAGCGTTGAGTGTCTTATTTTGTATTGACATTTTCATTTTATTTTTTGCTTGTATTTTTAAAGAACCAATTGATATTTTTTTAACATTACATTTTTGTACATGTGTCAAGTCAATAAAACAACTAAAGTGAGTTCATTGTCTTGAGTTTGATTGCTGAAAGTAGGCCTGCATAATACATGTGCAACTATACAAGCTGAAACCTCAGAACAATAGCCACACATTAGCAACCATAACTACAGATAGCCACCCATTAGCTAACAGAAACTGCTTATGTAAATGTTGGGATGTTAAAAAGGTAATCTCTTTCACTTCAAATTGTATAAATTAGCTATTGTTCATAAGTACTGTAGTTATAGAACTGAAAAGGTAATCTCTTTCACTTCAAATTGGATAAATTATCTATTGTTCATAAGTACTGTAGTTATAAAGTTGACTGCCAACAGATTGAAAAACAATGCTGGTACAACAGCCATTCACACTAAGAATAATAGTTTGGAAAATTGTTTGAAATTGTGTGTGTGTGTGTGTGTGTGTGTGTGTGTGTGTGTGTGTGTGTGTGTGTGTGTGTGTGTGTGTGTGTGTGTGTGTGTGTGTGTGTGTGTGTGTGCATATATATATATATATATATATATATGTGTGTGTGTGTGTGTGTGTGTGTGTGTGTGTGTTTGTGTGTCTGCGCGCGCACTTAGCTGGATACGTGTGTGCGCACTCACTGGCTGCGGGCCAGCTCAAGTCACCTTTTGACCAATTTGGCCCTCAGCCAAAAATTAGTTCGATGTATGAGTTAGAGTCTAACTCATACATATTGGATTATAGAGCTATGTAACTTATTTTTTACAAAACATATCCATCACACCACATTTACATGCATCTGTGCCAGTTTACACAAATTAAACCATTATTTCTGGTTGTAGGGTTTGAATACTCAATCTTTATTTAATCCGTTAGAGGTCACAGGTTGTGAATATTGTGGACTGTTTTCTTTAGAGGATGCTTGTCCCTTTTGTTAATGGGTTAGGGTGTGTAGCCCTGTTGCTGAATGGATGGACCAACTCATTCCTTTTAGTATGATAAGTAGTGGGCATATACTGCAGCCCCCAACAGCGAATGCTGTGGAATTTAGGATTAGGATTCATTTGTATTCAAAGTGCTTATAGGCCTACTTAAAAATACTTAGCATTCTGCATTAGAAAGATTGTCAAATATTGTCACCTTCCTAAAATAATGACATCATTTTTTGAGAATCATTTTGATGATGTTGACAACCTGTGGTAAAATAGCATATATCCTTATTGAGAAGATGGTGCTGTTCTCACCCCAGTAGTATAATGGCCTGCGTCAAGAGTGTAACCTATGCCGTTATATGTTCACAAGAGATTTAGCACAAGAAAACATGACTTTTAAAACATTTACAAATGCATTGAGCTATTTTAGTTTAGTTGGGCCTGACTGAAATAGTTACACACAGCTTTGAATCTGAAGTTGTAAATCATTAGTTTGAATGTAAATTGGAGTCCATTCCCACACACACACACACACACACACACACACACACACACACACACACACACACACACACACACACACACACACACACACACACAGTCATAAGCTCATAACCAGTGTAATGTATGCTTTATGGCAACACTAAATATATTTACAAACATTTGGAACAATTGAGAACACAATGAATAATGGTATTCTTAATCCAAACTTTTATTTAAAAAACAATGCACAAAGGAATACTTTTCTCTTACTGCACACTATAATAAACATTGCAAAAGTGTACACATTTCTTTGGTTTGTTACATTATAACAAATTGGAAAACATTGACATTGTTATCTTGTCAGTTTAGAAAGGAAGCACTGCCTGGGTTCATTCAAAGTGGCTCAAAATCTGCAATAGGTAAATCCATGGAAGCAAAGGAACCAACAGTTACGCTTGTGGTGAGGCAAACTGTAGCATCTGTGATTAGAATAAATGTTCCTCGTTCAAATTTCCATTTTTCCAATTTCCAGAAAAAGACAAAGCTTCTGTTAAATAAGATACAACTGTAAGGCTTTCCCCCTAACTGAACCCTCATGCTGCTTCAATGCTTTGTGAACTGTACCGTCATGAAACTGTACCTTTTCCTATGCAAACTTCTAATAAAGTCAATCAATCAATCAATCAATGCTCATGTGCTTCTTCAAATTATCAATCTGGCTAAGGTTGTAGCTAAAAGGGTGTTCACCAGTATGAACCCTTGTCTGTTTCTTCAGATTACACAATAAGTACAGCTAAAGGGGTTCCCCCCTGTAGAATCACCACATGCTGCTTCAGAGTACTATCATCACTAAAGCTGTTATGGCTTTTCCCCTGTTGGAACCATTATGTGCTTCTTCAAACTAACAAGCTGTTGCCACAAACGTTACAGCTGAGGGATGTTTCACTTTTATAAATCACCCTTTTCATTTCATAGTTACACAACTTCTATGATATTAGGTTGTACAAAAGTCCTGAACCGACCAAAAGCCAGAAGAATATGTGAACATTTTGGTCCGGTGGGGGTCAGGTCAAGCTGACAGGCTCGGTCTGAAAGCTTAAAGCTCTACTCCACGGGGAACCAACAAAATGATTTAATACAGCATAAAGATAATTTAACCCAGTTTAATCCTATCATCGTTATTGAAAATAGATGATCAAAAAGCTTGCAATGCTGTTGTGAGCTTGTATATCATGTCAAATAGCAAATGTACCTTCCAAAAAAAGAGTTGTGATGAATAGCATACAGTATATCCTTATTGAGAAAGAATTGAACATGCTGTTCCCACCCCAGTAATAATAGCCTGTGTCAAGAGTGTAACCTATGCCCTTTTATTTTCACGCTTTTGCAACAATCTGTAGGCCTGCAGCTAAAGGGCCTTTCCCCTGTATGAATCCTCATGTGCTGCTTCAGACTATTTGATTCAGAAAGGTTCCTCACTGTAAACACTCACTGTGGGCTTTATGTTTACCACCGGCTCTCTTATGGTGTCTCAAGTGCACCATCCATTTTCAGGGAGTGATGGATCAGATACTGCAGGGTCTTGACCTCGTCATAGAGTTTAATAGAGTTAAATGAATCTAATTGACAAATTGAGGCAGAGGAAGAAAAAAGGGCTAATGGAAATGGAGTAGGCCTAACAGTCAAAACTATATTTCTCAGTCCAACTCCTTGCAACCACATGAAATGTCCCTATTCTGGGAGCATACTAGCCTGACACTCTGCCTGAATTGATATTTAGTTTTTTAGTATTCATATCGCCGGAAAACATATTTTCCATATACATTTGGGGGTCCTTGACCTTAAAATGTTTGAGAACCATTGGCTTTGAGACACAGACAAGCATAGTGTACTCTGCAAGCATGTGTATCCACTGGAACAAAAGGCCACCAACAACTCTAGTAGATCTATGCATAATGTCACAGTGTGAGCACTCCCCTGATGAGCCAGATAATGAGCCTGCCTGCCCCCTCACTCTATCCTGAGCACTCTACCTACCTTGGCCCCTCCCCTTCTGGGAGGACCAATCAAGTTCAAGGGTCAGGCCTTCAGTCCAAAACATGAGAGGAGAGGATCATTTAAAAGGTCTTCACTCCATGGATGAACAGCACAAGCAACTTGAACTAAAGCTCTTGGAACTCCTGCACTTCATTGCTTTGTCTCACAAGAACCTTTGCTTCAAGGTTCCACCAGCTGCCCACTACTACCACTAGTTCTACTACTGCTGCTAGTGGTGAAGATCTTAAGAAGATCTGTGGTAAGTCTCGCTTTAATTATATTTGGGATCTAACTTTACACAGTAAGCTCCCCTGTGTTATTTTAACTTGCAAGAGTTACTTAAAATAGGTCCATTCTGTTAAATTAATGAACCTGAAGGGTGCATTTTTAACTTTTCATCAAAGTTAAATTACATTAAGGATTTGACTGTATGATTATTATTAGATCATGCAACTTGTGTGACATGCAGCTATAAACACAATGAAACTGTCTACTTGCAAGCATGATGATACAACAATTTTAATTCTGTCTATTCTATTTGCTTTTGTAGACACCAAGCCCTTCAGCATGGCACAGTACCCTCCTGCAGATGAACCCTACCAGCAGACAAAGTTGACGTTGGAGAACTCTGATCTGTGGAAGACCTTCCATGGCTTTGAAACAGAGATGATTATCACCAAGCACGGAAGGTAAATACACCCAACAGTCTTACAGAAACTGTAATAATCACAGGCATTCCTATAGCTGACCCTAACTGGTAGAATTGAACAGTAAGCTCATCAGTGTTGTTTTTGTTTCTGTGTCTTTTCAGGAGAATGTTTCCACACTGTAACATCAGCCTCTCTGGACTCCAGCCCTATGCCAACTACGTTGTTATGGTGGACATGGTTCCTGTGGATAACTTCAGATACAAGGTAAGGATAATGTTCTGCAGAGATAAACAATATTTGCAGGCTCCAGGTTATCCAATTATCACTGTTTGTTTAACCCTCGGTTGGAGGCCTTTCAATTAGCACCCTTCCAAGACATCTCCTCATAGGAGCAATCAGGCTTTTTATATGGCCATATCAGTTGGCCTGAACCGTTTGGTCTCACACACACTTATTAGCATGCACATGAAAAGAGAGGTGAAGTGCATTCGCTTGGATTTGGTGAT
This sequence comes from Nannobrachium achirus, assembly GCF_963921795.1. Classification (NCBI taxonomy): domain Eukaryota; kingdom Metazoa; phylum Chordata; class Actinopteri; order Myctophiformes; family Myctophidae; genus Nannobrachium; species Nannobrachium achirus. The sequence continues at coordinate 67,902,613 of NC_137817.1, read as the reverse complement.
GGGAAAGAAAGAGGCCAATGTTGCATGTATGATGTTGGATCGGTTTTTAAAGACTAAACCAAAATTATCTCCTACAATTGTATTTGGAGCGGTGAAAGCGCTCCCAATAGACAGGTATGTCCGTGGGTATGTGGCTGGGTGGCTGGCTGGGTGGCTGGCTGGCTGGGTGGCTGGCTGGCCGTGTCCGTAGTCTGGCAATACCTTGAGTGGCCACACACAACACACTAGTTAAAGGAGGGGCGCTGTTTTGTGTAGGCCAGGCACACTCACCACTCACTCACAGGCACAGTTTACTCACTCACTCACTCACATAGGGTACAGCTCTTCAAATTCACCGCTCCACTTCGAACCGAGGTTTGATTTTTTTTATTATATACTATATTGTATATAGTATATATTGTACAAATGGCATTTTTTTTGCAGTGGAAATTGCCCTTTGTCGTAATGTAGCATAGAATCAGATTTCCATTATCGCCAATATATGCTTAATTCCATATGGATTGATTTCATGCATATTTGTTTTACTCAACAAGATGTTTTATTTCTTGTGCAGAGAAAAATTATGTAAAACCCAGACATGCTTGACATCAGACTTGCCCCATGGTTTCACACCTAACCCCCCTTCTTCTCCCATCTTCTGTAGTGGAATAATGAGAAGTGGGAAGTAGCAGGAAAGGCAGAGCCCCAGCCCCCGTGTCGAACCTACGTCCATCCTGACTCCCCCGCCACGGGAACCCACTGGATGAAGCAGTCTGTGTCCTTCCTCAAGATGAAACTCACCAACACCTTGGATCAGTTTGGACATGTAAGGATAGCAACTACAACCTGCAGTGTTATGAAAGCACATTACTACAACTACTATTGTTAATAGCAGTACTTATGCATTATGTCTCATGCTGTTTTTTGCCCTCTCTTTGATTATCAGATCATCATGCACTCGCTGCACCGCTACCAGCCCAGGTTCCATGTGATCCAGGCAGACAGCCTCTACACAGTCTGCTGGGGACATGTCCAGACCTTCACCTTCCCAGAGACTGCTTTCACGGCAGTCACTGCTTACCAGAACACCAAGATCACCAAACTGAAGATTGACCACAACCCCTTTGCCAAAGGATTCAGAGAGGACGGCACTCGCCCTCAAAGCAAGAGGTGCCGCTCAAAAAACAGTCCCAAGAGTGCTGCAAAGAAAGCCAAGATGGATATGAAGGCCATGCACAATAGTCCTCCAGGTAATACCCCCTTCCAAAAAAGATATATTTGCATCTTAAACTAAACCAGGATGGAATTCTAAATGTATTAATAATGCATAACTATGAAAACAATTCTCAAATTAAACTGTGTGTATCTCCCCCTCAGGCATCCAGAGGTCACCCTATGCCACTCAATCAGTGGATACAATGAAGAGTCCCAAGGAGGAAGAGCAACTTTCACCCTGGGCTGTGGAGTCCTTGGAGCTGCAAGGACAAGACTACAGCAGCGAAGAGCAAATGGTCCCAGCATCCATTGCATACCAGCACTACCCCTCCAGATCCGGTGAGCATTCAGGACTCCCATCCCCTGTCTCTGTGGCGGGAGAAAGTGACGGACGGCGCAGCTACGAATCCCACGTCCCAGACGTGGCCACCGTTCCCGAGCACAACCAGTGTTTCAGGTTGGACCTCTGCAGGGAGATGGATCATCTGAACCAGCAGCGATCCCCTGTCCAGAGCCAGGCTGCCATGCCCGTCAGCCAAGACTACCGGCCCGCCCCAGCCGTTGGCATGCACGTGTCATTCAAAACCAACGCTGCCATCCGGGGTTACCCACTCTACGGGCCCGGGTACTACCCAGCTGAGCAGGGTATGAGTCACATAGGAGAGGCCGAGGCAGCAGGACAGTACGTGATGCATCCGCTCACCCACCCCTCTCTCCATTCGCACGCCGCCACCGTCCCCGAGCACAGCAGCCACCAACAACGCAGCTACCATCACCATGGTGGGAACACAGCAGAGTGGAGCCAGTACCCACTCTTCTCCTACCCTTGTTGGTGAATTTTGAAAGGACAATATCCCCTTTTCTTTTGAGAGAACGTGTAACGGAGGTGATGCAAACCTCCCCACCCGGGCTTCGAACCCGGGCCTCCTGTGTGAAAGTCCAATATCTTCACCATTACAATGGGATATCCCTATGGACTGAGGGAGATACTAGCCTTTTTAGAGGCTTCAGGCTAGGGCTGTGACTTTCTCTGCCACAAACCCACTTAGTTTCTTGGGGTAAAATGTAAAAAGCATTGTATGAAAATGAAGAACTTGTTTATATTGTAAAAAGTGTTAGAGTTAGATTTTAGAGAGTTAGACTCTCTGGCTTGTACAGTGTAAATTAACAGACTACGCATTCTATTCTTTTTTGCAATATGCACATATGCAACACTATATGAAATGTAAAAAAGAAAATCTGTACCACTGTGTGATGGACAATAAAGGTTTATTTTTTATTTTAACCATGTGTCATGTATGTTTATAATATAGCATAATCAATTTGTTTTTCTTCCTGATACGAGAAACACGATAGGTTTCAGATGTTGGATACCTTCCTACTCAAATGTTAGAATAAATATACATTCTTACTCAATTATTAGAATAAACAGTCTAAAACGGCTAATCCTCAGCAAGAGTATAAAATCAGCAGTATTATCATTACTGCGTTTGTGTTACCCTGGCCATGACAGGAGTTTTACATCTGCCAGTTTACACAAATTAAACAATTATTTCTGGTTGTAGGGTTTGAATACTCAATCTTTATTTAATCTGTTAGAGGTCACAGTTTGTGAATATTGTGGACTGTTTTCTTTAGAGGATGCTTCTCCCTTTGTTAATGGGTTAGGGCGTGTAGCCCTGTTCCTGCTGTCGGGGGGATGAGTTATACAGTATGCGACTATGCATGCAATGTATATCCAAGCAAATGTAAGGGCTAATATGACATGTTAACCTATGACTAATCATGTTGTCTTACAGACAAGGAGGGCAGAAGTTAAAATGGCTGCAACTCTTTTTCTCCATAATGTAACACTGGCTGTAACTGACCATCTGGGGCCTCTCACGAAGGAATGTTTCAAGGATTCAAAGACCAGGAATACAGGTGTGTTACAGTATATTGTTTAACTGTCACTGTCTCTCTGCATTCTTTGTATGCAATTACCTTATTGTAAGTCGCTCTGGACAAGAGCATCTGATGAATGTCTAAATTGCTATCTGTAGGTGTGCTAGGACTAAGACGACAAGCATCATAAATGGCGCATTGGCAGCCCATTCCTGAACTCTGGCCAACCATCGCTAGAAAGTTCCTCCGGTACACCAAAGGTCGGGAGCCGAAGAACGAACGGAGGTGGCGGACATCATTTCTGGTTGTAGGGTTTGAAACTCAATCTTCATCTAATCCGTTAGAAGACACACATTGTGAATATTGTTGAATGTTTTAGAGGATGCTTGTCCCTTTGTTAATAGCCAGGTGAGAATGGGTTAGGGTGTGTAGCCCTGTTGCTGAATGGATGGACCAACTCATTTGCATGTATTCCCTTTAGTATGATAAGTATAGTGAGCATAAAGCCCCCAACAGTGTTGTGTGAATGGTGTGGAACATAGGATTCTTTTGTATTCGAATTGCCTACTGGAAAAAACTTAGCATTCTGCAACATTAGAAAGTCGACACACATTCAGCTGTGTTTCATCCATATATTTGGCTTTTACAGGGTTAAACATGTAAATGAGCACAGAGCACTGTATAGATCAGACAGCCACATCATCTTAAAAGCTTTATTCTACCAATTAGGGGTGTAGGTTGTACAGGTTGAAAGAGTCAATAGTGGCACTTGGGCAATTAAGTCACAGGACAATGTTATACCATTGTAACAAGACAATTTGACTTAAAGTGGGGGACCTGAAAGATTGCAAATTAATTTAGTGATTTTTCATCCATATGTTTTGCCTTTGCAAGGTTAAACGTTCATATGAGCACTGTACAGATTGCACACATCAATGTACAAACATTATGTGATTCTGTCATTATGGTCAAATAGCAAATGTACACATTGTCACCTTCCTAAAACTATTACATGCTGTTTTGAGTATCATTTTGATTAGGCTGACAACATCCTTATAGAGAAGTTGGTGCTGTTCTCACCCCAGTAGTGGTCTCTGTAAAGAGCTACTATGCCATTTTATTTTCACAATAAAATGTGACTATTTAGCACAAGACAATGTGTCCTTTAAAACAATTACACACTCATTCAGATGTTTAGTTTAGTTAGGCCTGGCTGAAATGGTTGAACAAAGAATACTTTCATTACTTTCACTTACTACACACTATAAACATTGCTTAAGTGTACATATTTCTTTGGTTTGTTACATTATACAAATTGGAAAACATTTACATTAATATCTAGTCAGTTTAAAACATAAGAAAGGAAGTTCTGCCTGCAGGTTAATTCACAGTGGCTCTATGCCTATACCTATTAGGCTATGCATGGAAGCAAAGGAACCAAAAGTTATGCTTGTTGTGAGGCAGATGGTAGCATCTGTGGCTTGCCATACTGTGATTAGAATGAATGTTCCTCATGCACATTTACAGACTTTGGAAAAAGTCAAATAATGTACAACTGTAAGCCCCCCTCCCCCCAGACTAAACCCCCGTGTTGCTTCAAAGTTTAAATTAGACCAAAGCTGAGAAGTATGCAGCTAGAGCGTTCCCCCTGTATCAATCTGCATGTGCATCTTTTACTTAAAGGTGTTGCCACAATCTGTGCAGCTAAAGGGATTTCCTGTGAATTCATTATCATGTGTTTCTTCAAAGTTGTAAAACTACTAAAGCTGCTGTCACACAGTAAGCTACAGCTAAAGGGCTTCCCCTGTATGAATCCTCATGTGCTGCTTCAGATTACTACTTTTATTAAAGCTGATGCCACACACTGTACAGTTGAAGGGTTTTCCCCCTGTATGTATCATCGTGTGCAGCTTCAGAATACTATTACGACTAAAGCAGCATTTTTTTTTTTAAATATAGCATAAAGTTAATTTAACCCAGTTTAATCCTATCATGGTTATTGAAAATAGATGATCAACAAGCTTAAAATGCTGTTGTGAGCTTGTATATCATGTAAAATAGCAAATGTACCTTCCAAAAAAGAGCTGTGGTGAATAGCATACAGTATATCCTTATTGAGAAAGAATTGATCATGCTGTTCCCACCCCAGTAATGATAGCCTGTATCAAGAGTGTAACCTATGCCCTTTTATTTTCACGCTTTTGCAAAAATCTGTACAGCTAAAGGTCCTTTCCCTTGTATGAATCCTCATGTGCTGCTTCAGAGTACTACTTTTTATTAAAGCTACTGCCACAAACTGTACAGCTAAAGGGCCTTTCCCCTGTATGAATCCTCATGTGCTGCTTCAGACTATTTGATTCACAGCTTCAAAGATTCAGAAAAGTTCCTCACTGTAAACACTCACTGTGGGCTCTCACCACCGGCTCTCTTATGGTGTTTCAAGTGCACCATCCATTTTTCAGGGAGTGATGGATCAGATACTGCATGGTCTTGACTTCTTCATAGAGTTTAATAGAGTTGAACATTAAATGAATCTAATTGACAAATTGAGTCAGAGGAAGAAAACAGGGCTAATGAAAAATGGAAATGGAGTAGGCCTAACAGTCAAAACTATATTTCTCAGTCCAACTCCTTGCAACCACATGAAATGTCCCAATTCTGGGAGCATACTAGCTTGACACTCAGCCTGAATTGATATTTTGTTTCACTCATATCGCAGAAAAACATATTTTCCATATACATTTGGGGGTTCTTGACCTTAAAATGTTTGAGAACCATTGACTTTGAGACAAAGACAAGTGTACACATATAGACACATGTAGTGTACTCTGCAAGCATGTGTATCCACTGGAACAAAAGTCCACCAACAACTCTAGTAGATCTATGCATAATGTCACAGTGTGAGCACTCCCCTGATGAGCCCACTTCAAAGGGTTAGACACCAGATAATGAGCCTGCCTGCCCCCTCACTCTATCCTGAGCACTCTACCTACCTTGGCCCCTCCCCTTCTGGGAGGACCAATCAAGTTCAAGGGTCAGGCCTTCAGTCCAAAACATGAGGGGAGAGGATCATTTAAAAGGTCTTCACTCCATGGATGAACAGCACAAGCAACTTGAACTAAAGCTCTTGGAACTCCTGCACTTCACTGCTTTGTCTCACAAGAACCTTTGCACCAAGGTTCCACCAGCTGCCCACTACTACCACTAGTTCTACTACTGCTGCTAGTGGTGAAGATCTTAAGAAGATAGAATGCAGCAAATCTGTGGTAAGTCTCGCTTTAATTATCTTTGGGATCTAACTTTACACAGTAAGCTCCCCTGTGTTATTTTAACTTGCAAGAGTTACTTAAAATAGGTCCATTCTGTTAAATTAATGAACCTGAAGGGTGCATTTTTAACTTTTCATCAAAGTTAAATTACATTAAGGATTTGACTGTATGATTATTATTAGATCATGCAACTTGTGTGACATGCAGCTATAAACACAATGAAACTGTCTACTTGCAAGCATGATGATACAACAATTTTAATTCTGTCTATTATATTTGCTTTTGTAGACACCAAGCCCTTCAGCATGGCACAGTACCCTCCTGCAGATGAACCCTACCAGCAGACAAAGTTGACGTTGGAGAACTCTGATCTGTGGAAGACCTTCCATGGCTTTGAAACAGAGATGATTATCACCAAGCACGGAAGGTAAATACACCCAACAGTCTTACAGAAACTGTAATAATCACAGGCATTCCTATAGCTGACCCTAACTGGTAGAATTGAACAGTAAGCTCATCAGTGTTGTTTTTGTTTCTGTGTCTTTTCAGGAGAATGTTTCCACACTGTAACATCAGCCTCTCTGGACTCCAGCCCTATGCCAACTACGTTGTTATGGTGGACATGGTTCCTGTGGATAACTTCAGATACAAGGTAAGGATAATGTTCTGCAGAGATAAACAATATTTGCAGGCTCCAGGTTATCCAATTATCACTGTTTGTTTAACCCTCGGTTGGAGGCCTTTCAATTAGCACCCTTCCAAGACATCTCCTCATAGGAGCAATCAGGCTTTTTATATGGCCATATAAAAAGCCTCTTAGCATGCACATGAAAAGAGAGGTGAAGTGCATTCGCTTGGATTTGGTGATGGGAAAGAAAGAGGCCAATGTAGGCTAAATATAGCATAAAGTTAATTTAACCCAGTTTAATCCTATCATGGTTATTGAAAATAGATGATCAACAAGCTTAAAATGCTGTTGTGAGCTTGTATATCATGTAAAATAGCAAATGTACCTTCCAAAAAAGAGCTGTGGTGAATAGCATACAGTATATCCTTATTGAGAATCATGCTGTTCCCACCCCAGTAATGATAGCCTGTATCAAGAGTGTAACCTATGCCCTTTTATTTTCACGCTTTTGCAAAAATCTGTACAGCTAAAGGTCCTTTCCCTTGTATGAATCCTCATGTGCTGCTTCAGAGTACTACTTTTTATTAAAGCTACTGCCACAAACTGTACAGCTAAAGGGCCTTTCCCCTGTATGAATCCTCATGTGCTGCTTCAGACTATTTGATTCACAGCTTCAAAGATTCAGAAAAGTTCCTCACTGTAAACACTCACTGTGGGCTCTCACCACCGGCTCTCTTATGGTGTTTCAAGTGCACCATCCATTTTTCAGGGAGTGATGGATCAGATACTGCATGGTCTTGACTTCTTCATAGAGTTTAATAGAGTTGAACATTAAATGAATCTAATTGACAAATTGAGTCAGAGGAAGAAAACAGGGCTAATGAAAAATGGAAATGGAGTAGGCCTAACAGTCAAAACTATATTTCTCAGTCCAACTCCTTGCAACCACATGAAATGTCCCAATTCTGGGAGCATACTAGCTTGACACTCAGCCTGAATTGATATTTTGTTTCACTCATATCGCAGAAAAACATATTTTCCATATACATTTGGGGGTTCTTGACCTTAAAATGTTTGAGAACCATTGACTTTGAGACAAAGACAAGTGTACACATATAGACACATGTAGTGTACTCTGCAAGCATGTGTATCCACTGGAACAAAAGTCCACCAACAACTCTAGTAGATCTATGCATAATGTCACAGTGTGAGCACTCCCCTGATGAGCCCACTTCAAAGGGTTAGACACCAGATAATGAGCCTGCCTGCCCCCTCACTCTATCCTGAGCACTCTACCTACCTTGGCCCCTCCCCTTCTGGGAGGACCAATCAAGTTCAAGGGTCAGGCCTTCAGTCCAAAACATGAGGGGAGAGGATCATTTAAAAGGTCTTCACTCCATGGATGAACAGCACAAGCAACTTGAACTAAAGCTCTTGGAACTCCTGCACTTCACTGCTTTGTCTCACAAGAACCTTTGCACCAAGGTTCCACCAGCTGCCCACTACTACCACTAGTTCTACTACTGCTGCTAGTGGTGAAGATCTTAAGAAGATAGAATGCAGCAAATCTGTGGTAAGTCTCGCTTTAATTATCTTTGGGATCTAACTTTACACAGTAAGCTCCCCTGTGTTATTTTAACTTGCAAGAGTTACTTAAAATAGGTCCATTCTGTTAAATTAATGAACCTGAAGGGTGCATTTTTAACTTTTCATCAAAGTTAAATTACATTAAGGATTTGACTGTATGATTATTATTAGATCATGCAACTTGTGTGACATGCAGCTATAAACACAATGAAACTGTCTACTTGCAAGCATGATGATACAACAATTTTAATTCTGTCTATTATATTTGCTTTTGTAGACACCAAGCCCTTCAGCATGGCACAGTACCCTCCTGCAGATGAACCCTACCAGCAGACAAAGTTGACGTTGGAGAACTCTGATCTGTGGAAGACCTTCCATGGCTTTGAAACAGAGATGATTATCACCAAGCACGGAAGGTAAATACACCCAACAGTCTTACAGAAACTGTAATAATCACAGGCATTCCTATAGCTGACCCTAACTGGTAGAATTGAACAGTAAGCTCATCAGTGTTGTTTTTGTTTCTGTGTCTTTTCAGGAGAATGTTTCCACACTGTAACATCAGCCTCTCTGGACTCCAGCCCTATGCCAACTACGTTGTTATGGTGGACATGGTTCCTGTGGATAACTTCAGATACAAGGTAAGGATAATGTTCTGCAGAGATAAACAATATTTGCAGGCTCCAGGTTATCCAATTATCACTGTTTGTTTAACCCTCGGTTGGAGGCCTTTCAATTAGCACCCTTCCAAGACATCTCCTCATAGGAGCAATCAGGCTTTTTATATGGCCATATAAAAAGCCTCTTAGCATGCACATGAAAAGAGAGGTGAAGTGCATTCGCTTGGATTTGGTGATGGGAAAGAAAGAGGCCAATGTTGCATGTATGATGTTGGATCGGTTTTTAAAGACTAAACCAAAATTATCTCCTACAATTGTATTTGGAGCGGTGAAAGCGCTCCCAATAGACAGGTATGTCCGTGGGTATGTGGCTGGGTGGCTGGCTGGGTGGCTGGCTGGCCGTGTCCGTAGTCTGGCAATACCTTGAGTGGCCACACACAACACACTAGTTAAAGGAGGGGCGCTGTTTTGTGTAGGCCAGGCACACTCACCACTCACTCACAGGCACAGTTTACTCACTCACTCACTCACATAGGGTACAGCTCTTCAAATTCACCGCTCCACTTCGAACCGAGGTTTGATTTTTTTTATTATATACTATATTGTATATAGTATATATTGTACAAATGGCATTTTTTTTGCAGTGGAAATTGCCCTTTGTCGTAATGTAGCATAGAATCAGATTTCCATTATCGCCAATATATGCTTAATTCCATATGGATTGATTTCATGCATATTTGTTTTACTCAACAAGATGTTTTATTTCTTGTGCAGAGAAAAATTATGTAAAACCCAGACATGCTTGACATCAGACTTGCCCCATGGTTTCACACCTAACCCCCCTTCTTCTCCCATCTTCTGTAGTGGAATAATGAGAAGTGGGAAGTAGCAGGAAAGGCAGAGCCCCAGCCCCCGTGTCGAACCTACGTCCATCCTGACTCCCCCGCCACGGGAACCCACTGGATGAAGCAGTCTGTGTCCTTCCTCAAGATGAAACTCACCAACAACACCTTGGATCAGTTTGGACATGTAAGGATAGCAACTACAACCTGCAGTGTTATGAAAGCACATTACTACAACTACTATTGTTAATAGCAGTACTTATGCATTATGTCTCATGCTGTTTTTTGCCCTCTCTTTGATTATCAGATCATCATGCACTCGCTGCACCGCTACCAGCCCAGGTTCCATGTGATCCAGGCAGACAGCCTCTACACAGTCTGCTGGGGACATGTCCAGACCTTCACCTTCCCAGAGACCGCTTTCACGGCAGTCACTGCTTACCAGAACACCAAGATCACCAAACTGAAGATTGACCACAACCCCTTTGCCAAAGGATTCAGAGAGGACGGCACTCGCCCTCAAAGCAAGAGGTGCCGCTCAAACAACAGTCCCAAGAGTGCTGCAAAGAAAGCCAAGATGGATATGAAGGCCATGTACAATAGTCCTCCAGGTAATACCCCCCCATTTGCTATTTGGATCTTAAACTAAACCAGGATGGAATTCTACATGTATTGATGCATAACTATGAAAACAATTCTCAAATTGTGTATTTCCCCCTCAGGTATCCAGAGGTCACCCCATGCCACTCAATCAGTGGATACAATGAAGAGTCCCAAGGAGGAAGAGCAACTTTCACCCTGGGCTGTGGAGTCCTTGGAGCTGCAAGGACAAGACTACAGCAGCGAAGAGCAAATGGTCCCAGCATCCATCGCATACCAGCACTACCCCTCCAGATCCGGTGAGCATTCAGGACTCCCATCCCCTGTCTCTGTGGTGGGAGAAAGTGACGGACGGCGCAGCTACGAATCCCACGTCCCAGACGTGGCCACCGTTCCCGAGCACGACCAGGGCTTCAGGTTGGACCTCTGCAGGGAGATGGATCATCTGAACCAGCAGCGATCCCCGGTCCAGAGCCAGGCTGCCATGCCTGTCAGCCAAGACTACCGGCCCGCCCCGGCCGTTGGCATGCATGTGTCATTCAAAACCAATGCTGCCATCCGGGGTTACCCACCCTACGGGCACGGGTACTACCCAGTTGAGCAGGGTATGAGTCACAGAGGAGATGCCGAGGCAGCAGGACAGTATGTGATGCACCCGCTCACACACCCCTCTCTCCATTCGCACGCCGCCACCGTCCCCGAGCACAGCAGCCACCAAGAACGCAGCTACCATCACCATGGTGGGAACACAGCAGAGTGGAGCCAGTACCCACTCTTCTCATACCCTTGTTGGTGAATTTTGAAATGACAATATCCCCTTTTCTTTTGAGAGAACGTGTAACGGAGGTGATGCAAACCTCCCCACCAGGGCTTCGAACCCGGGCCTCCTGTGTGAAAGTCCAATATCTTAACCATTACAATGGGATATCCCTATGGACTGAGGGAGATACTAGCCTTTTTAGAGGCTTCAGGCTAGGGCTGTGACTTTCTCTGCCACAAACCCACTTAGTTTATTGGGGTAAAATGTAAAAAGCATTGTATGAAAATGAAGAACTTGTTTATATTGTAAAAAGTGTTAGATTTTAGAGAGTTAGACTCTCTGGCTTGTACAGTGTACATTAACAATGGAGTCTGTTGAATCACAGACTACACATTCTTTTTTTGTGATATGCACCTATGCAACACTATATGAAATGTAAAAAGAAAAAATATGTATCTGTGTGATGGACAATAAAGTTTATTTTTACATTTTAACCATGTGTCATGTATATTTATAATATAGCATAATCAAATTGTTTTTCTTCCTGGTACGAGAAACACAATAGGTTTCGGATGTTGGATACCTTCTTACTCAAATGTTAGAACATACATTCTTACCCAGTTATTAGAATAAACAGTCTAAAAACGGTTAATCTTCAGCAAGAGTATAAAATCAGCAGTATTATCATTACTGTGTTTGTGTTACCCTGGCCACACGAAACACAGGAGTTGACTTAAGACATTGATCATTTACATGAGGCCAGGGCAAGAGGCAAGAGTACGAACGAATGTCAACCAGCATAGCACCATTCAATGGAAATCAGAATCTCCAGAAGATACTTAAAGATACATGCACACAATGCGAACTCAATTGGCCCATATTACCTTGTTACATTATAACAAAATGTAAAACATTGTCATTGTTATCTTGTCAGTTAAAGGACAACTTTAGTTTTTTACAACAAGGGTTCATATTTTAGATTGTACCGGTAATTAAAGAATATAAAAGATGAGTGTTAAAATGATTTCATTTACTTCTTTCTATTGTTTTAGAGATTCTTATTTCAGTGGTTGGGGGCATGCATACAAGTGGCTAAATATGTAATTTTACACAGGATAAGCCCATTCCCAAGATACAACGCAACCTTTCATGGTTGGATGTGACTTATGGGGGCTAGAAGTGTTACTGTAAATAGCAATAAAGAAACTGCTGGCTTATTGTGTCTAAACATACATATTTAGCCACTTGTACGCATGCCCCCATGCGTACGCATGCCCCACATTTTAGCACTGTAAACGTGATAAAATAATAGAACGAAGCAAATGAAAACATTTTAACACTCACTTTTTCTTTTCTCTAATTACAATCTAAAATATGAACCCTTGTTGTAAAAAAACAGTCTCTCAAGAACAGAATAAGTTGTCCTTTAAGAAAGGAAGCACTGCCTGGGTTCATTCAAAGTGGCTCAAAGTCTGCAATAGGTATATGCATGGAAGCAACAGTCAAAAGACAAAGCTTCTGCTAAATAAGGTACAACTGTAAGGCTTTCCCCCTAACTGAACCCTCATGCTGCTTCAATGCTGAGTGAACTGTACCGTCATGAAACTGTACCCTTTCCTATGCAAACTTCTAATAAACTAAGTCTTCAATCAATCAATCAATGCTCATGTGCTTCTTCAAACTATCAATCTGGCTAATGTTGTTGCCTCAAACATTACAGCTAAAGGGGTGTTCAACTGTATGAACCCTTGTGTGTTTCTCGAAATTAGACAATCTGTACAGCTAAAGGGTTTTTCCCCTGTATGAATCGTCACATGCTGCTTCAGAGTACTATCATCACTAAAGCTGTTATGGCTTTTCCCCTGTTGGAACCATTATGTGATTCTTCAAACTAACAATATGGCTAAAGCTGTTGCCACAAACGTTACAACTGAGTGTTTTTTTAATAAATCACCTTTTTTATTACATAGTTACACAACTTCTATGATATTAGGTTATACAAAAGTCCTGACAGCTTTTGCTTAAAGCTGTTGCCACAATCTGTGCAGCTAAGGGTTTTCCTGTGAATGAATTCTCATGTGTTTCTTCAAAGTTGTAAAACTACTAAAGCTGCTGTCAAACACAGTAGGCTACAGCTAAAGGGTTTTCCCCTGTATGAATCCTCATGTGCTGCATCAAACCACGTTTTTTCTCTAAAGCGGCAGCTACAAATTTTACAGCAAAAGGGTTTTCCCCCTGTATGAATCCTCATGTGCAGCTTGAGACTGTCTGCCTGACTAAAGCTGCCGCCACAACCTGTACAGCTAAAGGTACAGGTTTTCCCCTGTATGAATCCTCGTGTGCTGCTTCAAATTACTACTTTTACTCATATAGTGCCAATCCCGAGAAGACTCGTGAAAAATACTCGAGTATCACATGGTGCCAATCCCGAGTATACTCGTGAAAAGTAATATATTACTGTAACGGCGGATACATTACCGAGAACAATGGCCGGAGGTCTGGAGATGAAATCCGTCGCTGATTTCGCATCATCACGGCTCCACGAGCACAAAATAGTCCCATCCATAACATTGAGGTGGACGGGGGATCTCATCTTTAATGTCCATTATCTCTATACACTTTAGAAGCTAGGATGGAGGCAGATGCTCGCTTATGTTATACATGTATAAAAGCTCCCGGTCCGCCATTACACAACTTCACGTGGACAAGGATCGGTTCCGGCGCAGGACCCGATGATGTCAGACCGGAAGTGATTGCGCTGTGGACTTCTGGCCTTCAAAATAAGATAACGGTGGTGATGCCAGCCTGAAGGTGGCATCGTGGACTTTATAATCCGTTAATTTCAGGGGCACTAAATGAGTTAAAGCAGATGCCACACACTGTAAAGTTGAAGCGGTTTCCCCCCGTATGTACCCTCATGTGCACCACATTTACATGCATCTGTGCCAGTTTACACAAATTAAACCATTATTTCTGGTTGTAGGGTTTTAATACTCAATATTTATTTAATCTGTTAGAGGTGACAGGTTGTGAATGTTGTGGACTGTTTTCTTTAGAGGATGCTTGGCCCTTTGTTAATGGGTTGTGTAGCCCTGTTGCTGAATGGATGGACCAACTCATTTGCATGTATTCCCTTTAGTATGATAAGTATAGTGAGCATAAAGCCCCCAACAGTGTTGTATGAATGGTCTGGAACATAGGATTAGGATTCTTTTGTATTCAAATTGCTTATAGCTTATTTGGCTTTTACAGGGTTAAACATGTAAACGAGCACAGAGCACTGTATAGATCAGACAGCCACATCATCTTAAAAGGGTTTATTCTACCAATAAGGGGCACAGGTTGTACAGGTTGAAAGAGTCAACAGTGGCACTCGGGCAATTAACCCATTTAGGCCTAACCTAATAGTTAGGCCCAAATCAGAAATTAGCCTACAAAAACAAATATGTTGATACATACTGTACATGTACTGTAAGCCCCTCCCATACACTAAAATGTGTACACGACAATGTTATACCATTGTATTATAACATTTATTTTCAAAAGTGTATATGAATACAATGAATAATGGTATCATTATTCCAAACTAAAACAACGCACAAAAGAATACCTTTCTCTTACTACACACTATAATAAACATTACAAAAGTGTACACATTTCTTGGGTTTGTTACATTATAACAGAATGGAAAACATTGACATTGGTTCATTCAAAGTGGCTCAAAATCTGCAATAGGTAAATGCATGGAAGCAAAGGAACCAACAGTTATGCTTGTGGTGAGGCAGACTGTAGCTTGTGTGATTAGAATAAATGTTCCTCGTTCAAATTTCCAGACTTCCCCCTAACTGAACCCTCATGCTGCTTCAATGCTGAGTGAACTGTACCGTCATGAAACTGTACCCTTTCCTATGCAAACTTCTAATAAACTAAGTCTTCAATCAATCAATCAATCAATGCTCATGTGCTTCTTCAAACTATCAATCTGGCTAATGTTGTTGCCTCAAACATTACAGCTAAAGGGGTGTTCACCTGTATGAACCCTTGTGTTTCTCCAAATTACACAATCTGTACAGCTAAAGGGTTTTTCCCCTGTATGTCACATGCTGCTTCAGAGTACTATAATCACTAAAGCTGTTATGGCTTTTCCCCTGTTGGAACCATTATGTGATTGTTCAAACTAACAATATGTCTAAAGCTGTTGCCACAAATGTTACAACTGAGTGTTTTTTTTATTTTATAAATCACCTTTTTTATTTCATAGTTACACAACTTCTATGATATTAGGTTATACAAAAGTCCTGACCCGAGTCAGCCCCAAAAATATGTGAACATTTTGGTCCGGTGGGGGTCAGGTGAAGCTGACTGGCTCGGTCTGAAAGCTTAACGCTCTACTCCACGGGGAACCAACAAAATTATTTAATATAGCATAAAGATATGGTATCCTTATTGAAAAAAAAGAGGGTATAAATCTGCATCTTCAGGCGAAGAAGTTGTAAAATGACTAAAGCTGCTTCCACACACAGAACAAATAAAAGACTATTCCCCTTGTTGAACCTTTATGTGCTGTTTTAGATTACTATATTGTATTAAAAAAAAGTGTACAGCTGAAGGGTTTCCCCCATATGAATCCTTGTGTGCTGCTTCACAGTACTGTTTTGACTAAAACGGTTACCACACATTGTACAGCTATAGCGGGTTTTCACCTTTATGAATTAGCATGTGCTTCTTCAGACTAATTGCTCGACTAAGCTGCTGCCACAATCTGTACAGCTGAAGGGTTTTTCCCCTGTATGAATCCTCATGTGCTGCTTCAGAGTATTTGCTCGACTAAAGATGTTGCCACGAATTTCACTGTAAAGAGTGTAAACTCTGCCATTTTATTTTCACAATACAATGTGACTATTTAGCACAAGGCACAAGACAATGTGTCTTATAAAACATTTACAAATTAATTTAGATGTTTAGTTAGGCCTGGCTGAAATGGTTGAACAATTAGACCAAAGCTGAGAAGTATGCAGCTAGAGCGTTCCCCCTGTGTCAATCTGCATGTGCATCTTCAGACCTTTTGCTTAAAGCTGTTGCCACAATCTGCGCAGCTAAAGGGTTTTCCTGTGAATTAATTCTCATGTGTTTTTTTTAAGTTGTAAAACTACTAAAGCTGCTGTCAAACACAGTAGGCTACAGCTAAAGGGCTTTCCCCTTTATGAATCCTCATGTGCTGCATCAAAACACGTTTTTCTCTAAAGTGGCAGCTACAAATTTTACAGCTAAAGGGTTTTCCCCCTGTATGAATCCTCATGTGCAGCGTCAGACTATCTGCCTGACTAAAGCTGCTGCCACAACCTGTACAACTAAAGCTTTCCCCCTGTATGAATCCTTGTGTGCTGCTTCAAATTACTACTTTTATTAAAGCTGATGTCCCACACTGTACAGTTGAAGGGGTTTCCCCCCGTATGTACCCTCATGTGCAGCTTCAGAATACTATTAAGACTAAAGCAGCAGCCACAAACTGTGCTGCAAAGGGTTTCCCCCCCTGTATGAATCCCTATGTACTACAAACACTCTAACTCAGACATATTGGACTGTAGAGCTATGTAACTTATCTTTTGAAAACATATCCATCACACCACATTTACACGCATCTGTGCCAGTTTACACAAATTAAACCATTATTTCTGGTTGTAGGGTTTTAATACTCAATATTTATTTAATCTGGTCACAGATTGTGAATGTTTTGGACTGTTTTCAGTTTAGAGGATGCTTGACCCTTTGTTAATGGGTTAGGGTGTGTAGCCCTGTTGCTGAATGGATGGACCAACTCATTTGCATGTATTCCCTTTAGTATGATAAGTATAGTGAGCTTAAAGCCCCCAACAGTGTTGTGTGAATGGTCTGGAACATAGGATTAGGATTCTTTTGTATTCAAATTGCTTATAGGCCTAGTGGAACATCATGACGGTGACACATATTCAGCTGTGTTTCATTCATATATTTGGCTTTTACAGGGTTAAACATGTAAACGATCACAGAGCACTGCATAGATCAGACAGCCACATCATCTTAAAAGGGTTTATTCTACCAATTAGGGCCACATGTTGTACAGGTTGAAAGAGTCAATAGTGGCACTCGGGCAATTAACCCATTCAGGCCTAACCTATTAGGCCCAAATCAGAATTATATAAATATGTTGATACATACTGTACATGTACTGTAAGCCCCTCCCCCTAAAATGTGTACACGACAAAGTTATACCATTGTATTATAACATTTATTTTCAAAAGTGTATATGAGTAGGCTACAATGAATAATGGTATCATTATTCCAAACTAAAACAACACACAAAAGAATACCTTTCTCTTACTACAGACTATAATAAACATTACAAAAGTGTACACATTTCTTGGGTTTGTTACATTATAACAAAATTGAAAACATTGACATTGTTATCTTGTCAGTTAAGAAAGGAAGCACTGCCTGTGTTCATTCAAAGTGGCTCAAAGTCTGCAATAGGTTTATGCATGGAAGCAAAGGAACCAACAGTTATGCTTGTGGTGAGGCAGACTGTAGCATCTGTGATTAGAATAAATGTTCCTCGTTCAAATGTCCAGACTTCCCCCTAACTGAACCCTCATGCTGCTTCAATGCTGAACCCTTTCCTATGCAAACTTCTAATAAACTAAGTCTTCAATCAATCAATCAATGCTCATGTGCTTCTTCAAACTATCAATCTGGTTAATGTTGTTGCCTCAAACATTACAGCTAAAGGGGTGTTCACCTGTATGAACCCTTGTGTGTTTCTCCAAATTACACACTCTGTACAGCTAAAGGGTTTTTCCCCTGTATGAATCGTCACATGCTGCTTCAGAGCACTATCATCACTAAAGCTGTTATGGCTTTTCCCCTGTTGGAACAAACCAAAAAATATGTGAACATTTTGGTCTGGCGGGGGTCAGGTCAAGCTGACGGGCTCGGTCTGAAAGCTTAAAGCTCTACTCCACGAGGAACCAACAAAATGATTTATTATAGCATAAAGATAATTTAACCCAGTTTAATCCTATCATCGGTATTGAAAATAGATGATCAACAAGCTTAAAATGCTGTTGTGAGCTTGTATATCATGTCAAATAGCAAATGTACCTTCCAATAAAGAGTTGTGATGAATAGCATACAGTATATCCTTATTGAGAAAGAATTGATCATGCTGTTCCCACCCCAGTAATAATAGCCTGTCAAGAGTGTAACCTATGACCTTTTAATTTCACGCTTTTGCAACAAACTGTACAGATGAAGGGGTTTCCCTGTATGAACCCTCATGTGCAGCTTCAGACTATTTGATTCACAGCTTCAAAGATTCAGAAAATTTCCTCACTGTAAACACTCACCGTGGGCTACATGTTTACCACAGGCTCTCGTATGGTGTTTCAAGTGCACCATCCATTTTCAGGGAGTGATGGATCAGATACTGCAGGGTCTTGACCTCATAGAGTTTAATAGCGTTGAACATTACATTAATCTAATTGACAAACTGAGGCAGAGGAAGAAAACAGGGCTAATAAAAAATGGAAATGGAGTCAAAACTATATTTCTCAGTCCAACTCCTTGCAACCACATGAAATGTCCCAATTCTGGGAGCATACTAGCCTGACACTCAGCCTGAATTGATATTTCGTTTCATTCATATCACAAAAACATATTTTCCATATACATATACGACTTTGAGACTCAGACAAGCATAGTGTACTCTGCAAGCATGTGTGGCCACTGGAACAAAAGGCCACCAACAACTCTAGTAGATCTATGCATAATGTCACAGTGTGAGCACTCCCCTGATGAGCCCACTTCAAAGGGTTAGACACCAGATAATGAGCCTGCCTGCCCCCTCACTCTATC
This sequence comes from Nannobrachium achirus, assembly GCF_963921795.1. NCBI lineage: Eukaryota > Metazoa > Chordata > Actinopteri > Myctophiformes > Myctophidae > Nannobrachium > Nannobrachium achirus. The sequence continues at coordinate 67,883,339 of NC_137817.1, read as the reverse complement.
CTGAGCACTCTACCTACCTCGGCCCCTCCCCTTATGGGAGGACCAATCAAGTTCAAGGGTCAGGCCTTCAGTCCAAAACATGAGGGGAGAGGATCATTTAAAAGGTCTTCACTCCATGGATGAACAGCACAAGCAACTTGAACTAAAGCTCTTGGAACTCCTGCACTTCACTGCTTTGTCTCACAAGAACCTTTGCATCAAGGTTCCACCAGCTGCCCACTACTACCACTAGTTCTACTACTGCTGCTAGTGGTGAAGATCTTAAGAAGATAGAATGCAGCAAATCTGTGGTAAGTCTCACTTTTAATTATCTTTGGGATCTAACTTTACACAGCAAGCTCCTCTGTGTTATTTTAACTTGCAAGAGTTACTTAAAATTGGTCCATTCTGTTCAGAGTTAAATTAATGATCCTGAAGTGTGCATTTTTTTTTTACTTTTCATCATTAACATTAATGATTTCACTGTAGTATTATTATTATTAGAGCATGCAACTTGTGTGCCATGCAGCTAAAAACACAATGAAACTGTCTACTTGCAAGCATGATGATACAATGATTTTAATTCTGTCTATTCTATTTGCTTTTGTAGACACCAAGCCCTTCAGCATGGCACAGTACCCTCCTGCAGATGAACCCTACCAGCAGACAAAGTTGACGTTGGAGAACTCTGATCTGTGGAAGACCTTCCATGGCTTTGAAACAGAGATGATTATCACCAAGCACGGAAGGTAAATACTTTCACCCAAGAGCCTTACAGAAACTGTAATAATCACAGGCATTCCTATAGCTTCAACTAACTGGTAGTTGAACAGTAAGCTCATCAGTGTTGTTTTTGTTTCTGTGTCTTTTCAGGAGAATGTTTCCACACTGTAACATCAGCCTCTCTGGACTCCAGCCCTATGCCAACTACGTTGTTATGGTGGACATGGTTCCTGTGGATAACTTCAGATACAAGGTAAGGATAATGTTCTGCAGAGATAAACAATATTTGCAGGCTCCAGGTTATCCAATTATCACTATTTGTTTAACCCTCACATGAAAAAAGAGAGGTGAAGTGAATTCGCTTGGATTTGGTGATAGGATTCTTTTATTATATACTATATTGTACAATTTTTGCAGTGAAAATTGCCATTTGTCGTAATGTTAAATGTAGCATAGAATCAGATTTCCGTTATCACCACACCAATAACGACTTCATTCCATATGGATTGACGTATACACCCAAAAAAATAATCTCTCAGTTGAACACATTTTAAATGTGTGAAACTTTTCCACCCATTTTATATGAGTAAATTTATATATGGGATATATGTAGTCCCAAGTCAAATCTACATTCAATGCAATGCATGTTGTTCAATTAGTCCAACTCATTTTCATTAACTTAAGCCAAGTTAATTATATGAACTTAATTAATTTACGTTTGTCCAACTCAAACAAATGTTAACGTAAATGTGTTGGTTCAACTCATTTTTATGGAATTAAGCTAAGATAAATAAAATACTTTTACATTTACATAAGAAGAGTTCGGTTTCAGGTTTTCTTCTGGATGATTTGTTTCAAGTTTTACAATATCAACATACAGATGCATAATGGATATATGCAATAGCAGTGATTATTGAATAATCAGAACATTTAAGAGAAAACCAACGCAATAACCTCAAAGTTACCATGAGTTCTTCTCTTTTAGCCTAGCATGGGGAGGGAGCTCAAGCTTAAACTAGCAGCCTAGCAGTTAGGGTTAGGGTTAAGGCTCAAATACTGACAAATCAAATTCTGACATATGACAGTCATCTTGCCAAGGCAGACACATTGATATGATACATTTAGCATTTTTAGCTCCCGAAAGCTTAAACATTTCCCTGAAAACCTAGAAAAATGCTGTTCCCAGCATGCTTTGCATAACATGTGACCAACTTATTTGACCAATCAAGGGAAAGGGCTGGAGTCACTTCTCAGATCTGTAAAATGTACTTAATAAAATTGAGTTGGATTCAAACAATATTCTCAGAATGATTTCAGCCTTAAAAACTACTCAATAAAATTGGTGAGAGGCGTGGTTTATGGGACTCTGGGAGTTTTCATTGGAACTCATTTTCAATGTGTTTTTAAATTCCATTACTAAGATTTGAGTTACATGAATGTAATATAAATGCATAATGTTAAATGAATAGATTTTGTATAAGCACTATTAATTACATTTGAGTTGGAACAATTTAATAAAAATGCATATATTGTAAATGTATATATTTAAGGTAAGCACGATTAATATTTGTTCAGTTACATCAATTCAATACATTTGCATATATTATAATTAAATACATTTAAATAAAGCCAACATAATGTAAATGTATCACATCTGGCACTATTAATAATATTTGAGTTATATCAATTAAATGTATATGCTTATGCCTTGAAGTGAAGTAATTAAATAAAGCAAACATAATTTATATGTGTCACATTTATAGGGGGGTTGAATCAGTTTTTTGGGTGTATTTGTTTTACTCAACAAGATGTTCTTGTGCAGAGAAAATGATGTAAAACCCAGACATGCTTGACATCAGACTTGCCCCATGGTTTCACACCTAACCCCCCTTCTTCTCCCATCTTCTATAGTGGAATAATGAGAAGTGGGAAGTAGCAGGCAAGGCAGAGCCCCAGCCCCCGTGTCGAACCTACGTCCATCCTGACTCCCCCGCCACGGGAACCCACTGGATGAAGCAGTCTGTGTCCTTCCTCAAGATGAAACTCACCAACAACACCTTGGATCAGTTTGGACATGTAAGGATAGCAACTACAACTTGCAGTAATGTGAAAGCACATTACTACAACTACTATTGTTAGCAGCAGTACTTATGCATTATGTCTCATTCTGTTTTTTGCCCTCTCTTTGATTATCAGATCATCATGCACTCGCTGCACCGCTACCAGCCCAGGTTCCATGTGATCCAGGCAGACAGCCTCTACACAGTCTGCTGGGGACATGTCCAGACCTTCACCTTCCCAGAGACTGCTTTCACGGCAGTCACTGCTTACCAGAACACCAAGATCACCAAACTGAAGATTGACCACAACCCCTTTGCCAAAGGATTCAGAGAGGACGGCACTCGCCCTCAAAGCAAGAGGTGCCGCTCAAACAACAGTCCCAAGAGTGCTGCAAAGAAAGCCAAGATGGATATGAAGGCCATGCACAATAGTCCTCCAGGTAATACCCCCTTCCAAAAAAGATATATTTGCATCTTAAACTAAACCAGGATGGAATTCTAAATTTATTAATAATGCATAACTATGAAAACAATTCTCAAATTAAACTGTGTGTATTTCCCCCTCAGGCATCCAGAGGTCACCCCATGCCACTCAATCAGTGGATACAATGAAGAGTCCCAAGGAGGAAGAGCAACTTTCACCCTGGGCTGTGGAGTCCTTGGAACTGCAAGGTCAAGACTACAGCAGCGAAGAGCAAACGGTCCCAGCATCCATCACATACCAGCACTACCCCTCCAGATCCGGTGAGCATTCAGGACTCCCATCCCCTGTCTCTGTGGCGGGAGAAAGTGACGGACGGCGCAGCTACGAATCCCACGTCCCAGACGTGGCCACCGTTCCCGAGCACAACCAGGGCTTCAGGTTGGACCTCTGCAGGGAGATGGATCATCTGAACCAGCAGAGATCCCCGGTCCAGAGCCAGGCTGCCATGCCTGTCAGCCAAGACTACCGGCCCGCCCCGGCCGTTGGCATGCACGTGCCATTCAAAACCAACGCTGCCATCCGGGGTTACCCACTCTACGGGCACGGGTACTACCCAGCTGAGCAGGGTATGAGTCACAGAGGAGAGGCAGCAGGACAGCTCACACACCCCTCTCTCCATTCGCACGCCGCCACCATCCCTGAGCACAGCAGCCACCAACAACGCAGCTACCATCACCATGGTGGGAACACAGCAGAGTGGAGCCAGTACCCACTCTTCTCCTACCCCTGTTGGTGAATTTTGAAATGACAATATCCCCTTTTCTTTTGAGAGAACATGTAACGGGGGTGATGCAAACCTCCCCACCCGGGCTTCGAACCCGGGCCTCCTGTGTGAAAGTTCAATATCTTACACTGGGATATCCCTATGGACCGAGGGAGATAGGCTAGGGCTGTGACTTTCTCTGCCACAAACCCACTTAGTTTCTTGGGGTAAAATGTAAAAAGCATTGTATGAAAATGAAGAACTTGTTTATATTGTAAAAAGTGTTAGAGTTAGATTTTAGAGAATTAGACTCTCTGGCTTGTACAGTGTACATTAACAATGGAGTCTGTTGATTCACAGACTACGCATTCTATCATGTTTTAGCGATATGCACATATGCAACACTATATGAAACGTATGTGTGTATTACTGTGTGATGGACAATAAAGTTTTTTATTTTTTATTTTAACCATGTGTCATTATCGTTTATAATAGCATAATCAAATTGTTATTCTTCCTGGTATGAGAAACACAATAGGTTTCAGATATTGGATACCTTCTTACTCAAATGTTAGAATAAACATACATTGTTACTCAGTCTAAAAACAGTTAATCCTCAGTAAGAGTATAAAATGCAGTATTATCATTACTGTGTTTAGGGTTAGGCCACATGAAACACAGGAGTCAACTTAGGACATATACTATAGGAAAATACTTATTAATTCATTCAACCTTTATTTAATTTCTCGAAAAGATCAATTGAGGGAGATCCTCATTTACAATGATGCCGAGATTACAAACAGAATGAATACAGAAAGAAAAACAGTGTTGACAACAATCAGTTAAAACCGTTACAGAATTAATACGGAAAGAAAAACAGTGTTGATAACAATCAGTTAAAACAATTACATACTTGTAATGCACGGTTATTAAGTAAACTCCTGAAATGACCTACAGATGCTAGGGTACTCATCTTAAAATCTTGTTGCAAGAGCTCCCAAGAATCAGGTGCACTAACGCTAAAGGCAGTTTTTCCCTCCTCCGAATTAGCAAAGGGGACCGTAAGGACCAGCCACTCGCTGGAGCGAGTTTGAATGTAACTAGGTTTCTCACATAGCATGGAAGAGATGTATGGTGGCAGTTTTCCAACCAGGCCTTTATAAATGAAGAGATGCCAATGATAGTTGCGCCTCTCCGACAAAGAACCCCAGCCCACCATACCATACAGGTCGCAATGATGAGCACCAGTAATAAACCTCAAAGCTGAATGGTAAATTGAGTCCAGAGGCTTGAGTATGGAGGCACCTGCATGACGATAGATTGTCTCCATAATCCAACACGGATAGAAATGTAGCGTTGATGATCCTCTTTCTACAAAACATGGGGAAACTAGTTTTATTTCTATAGAGGCAGCCGATCGATTGGCGGAGTTTTATAACAAGATTATCTATATGGTGTTTAAAATTGAGTTTGTCGTCCAGCCATATGCCAAGGTACTTGTATTCTGAAACCTTTTCTATACTTGAACCATTGGTGGTGGTGATACGGAGGTTGGAGAGGTCTATGTTTGGCGCGTTCGAGAAGATCATGAGTTTAGTTTTCTTGTAATTTATTTATCATTCTGCAACATCTGAAAGGTGACACACACCTTGCATAAACATATTTGGCTTTTACAGGGTTAGACAAGTCTATGAGCAGAGGTAGATTGCAATCTATACTAGCATTAGGCAGTTGGTCAAAAAGCAATTTCACACATTCTCAACTTCCGAAACGCATACGTTTAAATAAGTATAAATCTGCATATGAATCTTCAGGCGAAAAAGTTGTAAACTGACTAAAGCTGCTTCCACAACAGTACAACTACAGTAAAAGACTATTCCCCTTGTTGAAACTTTATGTGCCGTTTTAGAATGTTACCACAAGTGTACAGCTGAAGGGTTTCCCCCCATATGAATCCTATCCACCTCTTTCCGCGGGCATTTACTGGAGAATTTTTTGCACCACACTTTCGGTTAACAGCAGACTTACAAGCTCACGTCGCGTCGCAGATGCAGCCGTTGTGAGCTTGTAGATCATGATATTACATCTTGGTATATGTATGCACACAAATCCTTTGTTCACTAGAGCTTTTTCACATACTGTAAAAGTAAAGGATTTTCGCCTATGAGTCTTTATGGGAGCTTTTAGATTACCCATATGACTATAACATTTGCTAAAAACTTAAAGACCAAGTGAAATGAAAAATAAGTCTACGCTTTTTTCACTTTTAGAGCTTATCCGTGGTAATCATATGGGCATTAGAAAATAAACAATGTTTGTGTAGTTTTATTTTTAAATTAACCTTTTTAACTACAGCGTTTTCACAAACTTAACAAGTACAGGGCTTTTCATTTGTATGGATCCTCATTTGTGTTTTTAGAAGACACTTTTCACTTCAAGTGAAGGGCTCAGGGGCGTCACAAGGGGGGGACAGAGTTACTAGGGCCCAAGGTGGAGGGGCCCTAATTATTTTATACCTTATTAAAAAAAAAAAAAAAAAAAAGCAGATATACAAGTTCAAAGTCGTGAAATGTGTGCAAATCGTTGAATATATTATGTATTTTTTAAGCGAACATTTGTAACTCAAATTTTGCTTCTGGGAGGTCCCTGGAACTAAATATTTTGAGATGGGGGTCAGTGGCCAAATACATATAGTTTTGGGGGTCCTTCACATGAAAAGGTTTGAGCACAGCTGACATAGAAACATAGGTTTTTAAAAAAAAACTTAAAAGGATTTGAAATATTCAAATACTGGCACACATTTTCACCAAGTGCCGCGCTGCGAGCTTGTAGATCTGCTATTTTTCAATAGTTAAAGCACGTAATAATGTGTTCACAGTCTAAATGGGTTATCCCCCCTTCCATATGAAGAACATTCATGGGGGGCCCGCAGTGAATCCTTGTACCCAGGGCCCAGAATTTGGTGCGACACCCCTGGAAGGGCTTTACACCATATGGGTCTTCATGTGAGTTTTCAAGCGATTCTTGCGGTTGCAACCTTTGCCACAAACCGTACAACTAAAAAGCTTTTCTCCTGTGTGCGTCCTCATGTGTGATTCCAGATTAACCTTTTGACTGTAGGCTTTGTCACAGATTGTACAAGCAAAGGGCTTCTCCCCGGTATGAGTCCTCACGTGTAGTTTCAGTTCACCCTTTTGACTACAACCTTTGCCACAAAATGAACATGTAAAGGGCTTTTCGCCTGTATGAACCCTCATGTGTGACTTTAATTCATCCCTTCGACTACAGCCTTTACCACAAACTGTACACGTAAAGGGCTTTTCCCCTGTATGAGTCCTCAGGTGCGTCTCAAGATGTGCCTTTTTACTACAGGCTTTGCCACAAAATGTACAAGTAAAAGGCTTTTCCCCTGTGTGAACCCTCATGTGTGTTTTTAGTTCATCCTTTTCACCACAGCCTTTTCCACAAACCATACAACTAAAGGGCGTTTCACCTGTATGGGTCTTCATGTGCCTTTTTAAATGACTTGTGTGGCTATAGCCTTTACTACAAACTGTACAAGTAAAGGGCTTTTCGCCTGTATGAGACCTCATGTGTATTTTTAGATTACTTGTTGTAACAAAGCCTTTCCCACAAACTGTACAACTAAAGGGTTTTTCACCTGTATGCGTCCGCATGTGTATTTTTAGCACTCCGTTGTGACTACACGCTTTGCCACAGACTGTACAAATAAAGGGCTTTTCGCCTGTATGCGTCCTCATGTGTGTTTCTAGATGTGCCTTTTTACTACAGCCTTTGCCACAAATTGAACAAGTAAAAGGTTTTTCGACTGTGTGGGTCATCTGATGTTCCTGTTCACCAGGGTCCCAGTCGTCACTGTTGTCAGTGTCGGATTCAGAACAGTGTGAAGATTGGTGCTCGTCCTCGCTAGTTGGTACCCAGTACTCTGTATAAGCTTGTGTTTTCATGTGCTCAGTTGAGGTGCTGGCCAGAGGCTCCGTCTCTCGGTTTTCACCATCGCCTTCACTTTTCACTGGTAGTAATAATGTCCCATCAGCCTCCTCTGGTATTTGAAGTACCTCCTGCAGTGGTGGAAAATGTACACACATTTTTTACTTGAGCAAAAGTATCAATACTGCAATATAGAATTACTCTGTTACAAGTAAAAGTCCAGAATTCAAAATGTTCTTGAGTAAAGGTATTGGCATCAAAATGTACTTAAAGTACCAAAAGTAAAAGTACAAAATCAAATAGCCACGGTATAGAATAGGGCAAAAAGTGCATTAATGTATGTTTTATAATATAATCATTTATATCTGCAAAGTAACTAGTAACTCAAGTTTTCAAATAATTGTACTGGAGTACAACATTTGGATCCGAGATGTAGTGGAAGTAAAAGTACTGAAAACTGGACATGGTCAAATACAAATACCTCAAAACTGTACTTAAGTAGATAGATAGATAGATAGATAGATAGATAGATAGATAGATAGATACCTTTATTATCCCAAGGGGGGAATTTAGTTGTCCAGTAGTAGCACAGCAGTATACAGTTATTTACAAAGTTACAGAGACGTAAGAAAGATAGATAAGAGGGAAAAAAAACAAAACAAGGACAAGAGCAGTACAGTACCAATAAGGAGAAGGTGCATCAATAGAGGGGGCGAATAATATATAAGAATATATACATAAAGTGTCTTGCAAAAGAGACCATAGCAGTCAATGCTAGTTAGTGCAAACAAGTATCTCACTGTCAATGCTTAAACAAAGCAAAAATACTCAGAAACTACCAACACTAACAACCTAATAGTGCAGTGTCAAATCAGTGCGAAAAAAAGAAGAAACTAGGAAGCGTGTCACCGCAAGGCGCACATGAGCACTCTTCCTGGAAGGTCCTTAGAGGTCAAAGTCAATACAGCAATTGTTCCTTAGAGGTCAAAGTCAATACAGCAATTGATCCTTAGAGGTCAAAGTCAATACAGCAATGGTTCCGTAAGTCTAAGTTAGGAAGGGAGACCTTTTCAAGCGTCCGTTATGTGTCTCGTTGTAAATGTACTTAGTTACTTTAGACCACTGACCTCCTGGACCAGACTGGGGATCCTCTCCTGCTGTTCAGAGGAAACCTCTTCTTCAAACAAAGTGATGTGCTGTACGACTAGACAAAAAGATAACATTTGGGAAAACCATTAGTTTGAACCGACACTTCAATGAAGTGGTTCCACTGTTTTATAGCTGTGGTATTTAGAAGAACATGCAGTGGAAAATAAATGAATACATAAGAATATATTTATTATTGGATCCAACCATTCTAATTTACCAACACATAGTGGTGGAAATGTAATTTTCCAATTTCCAGACTGTGATGCGTAGAGACAATACAAAATGTGGAACGGAGCGAACAGGCTGGAAACCAGGCTAATAACTCTATATTTACACACAAAAATATGCTTTTAGAAGTGGCAATGTGATGCAAACAGGAAACTGTTAAAGGTTAAGTTGGAGCAATGTCTAGGGCTGTCACAATTATGACAAAGACTTTTAGGCTTTGAAGTTGCACATGGTAGATATGACACATAACCTAATTATACAAAGACATTGTACATATTTGACAATTTTATACTTAAAAAAAGAACATTCATAGTGGAAATAGACGATCTACAAGCTCACAACGTGTCGCGATGCAACGTGTTGTGGGCTTGTAGATCTGCTATTTCCACTACTTTTTACTTTAAAAAATATATGAACATTTTTCAACATGGAAACGATTATGACCATCATGAAAAAAATAATTGCGATTACGTAAAAAATTGCGATTAGACGATTATGTAATAAGTGTGACAGCCCTAGCAATGTATTTTTTAAAGATGATGACTAGATGTCTTTGTGAAAGGTTGATACGGTGATGGTCCTACAACAGAACATAATGAACTAAAGGAAGAGCTTGAAACATACCGTGGTCCAGAAGTTCCTGTTTAACAGAAACCGTGCTGGAGTCTAGGTCGTCTTTAAGTTCCTGTTTAATAGAAATAGTACTGGGTGGTTCTGGAGAACTCATCTTCAACTGCAGACCGAACTCCACACACTGGTCTGGAATGAAATGGTACATGGTAAATTGAAGCAATAAGCCACAAGAGGCATGTGGTTACCTGGTATTTTAAACGGCTGAGAGGCGTGGTGAGACACGAGGCAAAGCCGAGTGTCTCCAACAGTTTCTAACTGTTTCTAAAACAGTTACAATATGGCAACATGAAAAATCATAGACATGTACCAATTAAAACTCTTCTATTTCACTAATAATTCACTACAAGGTCTGCAACAAAGGGTCCCAGCTTTTTCCCTCAACAACACAGGTGCAGATAATTGGTGCACAGTGGAACACTGTGGAAAGAAATAACGCACCTGGGTCTGATATAAACTGATTCAAGGTGTGGATTATAGTCTCATATACCACAGCAATTAAAGGGAAACCAGCCAATCAGAATCAAGGAATGGAACTAGCCGTTTCAGAAGGTGCATTTATATAGCACCTTTATCCAAGGTGCTTTACAGAGATTGTGCATTCACTCATAGGGCTGTCACGATATGACATTTTACATGACGATTAATTGTCACTCAAATAATTGTGATTAACGATTTAATTGTGTATTTGTCGTTGACAATTACATTTCTCTTTGGCTTTTAGGCTTTGGAGTTGCACATGGCAGATATGACACATAACTTAAATATACAAAGAAATTACTGACATATTTATCAACTTTCTACTTAAAAAATAACATTGATAGTGGAAATAGACGATCTACAAGCTCACAACGCGTCGCATCCACTATTTCTGAAAATGTTTGTCAATGTATGAACATTTTTCAACATTCACGATTATGACGATTATGACAAAATATTTGTCAAATAATTACGATTAGACGATTATGTAATAATTGTGACAGCCCTATTCACTCATTCACACACACATTCATACACCGATGGTGGAGAAACTACCGGTATTCAAGGCACCAACCTGTTCACTGGGAACAATTAGGGGTTCAGACTTCAGAGGCTTGCTCAGGGACTCTTCGACACTTAACTCTGGGGGAGCCCGGGATTGAACTGGGAACGTTTCGGGAATCCTCTGTGTTCTAATGACGGTTTTGGAGTAGTAAGGGGATCAAACAGGCTCTAGGGGCTATGTTAATACAGTACATTCCCTAACCATATAGATAGACATACAGATAGACTGATAGATCCGTTTGATCCCCTTGGCCCTTACTGCTCCAAACATGCACAAATGCAAAATACGAGGTGCTCCCTTCTTGCTCCAAGTGTAATCTATCCATCAGGAAGCTCTCTGGAATGTGTAAGTCATATTCTTGAGCGGTGGCGCCGTCTACTTAGCGTGTTACTAGGACGACGACTGACGCGGTCTCGAGTTTAACTGGTCTTGACATAAACTAGTAAGACACCTCAGGGTGACCCTAAAGGGCGAGGTCGCGCCAATTCTTGGCCATCTGGCCAGTGATGTATATGGGACCAGTTACTAGAGCTTAAAAGTTCAGCCCGAGCCCGACGGGACCCGACGGGTCGGCGCGGGCTGGGCCGGGCTCAATTTGTCACATATATGTCGGGCTTTGGGTCGGGTCGGTCTTTTATAATCCGGTAGGGAAGCGCAGCACGGTAACGTGATGTCTCTGTGACTGTGTAAGCTGTGATGCACCGCTGCGGCGCAACTTGACACAGTTGAGCGTGTGTGACTGTATGTGCGCTGCTGCGCAATGTTCAGACAGTTGAGCAACGTTCAGTTGAGAGTGTGCTCCCGTGTGTGTGTGTGTGTGTGTGTGTGTGGCGGTGGCTGCTATGGCCAGTGGGTGCTTCTCGTTCTCGCTGTGGCAGAGCGGAGTGGAGGAGATCGTTGAAACCATTCACAGACACTTTTGGATTTCCTAATAATATTATAGACGTAGTGTGAATGTTGTAGCTATAATAGCCTGTACGCCTGCTTCCTGATTTAGCGACGGCCGTCAGCTGTGTTTTCCAGCGAGGCTCAGACGTTTTTTTTTCTTCCATAATTAGGACGGTGCTTGCTACAATGTCTTTTATATATAGGCTGATTAGGCTCTATAAAGACAGTTGGAAAATGGTAGAATGACACTGTTCTTAACGAATCACCAATATTGTATGAGGGAAAAAAGGATGCTGCCGTCTGCATCATATAAGCTTGTTGTTTAGAATGTCGGTCTTCGGGCTGGGCCGGTCTCCAAATGTCAATTATGTATCGGGCTTGGGCTCGGTCCGGGCTGAAATTCTGTCGGGCTGGGTTGGGCCGGGCTCACTTTTTTAGGCCAGATTTAAGCTCTACCAGTTACTCATATATGGAGACCCCTGCATGATAGTCAACAGTGTTATGTCAAAACATGACCATATATGGGCATTACCAAATATGGGCATTCCCAGATAGGCCTTAAACAATCCTTAATATTGATAACATAATATATTTAATAATGTCCTTAATGTTGATAATAAAGGAATCTCCACATATGGGCATAAAACGTATGTTAATTAGTAAAGCCAAGCAGGGCCTTGGCGAGTTAGGGCCTGGGTTTGATGCCTGGGGATCTCCATATATGGGCATAAGGGGTACCCTTACCTAACAGGGCATCATCTGGGAATACCCATACTGTATATGGACATTTTATTTATTTTATCCTTTATTATCCATATATATATATATATATATATATGGACTTAATATTAACGTTTTCCGCCTGGGATTGATGACATCAGAAATCTCCATATATGGGCATAAAAGGGATTTTGTTTCTGGGAATGACCATATATGGACTTTTTATTTTATCCTTTATCAATAATAATATGTATCCATAATATACATACCATAGTTTATGCCCATACATGGATATCCCTATCTGAACCAGCCACACAAATATGGGCCATGCCTTTGCTATCAATGACATCAGGGATCTTCAATCATGGGCATACAATTGATACCCATATATGGACTGTCACTGGGATATCACCTGTGATATCACAGTTCTCGGTCTCGCAACAATAGCACAACGGCTCGTCCATTCCTACAACACAAGGTCACGCATGTTGTTCTTGGTACGAGGACTAGCATTAGCAGCTATGTTGGACACTGCAGCTAAGTGAAGCTCCATGTCATACACATATAAAGTGTTTTACCTTCAAGCCACGGATGTCAGCCGTCAAAGCAGACTTGTGTTGTGAATATTTCCCTGTGTTGTTGTTCAACGAAGAGCTGTTTGAATCCCGTCTGGACGCTTTGCTGTTCCACCATGACACAACAGTCCTGCCTTCTCTCGGCTAGGTTCCGTGAGCAAATTTAGGCTAGTAAATATAAGACTTCCGGTGGTAGATCTCTTCAGAATAAGAGTACCCCTAAAGCCATTGAAAAACGATTCATTTGTACATTAAAGACACAATGAAATGACTATTTGGGGTATTTTATTTTGAAGTTTCAGTCTGAAAAGGAAGCCTGTGTGTTGCTGAACCTATCCCAGGGGACCAGCCCTTCAGGCGATGGGAATTAAAATCTGAGTAATGGGAGTAATGGGAGCCAGCAATGGGAAACAAACAGGTGAATGTAATCAAAGGTTCATTTATATTCAAAAACTCTATCTATGTCATCACTTTTTGAATTTCTGTTCACAGGAAGTAATTAAGAATGGCCTATTTAGGGACCGTTGATATAAATATACACAAAAATGGGTTATTTTCTATTTTTTTGGCATCTAGTGTTAGGTATGGCCATATTATCACTACAGATATGCTCTAAAAGTGTAAAAAACATGTTTTTGATTTCACCCCGTCTTTAAGCATTTAATCAAAGCTATACAACGAAACTTAAGTTTTAATGACAACAAAATATACATCTAAATAGATAAATGCTGTTCCCTGGAGTGCATAGCCTTTACAAATTAGACTAATATTTATTGCGACCGTAAGGTCGCAGTTTAGTTGCGACCGTCAGGGAGCAGTTTACTATGAAAACCTCCACCGGCCGTCCGTCGGTCGGTCGGTCACACGTCACACGTCACACCTTTGCCCTGCTCATATCTCCGCATCAGTATATAGGGCTTGTTTGTTTATTGTATGACATCACGCCACATCATCAGCTGTGGACTCTGTGATGTCATCGTATCTCCATATATGGCCATCTCCGTATATGGAGATATAAGTCGTCCATGCCCAAGTATGGGCTGGTGAGGTCAGACTTTGTGTGATGCGTAGGTTATCTCCATATATGGAGATTCAACATTCCAGGTGTAACTATGGCTACCCGTATGACGTGAGAGGTGGAGGTTGTGATATTTGTGGAGATAAGCGACCAACGGTCGCTTATCTCCCGATTAGGGAGTCTTACTGGTATCAAAACCTCCACCGGCCGTCCGTCCGTCGGTCGGTCGGTCGGTCGGTCACACGTCACACCTTTGCCCTGCTCATATCTCCGCATCAGTATGACATCACACCACATGTGTACACAAACCTTTGTGTACGTTGCTGTGGCAACAGTCTGTTGTTGCTGGTCTGTTAGTGTACGTTAGCAACCACCTTAGCAACCATGGTTTTACCCTAGCAACCAACTGTTTACCCTAGCAACCAACTGTTTACCATAGCAACCATGTTTTTTTACCCTAGTCTCAATATATTGAATCCACTTTCACGATGTAAAGTCCAGTTCAACATTTCAAACACCAAAAATGGTAAAATACCAAACAATACAGGTTCTCAGGGTTCTTGAAGATCAAGAGTCTTGGTCAAATACTTCTGTTGGTTTCTGCACTGATCATTTATACAATTCAGCTGTGTTTGCTCGTGTCATCATGATGAGGTCATAAATCAGCCATGCCCAAATATAGATTTTACGGGTTTACATGCTTACTCAGTTATTCGTTATGTGAAAGTCCTATGACGTCTATGATATCTGACATCATCATACATACATTCCCTTTTATGCCCATAAATGGAGATCCCCTCTGTAGAACCAGCCACTGACATCACTGTAATGTCAGGGGAACCAAATCCCTTTTATGCCCATATATGGAGATCCCTGTGATGCCAGGGGAACCAAATCCCTTTTATGCCCATATATGGAGATATGGAGATCCCCGTGTTGCCAGGGTAACCAAATCCATTTTATGCCCATATATGGAGATCCCTGTGATGTAGGGGTGTGCGATATGACGATAATTATCGTCTCGGCGATACAGCTTTGCCACGATAGGCCATTTCAGAATATCGTTTCTCTCGTGATACAAACAGTCATTTAGAAAAGGCTCTGGAATCTGGATATACAGCGAGTGCACGTTCCATGAGTCGCAGCTCGATTGCTTAATTTATACTTCTATAGTACGGTGGTGTAATTCGCCAAAAAGAACAGATCTACAAGCTATAACGTGTCGCGGCTCAACGTGTCGTATAGCTTGGGGATCTGTCCCCTGCTTTCACGGCCCCTCCCCCGGGCAGCACGCAGACAGGCTACAGAGTGTCTACAGCACTGACTGAGTTGTGTGCAGGAGCTGAGGAGCACCGAGCAGCACGGCACACTGGCCCACGATTTAGTTTCACTTTCACGGGACTTTGTAAAGCAGGGATGCAGCTTGGCCTGCATTCTTTGGAGCATATTTTTCATAATGGATGCATTAAACTAACAGGACGCAAACTACTGTACTTATCCGTCCTGCTATCGCTATCAGCCATCTCACTGCTTGCAAAGCTGTGCTGGAGTCTCCACTCTGGCAGTATTGATGAGATGATTTAGATCACCTTGTAAATCCATGCTTCTGTTTTTATTAACTACAAACAAGTAGCTTTTTGCTGCGATTTGTAAAGTGCTTTGTTTGTTATGTTTTCACCATTGATGCATGCGTGTGTCGTCGCGTCTCGCGGTGAAATCGTAGCGTCTATTTTGCGTCTATTACATAATTGGCTTAGTTATAAAACCATGCCATTATTGTTAGTAGAAAAGCTAAAAGCTAGGATGATAATGAGTGAGTAATTCTCTAAAAAGAAAGCTTGTATCATAACAAACCTCCTGACTTTGGTTGGTCATAAGGTAATTTGTTTTCCCTGAAGTTTCAATGGTAAGGCATGGGTTGTTGTCAACCTGTGGGTCGAGACCCCCAGAGAGGTCCCGCCAAATTGTTTTGAAAATAGCCGATCTACAAGCTCACAACACTCAAAAAAACATTTTAAGGGAACCCATAAAACATTTCTGGGACCCATTTGAATGACCTGAACCATCATCACACCAACTAGTAAATATTTTGAGGTAAAAAATGATAATTGTTTAATCAAAAATCTGAATGTTATCATTAAAAAATCATAGATTAGGCTATCTATCTTTCTATCTGCAGCATAACAATGAATAGATTATCTATAGAATATCTGTGTGGGTCTAATAATCATAATAAACCTAAAAACTCGCATAAACAGTATCGTGATAATATCGTGTATCGTGATACTGCATGAAGCATATCGTGATAATGCTTTTTGCCAGTATCGCCCACCCCTACTGTGATGCCAGGGGAACCAAATCCCTTTTACACCCATATATGGAGATCCCTTATGTCATCAATATTAAGCCCATATCTGTGAATATCTATGGGTACCCACACTGGCCCAACCAGGAGCAGTTTGTGTGGGTACATGGGCGGGCGCGGCGAGTCAGTCCGCAAGTCTCCAGCCAATAGCATGTGTTTCCTCCCCCACCCCCCTCTGCTCCTCCTCCTCCTCCCCCCGCTCAGAGAACGCAGCTGCGTTATGACGTCGTCAACACATTCCGATCGGCGAATCAGCGTCGTGAATCAGCGTCTTGTGATTAGCACGGGTGGGGGTTTCCCAGAACTCATGTGTGTTTCCAAGTACACCAGCCAGCGCCGCCGCCGTACCGTACCGCGCATCGTGTCGCGGTAAAATGCGGTAAATTGCGATCGTATCGATTTCGCTATGAAACACCAGTAGCAGACATGTTATGTTGTGTTTGATTACTAGTTCGTAGTGCTCCTATTCTGACTGTTTCTTTGGTTAGCAAGTAGCACTAGCAAGCAACAGGCTAACCACTAGCCAGCCAGGCACACATAACAACACTATGTCATGTGTTGGTCGGTGAACCAATTGCTCTGCTGCTCCTCCTCCTCCTCCCCCCGCTCAGAGAACGCAGCTGCGTTATGAAGTCGTCAACACATTCCGTGCAACGCCCCTCTGCACTCTGATTGGTTAGGGAAAATCTACACTTCCTCCAACAGTGATTCTAATGGGATCGCCCATGCTTCATTTTCTTCCGAGCGCCTAATGAAGCCTGGGTTTCCGAGGCTAATGGGTACCAGATGTCTCCATATATGGTTAAATGGTCCGATATACATCACTGGCCAGAAGACCAAGAAATGGTGCAACCTCGCCCTTTGCTTTTCTCCCTTAGGCATCTTACTGGTAGGTAGTTTAATGAGGAATGCAGTATGGTGGTAGGTAGGTAGTTATGGCCTTTGATGTAAGATTTTCACTTTCTAGGATAACTATATTTGCTATTCCCAGATGATGCCCTTTTAGGGTACCCCTCATGCCCATATATGGAGATCCCCAGGCTTTACTAATTAACATAAGTTTTATGCCCATATATGGAGATCATTGTCCCAATGTCATCAGATATATGGGCATAAATGGACACAGGCAAACTAGATGGGCTGTATGGATATCCAGATGTGTGATATCAAGTGTTTTATTCCAAATGTGGCACCCCACAGACATATTTCCAGAAACAAAATCCCTTTCATGCCCATATATGGAGATTTCTGATGTCATCAATCCCAGGCCCTGTAAAAAACATGGTTGCTATGGTAAACAGTTGGTTGCTAGGGTAAACAGTTGGTTGCTAGGGTAAGAAAACATGGTTGCTATGGTAAACAATTGGTTGCTAGGGTAAACAGTTGGTTGCTAGGGTAAAAAAACATGGTTGCTGTGGTAAACAGTTGGTTGCTAGGGTAAACAGTTGGTTGCTAAGGTAAAAAACATGGTTGCTATGGTAAACAGTTGGTTAGTAGGGTAAACCTTCAATGATTTTGACATCTTGTTACTAATCTGTCGGTAGATAATGCCGGTCTTATATAAGGGTCATTTGTGTACGGTGT
This sequence comes from Nannobrachium achirus, assembly GCF_963921795.1. NCBI lineage: Eukaryota > Metazoa > Chordata > Actinopteri > Myctophiformes > Myctophidae > Nannobrachium > Nannobrachium achirus. The sequence continues at coordinate 67,865,237 of NC_137817.1, read as the reverse complement.
GATGTCATACTGATGTCAGCAGTGTGACAGGAGATAAGCGACCAACGGTCGCTTATCTCCCGATTAGGGAGTCTTACTGGTGTAGACATATTTTTTTGTTATTAACACTTTTTTTTTTACACATAAACATATTTTTTGTTATATGGCTTTGTTCAAATGCCTAATTTATATTTTTAATGAGCTGAGCATATAATTTGCAAATTCAACGTCTTTCAATGGCATTAATTACGAGCATTTTATTTTTAAGGCGAATGAATCAAACCGGAAGTCTTATATTTTCCTGCTCTAACACCGGAAGTTCTATATTTGCTGAGTTCACGCAGCTACATGAATCTGTAGCCTCGCGTAGCCAGGGCTTAGTCATCTGATCTGTCTGTCTATCCATCTCTTCAGTCAGTTACACATCTCCTCTTAACAGGAGGCGAAAGGCAGTAAGGCAAGGCAACAGCGCGTGGTCGCGTGGATCCTTTTGCGCGTGCGTGAAACACGTTGTTTACCCGGAAGTAAAGACGTAGGTTTTCATGGAGTTTTCATCTCTGCTGGCTGCTATCTGCTCACACAGCCGTTTTCATCGTGTTGAGGATAAAAAATAAAATACAAAACGGAACAGAGCTTGGTGCAAAGCGTCTCCCAAAGGAGGTGAAACGTGTCAAATGGAGTCTGCGCGGCTGAAGATAAAAGAACACATGAAGTCGGTGGGAGAGGAGTGTGTTTTGGACAAACAGCAGTGTGGCGCTTTAATATGTGTGATGTGTGCCTCCGTGCGGCCGCAGAGGTCATGTGCAACCTCTTCCAGAGAGAGATGGAGACACTACACAACACCCAACTACACACTGCAGGTATGTCTGTTACACACACAACACCACACTACACACTGCAGGTATGTCTGTTACACACACAACACCACCCAGCTACACACTCCAGGTATGTCTGTTACACACACAACACCACACTACACACTCCAGGTATATCTGTTACTCACACAACACCACACTACACTACACTACACACTCCAGGTATGTCTGTTACACACACAACACCACACTACACACTCCAGGTATGTCTGTTACTCACACAACACCACACTACACTACATACTCCAGGTATGTCTGTTACACACACAACACCACACTACACTACACACTCCAGGTATGTCTGTTACACACACAACACCACACTACACTACATACTCCAGGTATGTCTGTTACACACACAACACCACACTACACTACACACTCCAGGTATGTCTGTTACACTCACAACACCACACTACACACTGCTGGTATGTGTGTTGCCACTAGGAGTGTAACAATATAACTGAATCGAAAAATCGATTTTAATTTGCAATGATCTACTATATCAATATGTAAAAGCAAAATATCGTACCGTGTGGCTTTGTATCGTATCGTTTTACAATGCAAATAATCACTATTTAACCATTTAGCAATGCAAATAATTGATTGTATGGAAAAGTATTTGTGCCTTGTATAAACAATTATAACGCCAAACGTATCATATATGATAAACATAACTTATCCAATTATCAGTGTAATCAATACTTGGACCAAGAACCTGTTCTATCACATCTGACACGTCCCCTGTTCCCCTGGACCATACCATTTACCCTGCAGGTAGTTATAGAGCCTCAGGTGCTATGACCCAAAATGGCTGCCTTTAAGGCTCCAACTAAACAGGGGATGTTGATGCTACAAACTACAAACACTTGTTTCTTTTTTTTAAGAAGTTCTGATTCCTAGAATATCTTTACTAATATTTTGAAATAGGTGTTGCATAACTTGAATTGTTTTTACTGTGTCAAATGTTTGTACTGTATCATATTTGATACTACATATAGTCTCCTTCTTATCTCCACTACATATTGCATAGATGACAGTTGAAGCAGGGACCCCCACTACACATTGCATAAATGAGAGATGAAGCAGGGACCCCCACTACACATTGCATAAATGAGAGATGAAGCAGGGACCCCCACTACACATTGCATAAATGAGAGATGAAGCAGGGACCCCCACTACATATTTTATAGATAAGAGATGAAGCAGGGACCCCCACTACATATTGTATAGATGAGAGATGAAGCAGGGATCCATCCATCCATCCATCCATCCATATTCAACCGATTATCCGGAATCGGGTTGCGGGGGTAACAGTTCCAACTGAGACCTCCAGATTTCCTTATCCCGAGCAACTTCCTCCACTCCCTCAGGAAGTATACCGAGGCGTTCCCAAGCCAGAAGCAGGGATCCCCACTACATATAGATGAAGCTTGTAACACCTCTTCCCTTGTATCAAATATGATACAATACAAATTTTATAAAAACACATCTTAAAAAAAGATACAAATAAAATAAAATAAGACCCAATAAAGTGTCTAGAGATGCCACTGATAATCGGCAATGGATTGGATCGGATTGGCCCGATATGAATGTAATTAATGAGATCGGTGTTTCCAATCAAACGGTTAATTCACCGATCCGATCAATGACGTACTACAGTATACACGTGCTGCAGCTCCTCCAATATATGGTTTGTTATGGTCTGATCACACTCCAGATCCGACGGTGGCGGTATAACGCTGCATACCAACCGCCTTAAAACAAGGAAGAAGTGTTTGTTGTGGTCACGCTGTTCTACTCTGCTACTGTCTGTCGCGGAACGCACGCTTAACACATTGAATGCCAAGGTTTCTGGAAATTAGTCAATAGCCCCAGCCACCATTGACTCCCCATTCATTTTGAGACCATACATAACTGTACTTTTTTGAAGTATTATATGAACTGCGAACACATGCAGATACACTTTAGGGTGTATTCTTTCATGTTGCAAAGAATTGAGTTCACAGATAGTTCCATTTTGAATATAAGTGCATGTGAAAATAAAAAAAACGCTCATAAATCTTGCCTCTCAAATGAGGTTCTGAGATAATCGCATTTAAAGGTTTATTTTATGTACAGAACTGTTTGTACTGTGTCAATCTCAACTTGGCACATATCAGAATAATCGGTAGGATGTTTACTTTACTGTTGACTTTACCGTTAGTCAAAATATTATTCGCCTGTGGAGTTATGGGCTTATCTATAGGGTTAGGGTTAATCAAAATAGAACTGTGTTATGTGGTACTTTCAGCATTTCCAAGGCTAAAACTCCTGTTATGGGTCATGATTTATTTTTTCTAGGCAGCTGCATGCTTTCTAGGCAGCTGCATGCTTTATTTACAGATATTTTGATGTTCACATCGTCAAACTACAATATTCCATGTAATATTGTTTCACAGAAATGGATGTCAGAGAAAAACACATGTTTTGTATATATTGTGCCAGTAAGTAATTTCAGCTAGGACTATTTGCAAATGTGATACCTGTTTTGAAAGCCTGAAGGATGTTCTTTATTCTACACACAAAAAGTAAGTTCATATGACATTTCTTTTTGAAGTTAGGACCAAAAGTTTACATTATTTTCTGACCGAGATCACCTCTCAAGAGAAGAAAAATATTGCCAAATATTGTGAAATATTGCCAGACCAACATAAAATGCTCAACTTTTACAGCAAATATCTCAAACAACCCTTTGAATTGCTGTCTTTCATTATAAATTACAATAAAAAGGTTGTTTGTTGACCTTTTCTGACTCTTCCTATAAGGGCCTGTCAATATACTGTATTGAGGAGGTTTGGCGCCCCCATGTGTTCGTTCGATATCATGACACTACAAATGTGTGTGTGTCATTCATACATTCATAAGTGTTACAAATAGAACCAAATGGACCCTTACGGGTAAATTTTTACACTCTCAGAGTACTCTGAGTACCATGTAATGGTCAGTTATGTAGCCAGATATGTGATGGACAATTAGTGATTGAAAGTAAGTACATTTACTGAATTATGGGAATGGAGATGAGATGCTTTTAGTTTAAAGATTTGTTTTTTATGCCTTTATTTGATAGGACAATAGACTGACAGGAAATGGGAGAGATGGGGGATGACATGTGGTCATGACAGATCGTCCAGATCGGGAATCGAACCGGTGACGCCAGCAGGCATCATAGTATGTGGTATGCGCTTTGACCACTAGGCCAGTGGGCACCCCTAGATGCTTTTAGTCAGTTTTAGTTTACACAAGTTTGAATTCTTGAAACTATTTTGTACCCCACCTAGACAAATAACACGAGTAGGTCAGGCATTTAGTGCAGGTTTAGTTCAGTGCATCAAAATAAATAAGGCCAAAATATACAAATACAATGTTTTTTTACATACAAAAGCCTAAAACTGAATGACAGAATGCTATGAATGAAATATTGCCCAATGCTCAACTGCATGTTGCCTGTTGACCTCTTCTGACCTGCTGTAGGGGCCTTGGTAGACTAATGTTATCTTCCCATTTTCTATGCAATTCTGACTCTTCCTATAAAGGCCTGTCAATATACTGTATTGAGGAGGTTTGGCGCCCCCATGTGTTCGTTCGAAATCATGACACTACAAATGTGTCTGTGTCATTCATACATTCATAAGTGTACAAATAGAACCAAATGGACCCTTACGGGTCAATTTTTACACTCTCAGAGTACTCTGAGTACCATGTAATGGTCAGTTATGTAGCCAGATATGTGATGGACAATTAGTGATTGAAAGTAAGTACATTTACTGAATTATGGGAATGGAGATGAGATGCTTTTAGTTTAAAGATTTGTTTTTTATGCCTTTATTTGATAGGACAATAGACTGACAGGAAATGGGAGAGATGGGGGATGACATATGGTCATGACAGATCGTCCAGATCGGGAATCGAACCGGTGACGCCAGCAGGCATCATAGTATGTGGTATGCGCTTTGACCACTAGGCCAGTGGGCACCCCTAGATGCTTTTAGTCAGTTTTAGTTTACACAAGTTTGAATTCTTGAAACTATTTTGTACCCCACCTAGACAAATAACACGAGTAGGTCAGGCATTTAGTGCAGGTTTAGTTCAGTGCATCAAAATAAATAAGGCCAAAATATACAAATACAATGTTTTTTTACATACAAAAGCCTAAAACTGAATGACAGAATGCTATGAATGAAATATTGCCCAATGCTCAACTGCATGTTGCCTGTTGACCTCTTCTGACCTGCTGTAGGGGCCTTGGTAGACTAATGTTATCTTCCCATTTTCTATGCAATTCAAACATGGCAGGCTTGGCCGGTCAATTTCTAGACTGCATTATAAGGTTTTGGCTTTGATGTGTACTTTATTCTACACATATAAAAGACAAGGGTTAGGGTTAAAATTTTATTTTCCTGTACAAAAGACGGAACAATAAAGTACAACCTTGAACCTTTGAGATCAGACAACAGTAGATACTGTCAGGTACTTCTGTGCAAGTGTATTTCAGTGCATCAAAATAGATAGGCCAACATATTATATACTATACAGTGTATTTCAGTGCATCAAAATAGATAGGCCAACATACTATAACTATATACTATATATACAAATGCAATGGATTTTCCATGTACAAAGTGCTTGAAATCCCATCAAGTTCAAATGGCAACATGAAGACAGGCTGAAAGGTCATATGAATCTTTTACTTTTGACTTCATTGACTTCAGACAGACAGTAGGTATTCTCAAATCAAATTCAAACTTCTAACCATAAAATAATACAAGCCTTCTTCAGCTCAAAGTCCCAAAGTTCAATGTCAAAGGTGCTTGAACTCTGAGTGAGTTCAATAAAATAAAATAAGTGCGACATAAGAAAATATGGAAAATAAAATAGGTTCAGGAAGTAGGCTCAGTTCAATGTCAAAGAAAAAAAGCTAAAACTCCTGTTATGGGTCATGATTTATTTTTTCTAGGCAGCTGCATGCTTTCTAGGCAGCTGCATGCTTTATTTACAGATATTTTGATGTTCACATCGTCAAACTACAATATTCCATGTAATATTGTTTCACAGAAATGGATGTCAGAGAAAAACACATGTTTTGTATATATTGTGCCAGTAAGTAATTTCAGCTAGGACTATTTGCAAATGTGATACCTGTTTTGAAAGCCTGAAGGATGTTCTTTATTCTACACACAAAAAGTAAGTTCATATGACATTTCTTTTTGAAGTTAGGACCAAAAGTTTACATTATTTTCTGACCGAGATCACCTCTCAAGAGAAGAAAAATATTGCCAAATATTGTGAAATATTGCCAGACCAACATAAAATGCTCAACTTTTACAGCAAATATCTCAAACAACCCTTTGAATTGCTGTCTTTCATTATAAATTACAATAAAAAGGTTGTTTGTTGACCTTTTCTGACTCTTCCTATAAGGGCCTGTCAATATACTGTATTGAGGAGGTTTGGCGCCCCCATGTGTTCGTTCGATATCATGACACTACAAATGTGTGTGTGTCATTCATACATTCATAAGTGTTACAAATAGAACCAAATGGACCCTTACGGGTAAATTTTTACACTCTCAGAGTACTCTGAGTACCATGTAATGGTCAGTTATGTAGCCAGATATGTGATGGACAATTAGTGATTGAAAGTAAGTACATTTACTGAATTATGGGAATGGAGATGAGATGCTTTTAGTTTAAAGATTTGTTTTTTATGCCTTTATTTGATAGGACAATAGACTGACAGGAAATGCAATATATGTATGCAATTCAAACATGGCAGGCTTGGCCGGTCAATTTCTAGACTGCATTATAAGGTTTTGGCTTTGATGTGTACTTTATTCTACACATATAAAAGACAAGGGTTAGGGTTAAAATTTTATTTTCCTGTACAAAAGACGGAACAATAAAGTACAACCTTGAACCTTTGAGATCAGACAACAGTAGATACTGTCAGGTACTTCTGTGCAAGTGTATTTCAGTGCATCAAAATAGATAGGCCAACATATTATATACTATACAGTGTATTTCAGTGCATCAAAATAGATAGGCCAACATACTATAACTATATACTATATATACAAATGCAATGGATTTTCCATGTACAAAGTGCTTGAAATCCCATCAAGTTCAAATGGCAACATGAAGACAGGCTGAAAGGTCATATGAATCTTTTACTTTTGACTTCATTGACTTCAGACAGACAGTAGGTATTCTCAAATCAAATTCAAACTTCTAACCATAAAATAATACAAGCCTTCTTCAGCTCAAAGTCCCAAAGTTCAATGTCAAAGGTGCTTGAACTCTGAGTGAGTTCAATAAAATAAAATAAGTGCGACATAAGAAAATATGGAAAATAAAATAGGTTCAGGAAGTAGGCTCAGTTCAATGTCAAAGATGCTTTCACTCCGAGTGATAGTCCAATTGGACTGAGTAAAGTGAGACGTGAAAAATATGGAAAATAAAATAAAAGTTCAGGACGTAGGCTCAGTTCAATGTCAAAGATGCTTTCACTCTGAGCGATAGTCCAATGAAATGAGTGTGAGAAAAATAAATAGAAAATAATAATACATTTTCTTTTTGTTTTCTTTTCTTTCTTTTTTACAAAGGAAATAAAATAAAATAAAACATTGTGTAGTGTGTGTGTGTGTGTGTGTGCGTGCGTGCGTGCGTGCGTGCGTGCGTGTGTGTGAGAGAGAGCATCATGCTTCTCACCTCTGGTGGTACTCAAAGAAACATGGGTAGGCGCAAAGGGGGACATAGTGGCAGCCCACACAGACATACTGTGTCTCCTTGCGGACGGGTGGGTTCCTGTTCAGGCAGTTCCTGCATTTTCGGAACGGCCTTTCCTGACCTGGGTTGGGGTTGATGGGCTGCAGAACATGCCCCCTGAAGTCGATGTCGTACCGATGTTCAGGGTCCCTGCCGCGGGGTCCCCTAGGGGTGGGGGCAAGGGGGGCAGGGGGGGGAGGAGCAGGTGCTGCTGCTTCTGCTGCTGCTGCCTCTGGTGCTGCCTCTGCTGCTGCTGCTTCTGCTTCTGCTACCAGAGGAAGTTTGGTCCAGGCCTTGGCTGTCTCCAAGATGAACTTTCTCATCTTCATTGGCGGCTTCCTCTTGGGTTCGTCTGGTTGGTCGTCGTCGTCGTCGCTGTCGACTTCGTTCTTCAGCTTGTAGATGATGTGGGCGTTGACGAGGGCAATCTGGAACAGGTACATGACGAATTTTGAAGTCCACTTGGCCGTCTTGCGGACAAACGGATAATAGGAGATTTTTTGGTCAAGACGGTCCACCTGAGAAGACAAGTAAACAGAGGCGTCATATAATATTTTTTTTTGCAAAAAAAAAAAAAATTTTTGGCAAATTTTTTTTTTTTTCTTTTTCTTTTTTTGGCTACAGGGGGAAATAATAAAATGTACTTTTCATCATGCCTGTTGCTAAGGTATGGCAACATGACTGGTGTCTTGCACACGCGCGAAGACACCAGTCATGTTGCCATACCTTAGCTTTTTCTGAACTGACGCAACTGGTAGACAAGACAATGTATAATGACAAATATGTTAGCATGAGGCACCAAGAGCATGAGGCACCACAACACGCGGCACTGCATGTTGTGAGCTTGCAGGCACCAAGCTCACAACACGCAGTGCCACGTGTTGTGAGCTTGCAGGCTCCAAGCTCACAAGCACAGTGCCATTGGGGCGGCTGTAGCTCAGGAGGTAGAGTGGGTTGGCCAATGATCCATGGGTCGGAGGTTCAAATCCCAGCTCCTCCTGTCAACATGTCGAAGTGTCCTTGGGCAAGACACTGAACCCCACGTTGCCTCCAATGAGTTGGTTGGTGAAAGCTTGCCACCATTGGTGTGTGAATGTGGGAAGTGAGGACGCTGGCGTCGAATGTTCGCCGCTTCACTTCCCAATGTATGAATGAATGAACCATTGTAAAGCGCTTTGAGCACTTGGAAAAGCGCTATAAAAATGCAATTCATTATTATTATTATTATTATTATTATTATTATGTGTTGTATGCTTGCAGGCACCAAGCAATGAGGCAATGAGTAGACAAGACAATGTATTAGGTGGTGGTGGTACATATGATCTTATTTGTCCAACATACCCCGTTCATGTAGAGATTGTAGTCACACACGCAGGCTGGCTTCTTCTGGGGGACCCTCTTCTCTTCCCCTTTCTGTTTGACGTGGACTGTGCGTTCTTCATCCTGGTGGAGGGTGGAGACCATCTTGACAATTCGCTTGTCCCTCCATGCCAAAACCATCACTTTGCCATTGTGGCGAGACACCGTTGCACCCACTTCCAGACCAGTCAGCTTGACATCTTTGATGGCCTGTGGTTCGCCCCTGTTGTTACGGAGCGTGCCACAGGTGTGCATCTTGAGACCGAGGAGCATGGTGGATGTAGTGACGTGATTATAAAAGTTATCCTATATGGAGGTTAGAAATTATAGTTTAGTCCTGAGAACAACCACCAGTTGTAGATAAGCCAAGGTCAGAACATAGTATAGCATGGAAGGTCACAGCTGGCAAATGTAATCACTGCAAAGCAATATAACATAATAACATTTTAGCTCATCACCTGATAAAGACGGTATCCAAGGCCTTCAAGGCCGTCAATCAGGAACCGGATGGTGTCTGGGAGGTGAGCGCTTACACCACAGTAAGGCTTCATGGCGTAGAGGTAGCCTGTTTTGGACTCTGACAGTATGTAGCTCTTTATGCCATACTTGATGGGTTTCATTGGGTTGTAGACCTTGAACTTCAAGCTGCCACGCCAAAGCAGTGTTCCCTCGTCGATGCTCACATTGATGTCCGGCTGATACATCTGCTTGAAACTGGCCAGCAACGGGTCAAGAACAGGGCGGATTAAACAGAGTGGGTCACTGGCATCAATCGTGTCGTAGTCAGTGAAATGTAGGAACCTCCAAATGAGCTGGAATCGGTTGCGTGCCATGATGGTGCCAAAGTAGGGCGTTCCAATTGCTTCCTCTTTGGACCAGTAGCTCTCGAGGCTGTACTTCCACACTAGGCCCGTAAGAAACAGCAAACCGAGGAACCTCTTGAACTCGACCAGTGTGAGCTCCCTCCAGGCATAAACTCTCGAACATTTCACTGCTGGCACCCTCGCTCTGACCTCCGCGATGCAGCGGGCCGCATAGATGTTACTCTGGTCCACTATGTACTGCAGAAGCTCATCAGACAGGAACAGCTCTGCGTAGTCTACTGGATTCTCTGACTCCAGCTCATATGCACGGCCAAGTGGACCTGGAGTTGCACGGAAAGGGAAGGCGGTGGGGCTCCAGTTCTTCTCGTCACGCCACCCCAGTGCATGATCTGTCTGTGTGGGTGGTCTGCCACCTGTAAATCATAGAAATACATGATTACCATAAAATATATTGTTTTTATTCATGTGGTACATAAATTGCACCAAATAGCTAATATATAAGATCAAGATGACTGATCTGGAAGTGGGGGGAACAGTGTCTCGCCACAATGGCAAAGTGATGGTTTTGGCATGGAGGGACAAGCGAATCGTGAAGATGATCTCCACCCTCCACCAGGATGAACTACGCACAGTCCACGTGACACAGAAAGGGCAAAAGAACAGAGTCCCACAGAAAAAGCCAGCCTGCGTGTGTGACTACACTCTCTACATGAACGTGGTACGTTTGACAAATAAGATCATATGTAAGACCATATAAGCTCACATTGTGTGCTGTTACTGCATGTCAACTGACTCATCACAAATGACATCCTCATCGGTGTCTGGCTCGAAGTAAACACGCACACCCTGGTACAGTATCATTTTGCCACCTTGGCGTTTGGGCATAGCTTGTAGATCTGCTGATGGAGATGAATGTCATGACACATGAAAAAAATAAACAAGCATGATACTGACCTCATGCTGGCACATGTGTCATTTGTCACCTGTCATTTTAGTTGACATACAGTAACACTGTATGAAATGACATGTGAGAAATGACAAACGTGGAGGTATTAGATCAGCTTAGATCAGTGTCATGAGCAGAAACAGTTCTCACCCGTCTTACGACGAACCGAAGGCCCAGCAGCAGCAGCAGCAGCAGCAGCAGCAGCAGCAGCAGCAGATGTCCCCTGCCTCACTGTGTCTGAAATCCCAGAGAAAGAGAAAATGCTAAATAGCATGCAAATCAAAACAATTTACAATTTAGACATATAGCCTTCACCCCATTATGCATCATAGTAAAGAGATGTAGAGACTTTAAATCAAACAGAAACGTGTTTTTATCCAACTACTGCATTGAATGCTGATAATGAAACAATGAATTTAGATACAGTATATAAACTCCTTTGGCATCTGCTATATATACACCTCGCGTGAATGTGATTGTAGACTTTATGAAAAGTTTGCTTTTGAGGAAAATTATATATATTATACATATATCTATGGTTGAGATAGTGGCAGAAAATAGCCAATCTGCAAGCTCACAACGTGATGATTTCATACACTAAGTGTCAGTGTATGACACAATCACATTCACATTCATGTGAGGTGTATATACACATGCATGTGTGCATGTCAGATGCCAAGGGAGTTTATATCTAAATTCATTGTTTCATTATCATTCATCATCATTTTGTACTGATACCCCATTGTTTCATTATCATTCATCATCATTTTGTACTGATTCAGTGCTTGACACAAATGTGTCAAGCACATTTTGACACTACTTCATGGCAGAAACTGCAAAAGATTTTCAGAAAATATTCAAATCACATCTACCGTATATTTCTCTTTGTACAACATTTCTAAGGTCACACTCACACGTCATGTTTCTTAGTACCCTAATGGTGTCTAGTGTCAAGATTTAGTAGTGTTGCCCAACTCATGTCCCATGGGGTTCATGTTTTTTCCCCAGATATGTTTTTGGGCTTTTATGCCTTTATTGACAGGACAGTAGACTGACAGGAAACGGGGAGAGAGAGTGACACGCAGCAAATCTGGACGGGCTCGGTACACACTGTTTTTATTTACCTGGCTCGCTGGAAAGTGGCGCTCCAACCCCCTGAGACAGCGGAACGGACTGGGAACTTGGACCAGGCTGGCAATCCCCCTCAGCAGCTGTGGTGGCCTCCCCCACGACCCCGGCAGCTCCGTCCTCCTGATCCTCCTCCTCATCCTCTATATCATATAACATTACCCCTCGGGGACAAGAAAATGAAAATGTATTAGGAAAATGCACAAAATCTAAACTTTGCCATCTTGTTCATGACTTTGATGTAAAAAAAATGTTTTATCTAGTACAATTCAAGCTTCTGGTTTCCGTTTTATTTTATTACTCCACCTGAGATGTACAGCCGTGGCCTCCTATCATCGGGCTGCTCCTCCACCACCTCCTCCTCCTCAGAATAGTCGGAATCTGTAAAAGTGTAGTTTGTACTGTTATATATTTGTCATGTCATGATTGAATATATAAACAAGACAACATGAAACTGTATATTTGTACACTGTCAGAGTTGTGGTGATGTACAACATTTATGCATGATGGCATCAATACAATAAATTTAGATATCTAAACTCCCTTGGCATCAGGCATGTGCTGATAATGAAACAATGAATGTAGATATATAAACTCCATTGGCATCTGGCATGCACACATATACACCTGGCATGAATGTGAATGTGATTCACGAATGTGATTGTAGACTTTATGAAAAGTTTGCTTATGAGGAAAATTATATATATTATACATATATCTGTGGTTGAGATGGTGGCATAAAATAGCCTATCTGCAAGCACACAATGTGATGATTTCATGTCAGTGTCAGTGTATGTCACAATCACATTCACATTCATGCCAGGTGTATATGTCTTGTGTGCATGCCAGATGCCAATGGAGTTTATATATCTACATTCATTGTTTCATTATCATTCATCATCACTTTGTACTGATAACATCATGCATAAATCACGTTGAGGGCTTGTAGATCGGCTATTTTCTGCAACTATCTCAACCATAGATATATGTATAATATAATATTCATTGTTTCATTATCATTCATCATTTTGTACTGATACCATCATGCATAAATCACGTTGTGGGCTTGTAGATCGTCTATTTTCTGCCACGTCATGGTCAACCATAGAAATGTGATCTCAACGTCTCAAACAATATAATTTCACAATATAGAAACGTCTAAAGTATCTAAACATAATACATATACTTTAGACATTGTCATGTGTATGATACACACTTGATTGAACCGGGAAAAAAAGACCACCTCAGCTCTCAAAGCACGGCGGCGGCGCGACGCGTCGATGGGCTTGTAGATCGGTTATTTTCAGGAACGTCATCGTCAACCATATACGTTCAGGTTCAGGTTTATTAGTCACCATTATGTTTAGAGACTTGAGAGAGACGTTTTTTGAGTGTTGATCACACTGCGCCGAAAGTCGGGGGGACGAAGATGGCGCCGATCAGGCAGCTGTCAGCGTGTAGCCCTGATCGGCGCCATCTTCGTCCCCCCGACTTTCGGCGCAGTGTGTAATCTCAAAGCAAGGCGGCGGCGCGACGCGTTGATGGGCTTGTAGATCGGTTATTTTCTGCCACGTCATGGTCAACCATAGAAATGTGATCTCAACGTCTCAAACAATATAATTTCACAATATAGAAACGTCTAAAGTATCTAAACATAATACATATACTTTAGACATTGTCATGTGTATGATACACACTTGATTGAACCGGGAAAAAAAGACCACCTCAGCTCTCAAAGCACGGCGGCGGCGCGACGCGTCGATGGGCTTGTAGATCGGTTATTTTCAGGAACGTCATCGTCAACCATATACGTTCAGGTTTATTAGTCACCATTATGTTTAGAGACTTGAGACGTTTTTTGAGTGTTGATCACACTGCGCCGAAAGTCGGGGGGACGAAGATGGCGCCGATCAGGCAGCTGTCAGCGTGTAGCCCTGATCGGCGCCATCTTCGTCCCCCCGACTTTCGGCGCAGTGTGTGATCTCAACACTCAAACACGATATAATTTCTCAATATGGAAACGTATCATGTCTCTAAACATAATACAATATGTACATACACACTGGGACAATGTCGAGTGAGCCAGCTGACTATTGAACCGAAAAAAAGACTCTCAGCTCTCAAAGCAAGGTGCTGCCGCGTTGTGGGCTTGTATATCGGCTATTTTCCGCCTCATCTCTAAAGTCAAAAGCTTCGATCAGAGCGGTGTAGCGCGGTGAAGTCTTTTTGAGCGTTACGTTGTAGTTTTATGACTCAAAAAGTCTACACCGCGGTGGATAGCGGTGGACCCGACTCTGATCGAAGCTAAACGATAGCATTACACAACTCTTACCAAGAACTCGTTCTCGGTCCGGCGCCTCTGGAACCCATTCCAGGTCGCCACCAGTACCATCATCATCATCGCTCTCGTCGTGTGACTCCTCGGCGGCTCTGTACCGAGGCCCTGGACGGTTAGCCGTTCTACCAGAACGACGACGGCGAGCAACAGGAATGAGGGGGTGTCCCTGAAACATGTCGCTGGAGCCTGGGTCCACAGGTTGGACGTGGCAGACACTGTTGCAGTGTCCTCTGGCCTGCACTGGGCATTGGGAGCTTGCGCTTCCCCATCACTGTACCAAAATGTATCACTTACTACACTAACTAGTCTAATACTGTCTAATCTAAGCTGATATAAACTGAGATAAACTGACCCCACCCAAGATAAACTACAATGAACTCTCTCTAAGGCTATCCTAAACACAGACTGACCCTGCTAATGCTAACTGTTGCTTACCTTCCTTCTCTCAACGTCGCCCTGACAGACACAGCCAAACACTGACTGACTACACAGAACAGAACAGACAAAAAAACAGACAAAAACAAGACACAAAAAAACACAAATCTCTCCCTCTCCTCTCCTCTCCTCTCCTCTCCTCTCTCCTCTCCTCCTGACTAAACCTCAAACAATCACGCTTTCTTTCTCTCTCTCTCTCTCTTTCTCGCTCACTTTCAGTCAAATCAATCACACACACAAACTCTCACCTCAGTCGCCCACCAAACACCTCACAGTCAATCAATAAACTAGCACTCAATTCTCTCAAAACTCTCAATATCTCTCTCTCAATAATCACTTGCTTCTCTATAAACGTACCTACTCCCACTCAGAACGCCCCCTGAACCCAGGTATTTATAGGCCTCCACAGGTCACCCCATCAATGTTGATAAACATTGATCCAGAACCCCATGTGGTTGGATCAGACAGTTGCTGGGGTGATTACGTCACCCAGCAACCCGGTCTTCACTCAGAGGCTGCGCAAGGGCTCCACCTACTGGAATAATTGAAAAAATGAAAAGACGTCTGGACCTGTTTTAGAGGTCTATTGGCACTTCTTTAATTAATTGATTAAGACTCCTGTGGACGTCTTAGGCAATCAATGTGTACATGTCCGCGGTGTGGAACTTTTTAAAAGTGTGTGAGACAGATGTGACACAGGCCATCTGCAAACTATGCAAGGAGAAAGTACCTTGTGGGGGAAAGAAGCTAAGTAATTTCAACAAATTTAATTCGGCACTTGAAGAAGGATCACATAGTGGAGCATGGCGAGTACCTAAAGCTGACCGCAGAAAGCGAAAAACAAAAGGCAGAGAAAACACCACGGGCGCTAGTCAAAAGAACTATAGAGGGCACCCTGCCCTATAAAAGTCACGATGAGAAGGCTACGGGGATCACTCGAAAAGTCATGGAATTCATCGGCCTGGACGACCAGCCATTCAGTATGGTGGAAGACGGTGGTTTTCAGGGGCTACTCGCTCACATTGATCCCTGTTATGTTCTCCCAGGGCGCACTCACTTTAACGATGTCGCTCTACCTGCGTTACACCAGGATGTGTACAAACATACCGAAAGTCTATTGAAAGAAGACGCAACACCAATATCCTTCACTAGCGATGTCTGGAGTTCGGACGTCAGTCCTATGTAATTCCTTTTTTGTTTTATATATATTTTTATCCCACGGTTTTCGCAACCCATTTTCTCCCCCAGTGCCAACTACCTAACCTGTAGTCCTGGTTTCCACTCTCCCCCTGCCGCACCAGGGGAATTGGGGAGCACCTGGCTGGCTAGGGGGAGGTAGTATAGAAACCAGGACTACTGCATGTTTTTGTGAGGGCATCTACCCAAGGAGACACGGGGAGAACATGCAAACTCCACACAGAAAGGCCCTATTGCCAACCCCACCTAATGTGCGCCCACAGCGTCCCCCGGCGGGAATCGAACCCAGGACCTTCTAGCTGTGAGGAGAAGCGCTAACCACTGCACCACTGTGCACCCTGTCCTATGTCATTTATTTTGACAGCGCAGTGGATAGATGCAGACTTAGACCTGCAGAAAGTGATCCTGCATACACAAGAGGCCCCCGGCTCCCATACGGCTTCAAACCTTGCAGTGAGTCAGCGTCATTTCAGAAAATGTTCCAGACGTGGCAGATTCCAGAAGAGAGGGTGCGTGCCATACTACGAGATAATGCCCGAAACATGGCAAAAGCCATGGAGGATGCTCAACTACCAAGTCTTCCATGCTTTGCCCACACTTTGCAGCTAGCTATCCATGATGCAATCCTATCACAGCCCAGCATTAAAGACATACTAGCTGCAGGAAGACAGCTTGTGGATCACTTCAAACACTCGCCCCTGGCCTACGGTAGGTAAAAGCAAGTGCAAATTGAACTCAGCAATCAGCATGACCCCCAAAAGATTACAGCAAGATGTTGCAACAAGGTGGAACAGCACGTATTACATGCTGCAAAGCCTTCTAGAGCAGAAACGCGCTTTGAGTGCATATATGGAGCTGACTTGGAACTATCTGTTATGTTCACGGCTATCCAGTGGGGACTGATCGCTAACATGCTGTCTATCCTGGAACCATTTGAAGAACTAACAAGGGAATGATGCAAATCCTGTGCATCTGCTGCAGATGTCATACCAAACCGTTTCCTGTAAAGTTAAATAAACATAATAATAATAATAATAAAATATTAACATTGCCCCGCTTGATCGAATCGGTGATTGATCGGTATCGGGTGATCAGACTTAAGTGATCGGTGATCGGTTCCGAAAAAAAAAAAACTGATCGGCCCATCTCTAAAAGTGTCCCATTTAAAAAATAAAAAATAAATTCTGACAATTTAGTCTAGGTTCTACACCTACAGGGTTAAGAAGGAAAAAGAAAAAAAAAAAGAAAAAAGAGGGGTCTAATTACTTTTCCATTCCATAGTGTCTTACAGAGCTTATTCTGTCTGTCTGTCTGTCTGTCTGTCTGTCTGTCTGTCTGTCTGTCTCTCTGTCTGTCATACTAATGGAATCTGGTTTAATGATGAATTTAATAACAGTGATACTCCCTGTCTCTTTTTAATGTGTCTTCTTCATCCGCATATTCTCCTGGAAATCATGACCTTTTTCTTCATCTTCCTCATCATCATCAACATAATCATCATCTCATAACCATCTTCTATGCTTGGACCCTGTTGCCACTTGTGTTATTGCGACCGAAGGTCGCAGTATACCATGAGAAATGTCACAGCTTGTCTCCATGTAGACTAGGGCTGTCCTCGACGCAGGATTTATCAAGTCGGTTCGAGTCGCAGGGGTTAATCCGACGCGTCGACGGATCGTTTATGTAAAAATAAAAAAAAGAAAGAAAAAAAGTGGTGCTTTGAGCTTTTAAACCACGTCAACGTAATACAATAAAACAGCAATATGTTTTAAGCCTTTAAAGTGAATTAGATCCATGAACTACCGTGCATATATATATATATATTTTTAATACTTTATTGAGTCAGTCAACATGATAATTTCATTGTCCATTGTTCATATATATATATATATATATATATATATATATATATATATATTGTGGCGTCAAGACCCAAAACCAACACAAAACACAGTTTCAAGTGCAGCCTACAGGCGCGTTTATTAACACAAAGTGAGTTTACATGGGCAGGAGTTGCAATGGAGCAGCAGGTGAGCACATTTCTTTAATAATGTTTTTCAAGTTACTTCCTAAAAAGGATAAATCATAACAGTCTTTTCTTCTTCTTTCAGGGTTTCAACATTTCTTCTTCTTCCAGGGCCGGGCCAGGTAAGGTGAGTATAAAGGTAGGTAACTTAGATTAGGGTTCACTTAGAATAGGGTTCACTTAGAACAGGATTCACTTAGAATAGGGCCTCACTTAGAGTAGGATTCACTTAGAATCGGATTCACTTAGAATAGGGCCTCAGGTGAGTACTTTAGCGTAGTCAAACACAGTAATTTAGAATAGGCCAAAATAGGGGTTTTCAAGGGGAACACTGGGCTGGTTTGTTACCGGGCTCTTGAGGGAAGCGGGGCTTCGTGGCACATGGGTGAACTGACTGTAGCCGGAGCGCCAGGGGCTCAGGCCGGCGTACGTCAGTATGGGACCTCCTTCTCACGTGGGTTTCAGAAACAGCGGAGGACCCGGGGCTCCGGTGGGCTCCAGATCGCAGCGGAGGACCCGGTACTCAGGTGGGTTTCAGAAAACAGCGGAGGACCCGGTTCTGAGGTGGGGTTCGGGCCACAGCGGAGGACCCGGTACTCAGGTGGGTTTCAGAATCGGGCCCGGTTAACCAGCAGCTCAGGTGGCTTTTCTTACTCAGTCATTTAGGGCCAGTACAATGAAGCACTTTCTCCTTGCGCTTCGCTTTCCTCCTCCTTCTCACTTTGGCCATGGGTTTAAGGGTTTACGTTAGAATGCTCCATATCTTGCCTACGGGAAAAGGATAATGCAGTGTCACTGTCATGGTCAACACATAAAACATTGGGAACGGAAATGAGTGGTGATATCGCTTCTTACCGCCAGCACGCACAGGACTCTCCCACACAGGTCTTCTCACACAGAGATTCAGAGAGTGAATGAGGCGAGAGCCAAGCTCCCCTTTAGGTGTGCCCCAAATCACTCAGCTCCCGCAGCTGGCAATCTATTAGGCTGATAGCATGTAGGCTGGTATGTACCGCCCCTCAAACACACCTCCAAGCTGACGGTGAGCTCCTCTGGGCCTGGCTCTGCCTCTCGCCCATTCACTCTCTCCTGTGACGTGCTTACCTTGCGGCCTTCCACGTAGCGAGACAATCCCCCCCCAATGATTGCTACTGGGGTTGCAATCTTTCTGCTTTGGGATCCCCTCTTCCTCGTACAGCCGGGAGAGGGCGTCAGCGTGCATAATTTCCTTCCCAGGTTTGTGTTCCACATTGAAGGAATAGTTATACATTATGGGGTGTTCATTCCCATCAAACACCTGCGCTAGGACAGCGCCGAGGCCGGTGCCAGAGGCGTCTGTATGCAGAACGAAGGGCTTTGAGAAGTCCGGGGCTTTCAGAACCGGTTCCTCACACAAAGATAACTTCAGCGCCTCAAAGGCGTTTTCTGCTTGGGGGGTCCAGCGAACATGGTTTGGACCTTTCTGACGAGTCAAATCGTACATCGGTGCTGCGACAGTGGAGAAATTGTTAATGAACTTTTGATAATAAGACACTAGCCCAAGGAATGATTTCACTTGTTTCTTGGTAACGGGTTTGGGCCAATCTCTTATTTTTTCCACTTTGCGGGTTTGGGGCTTGACACAGCCTCGTCCAATAGTAAACCCCAAATAGTCAGTCTCAACTAAACCCAGACGACATTTCTTTGCGTTAGCGGTTAATCCGGCTAAGCGTAACGCACCCAGCACTGCATCCAAATACACCAAATGCTCCACCCAGGAGGTGCTGTGGACAACAATGTCGTCTAAATAGGCAGCAGCATACTCCCTGTGCAGTCTCAAGATTCTGTCCATCATTCGTTGGAATGTGGCGGGGGCTCCGTGGACCCCAAACGGTAGTACTGTGTACTGGAACAGTCCATCTGGCGTCGAGAAGGCCGTTTTCTCTTTAGCCTGGGGAGACAACGGCACTTGCCAATAGCCTTTAGTTAAATCAAACGTGCTCACAAAACGGGCCGGGCCGAGCCGTTCAATTAATTCATCGACCCTGGGCATGGGATAAGCATCAAACAGGGAGATTTCATTCAGTTTACGAAAATCATTGCAAAATCGTAAAGTGCCGTCTGGTTTGGGTACAATAACTATGGGGCTAGACCATGGGCTGTAGGACTCTTCGATTACCCCTAGCCCCAACATAGTTTGTACCTCACTTTTTATGGCTTTCCGCCGGGCTTCGGGGATGCGGTAGGGGCGCTGGCGCACCACTCTTCCAGGCAGTGTGTGGATTTCATGCTGTATGACGGTGGTTCGTCCAGGGAGCTCTGAGAAGCGGTCCCGGTTTCTACCCAGCAGCTCTTTGAGCTCCTGCTTTTGAGCTGGCGAGAGATCATCACCTAAGGGCACCTCTGGTATAACGGGAGAAGGGGCGGTGGCAAAGAGGGCAGGCAGTGGTGGGGTTTCTCCTGTGTGCCATTTTTTCAACAAATTAATATGGTACAACTGTTCGCCTTTCCTTCGTCCGGGCCGCCGGACACGATAATTCACCGCGCCCACCCGTGCCACCACCTCATAAGGGCCTTGCCATTTTGCCAGAAATTTGCACTCACTGCTGGGTACCAGGACTAACACTTTATCTCCCAATTGGAATTCTCGCACCACCGCATTTCTGTTATACAGCCGGGCTTGTTCGTGCTGTGCTTTTTCCATATGCTCTCGCACTAGCGGCCAGATTTTCCGCGCTCGATTTTGTAACTGTTCCACATGTTCGATCACACTTCTGTGGGCTGACGGTTGCTCTTCCCAGGCCTCCTTGGCCAGGTCGAGCAAGCCACGGGGTCTCCTCCCGTATAGCAGCTCAAAGGGAGAGAAGCCGGTGGAGGCTTGTGGCACCTCGCGTATGGCGAACATCACATAGGGGATAATTTGATCCCAGTCCCGGCCATCTACATCAATTAATTTCTTTGCCATTTGCTTTAAAACTTTGTTAAAGCGTTCAACTAATCCGTCCGTCTGCGGGTGAAAGACTGACGTACGTATACGTTTAATTTTTAACCATTCATAAAGTTGCACCAGTACTCGGGACATAAAGCAAGTGCCCTGGTCTGACAAGATTTCATCCACAATCCCCACTCTAGTGAATAGCATGAACAGCTCGTGAGCGACAGCCTTGGCAGTAGCGGCTCGTAGCGGTATTGCCTCAGGGTATCGGGTGGCATAATCCAATATGACTAGAACGTATCTATGGCCACGAGCTGACTTGGGCAGCGGCCCCACTATATCCAGTGCGATGCGAGAGAATGGGGTTTCAATGATAGGAAGTGGTATCAGCGGGTTACGCTGAAAGGGCTTTGGGGCTACTTTTTGACACGTCCCACATGAGCGACAAAAATCCTCTACTGCTCTCTTGATGCCTGGCCAATAGAACCGTGCCAGTATCCGCTCATAAGTTTTCTGTACGCCCAAATGTGCGCCTAAGCGGTGTGAGTGGGCTAAATATAACACTCTGGTGACATGTGACTTTGGAACCAGCAACTGTTCAGTGACTTCGCCCATCCTATCCACTACACCCCGGTACAATATTCCTTTTTTCACCGTGAAATATGGACTAGGTAGCTGACTCACCCCCTCGTTGAGCTTTCCGTCCACCGACACCACCTGGCGGCGTGCCATCTCCAAGTTGGGATCCGTCCACTGCTGGGTGGCAAACTCTCCCTGCCGGGGAGAGGGGCCGGAAGAGCCGATGTACAGCTCGGCTAAAGTGTCTTCAGCGGTGCGCGTCTCCGCCGTGCTTGGAGCGGCTGCAGGGGTGTCGGTCCGGGGGGTGAGCGCAGGGGCGTCGTCCGGGGGGGCGAGTGCGGGTACAGGGCTTTGAGGTTGTGAAACTCCCTCTCCCAGGGAGCTCGAACTCTGGCTGGCATCGCTTGCGGGTCCGAACACCGGGCACGCCTCGAGCGGTTTCGAGGGCCGGGTGCGGCCTCTGGGTCGTCTTCGTCGGGGACGGGCCTCAGTCACCAGGCCGGGGTTCCAATGGCGATCAAACAGCTCGTTATCCGCTCCTATAATCAAAGGCACAGGCAGGTTGGGCACCACCCCAACGGCTAAACGAGCTTCTCCACGGGGTGTCTGTACTTGCACGTGCGTCACCGGATAGTGGCGAAGGTCTCCATGTATGCAGGTCACGGGGACGGTGTCGCTGGTCAGCGGTCCCGCCAGGTCTGCCCGGACCAGGGACACCGCACTCCCAGAATCCAGTAATGCGTAGGTGTCTTCGTTTCCCACCCTCACGGGGCACTTAGCATGGTGGCGTGGGCCGGGACCGGCGATGAGGCACGGACGGGCCACCTCCGAGCTGACCGCACTGGCCATATGGACGTCTCCCTCGCGGACCGGGCAGGCCCACGAGATATGATTTAACTTTCCGCAGACGTAACACTTCCTGGTTACGGCGGATCGGTTCGCCCGCTCCGGGGCAGCGGCGCGGAGCGGGGCGGGTTGGAGCGGTGACAGCAGCTGGCGTTCTCGGCCCCGGCCGGGGCGGGTGTCAGCGGTGGCTCTCACCGGCTCTCCTCGGGTTCCCCTCATCATCTCGGTGCTCACTTGGTGGTTCTCCAGTAGCGCCACCAAGGCATCAACAGTGACGGGGCTTACTTGGGCAGCATATTTACGTGCGTCTGGCGGCAGGGAGCGTATACAACGGTCAATCACAATTCGGTCGATGCAGGGCGGGTCTCCGCCGGTGGCGAGCCACCCGTGTGCCAGGCGCTGGAGAGCGGCGACTTGTGCTCGAGGTGGAAGGGAGGCTTGATACGCCCAGTTGTGATAACGCTGGGCCCGGGCAGGTAGCTGTAGCCCAGGCTGGCCAGTATCGCCTCTCTCAGCCTCTGGAAATCGCGGGCCTCCGCCAGCGGCAGGTCGCGGCATATTCTTTGGGCCTCGCCGGTTAGAAACGGCGCGATGATGTTCGCCCACTCAGCATTAGGCCACCGCTCACGCAGGGCGGTGCGTTCGAATAGCTCCAGGTAGGACTCCACGTCGTCTTCGGGGGACATCTTAGTAAGTATGGCACTCGGGACTCTGTGCTCACGGGGATCTCTGTCCATACGCCTAACGAGCTCCTTTACTGCTCCTTGCAACTCGGTTTGGCTGCGCAAGAGCGCAGCTAAAGCCGGTGACTGCTCCATGTTAAGTATTGGTGCGGGTCAAAGAATACAATACCTGTATTCTCCACCAAATGTGGCGTCAAGACCCAAAACCAACACAAAACACAGTTTCAAGTGCAGCCTACAGGCGCGTTTATTAACACAAAGTGAGTTTACATGGGCAGGAGTTGCAATGGAGCAGCAGGTGAGCACATTTCTTTAATAATGTTTTTCAAGTTACTTCCTAAAAAGGATAAATCATAACAGTCTTTTCTTCTTCTTTCAGGGTTTCAACATTTCTTCTTCTTCCAGGGCCGGGCCAGGTAAGGTGAGTATAAAGGTAGGTAACTTAGATTAGGGTTCACTTAGAATAGGGTTCACTTAGAACAGGATTCACTTAGAATAGGGCCTCACTTAGAGTAGGATTCACTTAGAATCGGATTCACTTAGAATAGGGCCTCAGGTGAGTACTTTAGCGTAGTCAAACACAGTAATTTAGAATAGGCCAAAATAGGGGTTTTCAAGGGGAACACTGGGCTGGTTTGTTACCGGGCTCTTGAGGGAAGCGGGGCTTCGTGGCACATGGGTAGCCGGAGCGCCAGGGGCTCAGGCCGGCGTACGTCAGTATGGGACCTCCTTCTCACGTGGGTTTCAGAAACAGCGGAGGACCCGGGGCTCCGGTGGGCTCCAGATCGCAGCGGAGGACCCGGTACTCAGGTGGGTTTCAGAAAACAGCGGAGGACCCGGTTCTCAGGTGGGGTTCGGGCCGCAACGGAGGACCCGGTACTCAGGTGGGTTTCAGAATCGGGCCCGGTTAACCAGCAGCTCAGGTGGCTTTTCTTACTCAGTCATTTAGGGCCAGTACAATGAAGCGCTTTCTCCTTGCGCTTCGCTTTCCTCCTCCTTCTCACTTTGGCCATGGGTTTAAGGGTTTACGTTAGAATGCTCCATATCTTGCCTACGGGAAAAGGATAATGCAGTGTCACTGTCATGGTCAACACATAAAACATTGGGAACGGAAATGAGTGGTGATATCGCTTCTTACCGCCAGCACGCACAGGACTCTCCCACACAGGTCTTCTCACACAGAGATTCAGAGAGTGAATGAGGCGAGAGCCAAGCTCCCCTTTAGGTGTGCCCCAAATCACTCAGCTCCCGCAGCTGGCAATCTATTAGGCTGATAGCATGTAGGCTGGTATGTACCGCCCCTCAAACACACCTCCAAGCTGACGGTGAGCTCCTCTGGGCCTGGCTCTGCCTCTCGCCCATTCACTCTCTCCTGTGACGTGCTTACCTTGCGGCCTTCCACGTAGCGAGACACCACAATATATATATATATTCTTTTTACATGTCATGTCCCCTTGTAGAAATTTTGACCCATTTTCTTTTTTCTTTTTTTTACGTGTACAAAAACCCGTCACCTACATAACAACAATCATAAAAAATTAAAAATGAAAAAATACATAAAACAAAACTTGCTTGATGTTTGTGTCTGAAAAACCTTTGGTTTGGACAAAAAATATAGATAAAATGGACAGAACAAAAAGGGAGGGTTATGTGGGCATGTTATCCTTATTTAAAAGATAGGAGGCCCACCTTTTTTCAAATACATTTTCCTTACCATTTATTTTATATGTCACCTTCTCCATAGAGTACATGTCCTCCATTCTTTCCAACCATTTATCCACCCTGGGAGGTTCCAAACTTTTCCAGCCCCTTGATATTTGTTTGAGTGCTGTAGTTCTCATAATCCAAAAGAGATATAGATCTCTGCTCTGCAGGTTTTTGGGACGTGTTCCCAGGAGTATATTATGGTTTTGTAAATTTAAAGCTCTCCCAAATATTTGTTCTATTATTTGTGTGACTCTTGACCAGAAAGTTTGTATTTTGGGGCATGTGAGAAAAATATGGGTATGATCCGCATTGCTCTCCCCACATTCTCTCCAGCAGCTAGAGTTTAAGTGATACTTAGATATTGATAGAGGTGTTTGGAAGTACCTTATATTGATTTTCCAGGCGTATTCCTGCCAGAAGGGTGATCTTAAGAAATTAAAAATGTCTTTGAAACTCTGATTCCACTCGTTTCCATTTATAGTGAATCTCAGTTCTTTATCCCACTTATCCTTAATGTGGACTAAATCTTCAGATTTGATTTCCTGAAATATTTGATAAGGTTGTCCAATTGTATTTCTATAGTCATTTCTTTGGTGTGATTTTATTATATATCTTAGGAGAGGGTGAAGGTTTCCAAGAGTTCTGATTTTAAGGCGATCTTTTAGGTAGCTCCTCACTTGCAAATATAGATAAAAGTGATCTCTAGAGATTCCATATTGATCTACTAAATATTCAAAAGAGACCACCTCTTCTTCCTTGTACATTTGATAGAATCTTGTGAGACCTTTCCCTTCCCATACCTTAAAGACTTGATCCATAGTATTTGGAGTGAAATCTGAGTCACGTGACATTTCTCTCAAACAAGTCATTTCTTGTTCTTTGACTTTACTTATTTTACATATTGTTTTCCAAATTTTAAATGTATTTCGTATAGAGTGGTTGAGTGTTTTAATCTGTGCTTTATTAAAAGCTGTAAATATCAAAGTACTAAGTGATCTAACCGATTTAATCTCCACGAGCTTCCATTTAGGGTTCATTTTATTATTCGTCCAAATCAATATAGATTTAATCTGTGCTGCGTAGTAGTAATAAATTAGATTAGGTAATGCCAAACCACCTCTGTCTTTGTTTTGTTGCAGTGTTTTAAGTTTAACCTTTGGCTTCTTTGCGTCCCATACAAACGTTCTCATCAGTCCCTCCCAAACATGAAAACATGTAGGTGATATATACAATGGCAGGTTTTGAAATAAAAATAGGAAGCGTGGTAGAACGTTCATTTTAATAATATATTCGGGATCAAAAACAATTTTTTATTTGCTATTTTACTTACCCCGAGCTGCTTGGAGCAACGTGGGTGGTCCCGGCTCGCTAGCCGCTAGCCAGCTAGCCATTCTACTCTGTCCGACGATATATTCCATTGAAAATGGTTTAAAATAAAGTTTAGACCCCCCCAATGTTCACCCAATGTTCATTGTAGGCGGCGCGACGTATTCCAGGGTGCCTATCCCGAACTAGTCCGGGATATTTAATGAAATGAATAAAAATGATAAGAGGCCTTCTGAAGCCTGGCCTGATTTTTCTAGCTACTAGCCGAAAGCTAGCAACGTCCCGGCCGGACGTTATTTGCTAACGAAATCGCCAATCTCCGCCTAATCCAATGAAAGACCACATCTTTGAAGGCTTATATATCTGGATTGTGTCTTTAGGGAAGCGGCGCGAGGTTTATTTACGGCGAAATCGCCCAAAAATGATCTTTTAGATGACAAAATGGGAATAGCCATTCTGTTAGCATTATCATCCGGGACATTTACATGACGTGCATGAACGTGAGCACGTGAGGTCCTGGAAGGTGAGGTCCTGGAAGCTAAAGCGCTCGCCTATGAGAGATACCCTGGCATTCTATGGCCCCTAGAGGGCGCTGGCACCAAATGAGTTAAACTGTTTTTTAAAGTCATTTTCCAGGTGACCACCCACTAACATAGCTTCTGTTTTATTTAAATTTAGCTTATAGCCTGACATAGCGCCATATTTTGTTATTTCATCTAGTAGGCCCGGTAGGGACTTGTGAATATCTGTAAGGTACACTATGATATCATCTGCATACATTGCCAATTTATGTTCTTCTCCCTTAAAAATAACTCCCTTTATTTTATTATTTTCCCTGATATGTTCTGCTAAAGGCTCAATACACAAATTAAAAATTTGAGGTGATATCGGATCTCCTTGTTTTATTCCTCTTTTTAGGTTAAATGTCTTGGATAGCATCCCATTTACTCTCACTCTTGCATTTGGTTCTTTGTACATTCCTTCCATTACTTTAATAAATATTTTATGATAATAATAAACCAAACTTCTCGCATACTCCAAATAGGAAGGACCATGAGACTCGATCAAAAGCCTTTTCGGCGTCTAAAGTTAATGTCAACATCTGTTGTTTCGTTACTACTGTTTCATCTATAATGTTAAGAGTGCGCCTCACATTATCACTTAAAAGACGACAGGGTTTCCTGCAGGAAAAAGTCTTGACCAGGGGGGAAGCGGAACATTTTGCTTAATTAATTAATTAATTTGCTTAATTAAAATGCATTTCTTGATACATTTTTATTATATTAATTCTTATGTTTGCCCTCAAAATATTAAGTGAAGTTAAATAAGAGAGAGAAGTTGCTTATAACAAACAAATCAAAACATATTTCGATTTTTGATTAAATCAGTTATCATTTTTGCCCTCAAAATATGAATGAGGTGTGAAAAAGGAAAATGCAACTACATTATGCTATCATTATTCACATTTATTCAACATTGTGTAGCAAAACCAGTTTAGCTACTTTGACCCTGTACATCTGCTATTTGAAAATAGCTGATCTACAAGCTCACAGCATTACACAGCTAAACCAAACGTTGGCGAGCTTGTTTATAGGCTACTTTACATTTAAGTACCAATCGTTCTTATTTTGTTTTGAAGTCCACCGATAGGCTCTTATTTTGAAGCCTATGTATTGACCGGGGTAACAGGTTTACGTTGGTCTGACATGACGAACAATAACATAGCTACCTAGCTTGCTAGTGCTACTGTGTGCTGGTGATGAGTGATGACCAGTGATCGGACGCTATACTATCGTCGTAGGGTTAGGTAACGTGGTATTGGCGCTGCTATGTTTAATCTTACACATTAAACCAACATAAATAGTAAAGCTTTTCACACGGAAGGCTTTATTGAGCACCCGCACAAAGTCCTGTGAAACTAACTCACGGAGTGGTGCGTGATTCTCATGCAGTAGCCTACACAAGTTCACAACACCTAACACATCCCTCCCGTGCTGGAGTTAAATACTTTTGCAAGTTTTTCTACGTGAGTCGCGGGTAACAGCCAGGATTTCCACCGCGGATGTAAACTAAAGGCTCAGCCCTGAGCCGCTCAGGGCAGGGCGGCAGGCTGCATTGTGCCAGCCACTCTCTCCTCCTCCTCTCCTCCCCGGGAGGAGAAACATGCTCGCGGGCGGCGCCGCAGCGCAGCGTCGTGTAGGCGAATGTGAAGTCCATCTACTGTATTAGTCCCAAATCGCAAAATGTACTATAGTGGTTTTAAAAGAAATCTACATCTCGTCCTTGCACCGTTAAAGCCCCGGTGAACATTTGTGACGGTGGGCTGCTCTGGACGTGTGTATGTGATGAAAACAAGCAGGCACTGGTGACGTTTAGGGCTTTTCGCTATGCGTCTTGGCCGGGCGCTAAAGATTTCAGACCAGGCGCAGCGCCTGGCTTGTAAAGTGCTGCCGGAAACGCTGGACGATCCTTGACGAAACCTGTTTGGTCTAAGTTAATTATATCTGGGAGTACAACTGAGAGTCTATTGGCTATAATTGAAGTGAATATCTTTTGATCTACATTTAAGAGAGATATCGGTCTGTAAGATGAACAATTTGTCAGGTCTTTTCCTTCTTTTGGTATAACAGTAATAATTGCTGAGTTCCAGGTTTCTGGCCACTTTCCTGTTTGTAAAATGTCGTTAAAGACTCTACATAGAATAGGTAGCACCAATAATCTAAAGCACTTATAGAATTCATTAGTGAAACCATCACTTCCAGGGCTTTTTCCAGTTTCACTTTTCTGTTTAACCTTTGTAATTTCTGCCTCTGTTATTGGCTTAACTAAATCTTTATTTTGTTTATCAGTTATTGTAGGAAGTTTTAAAGGTGTTAGATACTCTTTGATTTTTTTGCATACTCACATCTACTGTTTCTGGGGTATAGAGCTTTTGATAATAGTCTCTAAAACATGCTGCTATGTTTGATTTGCCTCTCTTAACTCATTGACTGCGCCGCCACGAGTTTCCCGAGTTATTTCCATTGTCTGAGGCTGCGTCGCCCGAGTTTCACGAGTTGGGGCTGTTTTCAAGGTTTATGCAAAAGTACACTTTCCCCTAGCCTGTTACAAAATGTCATGTTTCTATGATAAAAGGGTGGTTAAAAATCACACATCAAAGTCAGCTTGTTTGAAAACAAAGGAGAAATCGACCTCCCCAGTCCCCATGACCCAAAGTGAACTCATTTATCAGGACACGGCTTCAGTTCTGCCGACACAGTGCGGCGCGGCCGCAGCAGTGGTGAAACAAAACTAGCAGATCTTCAAGCAGACCATTCTGCATGAATCAAAAACATTTTCACTTGAAAAGCTGTGACCTGCTGCACTGGGTCACCCTAACTCTAACCCACACACAGCTCCATACCCACACAAAAAAGTTCAAAGTTTCTACAACAAAAGTTTACCAAAACGGTAAGACCCAGCAAGAAAACAATGGCTACATCAGAGCCTCGTAGCAACCGCCCGGCCTCTCAGGCCTCTCTATACCAAAACAAGCCAACACAAACACATCAACAACACAGCAACACCTCCCAGATGAAAGCATTGACAAATCAACACTCAAAGTGTTATAAAGGTTTCAACATAAACTTACCTCAGTGTGATGAGGAGAGCGTTGGTGTAACACACACACACACACACAGAGAGAGACAGATAAGTCCAGTGCCGTTTAGTGTCAGTAGATCAGTAATCCTATAGTTTCATTCGTGTAGTTTTCTTTTTCTGTTTGTGAGCGGGTTTCATGCCCTCACCGCGGCACAGCAAGCGCCCGACGGCTAGCCATGGTTCGCCGGTCGCCTCTGATTCTGGTTCCCGTCGCGAACCAGCCCGATCCCTGGACGCGGGCGAGGGGCTAGTGGGCCTCCATCGAACCCCGGTCCTGGTCAGATCACCATGGATGCCTTTCTAATCGCCAATTTGCCCCGTCCGGAGACGGATACGGAGTACGAGACGGATGAGGCGGCGCCGCCGTCCCAACAACACACACCGCGGGCAGACATGGCTCCACTGCCCGCACTCCTCACGCCGGAATCGGTGGCTTGCGTGAGGCCACGCGAAGAACGCTCTGCCATGCCCATGTCGCCGAGAGATAACATCGAGACGCTCTCCCAGTCCCAGAGTGAGATGTATGTATTATCCATATCATTGATCCATTCAAAAACAGCAGATAGCAGTCAGTGCAAGTTCACAGCGCATCACTTTGTAGCCTACTTTCCTGACTAACTAACTTTCGCTAAATTATTCACTCGATCAAATGATGTGTACACTGTACAGGTCCGTGTCCGATGCAGATGATGTCATCGGCAGCACTGATGATTGTCAGAGCAGTATAATCAGAGAGTGGTGTCACCGCGGGGTCAGAAACAGCGCTGGTCACGTGGTTCATTGTCACTTTACACCTCATAGACTTCAATGCATTTTGTAAACTTCCGGTTGGCCGTTTATCACTATACGCCAATAGATGTGTGCGTAGAAGACCTGGCCCCATGAAGTGAACGGGAGTGACGCAACTCTCCATTCTAGGGCTCTGATGATTGTGAGTGGCACCCCCGGAGAGCAACACGCAACCGCAAAGACGACCCTTTCTATGCGCGTAAGTTGTGCACATGCAGCACACATTGCGCGCGCGTGCACAGACACACACACACACACACACACACACACACACACACACACACACACACACACACAGTATATTCTGTATAATGTATTTATTTATTTAGATGAGTAACTAATCGCTCTGGGTCTACTAAATGCCTAAAACATTTCCCATGTCAATATGTTCAAAATAAAACAGCATAATGGCAAATATAAATGTATTTTTCTGTTCAAGTTATTCTAGTCAAGGTATTGATGTTTTGTCATTACCCATAACAGTAAAATACATATTCCCATTTTCACCATGCAGTACCCCTGCATACCCATAGTACACATACACCCACAGCAAACCTTTATGTATCTCATATAGCATTGATGCTTTTCACACACACACACACACACAC
This sequence comes from Nannobrachium achirus, assembly GCF_963921795.1. NCBI lineage: Eukaryota > Metazoa > Chordata > Actinopteri > Myctophiformes > Myctophidae > Nannobrachium > Nannobrachium achirus. The sequence goes on along the minus strand of NC_137817.1, from coordinate 67,834,233 downwards.
ACACACACACACACACACACACACACACACACACACACACACACACACACACACACACATGGAAACAGAACTTTTCATTCAATTTGAGGAGTAAATAATGTATTTTATTTTGGTATGCGTTTTCAGAAGCTGATCAAGGAAGTGCTTCTCTGTCAGGCACTGGGACACAGAGACCTTCAAGCAAAGGAACAGGCAAAGGTAAGATAAAAATAATGATATTTTATATATATATATATATATATATATGTGTGTGTATATATGTGTATATAAATATATATATATATATATATATATATATATGTGTGTATGTATATATATATATATATATATATATATATATATATATATATATATATATATATATATGTGTGTGTGTGTGTGTGTGTGTGTGTGTGTGTGTGTGTGTGTGTGTGTATATATATATATATATATATGTGTGTGTGTGTGTGTGTGTGTATATAGGAGCTCCTGAGCTTCACCGAAGCCATTGTCGAAGCCTGGTGCACCCCGCGACCCACCCAACCCCTCTGGCCCGATCCTCGGAGTGTGAGGAGGTCAGCCCATGTCCCTGAGAAGATACCGCCCAGACCACGAAGGAGAAACCCTACAAGGGTCTGCTACATCTGCAGCAAAATACATAAGAAAAGGAGTGAGACCTCATTCTACTGCCCTCTGTGTCTTGTGCCTTTGCACAGGAGGCTTTGTTTCGAACGGTACCACGCAGAGATTGACTATGAGCATGCAAGCGGTGCTCGACGTCGACGATAGACAGACACATTTTGATGACATGAGTGTAGACATACTGTGTACCGATTTGTGTGATTTTAGGGCAAATTCTGTAGGAGCAGTGTCCAAAAATGTGTTTGAAAAAATCGGCCTGATGGTGGCGCTATATGGGACAGATCCATTTTGATGACATGAGTGTAGACATACTGTGTAGCGATTTGCGTGATTTTAGGGCAAAATCTGTAGGAGTAGTGTCCAAAAATGTGTTTTGAAAAATCGGCCTGAAGGTGGCGCTAAATGGGACATATCCATGTTGATGAGATGAGTGTAGACATACTGTGTACCGATTTGCGTGATTTGAGGGCAAATATTGTAGGAGCAGTGTCCAAAAATGTGTTTTGCAAGAATCGGCCTCATGGTGGCGCTAGAAGAGGGGCATGTGAGAATTGATGGGTGGAGGTTGTAGGTTGGCAGGCAAGGAGTGTGTGTGCGAAATTTGGCATGGATCGGGGCAACGGTTGCGGAGATACGATGTGACGTGCAAAAGTGTGACGTGTGACGGACGGACAGACAATGTGCCCATTACACTGTAAGAAAATATTGTTTTTGTTTCAAATCATAAAGTAAGCATCTGATGTAATAAATAAAGAGCTGTGAGTAAAAAAAAATGAGTTGTTTGCTTGAAAAGAGACCATTCACAAAAACTTCTTTTTCTCCAGTTGTTATTCTGAGAGGGCTTGGTTTTGGTGAAACAAGGGTTTTCAAATGGCTATAACTAAAGAAGTGTACATGATAAAAACATAATTATTTTTTCTGTGGAAACTAGAAGTTATCCTCTTTCATCTGGGCCATGGCATGACATAGTCATCATTAGACAGAATTTAAAAAAAAATGGTAAACATGGTAAAAAATCAAGAAATGCTTGGCAACCTAGCTTGATAGTTCACTTTTAATGGTGGCAGTCAATGAGTTAAGTACATCATTTCCGTCCCTAATTGTTACTATTGCAGTTTTTTCTTTCTGCTTCATTAATTTAGTTGCTAGGATTTTTAGCGCTTTTGGACTATTATCATAGTAGGTTTGCCTACACAGCATGAGATCTTTTTCAATTTCTTGTATTTCAATTGTGTCCAAAGCTTTTTGGCTTGTTTCAATTGTTTCTGTATTTCTTTATTCAAATTTCTTTCATGCTGTTCCTGTAGGTTTTTTATTTTGTTTTCCAACATTTCTTTTTCTTTTTCTCTTTTCCTCTTTTTCTGGGACGAGTATAGTATTATCTCCCCTCTTATTGTTGCTTTTGCAGCTTCCCATAGAATAATAGATGTTACTTCCTCATTGTCATTTATCTCAAAATAAGACTTCACACTTCGTTCAATTTTTACCTTGAAAACCTGATCATCTAGCAGGGAATTATTTAACCTCCATAGGGTTTCTCCTTTTTCCCTTTCCAAATTTAATTCCATTATAACTGGTGCATGGTCCGTTATTGTTATTGGTAGTATTTCACATTGTATAACCTTTGAAATATCATTTTTAAACATAAAAAAAAATAGTCCAGTCTTGAATAGACATCATGTGCACCGGAGAAGAAAGTGAAAGCCTTTTCTTGAGGATGAAAACAGCGCCAAACATCCACTAGTCCCAACTCAAATTCAGCTTTTCTCATTAACATTGCTGCTTGTTCTGCCTTATGTTTTATTTTACTCTGAGTGTCCTTCTTATTCATAATTAAATTCAGATCTCCTCCCATAATGATCATACCCTTCCCCTCTGTCATTAACAAAGTTAGACATTTTTCCATAAGATCTGCTCCTTGAGCCGGTGGGTTATATACATTAATGAGGGTTATATATAGATTTTCTATTTCCCCGATAACCAGAACATACCTTCCTTCCTTATCTCTGATACATTTTTCACTATTAAACATAAGGTTATTTTTAATTAGGACTGCCACTCCCCGTTTAGCTGATGTAAAAGAGGAGGAAAGGACTTTGGACGATGCCAATTTCTCCAATTTTGCGTGTTCCACCTTGCTCAGATGTGTTTCCTGCAGAAAGATTATTTCTCCTCCTTCTTTTGTAAGTTTTTGAAATACCCGCTTCCTTTTTTTAAATTATTCAAACCATTTGTATTCAGTGTGATTAATTTAAGTTTTCCCATCTTTCCCTTTGGGGTCAACCACATCACATTCAAAGCCTCTTAACATACAAATCAAAAACATAAGACAAAACAAAACACCCCTCTGTGAACTTCCAGCAACAGCAACCTCTCCGTGGTTGCAAGAAACATTCCACATTATTTTACCGATGTGAAAGAACTACCGTGCATATTGAGACATGATAGCGGTGGACACTGGACATTAATGACGATAAGATTGCGTCCAGCCGTGCGTAATTTGCCGTGCGTAATTGTGAATTGTGGAGCAGAGTAGAACAACGGAGAAGAGAATAATGCATCTCTTTGACAGCATGTCGTGTATTATTTCCACAAGTTGTATTTTCTCAGAGCACAGCGCTGCTGTATCAAAAGAGCTATGTTGCCGATCTGGTGCGAGATAATAAAAAGAAAACAGTTCGCCCGTCGCTATTCATTCCTCAGCCTGAGTCTGAGACCACCACACACCCACGGCAGTGAAAGTGAAAGTGCATCGTGCTCGCTGTCTCTGCTGCTTCTTTGGCCAGCTCTCAAGTAGAATAACAACTCGTCGACGCATTTCCTCTCCAAGCGGTTAACTTCAAAATAAGAGCTCCCTGTCATATGATCAAGGCAACTTTCAAGTCACGTGAACTGATTTTATTTTTAAGTCTAGTTTACAAGTAGTAGGAAGCATGGACTCAATAAGAATTACATGACAGTCACAGTCCAGCGCTCTCATACCGCACCACAGTAACTGGTGTGATAAAAAATATATTTTTTTTTGACGGCTCGACTCAAACAATTGGCGTCGATTCCGGGGGCTTAAAACGAGGCGTCGATTTAGAGGACAGGCCTAATGTAGACGTGGACACATTTTTACGGTCTATGGGTTTGCCACTCTGACATCATGCCCTGATGTCACTGTGATGTCAGGGGATGGAGATCCCTGATGTCCACATCACTGAGACATCACTGTGACTCAAGACAGAATGGTATAAATCGCAATTAGCGATTTAAAATTCACAGACTCAATATATGACCTGTTCTGACATCCTTCAAGACTCTAAGTTGATCCCGTGCCAAAGAGCTGTCAAGCACCACCACGTAAACATGGAGCAGGGCCTAACATAATCCCTTTTATGCCCATATATGGAGTTCCCTGATGTCATCAATATTAATGATGCCCTGTTAGAGAGATCCCTGTGATGTCAGGGGGTCATCATTTTATTATGTTGCTGTTGGTAGTCATGGCTGCCAGTTCCCACCTGATGTCATGTGGGAGTTCAGACTGCTCCAGACCATGCTGAGTGACTACTAGCTTGCATAACATCTTCAGGCTGGGATTTAAGTCCAGGATGTACAGGTCACCAGAAGTGAAGTAGTTTACTGTGCATCCTCCATGGATGATGATACAATCTCCCACCATGCAACAGCACATCGCAGACATCCTACAGGTGTCTTTCCCCTTGGGCTGAACCTGATTCCAGGAAAAGGTATCTGGATTTAATTTCCACAGATCATTGAAGAACCGGTTCCCGTTACTGCCACCAAATATGTATAGCTCTCCATTGTAGGCAAAGGCTGAGTGATAACAACGTTCTTCTGGGAGAAGGCGTCCAGAAGGCACACTCAGCCAGCAGTTGGTCTCTGTGTCAAACACTCTGATGCTGTTGTAGTATCTTGAGCCTCCCCACCGGCCCCCAAATACAAACAACTTTGTTCTGATGATGGTAGCAGAGTGACCTTCTGAAACAGGTGGAGGAGTTCCTCTGGTGTTAATTAAAGACCAGACCATTATGGTGGTGTCCAACTTGTACATGTCATTAGTACATCCAGTCAGCTGGGTGATTCCTCCATACACATACATGACCTTCTCCAGGACGCAGGCTGAGTGGATGATCCACCTTGCATCTGGAATAGTCCCAGAAATATTGGGCTTGAACCAGCTGTGGGTGTCGACATCAAAGGCATAAAGCACATTGCAGTAAGGAAACCCTCCCCAGATGTAAACAGTCTCTTCTACCAGCACAGCTGTGTGGCCACCGCGCCTGGAGGGAACCTCAATGGAACTTTGTCCTCTTCCATTTGTCACTCGGGGCAACTTCCTCCAACGCAAAGACACTGTGTTGAAGATGTGGACTTCAATCTGACCCCTGTTGTTCAGGTTGGTGTATCCTCCAAATGAGTACAGCTTGTGTCCGACTACCACAGCAGCATGGTAATACTCTTTAGGTCCTCCTTTCAGATTTATCGTCCAGTGAATCATTTCACAAGCCAGCACCACTGTGAATCAGTTTCAGTTTCAATCATTAGTTTCAACTTGCTTCCAGAAGTTGCTGAATGGTGCTGTGTTTGAAAATACAATAACAGCATTTAAAAGGACAATTACATCTGATGTAATAATAATGATGTTGCGTGATGACATCATTATATGACATAGCGAATGACGTTATTCAATCTGAATGGCCATTTAACTAAATCTATAATCAGAATAGTTGTGTAATCTCTGTGTTCATGTCAAGGTGCGGGTTTGTCCATATGTGTTGAAATATAATGTCCATGTATTTGCTAGGAAATCAGTGTTTACTTATTTATATCCATAATAATAGATTTACCCTTAAAAACCCATCGTTTCACACAGATGTAAATTCTTTGCTAAATAGTTACTATATCAATTATAAATCATCGAATCGTATCGCCACTAATGAACCAATATTGCCCATGTATCGTATCGTCAACCATTTATCGTGATGATTGATGATTGATAACCATAGGTAGGTATAGGTATAAGGCTGTCACGATTATGACATTTTACATGACCATTAATTGCACTCAAATAATAGCGATTTCTGTTTGGCTTTTAGAAGCTTTTTTTTTACAAGCTTGTAGATCGTCTATTTCCACTATTTTTGACTTTTTCTTTTTAATATATGAACATTTTTCAACATGGAAACGATTATGACGATTATGAAAAATTATCGCGATGATGTCAAATAAATGCTATTGACGATTATGTAATAATTGTGACAGCCCTACATAGGTGCGATTTTTTTACAAGACGGACAATAATAACACATTGGATCCTGCTTCCTCTCTCTCTCTCTCTCTCTCTCTCTCTCTCTCTCTCTCTGTCTCTCTCTCTCTCTCTCATGTGTCTCCAGTATGACGCTACAGCACATGGTGGTTGAACCTCAGAAGCGTGGCCCTGGCCGTCCCAGAAGGCACCCTGTCTGTCTGCCCTCCCCTGCAGTACAGAAGAAGAAGAAGCAGCCTAGATGTGTCCGCCCGAGAAAGCATGAATGTGGCGGTCCTGTCCCGTCCCCTCTGCCAGAGGAGGAAAAGGCAGCAAGAGGAGAAGAAAGAGAAGATGAGATGGCAGGAGAGGATGAAGAGAGTAAAGGAAGACAGTATAAATATGACAGCGATCCAACATGGCATCCAGGTGACAATGGAACGCTTAACTTTTGAATTTGTGCAACGTTGTATTCAACCACATTAAGCAAATCACACCTTGGTGGAGGTTTGGGTTATGTAGTTACCTTGCCCATGATGTAAGCCAATTCAAGGTTGTTGACTGATTTACCACTGTTTTAAGCCAATCAGAATCCAATATCTGAACATGTGACCACAAGCAGGGACGTTCAGAGAATGTTAAGAGAGGCAGGGGCTGAACATTCTAAAAGGTCCTTTTGGTGAAAATATCGTTTATTTTTTATTTTTTATAACATCACAAAGGTAAGCTTATTTTTAATGGCAGTAGCACAAATAAATAAATAATAAATAAGGCAGTAAAAGAGTTATGTATTGACGGTTCAAGTGGTTAACTGAAAACACAAATTGACAAGACACAGGGGGAAAGTGTTTCTTTGCCATGGGACATATACAGTATTATAATACATAGTTATTAGCCTATATTGTGAGTGACAATGCTGCTGCGACGAGCTGTGCACAGGGTAGCGTGAGAACAAGTGAGAGAGAGAGAGACACACACACACAGAGAGAGAGAGACCATGTATGTGTGTGCGTTGTCCTCACATCGGAAATTACGTTCTTGCTAAAGTATAGATATAAGCTCTATATCTGGTCCACTGGCTTTATTTTGATTGATTGATTGAAGAATTTATTAAAAGTTTGCAATAGAAAAAAGTACAGTTTCATGACAGTACAAATCACTGGTACAAGGTCAACTAAAAGGAGATCCTAGAAAGCCGAGGCTTATTTCCACAGGAACCACACTTTAAGTATCTCATATAACATTGAAAGACAGACGGATAGAACATAGTACTTTATCTAGGATAATATCAGTTTCATAAGCATAACATCAAATACAAAGGCAGAAAAAAAAGGGGAAAATATGGAGACATGGGTCTATTTACAAGTCCTTGACTTGTAAATAGACCTCACGCTTTCGTGGTGATGATCGGTAAGGTGGGTCTGAGGTGGAAGACCAAGCACAACCCTAATTAGTTTGTTCTGGGCTGTTTGGAGCTTTAACTTTAAGGCAGCCGGGGCGTCGCGATACCAGACAAGGACTCCGTAATCAATGAGGGGCCCAATAAGAGCACCTCCTAGTGTCTTTCGAGATTTAATACTGATCAGCGGGGCAACCCTTTGCAAGAAACAAATTTGTTGGTTGACTTTTTTGATTACCTTGGTAGTCATTTTTTCACTGGATAGGTTAGCCTCCAGGATGCAACCCAGGTAGCAGATGTGGTTTTTTCTTTCTATCACAGTGTCACCTACTTTATTTTGACCGCATGTTCCCACCCGCAGGGATTAAAATACCGCCCGCACCGCAACTATTTGCATCGGGTCCTGCGTGCTCCCGCTGCAGACCTCTACCTCCTGGCCCTCAAACTGGAATAAACTCCCTGTCGCACTTAGAACTACAGACTCACTCCTTAGCTTCCACCATGGACTGAAGACTCACCTCAGAACACTTACTGTAGCACTCGCCTACCCTCAATGACCATACATGAAAGCTAGATAGCATTTTTAGATTTTCACATAAAGTTTCTTTCTGATTAGGTGTGTGGTCTACCTACGCTATTGTAGATATATGTAGATTGATATTCCTATGCATTTGTTGTATTATCTTACTTATTATCTTGTTTATGATATTGTATTGTTGTATTAAACTGCTTGTTGTAAGTCGCTCTGGATTAAGAGCGTCTGGTAAATGCCTAAATTGTAAATTGTACATCTGGCTTTGTCCATTTGTCCCGGACTGTTTGTACTCCCAGGATCACATTGGCCAAGCTTCGTGGGACTTAATTTCTATCAATTACACACACAATGAAGCCTTGAATTCTTATATGTGATATTATCATTTATCGTGATACAAAACACTCAGTCAATCGTGATATCGTCCTCCGTCATGCACATGTACTTTTATTTGCTGAGCTGCGTATCTGGTACCACCTAAACCCTCTACAATTGGTGAAAGGTACTTATATTATTAATAATATACATACTTAATACAGTCTTTTTTTCACTATATCAAATGTCTTTGCCAAGAAATAGCTGATCGTTGCGACATGTTGTGAGCTTGTAGATCTGCTATTTTTTGGCAAATGTTCCTCCCCAGGATAATGGATGTTGGAAATATTTTTGATTATCGCCATAATACATTGCGATTTATTTTGTCACAATAATCGTGATATGACATTTTCACATCGTCCCATCCCTACTACTGAGTCTCATATTGACCGATCACCCGGTCATCAAATTATTGTCTCAGGACAAAAGCATCTGACCCACAGCTATAACACAGAGGAAAAATTGCATGGAACATTTTAAAGATCTAACATCAAATGTTTTTTGTTTATCTTTAACCCATTTAGAACGGGTACACATTTTGTGTTTCATTATTTTATGCTTTAACTATTGAAAAATAGCAGATATACATGCTCACAGCGCGGCACCGAGTGCCGCACTGCGAGCTTGTAGATCTGCTATTTTTGAAAAATCGTGAGAATTAGAATTTTGACCCGATTCTATAAGTGTCTTTTGAATCCTTCTAAGGTTTTTTTTGTAAAACCTAAGTTTCTATGGCAGCAATCTGGCCAGCCATCGTCAAAGAAAAGGTCCTTTTCACTTTAATGGAGCTCAGTTAGTCTGTTCTTGAGAGACTACTATGGTAGTGGTTCTCAAACCTTTTCATGTGAAGGACCCCCAAAATGATATTTATTTGGCCGCGGACCCCCTTTTCAAAATATCTAGTTCCAGGGACCACCCAGAAGCAAAATTTGAGTTACAAACGTTCGCTTTGAAAATACATATATTCAAAGATTTGCACACATTTTCACGACTTTTTCAAAAATAGCAGATCTACAAGCTCGCAGCGCGGCACTCGGTGCCGCGCTGTGAGCTTGCATATCTGCTATTTTTCACTGGTTAAAGCATTCAATAATTCTCGGCCTAAATGGGTTAATGTGTCTTTTTCCTAGACTTCCCGCACCTCCCTCTGTGTAAAGAGGAGGATGTCCCTGAACAGGAAACTGACTGTGGAACATCACAACCAACTGCTGATGACCAGCTCTCCTCACACTGCTCTGAATCTGACTCTGACACTATTGATGAGGATTGGGAGGAAACCAGGGAAGGCCTTTTTGTTTTAAACAGACTGAAATCACAAAAAACACAAAATGTGGAAGGACAAAGATTGTCTCCGAGCAAGAGACTGTCCCAGGACCTAAAATCATCAAAACAAACTCACTCGATGAGGAGTCACACAGTGAAGAAAGCCTTTCCTTGTAAGGTTTGTGGAAAGGGATTCGGTCGGAAGTCTATTGTCCAAAGGCACATGAGGGTTCATACAGGGGAAAAGCCCTTTACTTGTACAGTATGTGGCAAAGGCTTTACTCAAAAAGGCAACCTACAATTGCACATGAGGATGCATACAGGGGAAAAGCTGTTTACGTGTACAGATTGTGGCAAAAGCTTTAATAACTCGAGTAGTCTAAAAAGACACATGACAATGCATTCAGAAACACGGTCTTACATGTGTGAAGTTTGTGGCAAAGGTTTTAAATTAATCAAACATCTGAAAACACACATGGCGACGCATACAGAAGACAAGCCCTTTAGTTGTACGGTTTGTGGAAAAGACTTTGGTCTCAAGATTGTTTTAAAACAACACATGAAGACTCATAATGGGGAAAAGCCATGTAAGTGTACAGTTTGTGGCCATGGTTTTAGACACGAGGCTGTTCTAAGGACACACATGAGGGTTCATACAGGAGAAAAACCCTTTCCATGCACATTTTGTGCGGAGCGATTTGGGAGAAAGCATAACCTACAAAAACATATGAGGAGGAAACATACAGGGCAGAAACAGCTTTAGTTGCGGCTTGGCAAACGATGTGTTCAAAATGCCCGTCTGAAGATGATGAGCATTGAGCATTCATACAGAGGAGAAGTTGTTAGTTGAACAATAAGGAAGTAACACACACGTCTGTAATATACTCTTACTCATATACTCTTAACAGTTTGCCAGCCAAAATAGAATGGTTGTTGGTAGATTAGCCGTGAAATTTCTATTATTATTGTGATTATTGTGATCTGAGACATAATATTATGTTTATAAACATGAGCCCGCCACCACTCCTTCTTTTCTTCCCCCCCCCCCCCCCCCCCCCCCCCAGGTCATTAGCTCACCGTGATTATCTGGATCTCCGTTGGGATAGAGTGGTAGTTTTGGCCGAGCATCGATCTCCCCGTGCGTTTCGCGTGCGCGATCCGTGCGCATAATAATCCAAGCATATAATCCAAGAATGACTGAACAGTCGATGTGACCATTTTGGCTAGCTTAGCCCTTAGCACTCCAGCTATGCTAATGTTATCCTCCAAACAGTAAACGGACGGCAGCCAAGGAAGTATGAAGAAGGAAAGGCCATGACGTCACCTCTGCTTCATGTCAGAGCAGCCATGCGCTATCGATGGACGCGTGGTGACTAGGGAAGGTTAGACGATCGCCGATTTTCGGATAAAAATCATTTATTTCGTTTTTAATGTTAAAGTACGGTAAAAGACGGCGCGGCTGAGACACCCTTGCTCAGATGTCCGGTATATTCCGTTTTTAATATTAAGGGGCTCCCCGTGGCTTGGAAAGGGTTAACTCCTAGTATCAATGATTATGTTCTTGTCAGTAGTGCTTTCGAGGCCGGACATGCCCACATGGCGTCCGGGCCAATAATTTCCCCTCATAGGCGCAGGAACAGCACGGTATAGTGCTTGCTAGAATGTGTCCCCATAGATTCGGGTGACGACGCGCCATATACCCTATCTAATCAAATGGCTATATTTCCATAAGTTTACCAGGTTAAAAGTGAGTGGTGTGAGCGCATCCCGCCTAGATTCACAAGCCCAAGTAGGCAAGTAGGCTACCCTATTCATATGGATATGCCTACATTAACACCTAGGCTACTGTAGGTTTCCAGCGGTGACTGTGTGTGTGTGTTATTCGTTCAAAGCAAACTTTGTTTCTCTACTGCAGCACTGTATTTTCTAATTGAATTAAAGGTGATACACCATGCATTTAAAAAGTAGTTATGTCATATTGTTTATGTCCCAAAAAACGTTTTTCAAAAGGTTTGAGGCTAAATTACCACTCCTAAATAGAGAGCCTCTCTCATTTTTGAATGGCTCTCAGAGCATTTCAGCTGCAGTACCACCTTTGGCCTGAACTGCGACAATCTGGACAGCCTGTTTTGAGAACCCGTGGGATACTTTTAACCTTCGCCTTCTCAAAACCAGAGAAAGACACAACGGTCAGAAATGGGACTTTGTGAGGATAGAAGGTGCTAGTGGGACCCCAAAAAAAGGTTTTAAAATAGGAAAAGTGAAATTTCATGGTGTATCACCTTTAAATGAAACTAGAAAATACAATCTTGTTTTCCCAGCATTAGATCTGCTGACATCCGTTTTTGGCCTCTAGGCGCGTGCACGTGACGTCAATAAATGACCGTCCGCCCTGAAAAGAAAATACCAAAGAACCACTGGTTCTTAGGCCTAACAAAAAAAAGCTTTGGTTTCCGGTTGGCGACCGACCCTATTAAATACGTGCGACCCAGATGATTTTATTGGCATTTGGAGTGAAAAAAAAGAAAAAAAAATTAAGTCAAAATCCGACCGAGTCGATCAAAAACGTCTTACAAAAAATATATTTGGTGCGACCACATTCGCGAAGTTTAATCAAAGTTTTCTTTCGTCTAAAATATCATGTGCGCAAATGTTTTGTTTTACTATTCATGCGTCAAGCTGAAGCGAGCAGCAGTCAGTGAGAAGAGGAGCTTGTTTATTGTTCTCAGCTCCGCCCGTTTTGTCAGTACTGTGGTAATAATGTATGTGGATGCGGAAGAGGGTAGTTTTGTTTTTTAACAAATCAAGCGCTCCTTTTCTCAAGCCTCAGCCTTCCCTGTACTAGCGCTCACAGTACTGAGTGAGCACAGACGAGAGCACACAAGTAAACATACTTTGCGTGTAGTGGAGTTGTCGTGGGCTGTGGAGTAGACTTCTTAAGAGTTTTATATTAAACAATTCGCTTGCACGCAAATCGCGATGCGGCCGTGCGCGATTCTCCATTGATGCGGGGATGTGACATAATCGGTGTTTGTTGTTGATTTTCCTCAACCATGATGAATTAGCTACATGCTAAGGCTATTGTCCCGTACACCCGTTCCTTCTGCCTGTGCGACAGAATGAAGCTGACGGTCATAAAGTTATTAGTCAGTCCGTTTTCATAGAGGAGAATCCACTAATCATCTGTGATTTATAACAGCCGTTCTACCGAGCGTTTTTACGTTCGACACGCTCATCAATACACCGCATCTTCCCTCTCCTCTCCTGACTTGAGTCCCGTTCAGTAACCTCAGTAATATAATAATTTAACTCGGAGTCTGAGATTAACATTGAGGGGTGGCATTTTAAGCTAAATGATATGCCTGTCTTCTAAGACAAGTCCCTAACTTCGCTATTTGGATCTGTATATCTGTAGGCTGCTTTATATTTTTTATTGTAGGCCTATATTTTATTTCTGTAAATACAGCATCTTTTAGTTCACTGCAGAAGCTGGGTTTATGTTTTGTTATTGAAAACTGAATATTCAGTTTCTCACAATAGATGTAGTCAGGGAACATTTGCAGAATACCTGTCTGGGAATAAATTCCTTACCAAACAATTTCTTCACCAATGTGTTCGTAAAGGTGTCTAGTAACATCTAACAAAGATTGAAATTCAACATCCCTAGGAAAATCTTCAGCTAGGGTAATTCTGGGTCTCATTCACTTACTATACACTATACTAAGTGTATAAGGAAAAGATGACTCCCAAAAAATATGCTTTAAGTAGGATGTGAGGGGTCTAACTAGGTGTTTTTAATTGTTCTGAATCCATTGCAAGCATTTGTTTTGCACTAAAAAGTCCTTGGGCTAAAAATGGACCCCTATACCACTGAAAAGTGATGACTCATCACTAAACCATAATTTTTATGGGCTGTTTTTAGCCCAATGAATGTTTTTCGTGCAAAACAAATGCTTGCAATGGATTCAGAATCATTAAAAACACCTAGTTAGACCCCTCACATCCCACTTAAAGCATTTTCTCCCCCTCATAGTATAGTGTATAGTAAGTGAATGAGACCCAGAATTACCCTAGCTGTCAAAGATTTTCCTGGGGATGTTGAATTTCAATCTTTGTTAGATGTTACTAGACACCTTTACGAACACATTGGTGAAGAAATTGTTTGGTAAGGAATTTATTCCCAGGGTTTTATTAAAATTCCCTGACTAATGTCTTATCGTGACATAACTCGGACGGCGCCGAGTTGTCTCATGCGACCTTCGCAACGCTCAACACGGCTACTCGCTCGCTTTAGCTCGCTCGGCGGTGTCTCACATGGATCAATGTCGCCTGAGACGGCGCACCTCCGTCAGCGCGGTGAGTGTGAGGTCGGCGGAAAAAGGCAGAGCGAACGGCCCGGGAGGGCGATTTGGGTCTTAAATTACATTTGTTGAGGTCTTAAAAAGGTCCTAAAAAGTCTTAAATTTTGCTTTTAAAATGGTGCAGGAACCCTGCCCTCAGTCAGCATTTGACCGATTGTTTGCAGCCCAACGTAACGTGCACTTGCCCACCGCCAAACAAGCTCAGAACAAAAAGGAGGAGTTGTTTAACGACTTACTAAACTTACTACGAGAGAGACAAGTCGGCTTCTCAATTGTTTATTGTTTGTTGTTTTCAGACACTATTTTGTAAGTGCAGTGTACATGAACCATTTAATGATTTAGAAATTGGTAACTCAGGAAAACAGAATATATTAAAAAAGAAGCATATCGATCATTGCCATAGGAAAAAAAAAAAAACTACCTACCCATCCTTCCCATGAGGAAATAAAATAAAATTCCTTGCTACCCATCATGCCCACTAAAAAATAAAATAAAATAAATTCCCTACCTACTCAGCCCTAAAATGACAGCCAACCGGAAACCAAAGTTTTTTTTTTAGGCCTTATAGTATTAGTATAGTATTGTGTGACTTTATATGTCCTGATAAATTGAATACATAGGACCAGAGTTTCTTTTTTTTTTTTTTGTGCAGTCTATGATGTCAGTACTATCATGTCAGAGTATGACGTGATGTCAGCATGCGGACAGACGGTTACCATGGCAGCGAAACATATGGATGTAGATTTATTTTACCATTTATTATGTAGCGACAATACAATTCAATAGGCCTATGTCTAAAACACTGGCTTAAGGTGGTTGCACACTGCTGCGTTTTTCGGAACGAATATCGGAGTGAATTTCGGAGCACGCAAATAAAAAAATCAACCTCACGTTATGTCAGTCACGTTTGCACACTGCCACCTGTTTCGTGCACCACTCGGTCCCTTGCTCTCTCTATCTCTCTCTCTCTCCTTGCCCTGAAAAACGCATTTCACAACGAAATGCAGCTGTGTGCAACCACTAGCCCTGAAAACTAAACTCCAAACAGCCCAAAATAAACTAATTAGGGTCCTGCTTAACCTTCCCTATCAGACTCACCTCACCGCTACTCACCAGTTAAGAGTGGGGTGGCTCAGAGTAGATGACAGAGTACAGCAACTTGCAATGGGCCTGGTGTACAAGCTACACTACACCACTATGATACCCAAGTACCTGTCAAAATACTTTATTAACATTAAGGATGTCCATAATTACAACACCAGAGGCAGCGCCACAGATCACTTTCAACCCAGAGTCAAAACCAACAAAGGGTCAAACTCTTTTTTCTGCCATACCACCAAAATGTGGAAAGCCTTACCGAAGGCCATAAAGGAGTGTGGATCACTAGCAGCCTTTAAAATTGCCCTGAAAAAACACTTACAGGCAGCAGCCGTTCGCAACTGGTAAAAAAAAAAAAACTAACCTAGACCAACCCTACTCTCCCCTGCCCCTTCTTTGTATATACTTACTGTTTGTTTAGAATTAGGCCTACTGTTTTCTTTTTTTTGTTGTTCTCTCATTTTCTTTTCTTTACATATCTACTGCATAGTACTGTGTTCTATTCGTCTGTCATTCAATGTTATATGAGATACTTTAATGGTTTCCTGTGGAAATAAGCTTAGTCTTTTCATGGATCTCCTTTTAGTAGACCTTGTACCAGTGAACTGTACCGTCATGAAACTATTGTACCTTTTCCTATGCAAACTTCTAATAGTCTTCAATCAGTCAAACCTTTACAGTTTCAATATTGGAAATTAAGAAATGATGAATTGAATGAAAGTAAAACATGATGCCTCAAGTTGTGCTCGAAATTTTTCAACCCCCTCTGACAAATGTGTTCATTAACCACTGTTCCTTTGACTTAGAACTTGTCAACTATGCTCAAAACTCTACTTTTTGGAACATTCAGTGTCTTTGCAATTGTTTTATATCCTTTTCCTTTTTTGTAAAAAGCAATAATCTCTTCTGTGAACTTTTTCTGACCATTCCTTAGATTTAGCCATGTTTCTGACTGCTCTAATCACAGTCAACACGTCAACAAACTTCCAGTCTTTTCTAGGATCTCCTTTTAGTAGACCTTGTACCAGTGAACTGTACCGTCATGAAACTGTACCTTTTCAAACTTCTAATAAAGTCTTCAATCAACCAATCAAGTCAGGCCAGATTGCACATCTAATGCAACCATTTAAGAACTTGATTAGTCGATTGCAGTTGATTACAGAGTTGAATAATTGAAAGTGAAAGTGGTGTTGAAAGTGGCATTTAGCATTGGTATGATTTATTTATTTATTTCATTCAGTTGTAGGCTACCAGTGATTTGTACTGTCATGAAACTGTGCTTTTTTTCTATTGCAAACTCCTGATAAATTATTCAATCAATCAGTCAATTGCGGGTGTGTGTGTTCCATTCACTTCCACACACTGTCTGCCTTATTGCCTTTCGCCCCCTGGTGGAGAAGCTATGTTACTGTCGTAGCCTGGTTTCCAGGCCATAGACCCGCATACTCTCAGAGTTGACTGTTTCAGAGTCTGAAATCAGGCTATTACTGTCGCTGAAGATCGATGTGTTGTCGTTTTACCAGATTAGGTAAAATGATGGAGAGTAAGGCTGGGCAAAATATCAAAAATGTATCGATATCGAGGTATAAACATGCAAGGTATACATATCGACGAAGACGGCTTGAAATTAGGTATTGGTGTAAGTGTCAAATATATGGATGCATATGTAGCACATGCAAAAAAGCAGCCCATCTGTATTTTATTTAAATCAAACCATTGTTGGGAAATGTAAATTAGGCATTTAATATGATTGAACTCAAGTCACCATGGTGTGAGTAATCAATAGAAAAAGATTCATATTGGGGATGAACTACTCCTTTAAAAGTGTAAAATGAAACCAAATGGACCTGTAAGTCTCCATCATTCAGCTGGAACCCCCTCAAGGACCACTGGTTGAAAACCGTTGTCCTAAAACCACCACTGTCCAAGAAGGTCAAATTATGGTCGATACATACACAGGTCTCAGGTTAAAAAAAAGGGAAAAAAAGTGACACAGGAACAACAGAATACTTAACTTCCAACTTTAATTTCCAACAGTTGATTGGGGTCAAGAAGACTTACAGTGCAAACTATAGTTTGATTAAAAACAGCCTTCACCTGCAGAAGTGGAGCATTAAATACATAAAAAGAAACATGTTTTACAGTAACTGGTACACATTCTAACTCCCCTTTGTTGTCTTTTACAGTAACTGGTACACAATATAAATCAACTTCATTGTCGGAGTGTTTAGGGTTCGAGGGGTCTTAAGATGAGCACACTATGGTCTTCAGATAAGTGTGTCTTTTGAATAAAATGTATTCAGTTTTAGTCTACTTTTGTTCGACTAAATAGCATAAGAATTTAGTCGACTAAATCTGCCGTTGATTTTGACGACAAATGTATTTTGGCAGGCTTTGATGGTGTAATAACGGCTGATTTTACACTATGTTGTGTGCTGAAAATAGCCAAGCTACAAGCTCGCAGCACGCGTTGTGAGCACATCTGCTATTTTCACAGCACAACACCCGAGCACAACAAAATGATTTGTCTTTTAGTTGTACAGTATTTCTTTATGAAATTCTCAGTATATTTAGTCTTAGTCATCATAGCTTAGTTTTTATGTAGTTTTAATTTATTTTTTGCCAGTGAAAAAAATAGATCTAGTCAGTTCTAGTCAACAAAATCAACACTGCGGTGCAGATCTTGGTTTGGAGTGATGGATATTTCTGAAGTTAGACATTTCTTTGTGCGATTGGGACTTGCAGCCACACAAAGCTGGATATTTCGGCCGCAAAACTGGATATTTCTGAAACTGGATAAATAAGTGAAGACATTGAAAAATATCTGATTCACTGGATCCGTGTTGACATGGAACACGGATATCTCTGAAGACATTACTGTGTGTGTGCTTATCCCCCTAGTGGAGGTCTGGGGACTCAGATTATTTTAGACCGAGATATCTTTGTCGTGTGGACCTAGATATTTTTTACATGTGGATATCTGAAAAATATGAAATATCCAGCTCCGTCTGGCCTAGGCCTAAATGATTCAGGTTGTACAAATGGAAGTAAGACTAACAACAAATGATCTCCTGGTCCTGGAGTGGGAATCGTAACAGCCAAAAAATGGTACGAATCAACAGCAAACTGAAAGGTGGCTCATTGTCATAAAGGTTCACTTCTACGACCTCAGTAACAGGTTACAGTTAAACGTTTATAAACGTATGAACTAAAGTAGAAGGAAAAAATATCTTAAAGCGGTAACTGCGAAACACCTGGGGTGGATAAAATCAAATTAAACAATATTTTTGACCCACTACCTTGCTATCGATATTGGGACGATATTTATCACGTATTTTATGTTCTAAAAAAATTATGTCTACATGCATGCTGATCTGCTATCAGAGATTTAAAAAAAAAAAAAAAGTATAAAATAAGGCTTAAGTAATTGAAAAATGTTTTACTCTTATCACCGCATTACAACATCTAGTCTCAAATCACGCTGTCAATATAATATCAATGTTTTTAATTGTTCATTTAAAATCAGCTACAAATCTACTGTGCTTAGCCCTTCAACCTTACGGCACGTTACGGAGTGGAATTCTAATATGCGAGTAAACGAAACAAAAAGTATAAGATAGTTGTCCTATTTGGTCTTAAAACAATCACAGTTGTGCGATTATAATCAACTTGGCCTAAAGGTTCGATCCTGTCACCCTCTTACAGGTAGGGCATTCACCAAATATTTGAATATTTGAATATCAAAGTCACTATTCGACATTGTTCACCGAAGTTGAATATTCGCGTATTTTTCTTTTTTAAATTGTTTTCTCTTTAAAAAATATATAGTTTATAAAGCCTGGCTAGATAGGAAGTCATAAGAATGAGTTGTTAATGCCCCTGGTGGATGATTTTTTTCATGCTTTATACCAGGGGTTCTAAAACCTTTTTAGGCCGTGACCCCCAAAATAAACATATTTGAACTGGGGACCCCCACCCTGACAAGCACTTGGAATTGTAGGTATTACATTTAATGTGACTCGGTTCTGCAGATAAATATTGTGAAAATAGCAGATCTACATGCTCACAACGCCTCGCAACGCGAGCCGTTGTGAGCATGTAGATCGGCTATTTTCACAATGTTTGCCTCTTGCTTTTTGACAGTTTGGCCAGTCCTGTCGAATATTTGACTATTTGAATACTTTGAGGTTGAATAATTCGAATACTAAAAATCACTATTCGTGAATGCCCTAACTTACAGGTACAAGTAAGAAGTCTTTATAAAACCAAAAAGAGTTTATAGTCAACAGTGAGTATGAAGGCACAGATATTTAAAATATCTGCTAAAACATGGCTAATACACTAAATCACCAATCCTCCCTTAAAGTAAATTCACAAGTCATTCGCACAGATCACACAAATCACGCCCTCGCAGGCCAATTCGCGTCAAAAATATCCGATCGCCAAGCTCACGCCATGGCACATCAGTGACCCGTTGTGAGCTTGGAGATTGGGCTATTCTTTTACGCCGCGACACCTAGGGCCTTATTTTTGTCCATGCTAAACCCTAAACTTATTTGCATTTCTTTTACTATTTTAAAAACATTTTAAAATACTTCAAATAGCCAATCTACATCGACACGTTGTAAGCTTGTAGATCAGCTAATTTAATTATTTAAAAATGTTTTTCAAAATAAGTCTCAGGGTACCCCATAAATATTTTTTTTAATCCGAGGCACCCCTACATTGTAATTTTCACTCCCAGCACCTTATATTTATAACATATCGTCGTTGTCGGGTGGAAACATTGTATGTCCAAAACCGTTCGTTTTGTATTTCTCATCTAGAAAATGTACTAAACTAGTGAAAACAGCAGATCTACAAGCACAGTGCTTGTAGATCTGCTGTTTTCACTAGTTCTGTGCGAGTCTTGTATGATGAAGCAGGGCTTTGCTTGACCAAAAGACGTACACATTTGAAACTTGGAGATAGGAGGTTTCTGCCCGACAGTGACGATATTTTAGTGATTATGTTGCGAGGAAAACGTTGAGATAACAGCCATTTTGGTTAGAACTGACTGAAAATAACTTCAAGTTTAAAATGATACTAAATATTTTTTCATGTGTCCAAATCCATTCCAAATATTATCAAATGATCTCGCGGCACCCCAGGGTGCCCCGTCACCCATTTTGAAAACCCCTGGTCTAGATCTATGGATGTCGGCCCACAGATCTCACAACGCGTTGCAACGCAGCGCGTTGTGAGCTTGCCGACCGAAAACCTTCCCCACGAGGACAGAAAACTAAGACACGAGCATGGAAGCCTCAGCCACCTGGCGTTTAAGGTCTTTGTAGACTGCGTGTCTTTCGTGCGAGGCCGGATATGTTGCGTTTGCGGCGATTCGGAGGCTTTATCAGAGGAATGACATGTGAATTGTATTTTCTTTCCTTTCTTCTTTTTTGGGGGGGGGAGAGGGGGTCCAGGGGGGGTTGCAGTTTAGGGCTTGACCACCACGGGGCTCCCGGGGGCCGACAGAGACTCCACCGAGGACTGCTCCGACTTCTGGATCAAATCCTCCTTATCACTGTATATGTAATAGTATATATATATATATGAGAGAGAGAGAGAGAGAGAGAGAGAGAGAGAGGGGGTTATTCATTTATGATAGACTTTGAGATTTGTTGGCATTTCAAATTATTTTAAAAGGTTTAAACAGCTTTGTGTGTGTGTGTGTGTGTGTGTGTGTGTGTGTGTGTGTGTGTGTGTGTGTATTACTATACTTGTCAAAGTTACTTATAAATGTCAAAGTGTGAGACGTGTGTGTCGCGGCCTGAAACGTTTGAGACTCTCTGCTCTAGGGCTCTAGTGGCTGTGGCAGTGTGTTTACCTGACAGTCTTAACCACCAGGGGGGTCCCCAAATTATTGTGATTAACTTAATGTTTAACATTGTTTTCTCAATCAATAGTAAACAAACCAACATAAATGTGTAAGTGTATAGAGGGTGTCTGCACATTTCTAAAGTGACAATGTAAGGACTTTGCAATACCTCCAAAATGACAAATTAAACATTGGCCAAATTGTCTAATATTAGAGGCCGAAAATTGTGAAAAATAGCCAATCTACAAGCTCACAACGCCTCGCGTTGTTTTGAGCTTGTAGATCTGCTATTTTCACAATAGAACTGTGTAATGCCTCAACTCTTAGTGCTCGTCAGGGTGGGGGGTCCCCAGTTAAAATCAGATTATTGTGGGGGTCGCGGCCTGAAAAGGTTGATAACCACTGCTTTACCTTGCATTGGAGGCCCGGCGGGGCAGGGCAGTGTAACTGGAGCGCCTCAGGGTGATCACCACCAGCACGGTCAGCAGCAGAGCAGACATCACAGCCAGGGTGGCCACCAGGAAGAACGCTGCCAGACAAGGACGACAGTGGTGTAAAGTAACTAAGTTGCACTTCAAGGTTCAAGGTTCAAGGTTCATTTTTATTTGTCTCCCAAGGGAGAAAATGTCTTGGAGACAGAGTCACAGCTGCATACATATAAACACTTAACAGAAAAAAACTAAAAAGAATAACACAAAAACAAGACAGAACAATTACACATACACCCATAGAGCCTCTCCTCAGTTAGTTATGTGTCTATCATTTAGCATTTTGATTGATAGGGGAACAAACGAGTGCTTATATCTATTATAATGGCATGTTGGGGTCCTAAATCTCCTGCCCGATGGCAGTAGATCGTACTCTGGGTTCAGAACATGCAAGGGGTCGGACAGAATGTTCCGAGCTTGTCTTACTACTACTTGCTCAAAGATGGCTTGAGGGGTGATCGGGGGGGTGGCCATACCCATGATCTTCCCTGCCATACTTGCCAGCCTAGCTATTTGAGACTTGTATTTAACAGTCAGGTTACCAAACCAGCTAGACTTGTATGTCGGGAGGAGTAGTTCCAGACTCTATTCAGCATTCGGAGATTGTGGAATAGTTGGACTAGATTTGGACGGACGGACGAACGGACATACAGACAGACAAGGCCTTTCACAGTTATTACATAATCGCCTAAAAGCCATTATTTGAGATAATTACAATAACCATCTAATAATTGTCTTTCTGCATAATTGTTTCCATGTTGAAAAATATATTTTTTCAAAAACAGTGGAAATAGCCGATCTACAAGCTTGTTGATCAGCTAGTTCCACTTTGTTTTCCTTCTCATACTCCCGCGTATAAAGTTCCTAAATTATGTTATGTTATTTGTCATATCTGCCCTGTGCATCTTTTGGTCTTTTTGCGAAGCGGAAATTAACACACAATTTAATCGTTAATCGCAATTATTTGAGCCACAATAAATCGTCAAGTAATCGCAGACAGATGACCGTACCTGCTGTCCCTCTGTTGCGTGGTTTGGCACGTCCGTCAATGTGACCTGAAGAGACACAAAACATTACATTCACACACATTCACACGGCGATGGCGGAGGAAACCATGCACCAACCTGCTCACCGGGAGCAACGAGGGCATACATGGGCAACTGGCGGCCACATGAGGCCCCCACCTTCACTTAATGTGGCCCTCAGGTTAATACTGGAATACTGATGTATTATTGATTTCAGCTGTTACAATTCCAAACATGACCTGCTTTAGTAGCTTAATGACTAGTGTAGTAGTATTAAAGTGTATTTTTTTTTTGTCCAATGTAGTTGTATTCAAGTTCATAAAGTTAACATGAGTATATTATAATTAAACGTGTTTGAAATTAAATCAAAATGTTACATTCCAGGATTCCAATGAAAAAGAATAACAAAAAAATATTCAGGATTCCAATTCAAAAGAAGCAAAAAAATAGCCGATCTACAAGCTCAAAACACATCGCAGCACGATGCGTTTTGAGCTTGTAGATCTGCTATTTATCTCTCTACTCACCTCTTCTTTTCTCTAATTACAATCTAAAATATGAACCCTTGTTGTAAAAAAACAAAGTTGTCCTTTAAGTATATAAGTTGGCGTGGCACGCCGCAGAGCAAACAACGTACGCGTTTCGGTCGTCAAGCCGTCTTCAGCGTTGTACCCGGTAAAATTGCTCAGAAAAGAGAAGAGAGATGGAGTCGTGCTTGCTTTGTCTATGTAAAGATGGTTTAAAACTAAACCTGATTGGTGAAAACTAGGTTTAAAGTTTGGTGCAACTGGATTAAAGACTGATTAAAGGGTCACCTCTGGCCCCGGCGGCGCAGCGGTCCATGCACTCCTCCGAGGTCAGGTAGCGGTTGTTGTTGCCGCGGCAGCCGCCGTAGACAAAGGGGCGGCAGGAGCCGGAGGAGGCGTCGAAGTAGAACTGAGGGAAAGACGCCCTGCACGGACCTGAGTCTGACTCACTGAGACAGAACTCTGTTGGAGAGAGAGAGAGAGACAATTCAATTCAAGAGAGAGAGAGAGAGAGAGAGAGAGAGAGAGAGAGAGAGAGAGAGAGAGAGAGAGAGACAATTCAATTCAAGAGAGAGAGAGAGAGAGAGAGAGAGAGAGAGAGAGAGAGAGAGAGAGAGACAATTCAAGAGAGAGAGAGAGAGAGAGAGAGAGAGAGAGAGAGACAATTCAATTAGCCAGTAGCTATGCCCCTCCCCTAAAAGCTTCTGTCCAATGCTAGCTTATCAACCGGCAGCTTGCCAAGGCTGTTGCCAAGGCAAACCTTGGCAAGCAGGAAGTTATTCTAAGCTAGCATTGGACAAAAGCTTTTTGGGAGGGGCATAGCTACTGGCTAATTCAATTCAATTCAATATGCACAGCAGCCATTTTGGACATTTCGTCGACTAAAACTATGACGAAAAATGTTTGTCGACTGCGTTTTTTTTTTCACGGACGAAAACTAAATAAAAACGAAATAAAACTAAGCTGTGATGACTAAAACTAGTCTAAGGCTAACTATATTGACTATTTCGTTAACAAAATAAAAACTAGACTAAAACGTTAGGGAGGGACTGGTGGAGAGGAGAGTCATTTTATGTTGGTTGCTCTCAGTGTTGCGTGCTGAAAATAGCCGATCTACAAGCGCTGTGAGCTTGTAGATCTGCTATTTTCAGCACACAACCAAGTAAAATCAGTCATTACGATGCCATCAAGCCTGCAAATACATTTCAGTTGACTAAATCAACTGTAGGATTTAGTCGCCTAAAATCTTATGATATTTAGTCGACTAAAATTAGACTAAAACTAATACTTTTCAGGTGACTAAATTATGACTAAAACTAAACGACATTTTATTCAAAAGACTATTTGCTGTCAAAAACAACATGCTTCTCACTTCCTTCACAGGTGTTACCAATGGATAATTGCAGTATGAGAACCTGCAGATCTTGTCCGTCCGCCACGCTCCAAATTTGGCCAAGATACCTGATGTCATCAATATTAAGCCCATATCTGGGAATGCCCATACAGTATATGGACATATTGTGTCAGTCTCATGATAACCAGTGCGGTTGTCGCGATGCGAGTCACACTTGCAAATTAATTCCGACCTTTTTGCCGTACTTTTTATTTCAGTTTTCTCTATTAGTTTGGTCATTAAGGTCCACAGAATGAGAGGCCTGCTCTGCTGAAAACATTGTGAAAAAAGGTTATTTGTATATTCACTGTCTCCACCAGACTAAATTTTGGCCTCCCAAAACTGTGAAAAGTCACTTTTTTAGCCCAAGGAATGTTTTTTGTGCAAAACAAATGCTTGCAATGGATTCAGAATCATGAAGAACCCCTACTTTGACCCCTCAACATGCTACTTTGTTTTTTTACAACAAGAGTTAATATTTTAGATTGTAATTAAAAAATGAAAAAGCGAGTGTTAAAATGTTTTCATTTGCTTCGCTCTATTGTTATTATCATGTTTACCGTGCTAAAATGTGGGGCATGCGTACGCATGGGGGCATGCGTACAAGTGGCTAATTGTGTATTTTTAGACACAATAAGCCAGCGGTTTCTTTATTGCTATTTACAGTAACACTTCTTGCCCTCATAAGTCACATCCAACATGAAAGGTTGCGTTGTATTTTGGGAATGGGCTTATTCTGTGTAAAATGACATATTTAGTCACTTGTACGCATGCCCCCAACCACTGAAATAAGAATCTCTAAAACAAAAGAAAGAAGTAAATGAAATAATTTTAACACTTTTATATTCTTTAATTACAATCTAAAATATGAACCCTTGTTGTAAAAAACTAAAGTTGTCCTTTAAAGCAGATGTATTTTTTGCATTCTTTTCCTGAGCTTTGTGTGAAGTCAATGGTACAGTGAATATACAAATGGCCATAACTTTTTTTTCGCGATGTTTCCGGCATAGCAGGCCTCTCATTCTGTGGGCCTTAACAGTTTGGCTGCTCTTGGTAGCCAAACACGTCCACAGACGAGATAAGGTTTCCATGGTAACCCGCATCTCAGACGCTTGCTACGGGTGCTGGTGAAAGAAAAAACTGCATACGTCATGACGCAACGCAGCCAGAAGCAACCGAGAGCGGCCATTATCCATTGACTCCTATTCTATACTGAAACATAAAAACGGCTTTATCTCGAAATAAGGTGCAAATAACGCCGAGGAGGCCGAGATCAGCTTGTCTTCACGGCGACACTATGCCGTGATGGTCGGCCCCGGTTAGGATTTTAGTTTTCGCAACCGTTTGTAAACAAACAGATCTCCTTCCTGGATCGTCAGTGTACACCCACGTGCACACGCACGGAGCTTCCGGGGCTCTTCAAAATAAAGCGCAAGTGAATGGTGGCGTCCTGAGTGTTAATGACCAAATGAATAGAGAAAACTGAAATAAAAAGTAGGCTACGGCAGAAAATCACAGGTCCTCTCACATTTTGGTCACTGGGTCCCCGGCTATAACAACTGTTATGGAAGTGAGAAGAGGCCCAATTTCTCTCCAAAAATGGACAGACAGACAGGCTTTTATTGTGGTGCCTTGCACAGCCCTCATCCTCAGAGAGGACAGACAGACAGACAGGCTTTTATTGTGGTACCTGCATAGTCTTCAGCGTCCACCTCGTGGTCAGGGCTCTCAGGTTGGGGGGGGAGGAGCCTTCTGGAGGCGGGAACCACTGTCACTGTAGGAGGAGACCAGAGACGTGTGTTAGACCCCCACAATAATCATATTGTAACTGGGGACCCCCCCACCCTGACGAGCACTAAGAGTTGAGGCATTACATTTTGTATAACACGGTTCTATTGTGAAAATAGCAGATCACACGAGGCGTTGTGAGCATGTAGATCTGCTATTTTCACAATTTCGGGCCTCTAATATTTGACAATTTGGCCAGTGTTTAATTTGTCATTTTAGAGGTATTAACAAATCCTTAGATTGTCACTTTAGAAATGTGCAGATACCTTCTATACACTTAAACTTTATGTTGGTTTGTTTACTATTGAGAGATAAAACAATGTTAAACATTAAGTTAATCATTTGGGGACCCCCCAAAATAATTTGGGGACCCCTCACAGGTTGAGAACCAATGGTCCCCAAATTATTTCGGGGGGTCCCCAGATGATTAGCTTTATGTGAAACATTGTTGTATCTCTCAATAGTAAACACAACAACATAAATGTAGGTTTATAGAGGGTATCTGCACATTTCTAAAGTGACAATTTAAGACCTTTTTAGTACCTCTGGTCAAACACTGGTAAAATTGTCAATCATTAGCTTGGCAGAAATTGTGAAAAGAGCAGATCTACATGCTCACAACGCCTCACGTTGCGAGGCGTTGTGAGCATGTAGATCGGCTATTTTTGAAAAATCATGAAAATTTGTGGGCAAGTCTTTGAATATTTCAAATGCTAAGGTTTTTAAAAACCTATGTTTCTATGTCAGTGATGCTCAAACATTTTTCATGTGAAGGAACCCCAAAATGATACGTATTTGGTTCCAGGGACCCCCTAGAAGCAAAAAATTGAGTTACAAATGTTCGCTTAAGAATTCAAAGATTTGCGCACATTTTCACAACTTTTCAAAAATAGCAGATCTACAAGCTTGTATATATGCTATTTTTCAATAGCTAAAGTATAAAATCATTCCAGGCCCCTCCACCGTGGGCCCTAGTAACTCAGTCCCACTTTTCCCCCCCTTGGGACGCCCCTGAACAGACAGACAGACAGACAGACAGACAGACAGACAGACCTGTGCAGGTAGCCATGCAGCTCTCCTGGGTGTTGTAGTTGTTGTTGTTGCCGCGGCAGCCGCCGTAGATGAATGATTGACAGGTGCCAGTGCTGCTGTTGTAGAACCAGTGCTTCATGGAGGCGCGGCACGGGCCCGCCTCGGGCTTCGCCTCGCAATGATCTGATTGGACCACAGGACATGGGGAGGAGGAGCCGTTATTCAAATGAGTTCAAGCTTGCTCACATCATAGCGTCAGCAATGACAATTCACTCTTTGTCAGCCTTCTGATTGGTCCCCTGAGGTGGAGTTATGCAGTGGGACAAAGTCCTCTTTCTTTCATTCACATAAATTGGAAGAGTGTCGTTTTAAATGTATATTTATTTTTATTTTATTTATTTTATTGTCATGATAAATAGTATAGGAACATTTTGGAACACAATAGAGTAAATACACAGTGAACATTTGTTGAAATGATTAAAAAAAAATCGCTATGTGGATACTACTTAGACATGCAGTGCGGCACGATGCGGTCGGTACGGTGAGACGCGGTCATATCGATTTTGATTTTGATGCAGATTTTGATTTTGATGCAGATTTTGATGCAGTGACTACCTGCAAACTCCTCCTGAGACATCTCTGGATGAGAGACCTTCTGATCCACTGTCTCACCTAGAGAGAGAGAGAGAGAGAGAGAGAGAGAGTAGGGATGGTGAAAAAAACACTATGGAGTACGTATATTATAAGTACCTTTTACCAATAGAGGGTTTAAGTGGTACTGGATATGCAGCTCGGCAAATAAAAGGTGAATTGAACCCAGTGCATGACGGAGGACGATATCACGATAAATTAAATCTCCACGATACGATTATCGTGAGTGTTTTTTATCACGATAAACGATAATATCGCGTATCGTCCCATCCCTAAATGAGAGATGCTAAGAGACTAATGATAGGCTCATATACCTACCCTAGATTAGACATTACATGAGTAATGATGAATGTAATTGCGACCATCAAAACCTCCACCGGCGGTCAGTCTGTCAGTCACGTCACGTCACACTTTTCCCCTACTCATATCTCTGCCACTGTTGCCCCTATCCATGCCAAACTTTACACACACACTCCTTGGCTTCTCACATGGCCCTCTTCTACGCCACAATCAGGCAGATTCTGGCAAAACAATTTTTTGGACACTGCTCCTACATATTTTGCCCTAAAATCACGCAAAGCGGTACACAGTATGTCTAGAGTCATCTCATCAACATGGATCTGTCCCATCTAGCGCCACCATCAGGCCTATTTTTTCAAACACATTTTTGGACACTGCTACAGATTTTGCCCTAAAATCACGCAAAGCGGGCCTATTTGTGACCTGGCGGTCGCTTATCTCCCGATTAGGGTGTCTTACTGGTAATAGGTGGGACATCATTTGTTTGTGTCATGCAATTCCCTCGTTTGGCCCCAGCAAAAACCTGAACGTGTGTCTCAAAGAACGTTAATGGCAGAATCGCGGAACGTTTAGAATATCCGGCGGTCCCGTTTTCACCCTTCACTAGATCGGGGGTTGTTGCAATCAGCTGCACAACAAAACAAACACCATTTGTTGCACTATGACAAAATGAACCCATAAGATGTATAAGATGTATAAGATGCTATGCAACTCCATTGGTGAAAGCTGTGCGTTTGTACGGCTTGATGTACAAGTGGACATGACACTAGTATGTCCAATTCAATCTGGTGTTTATTACATGCCCATACGCACTCATGTCAAACAACGTGCAAGTTTAAAAACATTGGAGAACCACTGGACTAATGATTGTCATAGGAGCGTGTCTAAATGGTGCAGTACCTCTCACCGACCAGTAGGTGTCCTAGCAGACCACCTATGACCCATTGCATACAACACACTCTACCACTTGTCTGGGATCACTTCACTTTTCCGCTCTGGAGCGAAAACCACAACACATCATGTTGTAGTACTCAAAGGACTACAATTTGCCGGAACTATCCAACCGGATTCAGTTTTAACCCAAAATATTCCCCTGCGCTCAAGGACATACTTTTAGGGCCAACCTAATAAACTCCTTGATGAGGAGTAGTTTTGCTTTTGAAAAATGTGTCTGGTATATACATACATCTTTTAGTCCAACTGGTAGCGACTGGCAAGACTACACTAGGCTACTCGGGACTTTTAATAAGGATTGGGGAAACAAACGGGGGGAACCAAATCAAAGCGATGCCGCTTCTTCTAGTGGTTTCCGCACTTTAGGCAGAAACCAAACGGCCTGTTGTGCACTAACAACAGGCTTTCCCACAGAAAGCCTGGTAGGCGAGGTTACTCTACCACAGTGCTTCTCAAAGGACCCCCATTTGAAAATATATTTTCACATGTCTCCCCCCTTCTCCACTCCCTCAGTCTAATGTCTCCCAGTTGCTGCCCGCACAGAGTACAAAACAGTGACGCTGGTCTACGACAGCAACCCCCAAAATAACCCTATTTTAACTGGGGACCCCCCACACACTACGAGCACTAAGAGTTGAGGCATTACATTTTGTATAACACGGTTCTATTGTGAAAATAGCAGATCTACATGCTCACAACGCCTCGCAACGTGAGGCGTTGTGAGCATGTAGATCTGCTATTTTCACAATTTCAGCCTCTAATATTTGACAATTTGGACAATGTTTAATTTGTCATTTTAGAGGTATTAAAAAGTCCTTAAATTGACACTTTAGAAATGTGCACATACCCTCTATACACGCAACGATAAGTCTGATCCAGCCCTATAACAACCCCTCCCGCTCAACACAGGGAAGCTGACTTCGCTAAAACACCCAGGACAACGATCCACTCGTCCTAGACTCTTCTCCCTCTTGGCCCCCAAGAAGCAGCTTGGACTCCTCATGCATAGAAGGAAGCATGAGGTCAGTCCGTTGTTCTCCCCAGGTTGGCAGAGGGAGTGCCCAGGATTACATTAGATAATTGGCACTGGGTGAAAGATGGGTTACAAAATCGTGGGATAAAAATGTAAAGAAACAACAAAAAATGATAAAAGACGAAGAAGTGCTGTGTGGGTCCGTGAGAATGGCAAACTGATAACAGGTGCTCTTTGGAGAGGGTTTAGTTACGTACAGGAACAGTTCTAAGTTCATTTCTGTTGTAGTGGGATCAAAAAAGTGAACAAATAAGGTAAGAAAGGATCCATTTTATTTTAATTCATAGCAAGGAAAACGCTACAAAACGCAGGTGTCCAACGCGTTTCGGCCTGAGGCTTCATCAGGGTCTTTGCTATGAATTAAAATAAAATACGTAAAAATAAATACAATTCTACTGTAAACTGAACAGAGCTGCCTTGGATCCTTTCTAAGTTCACCACCTTATTTCTTCACGTTTTTGATACCCACTACAATGGAAATTAACTTAGAACTCGTGTCCTGTAAGTATAAAAGAATGGTTACGCTTTCCCGGTCTTAAAAATGTGAATATTCTCCTGGTCTGGTGAAGATTGTTTTGGACTACTTCGTTGTCATCCCTAGTATGTTGTAGCTGCAGGGATGTCGCACCACATTCTGGGCCCTGGGTACAAGGATACACTTCATTATTGTGTGCTTTAACTATTGAAAAATAGCAAATATACAAGCACCGAGTGCCGCACTGTGAGGTTGTAGATCTGCTATTTTGAAGTCTTTGACGTTTAAAAAAAAAATGTTTCTATGTCAGTGGTGCTCAAACGTTTTCATGTGAAGGACCCCCAAAATTATATGTATTTGGCCACGGACGCCATCTCAAAATATTTAGTTCCAGGGTCCCCCAGAAGCAAAATTTGAGTTGATGTTCGTTTAAAAAATACCTTTCAAAAAGAGTAGATTTACAAGCTCGCAGCGCGGCACTCGGTGCCACGCTGTGATCTTGTCTGCTATTTCTCAATAGCTAAAGTATAAAACAATTAAGGCCCTTCCACCTTGGGCCCTGGTAACTCAGTCCCACCTCTTCCCCCCCCCATTGTGACGCCCCTGTGTAGCAGTGTGAAGAATAGGGCTGTCACGATATGACATTTTACATGACGATTAATTGTCACTCAAATAATTGGCGATTAATGATTTAATTGTGTTTTTGTCGTTGATAATTACATTTCTGTTTGGCTTGTAGGCTTTGAAGTTGTACATGGTAGATATGAGACATAACCTAAATATACAAAGAAATGACTGACATATTTGACAACTTACTACTTAAAAAATAACTTTGATAGTGGAAATAGCCGATCCACAAGCTCACAGCGCGTCGCGATGCGACGCGTTGTGAGCTTGTAGATCTGCTATTTCCACTATTTCGGACATTTTTCAACATTCACGATTATGACAAAATAATTGCGATAATGTCAAATAATCACGATTAGACGCTTATGTAATAATTGTGACAGCCCTAGTGAAGAAACAAGTGTTTTTACCAGCAGGTGGGAGTGTGATGTGGGCTTCAGCATGGTCCACCTCGTCCCCGGCCTCGTCTTCTACTGCCTTCTCCAACACTAGAGAGACAAAGAAAGGCAAAAATAAATCATCAACTAAATCTAACCGGATTGTACCTTTACAAAACTATATCGTCGTTGTCGGGTGAATACCTTGTATTATGTCTTATGTATTATTGTATATGTCCAAAATCGTTCGTTTTGCATTTATCATTTTAAAAATTATTTAAAGGACAACTTTGTTTTTTTACAACAAAGGGTTCATATTTTAGATAGCCATTAGAGAAAAGAAAAGATGAGTATTAAAATGTTTTCATTTCTTTCTATAGTTTTAGAGATTTTACTATTTTGATTTCAGTGGTTGGAGGCATGCATACAAGTGGCTAAATACCGGTATGTCTTTTTAGAAACAATTTCTGGCAATGTCTTTGTTACTATTTACACCAGCCCCCATAAGTCACATCTGACCATGAAAGATTGTGGTGCATCTTGGGAATGGGCTTATTGTGTCTAAAAAGTAAGGCTGGGGAAGTTAACGCGATATTAACTGATTAACGCAAAATCCTTTTATCGGCGATATTTTTTTTAACGTGCGATTAACGCGGACCACGGTCGTGTTTGAAGTTTGAACCTTCGCCCACTCTGTAGTTTGGGGAATCAGGAAGCGAATGCAGCGTGGTGGAGGCTAGTAGTAAACAAACCTGTGAAGTGAGTGCAGTGTGAGCGTCCTGACCACTGAGCAGAATGGAACACACTAATAGTTCTTCCGTTTTGAATGGAAAGTTCAGCTTCAAAGCCCTGTCAGATGGTTCTCTCGACAGGACAAAAGTCATCTGCATTTACTGTAAAGCTGAATTGAGTTACCACCGGAGTACTAGCAGTCTGAAGTACCACTTGTCTGCCAAGCATACAGCTGATGCAGAGAGCCCTACGCCCCCCCCTCCTCGCTTGAGGCAAACCACGCTGGATACGTCTTTGCCACGGAAACAAATGGACTCCTCTACCACCCGTAAACTTTCAACAGCGATCGCCAAATGGGTGGCTACAGCTTGCAGGCCGATTAATATTGTGGAGGACGAGGGTCTGCGTGACATAATACGTATCGCATCCGGTGACTCGACGTACGTATTGCCTTCGAGAGACACTATTGTAGTAAGGATCCACGACTTGTATGAAGCAGAGAGAGCCAAAGTGGGGGAGGCTTTGGGGGGGACAAGCTCACCTTCGCTCACAGGAGACCATTGGACTTCATTCGGTAATGACAGCTACCTCGGGGTAACAGGACATTACATTGACGGGGACTGGGAACTACAGTCACATGCGTTGACTGTTATGAAGACGGAGGAGAGGCACTTCGCTAACGCGGTTGCGGAGCAATTCATACTCGTAGCCCGAACGTGGAACATTGAAAACTAAGTCAGCACGTTGACCACCGACAGTGCGCGCAACATGATTGCAGCGGCGAGGGAACTCCCGTTTGAACATATGCCCTGTGCCGCACACATGCTCCAACGATCCATCACAGTTGCTTTACAGAACAGCCCGTTTGATAACGCTCTGGCAAAGTGCAGGAAAGTAGTGGGGCATTTCAAGCACAGCCCACCGAATCAGGCAGAGCTTGAGGAGCAGCAAGTTGAGCATCGTCTAAAAAAAGAGGCACTCAAACAGGACGTGTCAACTCGATGGAACAGCACCCTGGAGATGGTCAGGAGTGTTCTGAAAAACCAGGAACCTCTCAGAGCTACCCTGGCCCTACATGCAACGAAGGTCACTATGCCTACAGCAGCTGAGCTGGACAAACTGCAGAAGCTGGAGACAGTGCTGGATCCCTGCAGGTAAATTATTGATATTCTAATTTATTGTGTGTGTGTGTGTGTGTGTGTGTGTGTGTGTGTGTGTGTGTGTGTGTGTGTGTGTGTGTGTGTGTGTGAGAGAGAGAGAGACTGACTTTTTAACAACTAATTCATTCATAGAAGTGTTTGCCACCTTAGTGCTTTAAAACAGTCAATCACAAACTACAGTACTACAGTACAGTACCACAACATACATAGATATAAGTGTGTGTGTGTGTGTGTGTGTGTGTGTGTGTGTGTGTGTGTGTGTGTGTGTGTGTGTGTGTGTGTGTGTGTGTGTGAGTGAGTGAGTGAGTGAGAGAAAGGGGTAGAGAGACAGACAGACAGACAGAGAGGTAGGGAGAGAAAGGGGGCTGTGTGTGTGTGTGTGTGTGTGTGTGTGTGTGTGTGTGTGTGTGTGTGTGTGTGTGTGTGTGTGTGTGTGTGAGAGACAGTGACAGAGAGAGAGGTAGGGAGAGAAAGGGGTGTGTGTGTGTGTGTGTGTGTGTGTGT
This sequence comes from Nannobrachium achirus, assembly GCF_963921795.1. Classification (NCBI taxonomy): domain Eukaryota; kingdom Metazoa; phylum Chordata; class Actinopteri; order Myctophiformes; family Myctophidae; genus Nannobrachium; species Nannobrachium achirus. The sequence continues at coordinate 67,800,407 of NC_137817.1, read as the reverse complement.
GTGTGTGTGTGTGTGTGTGTGTGTGTGTGTGTGTGTGTGTGTGTGTGTGTGTGTGTGTGTGTGTGTGTGTGAGAGAGAGAGAGAGTGAGTGAAAGGGGTCTGGGTGGGAGTGTGTGTGAGAGAGAGATGGGGGGCAGTGAGAGAGATGAGGAAGGGGCAAGAGAGGTGAATCCTCAGCCCTTGTGTGGGTGAATGTAACATATTTCTAACTTTTTTTCTCTATTACTGCAGGTACGTCACTGAACTTCTCGGAGGAGAGAAGTTTGTGTCGTGCTCAGTGGTGCTGCCAGCCTTTTGCCATCTCTCCAGAGTCATGGAGGTCTCCGAGGATGACCCAGCCTACCTGATTAAATTCAAGGAGACCTTGTCAGCTGACCTGGAGCAACGCAAAACCAACACAAACATGAAATGGCTGAAGGTTGCAACAGCTCTGGACCCGAGGTTTAAGGAACTGAAGTGCATGCCAAAACCTGACAGGGCTGAGGTGTGGAATTCTATCACTGCCTTGCTCAGGCAGGAGAGGCCTGCACAACCAGAACCCACACAGGTCTCACAGGTCTCAATGCAGTCCTCCTCTTCATCGTCTGAGCCCCCCAAGAAGAAATTGGCTCTCATGCTTGTCTCAGATTCTTCAAATGATGAAGAGGAGGACTGCATTGAGACTTGTGTGGACCGCTACAAGGCGGAGCCAAGTATTGACCAGGGCGCCTGTCCGCTGAAGTGGTGGTCCGATCATGAAGGGGCACACAGCTTGCTGGCCAGCCTTGCACGCAAGTACTTGGCAACACCTGCCACCTCCGTGCCATGCGAGCGATTGTTTTCACTGTCTGGGCATGTTGTTCAGAAGAAGCGAGCCTCCCTGTCTCCTGAAAATGTCAATAGGCTTGTCTGTTTGAGCAACTGGCTCAGTCCAAAGAAAAAATAACTGTGTTGCTTCATGTTCATTTTGTCTGATAAAAAAAGAGAGAAGATGAGAGGGACTGGATCTTTCAGTCTCTACTGAATACTATGACTATGGGACAGACTATGGATGACTATGGGACAGACTATGGGTGACTATGGATGACTATGGGACAGACTATGGGTGACTATGGGACTGACAATGGATGACTGTGGATGATTATATAGGACTGACAAAGAATGACTATGGGACTGACTATGGGTGACAAGTTGACAACTAAACAACTGTTTATAGGCTATAGAGCCTAACTGCACTATACAGTTATAATTTGAGTCCTGTTTTGTATTGCACTCCCCCTGTTTCATGCACACTTTATTCATTGATTTTATTTTATTTATTTTGTGTTAATGGCTGCTGAAAGAAAAGTTTAAGGTGAAGTGCTAGTAACTTATATTTGAGTGTGTTAGTAATCATTACTATGTAATGTTACAGTTATGCCCATCTGTTATTTGTTGGGCTTGAGAACCCTTTTTTTTACATCTTTTGTTACTTGGAGATTCAGTACAGAACAGCATTTGTTATTGTTGCAATATAATAATTAATAAACATGCTGTATTTGCAGAAAGAAAGTATGTGTCTCTACTACTCCCATGTTGATATGAGTAAAAATATCTGTTTACGGTAGATTTAGAGAAGATAAAAAATATGCGATTAATTTGCGATTAATTGTAATTAACTTTGGACAATCGTGCGATTAATTCGATTAAATATTTTAATCGATCCCCAGCCCTACTAAAAAGACATATTTAGCCACTTGCATGCATGCCCCCAACCTGGGGGCATGGGGTTAAAATCACAAAAAAATAGAGAGAAGTAAATCAAAACATTTTAACACTCATCTTTTCTTTTCTCTAATGACTATCTAGAATATGAACCCTTGTTGTAAAAAACTAAAGTTGTCCTTTAAACTAGTGAAAACAGCCGATCTACAAGCACACAACGCCTCACACAAGATCGGCTGTTTTCACTACTTTTGTGCGACGGCCTTGTATGATGAAGCAGGCCTTTACTTTGCCGAAAGAACGTACGCATTTGAAACTTGGAGATACAAGGTTTCCACCCGACAACGACAATATGCAATCTTGTCTTCCATTGTGTAAGCTGAACTAGTTCTAGGACCTAGATAACATATTAAAAAAGGCGAAAATAGCCTACATCTACAAGCTCACAATGTGTGTGCATGTAGATAGATAGATAGATACCTTTATTATCCCACGGGGGAAATTCAGTTGCCCAGAGGCAGCACAGCAGTTTAAGGTTACAAGTTACAAAGAAGTAGGAAAAAGAAAAAAGAGAGTCCAAAGAGCAAGCACAAAAAAAGAAGAATATAAATATAAAGTGTCGAAAAGCTATTGCAAAAAAGAAGAATATATACATAAAGTGACCACTAAACATTCAATGCTCATAAGTGACACGTCACACACACACAAAAAAAAACTATATTCAAAGCACAACTTAACAGACAGTGCCAAACAAAAAAAGTGCACATAACAGTCAATTCTAGTCAATGCAACACAAGTATCACACCGCCATATCAACACAGCAATAGTACTCAGATCAACCAACACAACACAATAGTGCAGGGCCAGAAAATAAGTGACCAAAGTCAGTGCAAATAAATCAAGAATATATTTTTTTCCCCTCTTTTTAAGCAATAAAGGGAGCCACAGCAAGACGCCACAGCAACCCTCTCAGTACTGCAGATGTGCTATTTTTGCCTTTTTTGGAGCTGTGTGAAGCACAGGCTCCCTATACGTGGCTGTGTGGGTCTGTGTGTCTGTGTGTGTGTGTGTGTGTGTCTGTCTGTATGTAGCCTGAACTTCCTAAACTTCGGCACGCCACTAGTCCCACAGTTTTGCCACCACACACTCGCGCCATATGTCAAATCGACCGGCTTACTCGGGAATCGTGGGCTATTACTTTTCTAAGAGAAAGGTTCTATAGTTTAATTGATATTAATTTATTAGTGAATTAATTTTCCCCATTGACTTATAATGGGAATCGCAAAAACTCACATTCAATTATTTGTCTCTCGCAAACCATAGGGGCTAGAGTTTCAAGACTTGGAGAGGAGGTTCATAATGATTTCAAGGATTAAATAAAAAATAATTGTGTCATTTGGCCGCATGGTGGCGCCATAACACCCCACTTTACGTTTTGGCCTGTAACTCTTGAACCGTAGGTCGGAAAATTAAAAATATTTTTTCCCTGGATTCCTTGGGCCATGACGCATCTCCCCATATAGGCCACGCCCATTTGCGCCATGATAGATTTTCCGCCATCTTGAATTTTCTCCAAAACACACTTTTTGCTCCTTTTCCTACATATTTTCTTCAAATGTCACAAAAATCGGTACACATGATCCACACACACACACACACACAACACACACACACACACACACACACACACACACACACACACACACACACACACACACACACACACACACACACACACACACACACACACACACACACACACACACACACACACACACACACACACACACACAGCTCCACTTCACACGGGTGTGATTTTTGTTGTTAGCTTGATGAATCTCGCCCCGAGACGAAAACTAACCCTAAAACCAATACAAACTAAACTAAAATTAAGCCTTTTTTATGTTTAACTTGTTATACTGTTTAAAAACTACAATGGAAAAAAGCCAAAGTCAGATCTAAACAAAGATAACACTAGTGAAACATACTTGCAATAAGTGTGTCATTTCTTTTCTACTGCTGTAGCTATGTTTCCATAAGGATGTTGATGGATTGCTCCTAAACCCATATCGGTGGTCAAACAATAAGTAATATTATATATCTCAAAGTAATTAAAACCCATTTAGAACGGGTACACAATATTGTGTATCATTATTTTATGCTTTAACTATTGAAAAATAGCAGATATACAAGCTCACCGCGCTGCGAGCTTGTAGATCTGCTATTTTTTGAAAAATCGTGAAAATTAGAATTTTGACCCGATTCTATAATTGTCTTTTGAATCCTTCTAAGACTTTTTTGAAAAACCTATGTTTCTATGTCAGCAATCTGGCCAGCCATCGTCAAAGAAAAGGTCCTTTTCACTTAACTGGAGCTCAGTTAGTCTGTTCTTGAGAGACTATTGTGTCAGTGGTTCTCAAACCTTTTCATGTGAAGGACCCCCAAAATGATATGTTTTTGGCCACGGACCCCCCCATCTCAAAATATCTAGTTCCATGGACCCCCCAGAAGCAAAACTCGAGTCGACTTGCAAAAATCACAAGTCGTTTATGCCCTAGTGTACTGTAGACGTGTACACATTTTATGGCCTATGGGTTTGCCGCTCTGACATCATGCTCTGATGTCACTGTGATGTCAGGGGAACCACTCTTACCAGAATGGGTTTGCCGCTCTGACATCACGCTCTGGCTTCACTGTGATGTCACACTAACAGAATCGATATCCACATCCCTGATATCCACCTCACTGTGGCACGACCTCGCCCTTTAGGGCGCTTGTCGCCCTGAGGCGTCTTACTAGTACTGATAAGTACAGTAGGTGTTGTACCTTCTGTGCGGCTGGGGTCGGCCGCCATGCTGCGTCCTGCTATGGGCAGAACCTCCTCCTCCTCTAGTACGCTACCTGGAGACAGACACACACACACACACACACACACACACACACACACACACACACACACACACACACACACACACACACACACACACACACACACACACACACACACACACACACAGTTACTTTTTTAGGCATTTAATTTAGGCATTTAGCAGTAGTGTAAAGTAAATAAGTACATTCACTTAAGTACTTAAAGGAGTAGTTCACCCCCTTATTTTCTATTGATTACTCATGCCATGGAGACTTAAAGTTATACCATGTTACTTTTTTTATAAAACAAATCTTAAAATTGTCCTAACTGTTAAATCGCTAAAGTTTTAGAACCCCCACTCCGTTATTTTCAGCTTCTAAAGCCTTCTCTTTATATGTTTTCTATGATCCCTACCGGGGACCGTTTTTTGCGGAAAAATTGCGTCATCACACTACCGGCCAATCACAGCGAGGGTTATACACTGCGGCCAATCACAGCGCATCTTGAAGTGGGGTCGCTATGGCGGCCATATTTGTAGTCGCCCGTGTGTCTCTTTACTCAAAAGGTAATCTCGCCTACCAGGCAGGGTGAAGTAGTCCGTTTCTCCGGAATGCCTGAACGCACAGGAACCAGGGACCCCTCTAAAGATAGCTCTCGGCGTTGTGGAGGCAGACGCGGGGGTGTGAAGGTACGAAAAACGCCCGAAAGACGCGGACGCGACCGCGGTTTGCTATAGGGCTACTGACCACTAGTTGAGCATCTTACACAGTATAGCTTTAAGTTCAATAATATGTTTGGGTTTTTGTCACATTCCTAAGACAATAATTTGATTACAATAAATGTATCTCCATTGATTTCGGATGGAGACCCAAATGCATTCAGGTCCCCATCCGGAATAAATGGGGGTGAATTTACTTTTTAACTTTTTTTGTCTTAGGAATGTGACAAAAAACAAAAGATATTAATGAACTCAAGTCTCCATGGTGTGAGTATTCAATAGAAAAAAAGTCATTTGGGGGGTGAACTACTCCTTTAAGTAAATGTTTTAGTTATTTG